>NC_138733.1:19810789-20450789 GCF_965113295.1 Leuciscus leuciscus
TCTGGCAAAACGTTGTAATTTCAGGGATTCGTGTGATTGGAAATTTTGCATGAGGGCGAAAGAATTCCCCATGCAGATTTTGCAACGGGGTTCAAGCTGGAAACATGAACTTGCCACTTTGACTAAAAGAAAGCTGCTTGGTTTGAAAGTGTCTTCTGTGTGTGTTGTGCTTCATACATCGCTACACTATTGATTGTAGACAAAGGAATTTCCTTGATTTTGCAGAATTGTTTTTTGACCGCAACTTAATTTGAATTTAAATTGCTTGTGTTGTGAATGTCATCATAACTTATCATAATAACCACCAGCCCATCCCTCCCCTTCCCTTCCTTTCCTTTTCCTTCCATTTTCCTTCCTGTTCCTTTCCTTTCCTTACCCTTCTGCTTCCTCTTGCTCTTCCCTTCCCTTCCCTTCCCTTCCCTTCCTACTTGACTCACTTATTCTCATCTTGTCTCATCTCATGTTATCTCATGTTATCTTGACTCTTCGGTGCCCTCACATTTTAGACATTATAGCCAATTGTTATCCACCGTTATTCCTCTCTATTCACTCCATTGCTCTTTAATCAAAGTGTCTCATGACCATCACAGGTCTTTCCTTGGCATTTCCTGTTGCTATGGAGACACAGGGACAAACACCACCACTGTTACACCGGTGGGGTTTCTTTGTCTCTTTGTCACCCTTACTGTGATTCCCATACAGTGCCTCTTTCAACCCATTTCTCCCTCTCTCTTTCTGTATATCTTACTGTCTCTTGTTTCATCCACTCACATTTCTTCTTCATGTCTCTCTGTTCCTCTCTCTCTTTGGATCTATTTAGAGCAAGCATGCGGCAGAGCAGTGAAAGTTTGGCACTCGTACAGCTTGTGAGGAGCGAGTGTAGGGCAAGCATGCTAGAGCTGTTTGCCAATGTTCACAGCACGGCTCACACCAGCTTGAGTTACATGATTCAATTACATGGGCAATTTCAGGGAAAAATCTTTCATTATAAAATACTTAACGCAAGGACAAAATTATCATAACCTGGAAAAACTCTTTCCTCCATTTTCTCCCTCTCTCTCTTTTCAACACAACACTAGTCAAATGAAATGCGGATGGGCAGTATGGGAAGCTAGACAGGCAGTCATGACGATACATGGGTGTATATCTACCAGACAGAGTGTAAGTGCCTTAATACAGATGCTGTTTCAAACCATATTACAATCACAAGAGAACAGGTGCCCAGGAGTGCTGTGTTAGCATGACTTATGCTCTAAAATGTAGGAACAAAGCTGGGAGTTTGGGAAGTTAAAAACTGGTACTTCCGCCACCATCAGCAGATCTGAGGTGCCTACAAATTATGCTCTGCCACATAAGTTGTACTGTACGTCACACAGGTCGGAAAGAACACAACTTTTGGGCTGTACAATCAATAATGTTCAAACAAAAAGTGTAGTGGGCACATTTCGAAGTAGGGATGAGAAAAACTGCTTATTTTCAAAGGCTAGACAATGACTAGTCAATTAATCAGCCTTAAGGACGCCATGTTACACTACTGTTCAAAAGTTTGGGGTCAGTAATACTGTTTAAATGTTTTTGAAAGTCTCTTATGTTCACCTGCATTTGCGTGATCAATCATACAGTAAAAACAGTTATATTGTGAAATATTATTATGACCGCCGCTAGCGTAGCTAGCGAAAGCGGTCATATAGGGATTGTCAAAGTTTTTTTTTTTTTTTTTTTTTGTCATCTACTGAATTTTTCGTCAACGATACCAGGGACACCGAAACACCGGGGAACATGAAATTTGGTGGGCATGTAGCCCCACTAGACTTTTACGGAAAAATTTCGTTTGGTCCCCGGGGGCCACTCCCCCCCCGCGCTGGGCCCCCCCAAACCCAAAAAATGCAGTTTTTCCTAAATAACTACCTGAACCGTGGCACCGAGGATGAAGACATTTTTATGGTATGTTGGTCTTAAGGGCCCACATCAACCTAGCCCATAATCACTCATTTGTGATTTGCGCCCTTCCCATAAAAAATGAAAATGCAATATTATTCTGCTTTAATCGCCCCTATCTTCAGTTGAGATGTTCAGAACTGCACCATATTTCATGTGTATGATTAACTTGACATCCTCTGGGGGTATGCTAAGTTTCGTAGAATTTCATCCATGGGGGGGTATAAAATAAATTCATTTATGTGCACATTTAGTGACTGTACACTCATCGGCCTGTAGATGGTGCTGTTGAGCGAAGGGTTGCTGGCTTAGGATGATACTGTCACACACACACATGCAGGAATACAAACAAACGCAAGCATGCACACACACTGACATCCACACGCACAGACACACACCCATACACACACATACAAATCCACATGCACACACACAAACACACACGCGCACACACATGTACGCACGCATACATACACGCACAGACACACACACACACAGACACACACATACACAAACACACACACATACACACACACACAGACAGACATGCACATACTACTACTTTTTTTAGGTATATACATAAACACGCAATACAGCCAAATTGCTCCACGTCATTTATTTTTGTGGAAAGCCAGTGCAGGCCTGAGCGGCGGTCATATTTTGTACCGCCATGCAGTACATCTAGTTACATTTAAAACAACTGTTTTCTATTTGAATATATTTAAATTTTTTAATTATTCTTGTGTTGGCAAAGCTGAATTTTTAGCATCATTCTTCCAGTCTTCAGTGTCACATGATCCCTAACAAATCAACCATAATATGCTGATTTCCTGCTCAAGTATTTCTTATTTTTTTCCAATGTTGAAAACAGTTGTGAATGGACATTTGTGTGTTTCAGGATTCTTTGATCAATATAAAGTTTAAATGATTTGGAATAGAAATCTTTTGTAACATTATAAATGTCTTTACTGTCCCTTGCCAAAGAAATGTATTCTTTCTTTCTTACTTTCAAAAATACTAACACCAAACTTTTGAACGGTAGTGTATAATTATTTTATAATTAACTTTCACTACAATGTCAAAACAAATCTGCATGATATATCTCACCAGTCAAAGTCATCCATCCAGTGTAATAATAGTAATATACAGTATGTATCTGTTAATTGACTGTTTTTAAGTGACTAGTGGACTACTCAACCATTGTGACTCATTCCTATTCTGAAGTGCCCAATAACTAAAAAGAAATCTCTGTATGTTCTGTAATGGCGAGTTCCCACTGAACGATTTTAGGGCCGATTTTCGCTCGCCGACAGGTTTTGTCAGATCGCCGACAAATGGCCAAAATCATAGGCAAATCGGTGCTCGTTCACGTGAGTGACAATCACGCGGTGTGAATTATAAAAGACGCAATCTGAGAGAATCGCAGATGAGTCGCCGACGCCCGTGAGATATTTGCCGTGCTAAATATCTGGACCTGTCAGCGATTCAAAATCCTGCTGTATGAACTGTGAATGTGTTCTGACTGAAAACTACATCGGCGATGACCTATAGCCAATGAGAGAGAGCAAGAAACAGGACAGCAGGATATTCGGGGAGGAGTTATAGACCAGAATATCAGTAGTTTAATAGATATATTTACAATTATATCAAACAGAAACAAAGCACAAACATTTGCTTGACCAGAAGCAACAGGAGCACATTGCAAAATCATTTATTTACCCCCAACTCTCTTTGCAGAACACACTGTCCTTGCTCCCCTCATTTTCCCAACCATTTCCTCCTGCATAATCATTTTTTTCCTTTTTTCTCCTTTTCGCTGCAAATCAGCGCACAGACAATTTGGATCACAAATCTTCTTGCAGGCTATCATTTTTAATAACAATTTCGGTCTCACGCACGCGTGATCTTGCGTTACTTCCTTTTCACTTCTCGCGCGTGTTTGGTTGTGAAACGTAGTTTGCGGACCAGACAGAAGTTGTCGCCGATTCTTTCTTTTGTAAAGTCATGCAGTGTGAAACCCTCCTGTCGCCGATCCATCGTGCAATCTTATTGATTATGGCTGCGCAAGGTTAATGAAAAGATCAGCAAGAGCAGTTTTGGAGAAATTATTTGTGAAACCTATAATAATTACCAAGTTACTTTAGTGTTCTTTTTGCTCTAGGAAATGTGATATTTTTCACTGAAGGTTATTTTTGATCAATATGTTTTTAATTTATTATTTAACAAGAAGACAAACACCCCCCATGTTGAAATACAACAATGCTGTTCAATCTCTTTCCCTCTTATGCATTTCTTGTACTCTAAGCTGTCCCTTTTACTCAGTTTTCTCTCCGCTTCCATAGAAATAATTGTTGAAAGTGTTTTCACCCCTGACATTTGATTGACATATTGTATTTGCTGCTTGGTTTCCTTGGAGACAGTGGAGAATTGATAAATAGAATGGCAATGACAGTCAGAGCGGGAATGTTGTCTGTCTTTTGTTAGCTTTCATCCAACTCTGAACAGGTTTTACAAAGTAGAGAACCTTGCCTCAATGGCGGCGATGACGTGCACAGATTCAGACTATGTACAGTAACTGTTTAAATTAGCCTAGCGTTGTCAAAAATGTTTAATGTAGCTCTCTCTTCTCTCTTCTCCAGGCCTCAGAGTTGGGGATGCTGTCAGTTTACTACACCTACATCCTGACTTCCTTGGTGAGAGAATTTATGGGTTATACACTCTAATGCAGAAGTTCTTCAAGCAAATGCCTGTAAAGTAAAGAAGCTGTTTAATGTTTCCTCCCACATTAAAATACTATCATACAATAGTATATTTATATTATACTCCTGGGGCAAAAAAATGGCTAAAAATTAAGCTTTTAATTGTCTTAACTGCAAATTATTGGTCAGGAAATAAGCAAATTGTACGCAAATGCACTACTTAAAAAGCCATTGCTGTCTCAGAAAACCCATCAAAGACAGAATGATGTTTTTGGCAGAATATGGAAAGTTGTGTGTGGATTAAACACGAGTTTGATAATGATGCTCCAAAGCGCTGGCTTTAAAAATCTGCTAAGAAATATAATAATAAATGCATCTCTACCACAGTGAATTATCAATGTTGAAAAAACAGAGTGCTGTTTAAAAGGTTTGTAAAAACTTTTCTCATAATATTAATTGCACATCACCACATTTTTCAATGATTCTCAAACGACTCGTCGGATGAATCCGTCTCTCTAAATCCCTCCTTTCCGAGAGATATTCTGCTCTGATTGGCCAGATGGGCCCAGTCTGTTGTGATTGGTCTACCGCTTACAGCGCATGTCGGAAGCGAAACTGAATTTTAGCACCGGAGGCTTCCTAAAGCTCAGAGATTGTACACACTGTAAAGACAATAATAATGGCGTTGATTTTACCATATCAAGCAGAGTGGGAGTTGATGATGAAACATTGGAAGAACTAGTTATTCAACCCGAACCTCCATCGCAAGAACGACTTGAGCAGTCCTCATCCTTTGGAAGTGTTAACAATATTGTATTTTTGTTCAACACAATTGCTTTTTATTGCATAAAATTGCACAAACAATAATTGGTGTACCCCAAACTTCAGGATTATTTCAATCTGAGAGGAAATGGCTAATGACAAAGCCACCATGTTAAAACCACACTGAAATTGAACGTAAGGTGGTGCTGCACTTGCAATGATTTTTTTGTTTATTTTTTTTGTTGATTCAAGTATGCTATAAACAGTATCTTTGATGTTTCCGTTTCAATCTTTCTGCTTCACGCTGATGTGCGCTAGAAATAACAAACCAGGATGGATTTTTCTAAACTTTTTCATCCAAAATGGCTTTTAGTTCAGAGCGCTTTAAGAGCAGCCACTCAGTGTGGAACAAACCGACACACTTCAACACTCTCCAACCTAATTTAAAGAAGCCACTTCATTTCCCCACACTGCTTTCCTTCACTTATTTAGTCTCTCCTGCCGCCATCGTTCATGCGTCCAACACACCAACTCCGCACCGTCCTCCCATCCGTGTGCTAGTGTTTCATTACACCTTTATCACAGTGTGAAAAAGGCCTGTCAAAAGCACACTACATCCATCACAAACGCAGTAATCAGTAAATGACTCACAGAGAGCTTTTTAGCTTCTGCTCTGGCCACGCTCTGGGGAGTAATGAAGCACTTAGTGATGCAGGTACATGGAGGAATTGTTGTAACCCTTTGTATGGTGAGATGAGCTACTTTGGTTATAGCTGCCATGATGAAAAGTGTATTTTACACCAGCAAGGTGCATGTTCAACAGGTACCAAACCAGAGATGGAGCGCTCATAGAAAAATGGGTGAAATCATATCACTCAATATGGCTGCAACAAGAATGGAAGTCTCGCCTTTCAGTTAAAAGAACCAATATATTTTGTTAACCAGAGCAAGCACATTAACTAGACCAGGCTGAAAAAAAACCCCAGCAGGATTTGAGTTAAAGTCTGCATTAAACTGAAGTTGCGATAGTCTTTTCTTCCCTATTGTGACGTGTATCCAAGTGAAACGGATTCTCAAACGAGAAAAAATAGAGCGGTACTTGATTTTGTCCATCGGGGGTTGATTAGATGGTTGTGGTTTGCTAATGCCGTGATCTCATGTGAGTGACAGGTTGTCCCGCCCTCACGCCAGTAAACACGTCATCAGAGAAGAGAAGGGATGTCACTGCAAGAGGGAGAAGCTATTTTGATTAAAGATTACAATGGCACATTCATTCGATGGCACATCACTTAAAAAAAATAAAAATATGCACACAGATAAATAATTTACTGTATAATAAATACTGCAATATTTCATAAAAAATATAAGAATCGGGAATGAATAATTCATTTAAAAAATAAGAATTGTCAATTTTGATTTGAAAGAAGTGAAATATGTGATATTGTTGTCAAATTGTACTGCTGATTCAACATAAATGTGCTTTCTTTACCATTATCTAAAAAGTAGCTCCCTGGAGCCCTTACCAAGATGGCTGCCAAATTGACTTTCCTCCATTTTTAAACATTCCCGGGAAAGGACCGGATAGATGGATGGATAGATGGCCTCTTTAGATGTAGAGGAGTCCTTGGGCACTTTAAGAGATGGAATCGGTTTGCTGATAAGCGAGTGCAATTTATGACTGTGCTGGGGGCGGGGCATTTTTCAAAGGCAATTTCTGATCGAGCCGTGAGCAGAGGCCAAAACATCACACCCACACATGGATTTACATCTCTGTCATCTCACCTGAATCCATCTGTCATGGCAATAATTCAAATCCCCATGGGATCTTGGCTCAGATATATTGTTTCTGTACATTACAGCAACTGCAGTGTTTCTCTCGCAGTGAATGTAAATTAGGACTTCACAGCGTCCAAACAAGCTGTGAATCACGCTCACCTGCTGCTTGTGAATCAATTTGAGGAATGAATCATTAGTTGTGACAGATTACATACAAACCTTTTCCTAAAGTGCACTTCTTTAGTGCAGTTATTAAATTCTGTAATTTACTTGCTCTTGTTCCAAACTCGTATGTCTTATATTCTTCTTAAATTGTTTTAATACAAAGTGTTATTTTAATACAATTAAAATTCATGGGCTCAAATGTTGTTTGGTTTCCAAAGTTCTTCAAAATCGTTTTTGTTCCTTAGAAAAAAACTGAAGTCATATGGGTTTGAAAGGACATGAGGGTGAGGCCAATTAAGGATCTTGGCAACTCCAGGCAGCTATTTTCTTTAGGTATTAGGCAAGTACAGATCCTATATGATGGTAAAAGGACAAAACCTTCAAAACTGTTGGTTAAGAGTATGCTTCAATAATATCTTTCAAATCAGCGATAAAATCTGACAACATCGTTTAGGTATCATTTAGCATCTTAAGCTACAGTTACATTAAAAAAAGCTTCTGGGTGTCAGACATGGATTCGGCTTGAGAAAAACTCCAAAAACTGAGATGAGTATGTTTCAGTAATATATTTTGTAAATCAGCAAAAAATCTGACAGCATCTTAAGCTTCAATTAAGGAAAAAAAATAAATAGCTGACGCATGTTCTAGAATAAACTAACACCGTGTCTACAATGGACGCAATACAGTTAAATCCTCTCTAGACTGGGCATGACATTTATTTTTCCATGCATTTTAGCTACATGCATGCAAAAAAAAAATCTAATGCATATTGTAGAGCAGTGATTCTCATTTAATTGTGTTCAGTTACAGAAATCTCTAGAACACACGATAGATTTTACCCCCCCCCCCCTCCCCCTCCCCCTCCCCTCCTTCTCCTCCTCCTCCTCCTCCTCCTCTGCTAAAACAGTAATAATACATTTGTAAAATCTACCGCGTGTTCTAGACATTTCTACCACTTTCTTTCAAGTGGTCTGTTACCTCCATCTCAAGCTTTATCCAGTGCAGTTTTTGGCTTGCTCTTTTCAGAAACTTCACTTTTCAGACATTACATGCCATTTTCAATCTTGTCCTCATTATCACGCAGGAAGAGCAAGAGCTACCGCTGATATGAAACATCCCTGTAATTTGATACAACATCCTTCCCCACCTCCGTTAGAGATCGGGTTCAGTAGGTTAATTGCAATAATGAAAGGAAAAGAGCATAGCCATTTTGCTGTAATTACTAGATGTATTCTCTCTATTGGTAACTGTACAGGTGAGCAGTAAAGGGATTGTTGCTTTGTGATTTGTGCAGGCAATAACTCCGCTTTGCCGAGTGAAGAACGTTTTCATCTGTGTTTGACTGTCACCCAGGGATTCGGCCTTTGTGCTGCGTTTAAATGAAAGAGGTGTGCCAACGAGACCAGTGTGCCAAAGAGATCTGGTTTTATTGAACAATCTTTGGTGATCAGAAAGTTCACGATGGCATATCTGATTTTCCTGTGTAAGTTCTCAGTAAACATTGTTTTTCACGAATGCATTGATGCATTCTTGACACATCTGTTGAAACACATGGAACAGATTATGTGCCCTCATCACATGTGTTGCAGAACCAGAGTAGAGCATGTGATCAGAATATAAAAATTTGATGAGGGTCCCTCAGACTCAGCTCACAGGAGTAATTATAGACTTCCTTATGGAGAAGACGTTAGGAACCTGGGGTTTAGATTAATTGCATATTAACCACAAGAATTACAAAGAAAGAATTTTTTTTTCTGCCTTAACAGGAATTAAGAAGAATATGATTATATAGACTAATACAGTATTTTGTCTGCTCTGGATTTACAAGCCTGTACTTTAAGTATACAGTAAATATTTTACATATTCTACTGAAATGAGAAGTCAGGGGTCAATAGCACAGGATACATTTTTGTGTCGCATCCTTTAATTCAGCATGGACGACAACACGATGTATTCAAACTGCATCTTTATTCCGTACACCGACTCACATCACCTCACAGCACCGTGAAAACTATATTAACACATAAAACAACAAGATCCATAATTCAAACGTAGACTCATAACATGACGAATTGCATAAACATCACAAACATTACATTGCGCAACAAACATTCATTCATAAATTAATTTCTTTAATTACAATCAACTTGCCTCGCTTTGCTCCCCAAGGAGAGCAAATAAAATTATGATAATCCTTTCGTCAACATCAGACGTGGGTCAAGTTCACTTCAAATGATGCAAAGTGTAAAATCCACATTAAAACAACATATGCTCAACGATCAGTGTCCAACATTTATGTCCGCCCGTCATATTATTAAGCTCACTATGCCACCTGATCACTACGTTGTTCGAGAAAAGACAATTTCAGCACAAGTGTTCACGAATTTCCGATTACAATTTATATACACACTAACAAGGTACATCGAAGACATTCAAAATACAAGTATCAAATTGCAAAATAATTTACACAAACATCTTCAATGTTTCAGAACCCAATCCATACTTATTTGTTTTTGCACTCTTTGTACCACATTAGGAATGTAAATACAGCATTCTAAATGGTCACTTACACCATGAGTGTCGTGTTTTTGAGACAACCTGTCAAGTTAAAGAGATTGTTCAACCAAAAATGACAATTCTGTCATAATTTACAAACCATCACTTTCACAGCCCCCCAAAGATTGTTTTTTTGTTTATACAATGAGGGGACCAATGGGGACCAGTGTTGTTTTGGACCCCATTGACCTTTTATTGTATGGACAAAAATAGTTGAAACAGTCTTCAAAATTACTTTTTTTGTATGTTCTGCAGGAGAAAGAGAGTTAAACAGTTTTGTAACAACATGAAGGTGAGTAAATAATGACAGTATGGGTGTATATGGGGATATATTTAACATCCCATTAAAAAGAGTTATAAACACATCCGAAGACTGTTTAGTTTATGTTACGCTCCGTCTAGCTTTTATTAAACTTTAGAGCGTCATGTATATACTTCCCCTAAAAGTGTTAATTTAACAAAGTATGCTACTGGCCTCTTAACGAAGTATGCTACAATCCGGCCTCTAGCTCATAAATGCCAGAGGAGAACTGGCCCCCGACTGAGCCTGGGTTCTCCCAAGGTTTTTTTTCTCCATTAGGTCACCTGATGGAGTTTTAGGACACCATTAGGTCACTTGATGGAGTTTTTCGGTTCCTTGCCACTGTTGCCTTTGGCTTGCTCAGTTGGGGATATTTTGGGGGATATTTAATTAAATTTGATCAATCAATAAATTCCTCTTGAAACAAACTTTGTTGTATTATTTTAATTTAATACTGTGAAGCTGCTTTGATACAATCTGTATTGTGAAAAGCGCTATATAAATAAACTTGACTTGACTTGACTTGACTACTACCTGTCATGTTAAACCTGCTGTAAGCAATAATTACTGGTTTCCTTTCATTATTCAACCAAATAACCTCACTCACAAGCGTACACCATTGGCAGAGATCCCCTATTTCAGTGGTATTTGACAGGCAGTAAGGATATGTATGTGTCATTCCAAAAAGATGTCGCTTACTGCAGCTTTAACTTAAAAAAAAAAAAAAAAAGTACAGCCACAATAAAAGAACAAAAGAGATGTAGCTTAATTAAGCGTATAAAATACACTATCTTTTTGGACCAGGTTTTGGTTGCTGAATGACAAATGATACTGTTTATAGCACTTTCAAACACTGAAGTCTTTGCTAGTCCAACTGTAATTCGCGAGACCAGTTTCCCTTTCAATTATTTGCTCCGCCGTTTACATTCTGGAGCATTAATCTGCAGGAAGGAATTACAGAGAAGGCTTTTTTTTTTTTTTTTTGATAAGTGCAGAAAGGGAAGGTTTCTTCACGGTTTGTAAACAGCAGGAGCCATTGTTAAAGAGGCTATTGAAGTCGTACGCACGGAGAGCAAACATTGGTGTTCAGAGGTAAAGCAGAGGACACAAGGTAACAGGCTGTGAGCTGGGCTCAGGTGGGACCCGAGACCAGACAGAAGAGAGTGACAGGAAGGAGAAAAATGAACAAGACTATCTTTGGTTGCTTTTGCATAAGTAGACTGTATAAAGAGTTGGTCAGCATCACCTAGCAGCTGTATGCAGCTTCTATGGAGCATGGTTTTGTCATTACCAGCCGCTCTCGAAGACCTCTCAGCAGCCCCATGAGGCCCAGCCTCACATGACACTGATGAATGGGCTGCCATGCCACTCGCCTGTGTAATTTGTTTTTTAATCATTTCACGTTGCTGGTCGGGGACAGAAAGAAAAGTCGCATGCATCTTGTCACCAATCTGATATGTCGGTTACCACTGACATTAAACCTTGTTTTTGTGGTATTTACCAAGGTATTTGTTATCTCAGAGTGAGCTAATACAGGGATGCCCGATATAAATCATATGTATATTATGTACTGTACATGTATAACATGTGGATGAGGTCGCTACAGAATTCCCAATTCAGTTTAATTCTGATTGGCGAGCTCTCGATTCTGATTCATTTCAGTATATTTTAGGTAAAATGTTCAATTTGCTTGCATATGATAGAAAGTCACTCTGCTAATGCTGTAAATTATACAGGGCAGTGTTTTAGACATAATTTTAACTGGTAACTCGTCTTTTTGAACTACTCGCTCAAATGAGTCTATCATTGTGTGATTTGTGCTACAGTTTTCTGTTTTTGAAGTACTTCCTCAGAGTAATTTGTTTGTGATTCAGACCACACAGTTCGTGCTACAGTAAATGTTTTTGATAGAAAGGGCTCATAAGAATCATTTGTTTGTGATGAGTTTTTGATTTGCTAAAAAGTTCAATTTCAGTTGTTAGTTTCAGGAATCAGGCTTCACAAAATGTATTTAATATACGTAGGTATGGTCACATTAGCTAAATTTTGCATACAAAAAGGTTTCTCCTGACCAACTTGAAATCCTTTGTTAAGTCATGCAAGGATTCTTATTGAAATGGCTTTTTATCGTAAATGTGACCGCACTTTCAGGTTTTTATATCTTTGCAAGGGCCAAATGACTTGACAAGAATAGTAAAACTTTAAATTACTTGCCAACAGCCTATGATAAAAATGGCATAATAAAATGACTAAATAAAGTCTTCATTAGAATCTAAAAAAGGGTTTGTGGAAAAGGTTAGGCGATAAAATGCAATTAGCTCAATTGAAAAACAATCAAAGTTAATGGAAAGTACAGAGCATAATATAAAACAAACGTTTGTTGGTGTATGGATATGTGTGTGTGTGTGTGGCCATCTGCCATTCTTCATTTATTCATGCGCTGTGATCTCCCTCTGCATAAAACAGCCTCATTTTGGAGTGTCCTTTCCACTGAGACTGCTGACTGGCCTTTTATGTGCTGTGTACATTTTTGTTTGTGTGTGTGAGAGAGAGAGAATTATGCAGGGTCAGTGGTAAGCCTGCCGGGGTCTCCGCATAGTCAGATCTCCTCACAGTAGCTGATAGAGAGGAAATTAAGAAAGACAGGCCGGACCAGGGCAGCTGACCAAGGCCATCTACTCCCATCAGCCCGAGCCGTCTACACTGTTTACCCCCTATAATTCAGCTCTGCTCCCAGCCCTGGGCCGAGGGGAGAGATGTACAGCTGACCTGGTAAAGAGACCTAATCAGCTGTTCTGCAGCATTAGCTCCCTCCACTCTTCCCATCAGAAAACAACGTCGTTCTCTTGCCAGCTTGCTTGCTTGTTCTTTCCTCAATGTGTGCTTGCATGTGCCCTACTCACTTTTGATGCACATGTAAGGGCGTCCGAGTGAGGGCCCGCAGACACTAATGAGCAATTATGCTCGTCATTTGGCCATCATTAAATGGATTGCAGGGAGATGCGCACATGCCTCAAGGGACAAATGAATTCCTTCCTTACAAATCTATCTTTACCAGATTTGGCTGATAAGGGCTTATGAGATAGACCATGTGCTCCTCGAAACATTAATTCAGCAAACCAGCTGCAGGGAAGGGCCTCGTCAAGGAGAAGGTCATGAATAATCAAGAAACAATCGCTCAATTCGGATAATGGCACCATCTGAATTAGCCGTGATCGCGCAATCACCGGAAAGACTTTCCGTTTACCGTGAAGCACCGCGAGCAGCACCTCTGTTATGATGCTCAGTGTCGAGCACCCTACCAATCTGTCCTATTAGCGAGAGTGGATGTAAATACAGCTATGTCAGTTGATATTTATGGAGAAAGAGATGTCATAGGGCTGGATTGATTTGCTAAAGCGAATGTGATATCATATTTGGAAAATTGCTTTAAACGAATAGTTCAACCAAAAATGACAATTTATTTACTCAAGTCGTTCTAAACCTGTATGACTGTCTTTCTTCTTCACAATCTTAGAAGAAAAGCTTATATATATATATATATATATATATATATATATAATTAAAAAAGTTCTGTGAGGCGCTTCATATATAGAACCGATCATTTTTTGGATTTAGTTTTAATTAGGGATTGCACCGATACCACTTTTTCCAGAACAAGTCTGATACCGATACTTTCATTTTTGGTACTTCCCGATACCGATACCTGTATTTTCATTGCATTTGTAATTTTTAAATATATTGGATAGAGAAACCAAAAGAATTTGAACCATATTAGTTGGCTTAATTTGTTTAGCAAATATATATTTCCTTCAGTTATTTTCATGCTGCCTGCTAAAATGTACTGTATGAGCTTCTGTTACTTTCAGTGTTCATTATATTGCTTTATCATATTTCATCTTTCATTTAATAGCATAGCACATATTTAGAGCTATTTCAGCAGGGCTCAGAGGTGAAGACTGGGTCAGTGCTTCAAATGTTTACATATAGTCAAATATCACAATTCTCTATTCCAATTTTGATACTACAGCAAAACTACTAGCCTAATTAATGTACATTTAAAACATTATTAAAGACAAGTGAGCAGTCAGTAGTAAAATAAACGGTTTTGGGGGTTTTCATTTAGGTCTAAAAACAGTAGTTTTCAGGTACATAATTTGAATAAAGTAATCAAATGTGAAATAACACTGCATATTCATCATTGTATAAATTAAATATAGATGGATCTTTATAAAGTTACAAAAGTTATTCAGTCAAGAGCAGTGAGTGATTTATCTGTGCTTTGTTTGATTAACATTAAAACACAGCAGCAGGATTATTAGGCTGCTGTCACTTTAATCCCGAATTCACGGATCCCATATGAATATACTGTCTCCGTTCACTTGATATATAACCGACTATGTTTACTTGGATACTCACCAAGATGGGTGGTTACATAATTTTGTGTGGATTCGTCCGTTCAAGTGCAAGACGTGAAAGAGAATTCCATTCAGTATTTGCACACTGTCTAGACAGCAGCAAACACTGAGAGCGGTTTTCGGGGGGCACGCTTTGATGAAACATCTTGACCTGCAAACGTCCTGTAATAATGTAAGGGAATCACTCGTTATACATAAATCACATAACAGTTCATGTTCATGTCATGTCACATATACGATTTAGTTTTAATCCAAATGACATGTGTACTTAGTAAATAATCAGCAATCAAGAGCATGCAACAGAAGTGCACTCTCTCTCTAACTCTCTCTCTCTCTCTTTACCATCTGTTAACGTTAATAATACATGTCTCGTTTTACTTTCTTTGCTATTGACATCCGACTGAACTACACACTTTCCACTGATATCTGTGAAAAAGGGATGTGCTCGACAAGCTTCGCGTCTGTGCCGCTGCGTGCTCAATCCACTTCACATTTTCGTTGATCAGCTCAGGGCACCACAGCTATAGCTATAGCATAACATAAGTTACATAATAGAGATATATATTACTACAGTGATATTTAACCAAAGACTCAAGCTTTTGGGGTTATTTGATCTGTTGAAAGTACCTTTTAATGTTCGATGGTTGAAGGGTGAGTAGATTAATGTCATCTCATTGTGACACTTTTTTAACATATTGTGTTCATAGAGCGATCCTTTCACTGATTGTTTACAATTTAACGGAAGTTACACCCATAATTTGTGCAAAGTGTCATGGGGCGTAGGAATAAGGTGGATATGGGTCATTCTACAGAATTGTGCAAACTGCTATCCCACAACCAAAAAACACATTTAAAAAGCATTTAAGTATTACAATTTTAGATGTTTACAAAGATCCTTCAATTATCTATTGAATCCCACAATAATATTTAAAATATCAGTAAGCTCAATGTATATATAAAATCATCATTTATTGGGTCCTTTCAATTGGGAGGTGGCTGTCCCGAACCCTAACCCCTAAATTTCAACTTCAAATGACTTAAAATGATATTGAAATGTGAGATTGAAATCTATATATAGATAGATAGATGTAAACAAAATATATAGGTCAATATAAGCCTTCTTATTAAATTATTTATTATTGTGTTTCAGTAGTGACCAATTGGGGAGAGGAAAAATATTCCAAAACTTTCTGAAAATTAGATATATGATAATTAACTGCACAATTACTAGAAATGTGTACCTTGGTTATTATACAATTTGCATACATACAAAAAAAATTCAAGACGTTTCCAACTCTGACTTTGAACCAATTCTGTAGAATGGCCCATATAGGCATTACTATATTTTGTTTAATATTCCACTAATTAGATACATTTACTTCACAGACAGCCTTCTTTTTTTCCCCCCCATTACACTCTCTGTTGTCAGTGTTTCTTTGTCTGGACACAAACACTGTGCACACGCTGCGTGCATCGGTTGTTGGTATCGTAGCATTTTTATGAGTACGACGAGTACACAAGCGCAGTATCGGGCTGGTATCGGTATTGGTCCCGGTCCATCCCTAGTTTTAATGAATTAAGTTTATCTAAACATACTAATGAAAAAAAAACATTAAACATGAAAGTGTTACGCAATCATTTAAGACATTTTTCCTTATATACAGTAGAACCTTTTTGTCATAAAGTGTTCTTTAAAATTGAGTCAAGAACCATAGGTTTCTATATACTGTAGAACCTTTTCTTCTAAAAGTGCAGAACACAAAAGAAGATATTTGAAAAATGTTTCAACCGTTTTTGTCCATATTTTGAAAGTCAATGGAACCCAAAACTCTCAAATCAAATCAAATCAAATCATTGGCATGAACTTTAAACATCAACTAAACATAAAACCTGATGTTGCCCCTGTCGTCTTTCAATGTATAGAGCTGGAACGTTTTTCAAAATATCTTCTTTTGCATGTGTAGAATAAAGCATTTTTTTAAGGGTGAATTATTCCTTTAAAGGCACACTATGCAAGATTTGTACCTTAATTTAACAGCTTCGAAATCATTTAGAGTAAACAAACTCGTAGTTGGGCAAATCATCCTGATAGCAAAGCAGGCGGGGACGCCGCTGGCAAAACCAGCAATGCAGGTTTGAGAGGTGGCGCCCCGCCAAATCTCGTGAGAATCACGACTTGCTTTACGGCACGACGTCACATACATCAACAACATATGAAGCAGCCTCTATGGAAGACACTAGCACGCATTTCAGACGTTAATCATGGCAGAGTCAACGAAGAAAGCGCGGTCGAAAGAGTGCAGAGACGGCTCTGCATGAGTGGTATTTACGAAAGTAACGTTAAATACATCTACTCCACAGCGACTCTAGGGGTCGCTGTTTGAGAAAAACGGAAACTGCATAGTGTTCCTTTAAGTAGAGGATTTATGTTTTGTGGTAGCCATTTTGCTTTGAAACATGGCAGAGAGTTTCACATTGTGCAGTATGTGTAAGTGGCACATATTTATTTTGACAGCCATGTTAGCAGGTCACAGCATTCACACTGCCCACATAAACAGTGCCTATTTTTGCCATCTGTAGGAGTGCTGAATTGAAAATACTGAGTGCATTTACTTACACAAATAACTAACACAATATTTTACAATTCAGGCTTTTGTAATATATACATTTCTGTTTTTGGCAGACAAAGTAATTTATTTCATTGCATCAAAAGTATACATTTTATCTGTTTCTTTTTTTATGGAGCAACATAATAAATGGGCTAAACTACTCAACCATTGTTTGAGAAAAAGACATCTTTTGTGCTTACACATGCTGTCAGAGGCACACAAAAACTATTCAGTAAATCTGACTCAATCCAGACGATTTAAGCAGCTTATAATTGCACTGGGATTTGGGTTCCGTTCTGTGTAGATTAATTACCATTTGAATGTAAATATGACCCCTTCCTCATGTATTATTAGATTTCATTATGATGAAGTTTGTAATAATTCTCTATAACCAACTGCTGATAACACTCTGTATAATTTATGGCTGTTATCAAACATAGTAAGTCAGAAATAATGTTTTTTTTTCTTTTTTTTTCTATTTCTATTTTGCTATGTGAAACAGGCCTGATTCTCTCTCTCTCTCTCTCTCTCTCTCTCTCTCTCCACTTCTACTCCTCCGTCATGAATTCCATCAAAGTGATTTGTTCTCCTTAGTTCCACACTACTCGGCTGGATTAAATAAATCACATCAGTTTAGCTGCTGGGGGGATCTGATGTCATTTGAAGGTTGTGTGAATGGGAGATCGCCGCTGATTCTCATCAGCGTTCCGTATGCACTGCCTCACGACATATTATGGCCGTCGTCAGCTGCCACTCTGTCTCTCTTTCTCTATTTCTGGCTGTCCTCTGTTTATTTTGTTCTTCGTGTTTAATTTCCCTGCCACACGGTCCTGATGCGCCCTGTCAGACATGTCATCACCACAGCGCTTCAAGCAGGGATCAGAGCAGAGTCATACATACAGGCACAAGCAGAGCGGTCCAGCCACTGACTGCTGAGGATATTGGGCTGATTCATTCATGTATTATTACCATATTATCTGTTTTTGCTAAGATCACATCATCTGGCCCATAAACATTGCTGTCCTTTATCTACACAGACAGCTTCCTTATACGGCAGCATTATAATTCAACCTCACATTGAATTGATTTCAAATCTCCTCAGTAACTTGTTGAAACTGGATTACAAAATTCAGAAATGAGTGTGAATTTGCATTGAATTGGTGACACCCAACAGGAAGTTGAATTGGAATGACAAAAAGAGTAATTTACTGAATTCTAGTTCAACACCGGCAATGCATCCTGGGAAATTGTGTTCTCCATTGTGTGGTTTACAAAAGTTACTTTATTTAATGTCTATAGTTTTCTATCTATCTATCGTTCTATGGTTCTATCTTTTGATATCTATCTATAGTTCTATTGGTCATTCTGTCTATCGTTCTACGTATCTTTTTATCGCTCTATCATTCTATCTGTCATCTCATCTATAACTCATATCCAGTTTCCAGAGTGATCAGGTTCTCGACGAATGAATACATGAGATCTGAGCAAAGCCAATTGCACTGACTTTTGGAAGCCAATGTCTGTATCATGCTTGTCAATACACAAAAATCATTATCCAGGCATGAGGACCTCTCATGGTTGCTGCCTCTCTGTTTAGATGTGAAGCTTAGCAGTCAATAGAGTGTGTAATGAAAGAAACGCTGTACTAGTACGTGATCAGAAAGACTGTTCATTTGCAGCTTGTACATTTATTGTCTTGCCTTTTTAGCAGAAATGAACGCTTGTGAGCAATGCTATATAATTAGGCGACATTTCAGCATTTACTATTGCAATCAACTGCGTTAAGCACAGATCCAATGGCCAAATAATTATTTTTGCTAAAAATAGTCATTTTGGTTTAGTGGCAAACTTTCTCGGCTCTGCTTAACTTTACGTTACGTCTAAAGCCTTGTTGCATATTGATTAGTTTCTGTCAGCTTGATTGCAGTCGTACTTCCTCTGCGGCCTTGATTACTCCCTGTTGACAAATGTATTGAGCTGATAGCACTCGCTGAAAGTTCCTGCCGTCGCCCCCTGATGCACAGATAAGCGTGGTCTACATTCATTCTTCCCAGAAACATGTTTGTATGTGTCCCTCAGGCAATAAGAAAATGATTTACAACTCCCTTGTTTTAAAATTATGTAAAGTGTTTGAGACCTCCTTATCCCCGCCTGCACTAATTACACAATTGGGGGATTTATCTCAGTGAAAGTATTAAAAGATCAATCTTTTATTTTTCAGCTGTGAAAAAAAATTAAGCAGTGCCTGATCTTTGGCACCTGCTATATTGAGTTCATTAGATGCAAGCAATGCCAGTGCCCGCTCCCCACCATCAATGATTGAGGGTTTGCTCGATTCACTCTGCGTGTCCAGTCTTTCCTCAGACGATCTGTAATAAGGATAAATGGATCTGGAATTATATTCCATTACTCTGAAATTATCAATTAGCTGTGCTCAGGCTGCCATCTTAGCTAGTTTTCTTTGATTATTACACAGCTCTTTGAAATACTTGATTATGATTGGTCATGCCTTCCATTATGCAGTCAAATATTTGTGTGTAATGATCGCTTTATTTCGTAACTCTGCCTTCTTTAGATTCATTGGAGTTAAAAATTAGTTTAACTTTCTAATCATTAAATATGGTGAGACTAAAATATACATTTGCATAAAATCTTTGATAGAAGCTAGCAGCTCAGATGTCCTCAGTTTAAGAAAGAAAATGAAAACATTACTTGCAAGAAATCATTAAGGGATAAAAACAGCTGTTTGAGAGAGAACTTGAAATAGAGGACTAGATTTTAGATTTAGGAGTTAGATTGCAGGGAATATGTATAAATTAATTTAGTTGCAGTGTTCATGTTGTTGCTTGGCTGATTGTTATCTACAGTACACGTTCCATGTTATAATGAACTTATTCTTAGCGAAAAAGCTTAAAAAATATGAACATAAAGCAAAAAAGCTTTCATATCCATTTATTTAATGCAATTTATTTATGGTACTGCTGTATTTATTTATGGCAAGTAGCAGTGTAGTAAGTGGCATAATGTACAGACATTATTATTATTATTGCACAATCTTTGTATTATTATTGCACATCAATAAGATTTGCTTTTTTTTTTGGTAAGATTATTTTCTTATAAGCAAACGGCCTACTTTGCATACATGACCAGATAAAAATATCTAATGAATATCAAATATAAATTGCACAGTTAACACAGTGTGAGTGTGTCAGAGACTAGTGTTGTAAAATAAAAAGTGAACTCTGCAGAGATCTCAGAGTCGGTCTGCACTTCAGTGGTGAGAGCTTCATGTCTTTGCCATAATGATGGTGAGAGAAAGAGCTGTTCTGTCCAGTTGTGATTTAATCTCAGGTGTTGGACAGCATGCAAGACAGACCATTATTTCTGATGAAAGGTGAGGTGAATCTGGTCCAGCTGCATTAAGAAGAGATTTGGAGATAACAGTGTGGGATCAATTACCGATCCCTGTGGGACCCCATAACAGGTTGACTCCTGTTTTCATACAGTATATGACTGGTATAGCGATATTCACCACACTTTGGGAGAGAGACAAAACTAACAATTAACTGCTGTTATTTGCACACAAACCCAATAGTAGAATAATTTGTTTTCCTGTTGTTGTTTCCACCAATTATATTTGCATAATTCCATGGGATCCATCTAATTTTGCAACACCTAAATATCACTGTCAGTTTCACTCCACTGTTCTCATGGAACATCTGTCAACAGATTCGTTTTCGCTTAATAAATGCAGGGAACGTGTAAAATAACCAGCTTGTGCTACTTGAGCTGTCCGTGATGCTGAACGACAGCTCTGTTGTCGATTATAGGCTTGTTTGATAAAGAGACATATGCCAGACCCAGACTTTATTGCTTCAAGACACAATCTATCAGGATGGAATGACATAAAGCCAGTGGTTTGCCCGAGATATAGGTTTGCAGTTTGCACTTGGAAACTTGATTTGTTTTGCACACACACACACACAGACACACACACACACACACACACACACACACACACACACACACAAAACAACAGCGATAATAATCTGAGGACAGAGTTGGATTTCTGCCACTTTCTCCTTCTGTGTTGTATTCTTTGTAAACTACATCAAAAAAAGTTGCCTTTTTTAGCAAATTACCTATAGGGCCTATATACCTATATGTACCTATATGTAAAAAATTATCTCTTTAAATTGAATATCATTTGTTTGATGTATATATGCACTCAAGCTCGTTAAACAATGTCTGCATTAAAAGTGGTCTGTAATGTTGACAGCTAGCAGTTAAAATGGGTACTGCACTCTAAATTCAATATATACATACAGTCGGCATCTAGTCATAGTTGGGGGCGTGGCGAGGGTGGAGTCGGCGTGGGGGAAAACACTGCGAGCATCGTGTGTATTTGAATGACAAAAATGTGATATTGCGAGTCATTGACGCCTGCCGACCGGCAACGGTACATTGTAAAATTAACTGCAATAGGTTATGATAGCCCTTATTTAATTAAAAACTGGGTCAATGACCCAACCAAATGGCCGGAGGTGTCGTTTCCAGACATATTTTGTGATCTGGTTGAATCTCCAAGACATCGCGGCAGCTGTAGCGGTAACATTAGCCTATAACTCAATCAACTTATGTTGCATACTATAACTCCATAAAACCTTGTCACTTACCAATTGTACGTATGCTTCACTCCAAACTATTAATCCTTTTGTAAAACGGTGATCACTTAAGAAGTTATAAAGTCCTCTAGTAACTCACAGACTGCAGTCTACTGCAGACAAATTGATGTAGACAAAACTAGCCCACCACTGCCTAATACGAGTTTAACACCCACTACTATATCACACAGGGATCTACTCACACAGTAATATAAAAAAATTGTCCTCATTTCCGGTTCTGTGTGTTTATTAGGAAGGATGTAGAACATCAATTCATAATTTGTTTGTTTATTGGCGGTACAGAAAACGACACAGCAACTCTTCGGCATGATTGCCCCGTGTATTTCAATGAGCGCCAAGGCAATGTTTTCCCCCACGGGCTAAATTCACATCACGTGACGGGGCGTTCCCGGGGGCGTTCCCAGACCAACCCTCTGTATCTATTGGACAGAGTTGTTTGCCCCGCCCCCTCCTCCTCAGATTCGAAGCTCACGCGGGCTGCCAGATTGAGGACACACAACAGGAACGAGTGCAAATGACCGTTCGCAAAGACCCGCCCCCTTTAGTTACTGTTGCTATGTCCGACAAGCCACACCGCACTCACGCCACACCATGTTCTCACGCAGTGAAAAATACATTGCGGAGCAGAGAGGACACTGACAACGCGCTGACAGACAGGATAGACCAGATTACTTTTGATATGAAACAAAGTCTCACCTTTCAAATTTGGTCTTTTTTTTTACAAAATTTAAACAATAAATATCGTTTTGTGGCTCTTTAATGTGTCAGACAGATTGCTTTAGAGCCTCAGTTAAAGCTGCTCGTGAACCGATCATCTCTTCCTTCTAGTTAATTTATAGCATCAAATAAACATGAATGAACATAAGAAGGAATGTTGTTTTAACCGTGGAAAGACGTCAGTACACACCGTTTTTCAAGTTCTAATCCTCCAACGTTAATCTACTAACTCTCCTGACTGCTTTGCCGGACAAAAATGGCAGATTCGGCAGATGGCGGATTGTGATTGGTCAGATCGCCTGTCAATCAAACTCCCTGCGAGGGTCAATTGACAATGGAAAGCGACGAACCTGACAATGTAAGCTGATGAGTTGATTTTTCCGCGTTTTAAAATACTTCTGGTCATAGAGCTTTTTAGATGGATGCTGAGGCTTTTTAGGTTGGGTAGAATCTGCAATCTCTGACCCAGTTTGTTTGCTGTCTTCCATAACTGCAATACGTTATGTTTTCCACCAACTGGCAACCCAGGGGGTCGAAAAACTATTGGGTAAATTAGCAGTAGGCAGGATCACATGGACCAAAATAAAAACAGATATTCCGACACAGTTATGAGTGGCTGTATATCGCATTGTTTTTCGGAAAAACAAGAATGTGAACTTGAGCGTGTTTCCTAAATCTCTGCAAACATATTATGGTATTTTTTATGCTTTACTACTTTCAAAAATGGCTTCATTTGTGTTTTGAAGATGAACAAACGACTTTGGAATGACGTGAGAGTAATTGATGAGAGAATTTTCATTTTTGAGTAAAAATGACTTAACGAGAACCAACAGAACAAAAAAGGAATTTCTAACATTTAAGCAAGTTTTACGCTGGAGAAACCATCAAACACTTTCCACAGCACATGTCAAGGCACTGCTTGAGTTAGTTTGAAGTGCTTAACACAAAGCATTGTTTTGGATCATGCACTTTCTCACTGTAGCAGCTCACTCTCTTGTAACTGGCACAGACTCGACTATGCTAAATCAATGATGAATTAGTTGAGGATTATTTTTATGACCGATTGATTAGTTGTTGCAAACATGAGAGAGCGATTACATCATCTGACTTTGGAAAGTTCAAAATTGTGGGGTGGGTTGATGAGTGACAGAGAGTGGCTTGGCCTCTAGAGATTGATAAGAAAATGCCAAGGGCTAAACAAAGTGATAATACCAGGTTCATTTCTGTCAACTCAGACAGATCACCTTCCCTCACAAACCTGCGGCCTTGTCTCATTTCTTCATACACACACACACATACACACACACACTCATTTTCACACAGCTATACATACATTTTTCAGAGTGCTGACATATTATAAGTGGTTATGCATTCTGATATCATACCTCAGAGCTTTTCCATGCTATCGGAGCTCATTAATTTGTAATTTGTGAATAATTTAAGGTGCAAATGCAATTTTGTTTCATGTTCCGGTTGGGATTTAAGGCAAGTGCAGACAGAGTTAACAGTATTTAGGAAGACTTTTGTGGACACTGGATCAATCAAGCACAATAGATTAGTCTGTCGGCAACATATTTTTTGGGCTGCTGCTGTTGTGGCAGGTTGGTCTATAATGTGAGAAATAAAAGTAAAAGCTTATGTGACGTGCTCTATCATTTTGAGTTGTGAGACATGATGATTTGTTTGTAAGAAAACAAAAACTTTTAAATTATGTCAATGTTATTGCAAAGTTCAAACAATAAATTTTGTTTTGACTCTTGTCAGTGTGAGAGTCAAACATGATTGTACTTCAAACATGATTGTACGTACATCTTTTATTATCAAAAATGTATTTACAAAATTGATTATCTTTCATGTAATCGCACAATCAGTGTTTCAACCACGGAAAATTTTCGATATGTAACATTACATTTACCTCAGGAAAATCATTCAGTGACTAGAAACTAGAAAAAAGAAATGAAAAGATAGCATATCGATAAATATATGCAAATATGTAATATATGGATGTTTGAATAGACCTGCTAATTCTGTCAAAAATGTTTGAAAATTGTTTGGAATAGTTAGAGGCCATTTTCTCAAAAGCAAGATTTTTATGACAGCTTCCATTAAATGACTTAATCTCAATGATTATGGAGTGTAAACATAATAGGTATATGCAGAGAGCTTCAAAACAAAAGAGAAGCTAACTTACATTTATTCTTAAATTTATGAATACACAAGCTGCCGCTGCTAGTTGCATAAACAGCTTAGACTAGTCAAGCTTGTCATCTAATTTTTTTCTTTGAGACTGGTCATATTTTTTTCAGTTACATCAAAATGTAGATTGGTCTAATGAATCTGAAAAGACTGTTTACCCCTTTGGCTAACAGCTAACTGTTATTGATCTCATTATGAACAATTAATCTGTGCTTTGTTTCGCTCAGATATATGTTACAAGAATCTATTGCTACTTTTGTTTCATTGCGACTTTAAGACAATCTTAACAGTGGCTGTGTTAATGTGGCGCTGCATTGTAGAACAATGTCATTTTTGTCTAGATGTAAGTGACAGTGCAATATTCCATGGGATATATATGTATGTGTGTGTATGTGTATATGTTATATTGCATAGATTTGTTGTGAATGTTAATCCAGTCTCACAGTCTAAGCAATGAGATGACGGCAAAATAAAGGCTCACATATAGTAGTCCTATCACATGTTCAGCTAGTGTGTGAGAGTGAGAGAGATGGAGGAAGAGAGGGAGAACTTTCCAAAAAACACTGTCAACAGCTATAGTCATTAGTAGTCAGCAGGGATCCTTTCCTCTGATTCATGCCATGAATTTACATGCCAGTTAATACAAGTGTAAAATTACTTATATCTGCCAAAAACACTATGAATGATTCAGCTGTTCAGATAATCACTCTCAGAGATTTTAAATCGGTGTTCATTACCTCTTTATTTCATGGAGTAAAAAGATGCTGCTTAACTGATGTTATCATTGAGAAAATCGATATCCTATTCATTAGTTTGTAGCTCAAGCGTAGAATACAGTTCTCTATAGAGCCTGAAGTGTTGCTTTTTTGCTCTTTATATGTTGATAGTTATTTATATGAGATAGTTCACCCCAAAATGAAAATTCAACTTTTGTCAATTCAAACTTGTATGACTTTATTTCCTCTGTGCAGAACAAAAGTATATACAAAGTGTTGATCACTCTTTTTCATGCAATTACAAAGAACGTGTACTGGAGCTTAAAAGCGTTAAAAAAGAACAAAAACCCCAATAAAGGTAGTTAAAGGAATATGAAAGAAACATTTTCTCACCCTCAAGTTGTTTCAAAACCTGTATGAATTTCTTCCTCAAAGGAAGAAGAACACAAAGGAAGATATTTTGAAGAATGTCGGTAACCAGACAGTTGTACCAGATGGACCCCATTGACTTCCATAGTCTTTTTTTTTTTTCCTACTATGGAAGTCAATGGGGCACATAAACTGTTTGGTTACCGACATTCTTCAAAAGATCTTGCTTTGTGTTCAGGTTTGAAACAACTTGAGGGTGAGTAAATGATGACAGTATTTTCATTTTTAAGTGAACTATTCCTTTAATACAACTAGTGTGCTATATTCCAAATTTTCTGAATATGATAGCTACATTTTGCATGTGAAATTGCCTTCTCTCAGAAGACATTTTGTAAGTGTCTTTTCTTAGGTTTTCTTTGACACGTAGTAATTACTAAGCCAGTTTTTGCTGTAAATGGAGTGTATTCGCCAAAAATCTGAAGAATTTATCTAAAGTTTGGGGTAGAAAAATGATGATTAAAAATTGTAGTGTATATTATGCCTGAATGCTCAGTTCAATCGACCAGGTGCATTAGTGAGCGAACGAACTAATGTCAGTAATTCTGTGCATCAGTGAGTAAATCACTGAATGAATGAATGATTCATTGAGTGAAAGATACCGTCTCCTCTTGTCTGTGAAAAAAAAGTCTGTTTTATTCACTCTTGGCATTTTTCCACCGACACCATGAAGGATGTTCACAGCAAGCAACTCTGAACATCATAACACCAGCCTCTTCTACAAAATCACAACACACAGCTCTAAGAATCAATTAACACCCACAACCATACACCTAAATCACAGTTTACACAGGAAATTTGAGTAAAACATTTTCTTCAGGTCTTTACACTGGCTCCCAGTTAGATTTAGGATTGATTTTAAAGTATTATTACTGGTATATAAATCATTCAATGGCCTAGGACCTCAATACATTGCAGATATGCTCACTGAATATAAACCCAACAGATCACTCAGATCATTAGGATCATATCAGCTAGAAATACCAAGGGTTCACTCTAAGCATGTGAGTCCGCTTTTAGCTATTATGCTGGAACCAGCTTCCAGAAGAGATCAGATGTGCTCCTACAGTGGTCACATTCAAATCCAGACTCAAAACACTTCTGTTTAGCTGTGCATTTACTGAATGAGCACTGTGCCGCTGTTCGTCCGACTGTTTGTACTGTACTGTATTTTTTTTTTTCTAAACTGTTTTAATTATTCTTATTTCTTTTTATTATTTAAATGTATTCTATGTAGAGCACTTTGAATTGCCATTGTGTATGAAATGTGCTATATAAATAAACTTGCCTTGCCTTGCCTTGCCTTGCCTAAAGCACATCAGTGAGTCACTTAATAGTTGAGATGGCACTTCCAGAGGTTTTAGAGTTCCTGAACCATAACATTGGTCAGAAGAGAGAGATGTGAAATTTGCAGACACTGTTGTATTACTCACACATCAGCATTTACTTTTTTCTGTGGTTTAATGCCAAGGTATTATAACGCATAGTGAATTTGTGTGAAACTGGACATAATACTCTTTTCACATACTATTTTTCACCTACCTGTACTATATCTAAGGAATATGGATGTTTGGACGGAGCCATGGAGTTACTTTTGATTTATTAGTTTTTGTTGTGTTGTGTTGTTATTGTATTTGTGCCATGTTAGTTTTAGCTTCTTTTTTTTGTTCTGATTCTCATTTGTCCTCTATAGACTGTCAAATAAAAAAAACAACAATGTTTTTAGGGTTTGAATTGGTTTGGTTTGGAGGCCAGACCTGTGGTCCAGACCCTCTACTGTTTTACCACCTATCAGGGTTTAGTATTTCTCCCGAGAGCTAATTATTCCACAACAAACAATATGCACGCGTGTATGCCTGTATACAGTGTGTGTGTGTGTGTGTGTGTGTGTGTGTGTGTGTGTGTGTGTGTGTGTGTGTGTGTGTGTGTGTGTGTGTGTGTGTGTGTGTGTGTGTGTGTGAGAAAGAGAGAGAGAGAGAGAGAGAGAGAGAGAGAAAGAGAGAGAGAGTCTGCCAGCGGTGAAGCGGCAAGCTGGCCCAAGTTCTGCTTTTCTGATTGATCTTCAGGTGACAGGCTGTGTCATGGGGCTCATTGCCAGCCTGTCAGCACCTCACCTCTCTTCTCTCTCCTCTATCCAGTCTCTTTCCTTCTTGTCCTCCCTCTCTCTCTCTCTTTCTTGTCCTCACTTTTCCTCTCTCTTCTGTCATCCTGCCAGAGATCAGGAGCAGCTGCTGTCCCAGGGGTCCCAACTGTCTCCTAGGTGCTTCTTCTCTTACACTGGCCAAACAGTTAAAAACTGTTTGTGTGCATGTGGTTATGTAATATGTGGCATTTTGATACAAAAACCTGCGTCCCGTTCACTTACTCCTCGTAATCCAGTTTAGCCAGGTGTTAAAGATGCAGTAAGCGATTTCTGGTAAACACTGTTGATATTTGAAATCACCAAAACAAACGATCACTAAGAGGGGAACCAAAAGAAAAAAACATATAGGAGTATGTTATCTCACTTCTTGAAAACACTTTGGGAGCTGATGCTTGAAACGGCGGTGGAGGACGTTTAGACGTTCCGGGCTTATGAAAATAATAATAAAGCAAATGAACAATCAAGCGAAGATGACACACGAGTATATTTATGCAAAAGACAGCATATTAGTTCTGTGAAACACAACAAAACCAACGTTACTCACTTATCGTGAAGAGACAAAGTAAAGCGACCTCAGTGTCTGTTTTCAGGCCTTTGCTTAGGTCTCTCCAACGCTGGAAAGCTTCTTCAATATTAACGCGGGTCCTACCTCTTGTTTGATCGTAACCTTTCAAAGTAAGTTCCCCTGGCATTTTCCTCTTTTGAATTTTCTCTGCCATCTCTCTCTTTCTATAGTTGTTCTGCCAATGTCTGTCTTGTGCACTGAGCTCTTTCTCCTTCCCCATCATGAGTGGACACGCCCCTTACTGCTGATTGGCTACAAGTGTGTTTTGGTGCTCGGTCCGGATCCACTTTTTAACAGCGTTTTTCAAAAATAATTTACTGCATAAGTGTGCAGAAATAGCACTGCACTGTAAATATTTAAATTAAGTCATTATCAGCCTCCTTTCTATGCAAATTAGGCTCATGATTAATGCCTGAGTCGTCCATATTTGCCTAGTTCGTTTAACATTATGCTTTTAAAATGAATTAAAATATATTTTTGTGTACATTTTTTATTGATTGTGGCAGCAGTACTTGGTGAAGTAAATGATGCAGCAGTAGTTTAAAAAATACTACTGTAAAAATGATGGTCCTTATGACAGTAATTGTAGACTTATCGCAAATTTGTAGATTTTGTTTGTTCTTTTATTTAAACATTGTTAATGACATTGAATGAAATTAAACTACTTTACAAATAAATAAATATTAAATAATTTTACACTAGTTTTATTTGTATTTTTCCATAAAAATGTTTATATTGTGAAATATAATATAATATGAATATATCATCATTATCGATTAAAACTTTCAGTAAGTGAATCAAATATTCAGTAACCACTCAGGGGTGCGTTAATGTATAAAATGAGTTATTCTAAAACTGTACATACATTTCTTTCATACTTTAGACTATATACAGTGAAATTCATTTATAAATAAAATAATTGTTTTATATATAATTCAGAAAGTAAAAAAAGAAGCAGGAATTAACTATATACATATCCTATATTGGATATTAACATCCAATAGTGTAAATCGCGGCAGCAGCTTCAGGTTGGTAGTCCAAGGCATTGTTGTTTATCTTTACTTCCGGGGTTCTTCCCACCGGAGCCTCACTTTCGATTTCAAAATGGCGGCTGCGTGAAATCAGCGTATAAATCCTTGTCTTGAGCAAAATAAGCAGGCTGACATTCATTAATCGGTATCTTTTATTTAGAATAGGCTACATACAAAAGTCATTTACGTCTTTTAGTTTGTCAAGAGATTTAAAGCACCGTTTTTTAAGAGTGCGCATGTGCGAACGTGCTCTAGTAGGCCTATGTAAGAACGAGCCTAAGATTGAATCTGGAAATAGAGCAAAATAACTGAGAAAAATGAGAAATATTCCTTAGATGCCATGTTCATAATTTATAGCAAAGCATCTAGCATTAATTTGATCTCAAACAGATTCATTAAAAGTAGTTTATATTACTCCACCACCACCTGCGTCACATCATTAACCAACGTGTTTGAACGACCAATTTGTGACAGTACGGTTTCAGGAAACAGTCGTGACTAGCTAGTTGGTTTCTTCAACAATGTATCGTAGGCGACTATGGTAGTGAACCAGCGAGTTACGTCGTTGTACGGGAAACACACCACTGATCGATTCAGTGAGTTCATTATACGAATGATATTATTAGATTCATCAGATCGGGAGTCTTTTGAATGATTTATTAAAAGAACTGGCTCAAGTTAGGCTAGCCTACTCTATTGTTCGTGAATCGTAAAGTCAATAAAAAGACCTTAACTGTCTTTTTGTCTCATAACAGAGACAAAGATTTTCAGATTGCAAACTGACATTCATTACATGGCCAGTGTTATTTTAGTGTTATTTACCGTAGCCTACTATTATAATATTTATCGATAATTTGAATTACTTTTATTTGTATATTATGTGATTTTGTGGGGGGGGGTTTACATTTATTTTTAATGTCTATTTAGCTGTAATTTATATTTAGAAACATTTAATCATTTTTTATTCGTTTTTTAATTTTTAATTTATAATGTCTATTAAGCTGTAATTTATATTTAGTAATATTAGTGCTTCAACTTAAACCTATTTTATTTCAGTTAGTTACCAAGGCAACATTTCAAATTTTCGTTGTGTTTTTTTTTTCATCTAATATTTTATTTTATTTCAGCTTTATTTCAATTAACAAAAAAAAAAAATTGTTAATAGTTTTAATTAAGTAGGCTATAACAACACGCAAATTGTGTTCATAACTCGTTTGGGCTGTTATTTGATTTGCATAATTACTTTAGTAAATTAGGCGCTAAAACAGACTGCGCGAGCAAATGAGCGGCGCTATTAGTGGACAGAGTTCATTTTTAGTAAATGCTGAAGTATCTGCTCAATCACACATGCACACACTCCACACATGCTGTGGGATATTCGATGACCTTCCGTGTCATGTATGAGTGGCCCAAAGTGCGCCGCAGTTAATGACTGGCTCATTTACACTGTCTCTGTTTTAATGAAGTATTAACATGCGCTCGGAGAGTAATTACAGGTCCGTTCCCGTTGGGCTTGTCAGACTGCACCAGGGAGTGCAGATGGAGGAAGGGTCAACTGTTCACACACTCTTATATGTTAATCAATATGAGACCATTTACAATAAAGGTTCATTTGCAAAGCGGCATTATGATTTGACAGCAGCATTACTCTGATGTTTTTTTTTAATATATTTATTTTTTGATGTACACCAGCAACAGATTGTAGCTTGCGGCATATAACATATTAAATATGTCTAAAAAATTGCTTGCTAATGAAATGTATTTTATTAATCACTTTTTTTTTTTAATTAAGTTTAAAGTTTGAAGCTTTGCAGTGAGTGTGAGAGTTTTAAATAAAAGTTTTAGTGCTGGAGGGGCTAGATTTACATATTTTGATATGTCGTTTTGATATTTTTCATTTGTATTGAATCAGCCTTGCGTCTGTGAGCATGTTTGGACAGGGTTTTGCAGCATTGTGGTTGCCATCAAAGTAGAAGACAGGCTTTTATTTCAATCAAAAGCAGACATGGTCATCCTTTAATGGATCAGAGAGCCCGTCCCACCTGCAAAATAAGAAAAAAGGAGCTTCTGTTATCTACAGGAAGATTCAGCAGTCTTTCTCCCCCGAGTTTCCTCTGAAACAAATGTTCCTGAAGCACTGCAGTGCATTTTTGTCTTTGCACTCCCATGAAACTGTGCTCCCTCCTTTTCTTCCTGTCCTCTCGGCAAAGGCTTTAATCCCATGCAGTGTGTGCTACCCGTGGCCTGGGTGTCTGTCCTCCTCTGGCTTTGTGTTTGTAATGAGAGGGCAAGATTGTGTTGTCTTTGATCTGAGGTGCTCCGGTCTTGCTGCATGCTACCTCATGTAAGGCTGGGGATTTGCTATTGTGTTTCGGAATCATTGACTCACCTTCCCTGACCTCTTCTGCACACACAGCTTCCTGTTCTTTTTTTTAATCATTCTTTCTCAGCCTCATTTCATGTTTAAAAAATAAATAAATGATTCTCACTTAGTCTAACCTCATCTCATTCTCTTCTCTGTCTTCGAGTCTCAACTAATCCTGTGTCTTCTCATCGAGTCCTATTGTGCGACTGTCTTTTTCACTTCTATTTTCTTTACGTTTTAGCTCGTCATGTCTCTTCTCATCAAGTCTCGTTTCATCTCATCTGTCGTATCATGTTATCTAGTATCTTCTCATCACATCTGTCACCTGTCTTCTCTTCTAGTCTCTGCTCTTGTCTTCTCATGTGGAGCTGTGTTCTCCTGTTCTGTCTTATCTTCTTCTCTGTCTTCTAGTTTCACCTTGTCCTATCTTTTCTCATCTAGTCTCCTCTTCTCTGTTGTCTATTTTATTTATTCCGTTTCATCTCATTTCATTTAATATTTTCTCTTTTCTGTCATCTAGTTTCAGTTGATCTTGTCTCGTCTTATCTAGTCTCACCTCTTTCCATGTAGTCTCACCTGTTTGTCATAATAGTCTTTTCATTTATGTAGTCTCATCTCATTTTATCTACTCATTTCTCATCTAATCTTCTTTTCTTTGTTGTCTAGTCTCAGTTCATCCTTTCTCTTCTCATCTAGTCTCATCTTTTCACGTTAAGTCATCTATCATGTAGTGTAGTTCATGCTGTCTCGTCTCAGTCTCATTTCATCTAATTGCATCTCATCTCTTCTCATGTAGTCTCCTCTCTTCTTTATTTGTTGTCTAGTCAAAGTTCATCCTTTCACTTCTCATCTAATTTCATTTCAGCTCATCTTTTCTCATTTAGTCCTCTTTTCTCAGCATCTAATCTGTTCATTCTGTCTCATCTAGTCTTGTTTCTTCTCGTTTCATCTTATGTTGTCTTCATGTAGTCCTCTCTTGCTTTTTGTTTTCTACTCTCAGTTCATCCTTTCTCCTGTCATCTAGTCACATCTCATTTAATCTGATATTTTCTCATTTATTTCCCTCTTCTGTTATCTATAGGCTCACTTCATTATGTATCGTCCCATCTAGACCCAAGGTATTTCCTTCTCTTCTTTGTTGTCTCAGTTCATCCTTTCTCTTCTCATAGAGAAGTCTCATCTGGTCACTGAGTCTCATAGAGTCTCATCTGGTCTTGTCTTGTCTCATTTCATCTAATCTCATCTCTTCTCATCTAGTCTCCTCTTCTTTGTCATCTAGTTTCAGTTCACCCTGTCTCTTCTTATTTAGTGCCATCTCATTTCATTTTATTATTTTTACTCTAATATTCTCTTCTCTGTCATCCAGTCTCAGTTCATCCTGTCTTTTCTTGTCTCATCTCTTCTCTCCTCATCTTTTCTCTTCTTATTGTATCTGTGTCATGGGTCCAGCACTATAACTCCTCTTTCCTTCACATCATCAGTGTCCCTCGAGCCAATGACAGTGGCAGAGTCATAGACTGTAACACCGTGTCCTAGACGCGATGCGATAAGATTCCAGCGACAAATAATTTGTGCGTCCACAGTCCACACTAGACGCGACACGACTGTGAAATGCGTCAAAATCAGTCAAAACCAGCCACAGCCAATCAGAACAGCGTGTGGGCGGGCTCTCGCGGCAAGTGCACAGCACCAGAGAGTAATCTTGACGGTAATCGCAAGTCCTAAATAGTATTCGAAGATGGAATTAGTACGTCCCAAATCGTAGTATGTTGAAATGAGTATTCCAAAGATACCCGGATGGTCTACTTCTTCCGGTCAGAATCCGAAGTGCAGATCCGTGAACACTAATATTGCCCACAACCCATCGCGCGTTGGACGAGGATTCGATTAGAACTATAAACACGAGTGAAAAGTGTTAAAAAACTACAGACATGGAGGACGCACGAGTCCAGCGGTTATGTAGAGAGGTTTAGATAAGGGGGTTTGAGTGATTAATTATCAGTATCTAACCTGACGAAAATGTATTTATTCAATGTTGTCCACATTATATTAAATCTGCAGCAGCATTGTGAACTTTTGTAAATATGTTTAACCATAAACTTTTAAATGCATCATTAGGCCTATATTTAAATTGCAAATACATGAGGAGAGTCTCCACATGAAAGACCCATGACTGGCAGATCAGCGTGCTACAACATTTCTCTCTGAAACATTAGGAAATTAAATTAGATTGAATGGAGGATTTTAACTGTGACAAGATGATTGACAGGGCAGTTTACGGTGACAGGATGCACGCGACAGAGCTGTCCGTTAAAGATGACGAAGTAGTTTGTCCCAAATCTTGCCTACTCTTTTGCTACACACTCAAAAGTATGTACTTTTTCTTCACAAAAAGAGTACATAGGGCGTAGTATAAGTAGGCGAATTGAGACGCAGCAGATAAATAGGCTACATAATCAAATTCACAAATATTACACCATTCAAACATTATTCAGATATATAGGCTACTGAGTTACTAAAACTATCTTTGTCAAATAATACACTTGTTTGTTCACAGTTTGAACGTTCTTGTTTCCATTTGTTTAATTTCAAGATCTGAGGTGAATTATCCATTGTTGCTTTTACAGCTACAAAGATGAGAGCACTAAATGATATTCAGTCACATTACACACTTTTAACATTAAATAAAGCACATAAACAGTCCCTGAGATTATCATTGCCACACTTTGTGTTTGTTGTTCCAGCCGCGACGTCGCAGAAAAATAGAAACATGTCATTGTCGCGGCTGGTTAGGACAAAAACTCTGATTAACATGGAAAAGATACCTTTTATCGCAGCGTCGCGTCTAGTTAGCACACGGTGTCAGGGACATCTCTATTAACCTTCATCTGATGTACTACATGCGCTGGGACGCAGGGACGACTGACAACACTGCGGACCTTTTTTCACCCTCTTTCCCACAATCTCCAAAGTTGCCCTCATGGGATCTGAAGCACAATAGCTGCTGGGATTTGCTCTCCTAAGCATTAACTTTTGCTGAATTGAATTACTTGTCCCAGGAATTGGCAGAATTACCTCAATGCTTGTTAATGAGCCTGACGATATTGTTTTACTTCCTATGGGCATCATTAGGTTGTTTAGATTCGACAGGGGACCTGAGCTTGGCAATTTGATAAGAAGCACTCATGTTGGTGAATTAACTTGAACATTTTCTCTACCCTTGCAGGAATTCTCTCTGCTACGATTGGACGATTTAGCTGATCAGCGAGTCAACATCGTCGGGTTTTCGGTCTTCAACAGGACACATCCCTTCTTTCAGGACTTCGTCCTCAGCCTCAATCGATCCTGGCAGGAGAACTGTGATCATGCTCCTTTTGCTGGAACACCAGTAAGACAGAGGAACTCTCAGTTAAAGATGCTTTTGAATATGCATGGTTAAATCAATTTAAAGGGATAGTTCACCTAAAAATTCAATCTTGTTGTCATTTTCTTAATTGCTTTCTTTCGTGAAACACAAAAGTAGATGTTAGGCAGATGTTAGCAGCCTATGATAAAAGTATAGGGGAGCAACAGATCTCAGTTGATCCGGGAGCCGTACGATCCAGGCCCCACGGTTCGGCACGCATGTGATTCGCGGTTTAACTGCTAAATTGAACCATCATAGAATGAAAGTTTATAATTTGGACGTGTTTTGCCAATTTACAGATTAAAACAATTTTAAACGCGGAAGAAGAAACCAGGACTCGTACGTTATCTGTGCGCACAGCCACACACACCGAAGCGCACGCAGAGAGAGAGAGGCGCGTTTCAGACAGCGCTCGAACACCGAATTGATTCCTCTTTCGCGTTTTGTTGCGCTTGAACAGACAAATACACACAAAACTATGTCAAAATACCCATCTCGGCAAGTATTTTCTCGGTTATGTCATAGGTGAACAGATTTTTAGGTCCGTGCATTCGGTCTTAAAGTGACTACTGTTGTCTGTGTCATTAATGTTAATAAAACAACAAAATAGGCTACAGCTTTAACAAAGATGAAACTATATTTAATTTCTACAGTGAACAAATAGTGTTATTTTGCATTTAGGCTTAATTATTCATTTCTGTACCTGAATACTACTGTTAAGGTCCTTGCACAGATTCCGAAATTTTCATATTTGTTTTTTCGTATTCGTCATTCGGTTGCTCTGAATTGTCAAAACACCTCTCAAAATGCTTGCTACGGATGCAAAAAACGCAGAAAAGAACCCGATCCGAATTTTTTTATGACGGACGAAAGTTTTGGAGGCAGTGTGTAAACATGATTGACACAATGTGAGGTCGTATTTATTTTTTAACGTGCGAGAATTTCGGACGAGAATTTCGAACTCAGTGTGCAAGGACCTTTAGACTTTGTAACTTTGTTATTGAGTATTCATCTCGGCTTTTAATTTGTTAATTTGTTTTGATTTGTTCTTATTTTATTACTGACTGTTCACTTGTTTTCAATTTTAACAGTTAGGCTATACGTTTTTGCTATGGTATCGAAGAACATAAAATGAGCTGTAAGTAATAAATGAAAAGCAAAGTAGATGGTTTGTCATTATTAACTCCAAAAATCATCATAAAACCTATAAAAGTAGCCATACTGTATGTTCACTTTGGGCTACATTTCTGATACTTTTTTTGTTCATTTTGGAGCTTGGCATTATAATTCCACTTTCATTCTATGGAAAAGAGCAGCTTGGACCTCAATCCTCTCATTTGTGGTTTTATGGAAAATGAGAGGTGGAACAACAGGGTGAGTTTTCAATTTTGGTTGAACTATCCTTTTAAAAATAGTCCCTTTCCATGCTTATATCTATTCCAGGGGTTTTCCAACTGTGGGTTGCAGTGTGGGAAAAGTTGGGTCGCACAAAGTCACTTGGCAGCAGCTAAATTTGCGTTTTATTGAATGACACACACACAGTTTAGACTAGGGCTACACGATATAACAACATTAAATAGAATTATCAATATTGCTTAGTGCGATTTTCGGACTGAATAGGCCACGATTTTATTTTATACCTGTAAATATCTGCTGGGTGTTTTGATCCGCTCGTGCGACTTGTAATAACAGTGAGGGTCTCAGAGCGCTGCGGTTCATTATTAAGCGACTCAGGACGCATTATTAATGAGAAGACGCTTGTTCACTCCAATTGCTGCGCTGTATTCTGCATGAGACTGCTTTACACCAGAGAATTCAAATGTTGCGAAAGGCTTTTTCTGGTCTGTTCAACGCAGCGCTGTTGTCTTTCAGAGACATATAAAGAGTACATTGTTTCTGTTCCTTTGTGTGCATTTGGTTACCAACCAACACATAAGAAAACTGTCTGTAAAAAGCATTTCACAGGTCGTACACAAACGGAACGAGCATGAGAGCATGAAAGCGCCACAATGAGTTTAACAACACTGTTTCAAGGTTTTATGCACATATTTCATATACTCTTTAACATCTGCAAATGAACAAATTAAAACGTAAATATTAGTATTGAAATTTTACAGTTGTACTATAATTTTTTATATTTTTTATTAAATACTCGATTTCTGTCATATCCAACTTATGATCAAGATTAAATTTACTGTAATGTTAATTGTTTTCTAGATTATATTCCTGGAATGGAAAAGTTTGGGAACCCCTGATCTAGTCCATGTTCTGAAAAAAAGTCATTTATTTGTAACTCAAAGATGCTCTGTTAATTAATTTGGTACAGCCTTCTACCCATGTCCTCTTGCTTACCTTGAAACCGAGGCTATGGCTCTATAATTCATCACACACAGTCACACACTCCCCCTGAGGAGTACACACACCCTGTATGTTCATGTCAGCCCAGTTATTTCCGTCACTTTGGAAATGAAAACATCTGTATAATGTATTATTCCTCATCTCAGTCTCAATCAAACATCTAGGGAATCTTAAAAAAAGCTATCAAAGATCGGTCTGTAACACTTTTCTTTATCTGATATACACAAGTTAGTTGTAATAATTCATTTTACATTTTTGTGTTCTAATTAAAGCTGTGGGGGGACGTCTTTTGAAAAAGAAATGCCTACTGCTTTAGAAACTAGTTCTGGTTGCATTTATCATTTAATTAGGTCTAATCTTTAATTAATCAGAAGATGGTTTGTAGTTTGGCAGACAGATGAGAGACAGGTCTAAACCCCACAGTGAGACTCAGCTCTGTGTTACACAATGGCCTAGAAATGCAAAGCCTCAACTAGCTTATGCGTTTGATATGGAAGGCAATAACCAAATAGAAATTTAAGCCCTGGACTTCATTAGCTAAAGACCAGACTGGCTAGTCTGTGCGGAGATTAACCAACGAACCTGCATATCTGCCTCAGTCGCCAGCGCACACATATTGTCATTCGGCATTCGCCTAATGAGAGCAGCCAGGACATTTCCCTGTATGTGACCAGAATAGTTACTGGGGTTTTTTCTACAGAGAGGAGAGAAACGTAGGCAACAACATTTACACAGACAGCTATTTTAGACACAAACTCATTCATCCTTCCCTCACCACACACATATTCCCAACTCCTCTAAGCTGCTGTGCTGTTCCATAATGCAGCACAACATGTCTTCATTTCAGAAAGTTTTACCACCATAGTGATGTAAGAGGAAAAGGAAACTCCACAGCCTTTGCTGCAGTACATTAACACACCATCTGATGTAATTAAAGTGGTCAGTAATTCAGTTCCAGGAGGCTGAGGGGGCAAAGTGGTGGCTGTATCACAATAATCAACGATGAAGCATCCAAATGGCCAAACATATGCAGACACCCAAAGACCCCTATTCATGTGTGCTTTTAAATGCCGTCATATGTGCTTTAAATGCTGATGTGAAATTAAATGCATTGATAGGAAGTAGGTTGTTTCGTCTTCCACTTTTCATGGAAATCTTTGCAGTAGATATTTAAACATGGTTGCAGCAGGAATGAAGAGTGAGAATGAATGATTTGTTGAAGAGCTTCTGTGAGATAATGGATTCTCTCCAATTCATTCCAAATGTGTTCAAATTTCTAAATTGCTGGCTGCTTTGAATAGCTCAAATATATCCACCATCTTATCAATATTTCAAGTTTATAGTTTATATAAAACAGTTTGTGTTTAAGTAAAATATCCACTGTATACACAATACATTATAAATAAAGTAAATATTATCATAATATGTATTATTTAAAATGTAAATGTGTATATATATATATATATATATATATATATATATATATATATATATATATATATATATATATACCGTATATATAAAATGTATTATGTATTTACTTACTTATATACTTACTTGTATAACTATATCATACACATTATGAACTCAAAATGTTAGATAATAAATAATGAAATCAATTAAAATAAAATAAATAATTATATATAATAATATAGTTTACTAGCCGTTAATATATGCCAAATATCCACTGTATTGTGATGTACTCTACTATTCAAAAGTTTAGGGTCAATTTTTTTTTTCTGAAGGATCGTGTGACACTAAAGACTGGAGTAATGATGCTAAAATTTCAGCTTTTTCATCACATGAATAAAATTACATTTCATTGTAATTTTTCAAAGTATTACTGTACAGTGTTTTACTGTATTTTTTATCAAATAACTGCAGCCTTGATAAGCATTAGAGTTAGAAATGTTAGAAATCTTGCTGACCCCAAACTTTTGAATGGTAATGTATTATATATGATATACTTTATTTAATTAAGTACTAGTTTATGGTCTATTGGGTTTGTGGTCTATTTTCTTGTAAGTCAACTAGCGATCCCAAGATCATGGGTTTCATTCACATACATATATGTTTTTGCCAATAAGTCATTTAAATAAAAGTATCTGTCAAATGCATAAATGTATATTCTACCTGAAGTATTTATTTCTATGGCTGAACACTTTGATCATGAAGTGTAGGCTATATCTGTCTAGCATCCTACAGTTGGGCTGTATTGCTTTCTATTTGCTCTGTCTGTGAGTTTACGCTAATGTGTGTGTGTTCCAGCTTTCGTCAGCGCTGCTGTTTGATGCGGTACACACAGTGGTGGCAGCCGTGCAGGAACTCAACCGTAGCCAGAACGTAGGAGCCACTCAGCTCTCCTGCAAGTCCTCAAAGATCTGGGAGCACGGCACAAGTCTGATGAACTACCTGAGGATGGTAAGAGCCGCAGGGATAGCCCACAAGCTGCCAATCACCTCACCTGCTGCTGTTGCAGGCTCATTCATCATTTAGTTTTTGCTCTCTGTACCCAAAAACCCTCGTCAGAACTGCATCCTTCAGCAGAATGTGTGAAACGGAGACACTGTGTCTTACTCAGCCATTAAAGATTAACGACCATCAGCTTGTCATTACTGTATCATCCTATGCGTGACGTACAGCGATCTATATATGCTTCCTGCATTGTGCAAACGCTTCTAGTGAGGAGCTCAGGCGTCCATGTATCTCTATAAATCGATACAGCACTGAAGGTTTGTGTGGCTGTGATCTGTGATCACATGACACCCCCCAGGCGTTAACATGTCTCTCTCTCTCTCTCTCTCTGGATAGGTAGAGTTGGAAGGTCTAACAGGCCACATCGAGTTCAACAGTAAAGGCCAGCGCTCGAACTATGCCCTCCGGATCATGCAGAACAGCAGGGATGGCCTAAGGCAGGTAAAGTAACTCTCAGCCACACCAGGCCATTAGCAAGAGGTAAAACTTGCCATTTTCTGTGTTTACGCTTCTGTCTGCCAGGAACACAATGAGATTTCCTGTCCGTGGTGGTCACACAGATGTGATGTAAAGGTGAAGAAATCCTCTAAATGCACATTGTTTTTTTCCCCAATCCTCAATCAGAACACTTGAGCGGAAATGTATAGGAAGGAAACTCTGTATTTCATTGCGCCCAGCAGGGTCAGCCTGACCAATTGTGATGAGATTATTGTTAATTAGCACTTTCGTGCTCCTGTGATTTTCATTGGCGGGTTTGGATGTAGATTGAATTGTTATTGTAGCATGAAGCGGGGGCTCTCGCAGGTGTGCCATCTGCTGTTACGACACACAGAAAATCAGTGGGAAATTTAAAGAAATAGTTCCCGTCAAAAAGTACAATTCTGTCATTATTTACTCATGTCATTCAAAACCCATAAGACTTTCGTTCATCTTTGAAACACAAATGAAAATATTTTTAATGAAACCTGAGACATTTCTGACCCTTCATTGAAAGTCCATTCCATTGAAACATTGACATTTTAAAAAAAGGCTATCCAAGTCTTCTGAAGAGACATTATTGTTTTATATGATGAACAGATTTAATTGAATTTTTATTCACATATAAATATTGATCAACGCACATATAAACAGACGCTCCAACGTGTTTGTGTGAAACGTGAGAACAAACCTCATTGGTTCTCCTTCGTCAAACAGGCAAATTTCAAACTAACTTTTTAAAGCATAAAAGGTTGGAGGACTTTCAGTGGAGGGACAGAAATGTCTCAAGTTTCATAAAGAAATATCTGCATTTGTGTTTCAAAGATGAACAACAGTCTTATGGTTTGGAACGACATGAGGCTGAGTAATAGAATTATACAGGTAGACTACCTGACGATGACCAAAAAGGTTGAAACGTTGTTAGTCCATTATTAAAATAGAGTTTGACAGCATAGTGGCAGTGTGCTTTTTTAAGGCCTGGGTTATGCACCTACTCTAAAGATTTTTTGGATGTGTGTATACCATTTCACTTTGTTTGAGGAACACTGTTTTTGTGTTGCACTCCACCGATGAGATTTGAGTATTAGTTTTTTTAATCAAAGAAGCAACACATTTTTTATTAGGAAGATTATGAAAGATTTGTCTTAAAAGATTCTCTTTTTGAATAAGTACCCTCTCTTTGCTCAGAAACAGGAGATTCCAGAAAGGACCTGACGAAGACCGAAATAGTCGAGTTTGAGAGCATTGTGACGTGCTGTATTTTGTTCTTATTATTCTAGTAATAGAATTACTCATAGAATATAAATTACTCATAGAGACTTTATAGAATAAAAATTTCCATTCATTTTCACACACGGCAACCTCTGAAGTTAAGTGAGTTTTCTTGTTTTCCCCAGAGCTACGTCCAACAACACGGTTAGATCGCTTTCCAACTTTAAACAGCCATTTAGGATAAACTGAGTTGACGGCTGACTCTTGTTAGCTTTGCCTGTTTCTATATACAGTATGACGGAGAGAGAGAGAGAGAGCAGAAGGGTAGCGCTGTCAAACTGCAGGCTGGTTTCTGAGTGACACCACATTTCTTGAGCCTTTGTGACCGTCACCTTGTGTCACTCACACACACTTTTTGTATTGCTCTTTTAACCTTTTGAAACACTGCCAACTTTCTCTGTGGACTGCTCTTGTACGGAGTGCTCTGTGATTTGTAATGGACAGATGGACATTCGAAGGCCACTTTGTTCACTATTCCAGGCATAACTGCAGAGATTGGACTGGCAGCTGGTGTTCACACCCAACCTTATTAGTTTCACAAAGACATCACTGTTTTTCTAGAGAATAATATCCGCTGTCTCAATTTGATGTAATGCATCTGTCACTTCCTCGGCCTGGCTCTTTCAGCGTGGCAGTGCGGTCCAGCTGGACAGCAAAGTTCATGCGAATGTCACCTCACTGTCCTAACCTAGCTCCCCCTGCCCATCATTCTTTTGAATGTTTTGTGCACTTTTTGTTGTAAAAGACTTAAAAGCATTAAGGCAGAGCTCACAATATCTGTTTATCTTAACACACGTTCTCGTGCATGAAGCAGGTTCGGTTGAGCTTCTGTTTATGTTCGCTGATCAATGTTTATGTGTGAAATTAAATATGTTCATCATATAAAGCGATCGAGTCTCTTCAGAAAATTTGTACTAAACCGCTCAATTTTTTAAACCGCAAAAGTTTTACAATCTCTTTATTACGTTTTTGAAGCATCAAAGTGGTAGTTCCGTAGCTGTCTAGAGGGACAGAAAGGTCTCAGATTTTATTAAAAAGTGCTTCATTTGTGTTCCAAAGATGAACGAAAGTCTTACAGGTTTGGGACGACATGAGGGTGAGTAATTACTGACATAATTTTCATTTTTGGGTGAACTATCCCTTTAATGATAGACATTCACCCACAAATCTAAACGGAGGCTGTTTTCACTAAATGAGTGTCAGTGTGCAAAATACAGCAGCTGTGTTTGAATGGAATACTAGTGTAATGCTAATGCTTCCTATTGTATAATGCTACACATATAACACATACTGCACACTGCAAGAATAGGAAGAGTATGCTATTTCAAGTCAAAACAGAAACAGTAGCCAGGTACTTGGAATCATTTTGCTTTGTTAAGCCTATAAATTACAAATTAAAAACTTTAACAGAAAATTACAAATATGAAGCAGCACAACTGTTTTTAACATTGATAATAATACTAAATGTTTTTGAGCACCAAATCAGCATATTAGAATGATTTCTGAAGGATCACGTGACACGGAATACTAGAGTAACGATGCTGAAAATTCAGCTTTGCCGTCACAGGAATAAATTGCATTTTAAAAATATGTTCAAATATTATAATTTTTTCAAATATTTCACAATATTACTGTTTTTTCTTTATTTTTGAGTATCTAAAATACACTTCCATATGCTTCTGTTTTTTAAACAGCTTCCATTTTAATCTTAGGGAACACCTACGATAAAAAAAAATAAAGCTCGGGAAAAACCACAGCAATGTACATAAATTAAATGAGAATGCTAATGTCCATGAGACAGTATTATGTTTTTTTTTTTTGTGTGATTTATGCCGTGAATATACTGAGATATTTAAAGCAGAATGCTCCTTCAACGCTCTGTCTCAGATTAACAGCTAGTTGAGGTATACGGATGCCTTGGCAACAAGTCTTGAGTGAAGCTGCCAGGATTTATACAAAGACATGTGCACACATGCACACATCCACGAAGGCACATCCTTTCCCTTTTCCACATCATATATTGACAGATGCTTGGGGCTCATATCAGTTTCGGAAGCTACATCAACACCCTCTCTACTGAGAATCCATGAATCTTCACTGAATCGCAGGATAAACAGAAAAATGATGGGACGTTTTGGCTAAAAGGAGAGTGGGGCGGGAAAGTAGTACAGCACTGAGAGACGTTTTAAGTCTATATTTATCCGTCATGTCCTGGAGCAGTTGGCAGAGCTGATCCTAACCAGTGGACATTGGACAGATTGGCCCACATGTGTACTTACATTTTCCTTCTGGATGGTGGTATGGAGGGAGGAGAGGGAGGTGGACATATGAGGCTGACCACCACACACTATTGGCACATCTAAATTAAATTTATCTGGCAAGCAACTCACATATGTGAACTATGCCGCACTCAACCAGCACTGCAATTTCACATCAGTTTCCGCTTGAAAGATGCGTATCAAACCCAGCCTGGATGACAAGATGGCTGCACTGCTTTTCATGCAGGTGTCATTAAACCAAGCATGCCTATCCTATCTGTGTGCCAGTGCTTAAGGTAGACTGGTTAATGAGAGCTTATGGAACATTTCCACACTTCACTGATGATTTTACACACTGTCAACACTCTCCGAGACCTTTTTGAGGCACATGGGTGGAAGATGATATGCTTCTCTGTTTTAAAAAAGACTCTAAACTAATTATTCAGTGATTTGGGCAATAACATCACAAAATTAATTTAATCGAGAGAGCCCTTAAAATTGCAGGCATGTTTAGTATATGTACATCCAGCCATCAGCCACTTGTTCTATGTATGGTTTGTTCTATCGTTCGATCTGTTGTTCTATCTATCTATCTATCTATCTATCTATCTATCTATCTATCTATCTATCTATCTATCTATCTATCTATCTATCTATCTATCTATTCATCCATCCATCAATCTATTATTCTATCTTTCTGTCTGTCTATCTCTCATTCTTTCATTCTGTCTTTTGTTCTTTCTTTCTGTATATGCTTCTTTATTCTATCCTTTCTTTATGTCTATACTTTCTATCTTGCTTTTGTTTTTGTTAGTTCTATCTATCTGTTGTTAAATTGTTTTATCTATTGTTCTGTCTATCATGCTATTGACCTTATTCACAGGAGCGCCATCTTTGATTTTTAATGGGAATGAAAGCGAGGCTGTGAGGGATAGACATGCATCTCTTCAATGGGCTGTAACTGTTATTTAATGTGTTTTTTGGAATATTCTACTCATGAAACACTGGAAAAATATCTTTCCAAGAAATTTCAGTTGACAAAAAAGTCCCGACAATATAAGCTATGGAAAATTGTAAGTAATCTAGGAGATTTATACAGCTTTTAACAGCGGATGCCATTGGAAACATGACAAGTCTATCCCTCACAGCCTCACTTTCATACCTGTAATGGCGCTGCTCTGAATAAGGTATATGGTTCTGTCTCTCTCTTGGTGTATTTAAATATTTTAGTGAATACAAGTGGAGTTCCAGTAGAGTTTTTTTTCCAGTGTTTCTGCATGAATATGTTTATAGATATCAGTGGATGCATGGCCCATAGAACCTTTTTGAAACTGTATATCTGAGGAAATCGGTGTATGTGACTGGCAGAATTCCAAATGTAAAACCACTGCTGTCGAAATCAGAGCGTTCATGCAGCCTTAAATACACAAAGTTACTGAAATCTGTCATAACAGATTTATTTTAGCTTTCATAAAGCTGTTTTTGCCTGTTAGCTTTTTTTAAACATTGCACTTCAGAGCTTGGCCAATTATTTAAGGAATTTTACTATTTAGTGCATGGTTGTTATCTTAAAAAGTAGTAAAGGGAGGTTGTGATGTCACAAAAATGGCGAAGATGTAGCTCATGAGTATTTAGTTATGATAGTTAGATAGTTAAATAATAGTAAAAAAATAAACTTTTTTAACTATATGTGATATTTAATGTATGTGATAGTCAGCAGTTTATTTCAGTTTTGCTTTTGTCAAAAGTGAAATTTAAACACTAACATTGGATATTAAAAATGTCCAAAATCATTTCATCTGCATCTTTCAATAGCACAATGACTGCCTGTTTTTCTACGAAACAAGTTCTAATGAACTCGTTACACAGCGATTTGAGGGAGCGATCATACTTGATAGCTAATTCAAGAGCTCAAATGAACTTAATTTGATAAGAATTTTGGAGGACAGTGAATGAAACCAAGCATGACTTGTTGGTCTGGTACTAATTTTGCTTTGAGTGTGAGAGGATATGGGTTCTAATCTATTTATTTTTATCTTATTTATTTTTATTTTATTTAATCAAAATTGCAGCTGTATATCTGTAGATGTACAACAGTGGGAATTCATCTATTTGCATTTTCCTTTTAGGTTTTATTAGAATGGATAGCGAAGTTTCTGGCCGTTTGGAAAAGGAATAGATTGGAGAGAACATTGCTTGTTGTTTTCTGCCACTAATACCAACCGCAACAACTGCCGAGCAAAACAATATCACGAATTCCTCTCATTATTACAAACACAAATAAATAAACTCCTACTCAACAGCTAGACTTGTTTTCTTGTGTTTTATACCGTAATTGACACATCCCCATGTGAGCTATTGAATGAAATGGTGGGCCTATCTTCCACCTGTCCCCACTCCCCATATGATGCATATGGTTTATTAGTAGCTTTTGGGAGCAGTGACTTGAACATTTGTCTTAGTGCTGTCTAAAGTAGTTAGCCCACTCTGCATATCATTGAAAGCCAGAAGATGTGCGCCATTAAGAAGGTCACCTCAGACTCGCTGTATTCCTCAGTTTCAGCAGCACGTTCCCTGTGGCTTCTCTTGTCTGATCTGGCATGTTCTCTCCCACTGCTCTGCCATAAGCTCCACCAGTCATCTCCATAAAAAGACCCCATTAAACATGTCCACACCACACAGCAATCAGCTTAGCTGCCTCCGACTGGCATTCTCACCCACGCGTTTCCTCTCTCTCCGCTAAACGAGTGATGAAAAGACTAGTTCATATTTTCAAGAGAATGCGCTTTAATTCAGGACACTGTACATTTATCTTTTCATGAGGTAATGAGCAATATCAACCAAGCTAATAAGGAGTCAGTGCTTTGCAATCGTGGGCAGATGGTGTCCTCCAATGGCCTGTGATGTTTTCACTAAATGGACGATTTAATTCAGTTCTGGGATGAAGATGTTGTACAGAATGGAACGGACAGAATTATGATGGGACACCTTTTCAGTCTAAAATGGGCTCTGGCCAAGGACACTGTATAGAGAATATTTGTCTATTGTGCGCTTCAGAGATGATGTGGCGTGATCTCATTGACTTTGCCGTGCTCCGTACACTAGATAGTGTAGCCGCTGTGTCCCAGGGCGCAAGCCGAGCGGAAATGCCCTTCAGGATCCATGAGAAAGGCGGCTGGTTTGTTTGGGCACCCCGCCAGCCTGTGTGCCCTTAGAGCAGCGATGCAGCGAAAGCATGTTTGCAGCGTTGATGCAGCTTTTTTAAAACCACCCACATAATTTTATGCATAAACACACACTCACCTCTAGCCCATTTTCCCAGCAGGTCTCAGCCTTGTATCTCTCTCCCTGGGTTTGCAAGAGGCGATTGTCAATTGTCTTTATTTCCCCCATCGATAGCATTGCAGGCTATTAATTAGCCTGAGCTCTGTGGAGCCTAATAGCAGTCAGAAGCTGGCTGTCAGAGCCGCGCTGCTGTTTATTTGTTTGTCTCTCTTGCTGCGGGGGGTTGGTCTGCTCACACCAGCGCAGGCCACTCTTGACGATTTAGTAATTACGTTTGGTAATAGAAGTAGTTAATCAAGGCCTGAGATTATACCACCTGCAGCAGAGGCCTGCCAGCAGGGAGGATAAGCTCCTCTTCCCTGAAGGAGAGGCTTCAACTGTTGGATTTTTCTCCTGCCGTGTGCAGGACGCGTCTCCCACCTCGCATTTGTCCCACTTTGATTCTCCCCTCAGCGGCAGAGCTCATCTTCTGATTAGACAGCATCAGGCCCTGGACTTATCTCACACTCCCTTCACATTGTACGCATCAGTTTTAGGGAAGCTAATTTGAAAATGTAGCTTTGCTTTTTTTTTTACTTAATTAGGTAATATTATTTTATGTTGGCACATTTGAACGAATGGTCACTTTTTATTGTTTTTTTTTTGTGTAGTATGCTTTTTATTATGTACTTTTTATATAATTTATGTTGCTGACTTAAATTAAAAGTCTTGAACCGCTTAAATAAAATGAACTGTCCAATTAAACCCATACAATGAACTGAATGTATTTAAATCTATAAATTCAGTTTAATGTTGGAAAGTTCTTTTTAATTAAAAGCTTCAAGACTTTTAATTTGTATGTTTTCAAGACAGCAGAAAAACAGTTAGAAACGTTTTTTTGTTATGGTTGTTGTTGTTCCTTGGACTACACACTCCGTGACCCACTCAAAACGATCTTGCGACCCAGCAGTTGAGAAACACTGATTTAAATCAACAAATCGAATTTGTCTGAAAGAACTGATTTACTTTGATTATTACTTCAATTTGTTTGGCTGTGTTTAGAGAACATTTTGGCAATTTTGTCCCATATTTAATGAAATATTGCACTTAAAGATAATGGACAAGACTTATATGCACAAGCCATCTGAATGAACTGATTGGGTCTGATTATTGTAAAACTGTATTCGCCATACAGTGAAAATCATTAACATAGCACTTTGCAGTGCTTTACTGCTTTTCCTGGAAAGGTTAGCTTGCTACAGTTTACATTTTTAAGAAACCAAGCACTGTCATGCTCTTGATGAATGTAACTGGTAGCATTTCTAATCTTAGTTTAGTTTCTCCCCAACGCTGATACACATACATAGCTATTTGAATTCGATTATGTTCGCCTGGCTCTGTTAGCTTGCTCTTCCTTTTAACAGATTTTTTTTTTTTTTATCCTCCCAGCACGAGACCTCATTTATTAGGCCCGTCTGTGTCCTATGTGTGTGTTTATCAGAGTGGCTGAAGACAACAGTAGTCGTTAAGCTCTGTCAAGTTTGCACCCCACGTAGAACATTGGAGAGGAGTCAACACTTCCAGACACACGCTGGGAGTTAAACTATGAATTCGCTCCTTGTCTTGAAAGATATCATGCCATACCAGCTGGTTTGGCAACAGCCTTGCAAATCAGCTTAAGACCCGTCGATTTAGACCATAAGGCACAAGTTCCTCACATTTGAAAGCATTTAAAGAGCTTCTCAGGGTGATATTTTTATTTCCAAAGTACCCATTTCTCACATACTATACAGTTTGGTGGCAATATAAAAACATGTTTCTGACAGAATTTGGAGAAATGGAAGTTGAGGAGCATTTTGAGGACTTCAGCATTATCTCAGATAGAAATCATGAATTACCCGTTTATGTCTTCATCCGAGCGGCAATAAAACTGTCACAGCAGCCATAACATTCCTTTGTAATGTACGCAATTTGTGTCAGTGCGTGAGCCTGCCTGGGGAGAGCAATAACATGTGATGAAATATGAAGGAGAGAGCTTGCGAAGGCCGAATGATCAAAACTCTAGTACTGTAGGAAGTAAACGAATGAGAGGTATTTGTGAGTAAAAACACGGGTGATGTCAGGTCTCTTAAAGGCCTCGATATACTTCAAGCCAAATTGAAGAACGAACTAGTGTGACGTAGTTTCAAACAAAATAAAGAAGTTTGTCTGAAATTGGTTTCTTGAGTTCAAAACAGCTTGCCAAAGCAAAATTTTCAGAAAACTACAATGATCCATGGTGATTATGTAACAGGTACAGTAGGTGTGCTCTGAGACTACACAATCTTTGACATGGAAATCTTTTCCAGTTAATATCTTCTGTTCAGTCCGTGGAGGTCAGAACACCTCCTCGCCATTGACGGAATTTTCCGGCTTTCTGTGTTTTCACTGTTATACGGTAGGGGCACTATGACACATCTTCTGAAAGAGTACTGAATCTCCTGATCAAAACACATGTGAAGAAGATGCAAAAACAAGCAATATCATGTCATATCATAGCTACAGGACTATGCAAGCTTTGGGGTTGTTGATGGACTCGATCTACTCCCTGTTTTAATCATCGTTCTGAATCTGATCTGGATGTAGTCTTTGACAAAAATTTGATTTTCTCAGCTTTTTGCTCAATATATATATATATTTTTTTTTTTTATGAAGTTTGCCCACATTCAAGTGTTGATAAAAAAACAATGCATGAAGCTAGAATAATTTATTTTTTATTTTATTTTTATTTTGTTTAAAAGTAGAGGGTCTGTTCTTTCTTTTGATATATTGCATGTTCAAGAAGTTAATACTGTAAAGCAGTCTATTGTACAAAAAGTGTTATATAAATAAACGTGATGTGACCTGACTGTAGTGCCGAATTGCAGAGCTCGTGCAAATAAATGCACATCGTTATGATCAGATGCTTTCTTTACTGCTGTTTTCTCACTATTGTTGTGCACATATTTCCATATTCCTCTAAGCACTACACCCAGCAGTGTGGGCGGCGTCGGGATGTTCACTAACAGTATATTGCTGCAAAGGTATTTAAAATGTCTTTTTACCCCTAAGCAAAGAACATAAAAGAACTTCACCTTGAGTATATAAGAGTATATAAAGGCCTTAAGAGTGTATTTTTTCTCTTTGAGCTTTTACCTGGTCCATCATCTGGCCTACGAATCATCCTCTGACCTTGTTTTTATGGCTAATTGCTCAACACGAGCTCAATTTTTAACACTACAGATGCTGTGTTCTGCTCCTGAGAAAATGAAGAGTGAGAGAAAAACAGATAAAGAGAGATGAGAGTCTGAAAAAGTCCAGAGGTCATGAGAGCCAGTAACTACGCTTACTTGAAAAGAAGCCGGAGAGGCACGCAAGATTTGTCTGCTTTTAGCAACGGACATTAAAGCCAATATGTTTGTATTCAGTGAGTGTTTTGGGTAATTAAAGTGAGGGGGGTTGTGTGAACGTGGTCTTTCAGAGGACAGATAAAGACTGTTTGATTGTAGACCACAGGGGAGTCCTTTATGTGTCTTTGCTTTTCTGTGTGGACTTAGTCTTGGCTGTATAGATTGGAGGGATAAATCAAAAGTAGTACGAGAAGCTACTTTGTCCAATTAAGTACAGTTCTCTTATAATGTTAAAGTTTCCAGAAACAAAACATTTTGGGAAATTTTACGTTTATTCATTTAGTAGTCGCTTTTATCCTAAGCAACTTTTGAGGAATGCAAACAAGCGATTCATCCAAAGAGTCAATAAATATGAGAAATGCTATTAATAAAAGGTTTCAGAATACCATCCTTCAGGATAGTAAAAGGTAGAATAGGGAGGGATTAAGGATTAGTGAGAGCATTGGTGAAGCAATTGTAAATATTCTTTTTTTATTCAGCAGGCTGCAGTTAAGTGCTCATGAAGAGAGGATTTTCAGCTGTTTCTTGAAAATTGTCAGGGATTTGGCTCTCCGGAGAGGGTTGGGAGGACATTCCACCAGCAAGGAACAGTGAACGAAAATGTTCTTGAGAGTGATTTTATGCCTTTCGGAGGCTCTTTGAGGGCATGTACATTTGTAAGAGAGAGGGTAGGTAGGAGGGTGCGTAGCCCGTGGTCAGCCTGTAGAACATTTTCTACTTTCTCTCTAACTTTTTTTGTCCTAACCAGCTGCAAAGGCAACAAACGACAGGGGATTCTATTATATTCTATTCTTATCTTATACTTATCTCATTCCATTGTGCATGAGAGAGGGAGTCTGCCCACACACTCTTCTGATTGGCTGTGATTTGTCATTGATTTTGTCACATCTTGTTGTAGCCCTGTCATGTCTGGTGTGGACAGACAATTTGCTTGTCACTGGAATCTTGTCACATCACGTCTGGTTATGATACAATGATAGATTTAAACAGGTTGTTTTTGCTTCTGCACCTTTAATATGTCTTGAAAAATAATGCATGTTATGATTGGCTAATCATTTTGTATGTAAAATGCTATAGAAAAATTTGATATTGCCATCCATTATTAAGTTCTGATGGTTGTGAAATTGATACCATGACACATTTGTGCGTCTGTATAGATGCGGGATTGGTTTTCAGGACATATTTAAATTTTCACTCTTTCTTTCTTCCTTACTAACTTCCTTCTTTTAACTTCATCTCTTTTCTCAGCTTTAGTCTTAAAATGACTGTAAATGTACTTTTCTGTTTTTAATACCCCATACAAATCATCCAAAACCGATATAAATCCAATTTACTATTACATATAAATTATCCCAAAGGCACTACATAGTCCTCTCCCTCTCTTTTCATGGGTAAAAATCAAAAATGCATTAAAGAACTCTATGAGATTCTAGTTCAATAACTAAGTGACAAAAACGCATTAATCCATTGTCGTTCCGAGAAGTTGTAAATCACATTTTTTTTATCTTCTAGGCTGTCTTCTCATTGACTAACGTCAACTTGAGCCACGTGAAGAACCTGATGTACAAGTTAAAGGCTAGAAATTAGCGTCAATTCAAAGCTTTTTTCAAGGGCTGTTTTGTAGTTATTTTTCAAAGCAATCTTTAAGGTAAAATACATTGTAATCTGAAATGCATAGTCTGTAAAAAATCGAGGAAAATTACTGACATGGCCAATTCAGGCGGGATTAAAAATGACAAAAAGCGCTGGTAATTATTACATCACCCCACCTCTGAGAAGGGCTTACGTTTCCATAAATGGGCAACGTGGTATGAACATGGAGCTTTGCTTTATGAATGTCAGAGTATCTCTATATAGTGCAGTGAAAAGAGCAAGGAAAATCCTGTTTTCTCCTATGCCCTTCAAGGATAAATTGAGACATAAGTCTAGTCTGTTTTTGTATTTTCTGGATCCTCCTGGTAGAGCAGCTAAGCATCACATGTGCTGGGTACATTTCTTTTTTTGTATTTTTATTATATATATATATATATATATATATTCATTATTAATATTATAAATTAGTATTATTCATTACCATTACTGACACCTTATTTAATTTTTTACTACTTTTAATTAAAATAAAATTATCATTTAATTATCATTTAATACTTTTTTTCTGTTTCTTTCTTTTCTTCTAACTGATTTTATATTTAAAAAAAATGTAATTACTTTTTTTATATACATATTTGTTTGTATAATATTGTTGTTATTATATGTACACCTTTTAAAATGTTTTGTTATTATTAATACGTTTTTCTTTTCTTTACTTGTCACTGCTTTTGTTGTGTGTATTGATGCCTTGCCAATACTGTACATATAACAATCATGCTGATAAAGTGCTTTGAAATTGATTTCTCCATTCGCCATTACCCATGCACAGCCAGTCAGGACCTTTATAGAGTTGGAGGAGGAAAGAGCTACAGTAGAGATAGAGGATGAATGAGGAATGATAAAAAGGCAGTATGCAGGATTTGGTCTCAGCATATCTTCCCTCCTCTCTTTTCAGTGTTAGCATCCGGACAGTGTGAGCTTCGGCTGAGCATTGTTAAGTATGTGTGTGGGGGGGCGTCTGTAGAAAGCTTTGATGTGAGCTGTGCTTTGGGTGGAGCTTGACGGGCTCTGATCTCCAGTGTCTCCTCATTATGGCAGTGGCCCTGCAGCAAGCGGATAATGTCAAATAATGAATGTTGAAATTGGCTCAGCTATTTGGGAATAACAAGAAATGTTTTTCTTTTGGCGGTTATGTGCTGCAAATTGAAATTTTGATTGTAGTAAAAGGTCAGATTTTGAAAGGGAGTATACCCGCCTGACCTTTCCATCCAGCTTTTAACTCTTTATCCGTCGGCGTATGTTTCCCGCTAATGACTGCAGGTGTGACATTCTCCTCGTTCAACATGAGAGGAGGGAATTCTGGCCTCTGAATAAACGGCATTGGGCAGCCATCAAACGAGGCGATGTGGACTTGTTTTTGAGTTGCGGGTCGCAGGGTCACCCGGTTTGTGAAGAACACTCACAGATTGGTGCGATGACACTTTGTAGTGTGGCAGCTTGGCAGAGCTCCACACAGAGATAGTGTCATTCAACCACTGTATACACCCACTTCACGTTCAAACACATTTCTGAGACCCTGGACTTATACACTGATAGTTTGATAGCAGGTTGACAAGTCACACACAGATACAGTTCCCTTTTTTGTCCTTGTTCTCCATTCGAGAACTGACTTGAATGGTTTTGGCAGCACACAATAGGCATTCATGTTATCTTTGGAGCTGCAGTGCTTTCTAAGGTTTATCCGTCGCCCCTTCTTCCTCTCCTCCATCTTTCCCACTGTATTGATCTGTCTTGACTACTTCATGCCTCCATTCACAGAATATACAGTAGCCTACTAGACTCTGCCTGCCTGTTTCAGCCACCCCACTGGTTTCCATTATTGGGCAGATTTATAGCGAAGCAGAATAGGAAAAGTAAAAAAAAAGAGAGAGAGAGAGAGATGAAATGAGAGACAGATAAAGCGTGAAGGAGTTTGTCGGCACAGCTGAGGTGATAATTGCATATGTAGAAGCCAGGTATAGAGCTCTATGATTATTGCTGACAATCACTAACCTGACATTATCAGAAAGCTAAAACGCATGCAGGGTTGTACATTTATACCTCTTCTTTACTTTTATCCTCTGCAACCTTCCACAGAACTTTCTTTTTAGCATGACAGTGGAAAAAACCTACAACAACACCTCTGCAGACTGACTGATGTTGAACTTGAGATGTCTGTCCCTGAGTACATTATGGGCTTTGATCAGGCATACAAGATGCTGTAAGTACCGTTTGTACAAGCATTGGGGCTCAAATTTGACTTTGATATTGTGTACCTGTCAGCGGTAATTAATGACAAGCACTCAAAGCTCTTGATTAATCGCGACTCGTTTGAATGAACAGGATATGGGTCCTGCTCAGCCAGTTACTCCCATTTACCTTGGCTTGTTGCTCTCATTTTACACACTTAATTACCACAACTGCTCCCTTATAGCCTCTTAGGGACCCAGTGTAAAATGAGTCACTTGCTGGGCCTTTGTTGTGATTATTTATACCAAAGGCATGAAGCGGACTAAAGACCTTTAAGGGTATTAAACCGTGCAATCAATTCACCTTTAAATCAGAGGGAATCATGGTCAAACGCTCAAATGGTGCCACTGATCTTTAGGCCGTTTTCATTAGATTCTCTTGGGAAAAGCATGCTTTTTTTTTCACAAGTACTATTTCTAATACTTAAGGAGTAAAGTATACTACTTTAAAGGCCCGTTTACACCAAGAACGATAACTATATTGATAAGAATAATAATTTTTATTTATATAGCACCTTTCCATTGCTCAAGGACGCTTTACAATGTAGATTCAATAAAGAAAACATAGTACCAGTAGTGTAGACAAAGATAGCAGACAATAGTACAAGAAATAGTAATAGAATATTATAGGTGGTAGATACGAACAAAGAAAATACAACGACATAGAAAGGGTATCACATAGCAAAATTGATTTAATCACATAAACAAAATACAGAATATTACATAAGAATGATAACATTTAGAAAACAAATAGGTTTTAAAATGCGATTTGAAGTCAGAAATATTATTAATGCAACAAAGTTAAACTATATTAGCCGCTATGGATGGTAATTTTCTGTTAATTACAAGCATGTGCTGCAGTTATGTCGTCTGCCGCCTTAAATGCTGAAGATCATTAAAGTCTGATGGATTACGATTGGCTGTCAATGTTTTTTTTATCATTCATCAGCTGGAAAAAATCATTCTGAAAGTGTGCGTGCGTACATGCGTGCTTGTGTATCTGCTCTAGTTTGCCACTCTGGGCATGTTTTGTTCTTCATGTTTGTCAGAGCTGTTTGTCTTGAGTAGATGGCTACTCTCAGAGCAGTTCCTCCCTATTGGACGATATCCAGACTCTCTTCAGCCCACAGCTTTACTGCACAGTCCCTCACTGTCCCTGACTGCACTCACTGCCTACACATTCTCCTCCTCTCTTTTCTTAATGTCTCTCCTAATAAATCCTAATTGTTGTTGAAATCGCACCCTCTCTCAGTTGAAATTGTTTGGAGCTGTGGTTTCTTTTCAGCTGTGCTCCTCATCTCAGCCATGTGTTTCTTATTCCACAGAGCCATCACGGCTGTTTGGCTGCCGCTGGATTTCATTTGTGAGAGTAAGGTTGTATTTCTACCACAGAGGCGAGGAAGGAACGAAATAGAAAGCAGGATCTTTTGATCATATTCTCAGAGGAAATCTTTGATTCCAGGTGTTCTTGCATTCTTACTTTCTCCTTTCTTCATCTCTTACAATGTTTACTGCAAAACTTTTTTTCCCTAATTATATACACAAGATTAATTTACTTGCAAAACTGTTTATTATTATTATAATTATGACATTAAGACTTGTTTTCGAAGAATATATAAATTTTATTTTTATTATCTCATTGGCAAATTATTTTTTAAAATTGATATTTTAATTGTTTTTACTTATTTATTCATGGATTTCATCAGGTCCCTTTCCACAGGTGTATTAATCAAGCACAATGCAGTCTGCATTCATAATCTAGGTGCTTGATTTTATACACCTGTGAAAAGGGACCTGATGAAACCCATATATATATATATTTGTTTTATTTTAAAGGTGACATATCATGAAAATCTGACTTTTTCCATGTTTAAGTGCTATAATTGGTCCCCGGTGCATCTACCAACCCAGAAAACGTGAAAAGTGACAATCCAGTAACTTTGTTTTAGTAAGCCTTTCTCTGCAGGCATGTCAAAAAATAAGCCGATCAGATTTCGCTCCCCTTCTGACATAGGAAGGGAATTTTATTATAATATTACCGCCCCTTAATCTGCACGTTTCCACCCACGGCGCCTTAAGTGACAACAGTGTAACCAGTTCTAACACAATGGCAAAAGTTCGAGCAAAGCATGTAAACTGTTCTTCTGTCGTTGGCTGCACAGACGAGCATAGAACAGTATTTAGAGCCCCAGACTCAGATGATACAAGAGAGCAGTGGATTAACTTTATTTTCAACGGAAATCCCCAAGAAACAGATGAATCAATGTAACTCCACAACAAACATAAATGTATCCACTAACCATTCAGAAACGTCCAGGTGCGTCTAAAAGTTGCAACCTCTTCCTGAGTCTCTCCGTAAGGCTTCACTCCGCTATTGGTTATTTCTGAGATTTTGGATGAGTGAGATTATTTGCGTGTTTTGTTATTGTATCCGAAGCTCGTGTAAAGGATCGACCGTCTTCTGAACGGAGGTGGGCAGCAGCAGCTCCTTTGCATTTAAAGGGACACACACAAAAACGGAGCATTTGACAAGCTATAACAAATGATCCGGGAGGTATTTTGAGCTGAAATTTCACAGACACATTCTGGGGACACCATAGATTTATATTACATCTTGTGAAAAGGGGCATAATATGTCACCTTTAATGTTACAGAATTTTTTTAGATTTATATGCTAAACCCTTAAATGCATGAATGTTTTGCCAATCATTACATATTTGGGTCTTTAGTGACCCGGATCTATATCTAACACGGATGGATCTCTAGCTGTCGTGATAATATCAAACTCTCCTGATATTAGAGTAACGATTACAGAAGAATAAAATAAAGCATTTTTTTTACCTTTTGGAGCTTAGAAGGGCTCAGTTTGAGCAGATGTTTTATACCACCATCACTGTCCTTGTCAGAGCTCATTTCCCATTATATTCAGCATCTGGCTCATATTCGCCATCTCAAACATATTCTCAAAACTATCATTTTCAACATCTCCAAAATCAATATTTTGATTCAACTGAAATTCAACTGGAAAACAAGACAAAAGTAATAATTAAGTTGTTTTTTTCCGCAATGTGCTTTGAGAAACAGGTTTACAGTTGAAAGAATGTTGAGCTATTTACAAAAGGATTATCCTCAGCATTTTGCGAACTCATGAGGATCTCAAGCAGCTGCTCTCCTTTGCAACATAAAAGTCAAGCTAGAGCAGATGTATTTTGCCCTTGTTTTTTTGAATATTTCATGCAAGGTGACCCATGCATGCAGGATCTGGGGAATTGTTCCTGGTTCTCTGGCTGTAGTATCCATAAAGTCCTCAACTGCACTACTAGGTTGTTTTTTGTTTCTATACATTCACTTTGAACAAAACAAAAACTTTCTCCCCTGTTTGTGGCCCTTGACACCTTGGTATCTCAGAGAGCAGGTCATTTTAGATCCAGTGCAGTGCTGCAGCATCCTCCCCTGTGTCGTTTGGGTCTACTGAAACGCTGGGGATCAGGTAGCGAAGGGAAGATAAATAGAGCAGCACCTCTGCTGAACACTTTAAGCAGGAGACCCAATGAACCATGCAGCTTCGTAATTATAATAAAAAATAAAAATGATGGGTTATTTGGTACCGCCATGTGTGCTGGGTGGAGATTCAGCCTCCCATTAAAGGCAGTGTGGCCCCCATATAGGCGGTCTAGCAGAGGGGTGCCAGCAAAAACCGGAATGATAATGAGGACATTGGCTCGCTTCAGAGAATTGGGGTGTAATTGAGTTAATGAATGCATTCTGTTGCATCTCTGATTGAGCGCATGTCCCTTCACCACTTCCTTTAAAGTGTTCCGTCTGTGTGTGTGTGTGTGAGTGTGTCGTAAGCTTTCTTCCGCATTCTCCTCCACCTGACATTGAGCCTTAAAGGAATAGTTCTTGCAGGAATTAAAATGGTCATTATTTGTGTTCTTACCTGTATGACTTTATTTCTTCTGTGGAACCCAAACAAGTGAATTTTTTATTGAAAGTAAATAGGAACTGGGAATGTTATGCTTCAGAATGACAAAAAAAATTCTAAATATCTAAAAACAAAAACAACTACTTTTTTTTTTTTTAAATGTATGATAAAAAGTGAAATGTAAATCAAATACAGCATAAATAACTGCAATTACAATGCGATTGTGGCATTACATTTAGATTGGCTCAGGTTGCAACCGATGTTTTTTTTGTTTTTGTTTTTTTGCAGCATTGAGCATTATAACCAATCACACGTTTCTGTTGAGCTTATGAATGCAATGACCAATCAGAGGCATTTAGAATAATCACTTCTGAAAACGCTGGAGATTTGTTTAGTGTGTACGCTCACTCTTGCAAATTCTCATTAACAACAAATACAGATACAATGTAAGCAATATTTTCATTTTGCAATGTAGAGAGCTTCAGTGATTATAAAGGGTGTTTTGTTTTGTTTTTCAAACACAATTTCGAACTGGGAATAAATGATATACACAAAGCTTGCAAAGATTGTTACCCATCACTAAAGAGATCCATGTCTTCAGTCTTGTGCAAGTTGTGCACTCTCGCTTGACTGAAGTCATCTATCGCTTTAATGATGGGGAGCGTTCATGGCTTGCTTTCTGTATATAATTTATTCCCAGTTTGAATAACTTTTGTTTTTCATGCTACTAAAATAACCAATGTTAAGTCTTGATTTTCTAATTCATAAATGGTTGTTAGCTTGTTTTGTCTTTGCAGCCTACAAGAATATGACGTGCCATATCCGCTATTAATAGTCATGTGCCTCAACAAGTAAAGTCATAACATAATGATACATTTGCAAACAATTAAAGCAGACAATTCGAAGTTGAAGTAATTGACTTCAACCCATTAATTAACGCATTAATTTACACTATTAGTTAATAAAATATGTTATTAAGGAATTAATACATTATGACACATTTAATTAATAACAATTCATATATTACTTAATCTATTAATCATTTAGAATCTTAATTAGTTACTGATGCAGTAATCATTAATTAATGGTTTAGTTCTTCATGAGTCATATTATCTGTGCATTAGTTAAGCTTGAACTAACTTAGTGCACCCGTATTGTAAAGTGTTACCAAACTTTTTAATGTATTCTATTAATCAACATTAATAATCTTTATTACAATATCAAAAACAATAATCAAATTTGCCCTTGCAAAAGCTTAAAAAAAAAAGCCAGTGTAAATCAAATAGTGCCCCTTAATGATAAAATATAATTCTGACCCTGCTTTTAGTTCTTAAATGTTATTCCAAGTCTTTTGTAGCCATATTAAAGCAATTTTGCTAGGAACAAGCAACATTTAACATATTAACAGGAAAAACAGGATTGACAGGATTTATTTGCACATCTGCATATTTCAACTGTTGCAGTAATATGATATGCAAGAACTAGTGCCGTTCGACATCATTGTTAAAACTAGCATGACGCGCTTTGAAGTGTGAATATGAATATTTGAATATGTGCAAACACAATAGAAATTTGAGATTTATTGATGTAGAGGACAAGTTTGAGTGAATAATGAATTAAAAGTTGGTCTTTGCCTCACACAAAGTGTGAATCATAGTGTGAAGACATGAAATATAATGCATGGGTCGACTTATTTTGTGATACTTTCATGGGGCTTTTTTTTTGGTTATTTTGGGAGCTTGGCAGTCTGACATATCTTTCTGAAACATCTTGACGGTGAGTCAATTATGACAGAACTCTCACTTTGGGTGAACTATCCCTTTAAGGCTAAATGGTTGCTCTCTTTATGTTATTGGATCTTCTACTACACACAGTTGGCTTGAAGGCTTAGTATAACTCTCAGTGTGTTTCTCCTACAGATCGGTCAGTGGCATTCAGAGCAGGGACTGTCTATGGAGAGGAAGCTTCCATCACCTAACGTGACAGACACGCTGTTCAACACCACTCTCACCATAACTACCATCCTGGTAAGTCCTGTTTTCCACTCTGGTTCACGTTCCTCAGTAGAGGACACACCCTAATGATTTAGCCAAGAGATTTACACACACCCTCTGGGAATGACATACAGGGCCCTATTTTAACGATCTGAAATGCAAGTGTCAAGCGCAAAGCGCAAGTAACTTTGTGGGCGGGTCTCGCCGCTGTTGCTATTTTCCCGGCGGGATAAATGACTCTTGCGCCAGGCGCAAATCTAAAATGGGTTGGTCTGAAGTAGCTTCATTATTCATAGGTGTGGTTTGGGCGTAACGTGAAATAAACCAATCAGAGCGTCATCTCACATTCCCTTTAAGAGCAGCTATCATAATGGCGGATTTGCCAGGCGCGCGCCAGGAGCGGTTCACAGCCAAGGAGAGCAACGCTCTCGTCATGGCCGTAAAAGAGAGAAGTTACATTAAAATGGAGAAACCCACCCAAATTAGCTTCGGTTAAACAGGCGTATGATAATTTGGGTAAATGTGTAAGCTAGATGTATGCTTTTATAATAAATTGTCTGTCTATCTATCTATCTATCTATCTATTGTAATAATGTATGATTTGCAAAAATGAAAACTGCTGCTTCTGTGTAGATGAGAGAATCAAAGTGCGCGTTGTGCACACGCTACATTGATTATGGCCAAGCATGCGCCCTTAAAATAGCATATGAATAACATGCGTTGCGCAGTGGATGCGCCACTGACTTTAAACTATTTTTTCCTGGTTAGTGGCGCAATTGTTTTCTAAACCTGCAAAATAGCATGAAGGAACGTTTGCGCCGGAACACGCCTCCTCTTTGCGCTGAACCGCACCCGGGAGCACAAGTGTATTTCCTAACTTACCGACATGCTTCTGTGGAGGGAAAAGTCCGCTTTGCGCGGGTGCAAAATAGGAATGATACATGCGTCGGTGTACAAAGTCACTTGCGCTGGGTGCAAGATAGGGCCCATTGTCTCTCTTTAGCTTCAAGAAAATGTCTGTCTATTCTCTAATCACCTCAGGGTTCAGCACTGATCTAAATAAAGACGCTTCTCCTCTGAGATGAGTGGAAACTAACAAGTATGTGTGTGATAGCATGTCCTGGAGCAGCAACCCCCAATTGAAGATGTAATCCGCTAGGCTGTTATCTGGGGGCAATTTTCTCATCTTCTCATACACTGTATAGTGATGAGAAAAAAGAGGCTCACTGCAGCCTTAGGCTGGCTGTTGCATATCTGGCTGGGTCATCCCTCACTAGAAAAGAGAGAGAAAGAAAGCGACTGAGAATGAGAGGTGAATATCCGCTCGAAAAACCAACAAATAGGTGTTGTAAAGTGGCCTTGTTTAGGATAGATGGAGAAATCTTCTTAAGTCACAATTTATACCTGATGAATGATATGATAAGAACTGCTGAAAAGATGAGCATAATCATGCTGTCCACCAGCAAAACTTCGCTAGTGGGATTGGTCACAGTCTCAGATAAAGTAGTAAACAACAACAATCCAGCAATATCAGTAAACTCCCTATGGACAAAATCAAGTCCCGCACTACATTTCATCTTGTTTGAGAAGCCGTTTCACTTGGATATACATCTCAATAGGGAAGAAAAGATTATCACAATTTTCATTTCATGCCGACTTGAAGTACTTAGTCCTTAGTTACAGTTTGTTTAAAAGTCTGGTGGGAACATCAGCACACCAGTGTAGCAAATTAGCTCTAAAGAAATATGAATAATCAATCATAACTTGTTATAATTGATTATGAATATTTGGATCAGTTAATAGAATTAACTTAATGTTGTAAAATTAATATTACAATCAATTAACCTGTTTGTGCTGTGAACACTCAGTGTTAATTGTTTATTAATTCTAAGAAAAGTACATTTCCGGGGTATGGGAAATGTCTTTCTTACTTTACAGTACTACTAAGAGCAAGTAGTCAACATCTGCATGATTAGGGACTCCAGTAAATATGAGCTTGAAACACGGACAACTTTACGTGTTACATGAACAAGATTTTATTAACTAGACTAAACACTTAACTACTCTAACATACACATACATACATGCATACAGTTTACCAAGGGAAAGAGAGCTGAAGCAAAATACAGGAAAGCAAGAAGTTATTATTTGAAATTCAGCTGATCAACAGCCTTGAGCAAACCATCAGTTTAGTTCTAACATGCCCTTCTTTAAAAGGAGTAAGGATACTTAATGTATCAAATAATGAGACTAATTTGATACTTGCATGTCTCGCCCATTTGAGTTAAACTGTCCTGATGCAATTGGTTGAAGCTCCAGTTGATCTTTGCTGATGTTGTCTTGATTAGAGAGAACCAGTGTGAGTCAGAGGATCTTTGGTGAATGGAAAGACAAGGCCACAGCCTGGCACAAGCTTGGGGGTCCTTAGAAAACTTCTAGTTCAGCATCATCTTCACATCAGGATTTCAGAAAGGGACTAAGAGAGGAAGATACTAAGAGCCTAAGAGAGTAACAGACAAATGGCTCGTTTCCACTGAGCAGTACAGTACGGTACGGTACAGTACGGTACGGTTCGGGTCTGTTAACCATGATCTGGCTAGCGTTTCCACTGCCAACAGTACCCTTACTTGATAGGCGTGGTGTTTCGATCGACGTCATTTTCGCGCGAAGAAGAACATAGTAAACTACAATGGATGACAAATACAGCAGATCTTGTTCTTGCTCCTCGACATGTTTGTCACAAAAAGACAAGCGCCGACATTAGGCTTTTCTCAATATTAAGTACGCAAAGTTTGTACTTGCCATGTGCGACTCCTACATGCAAATGGTACAGCGCGTTCTTGAAAGCGTCACTCAGCTCGCTCTGCTACTCCGGTTATCTCTGTTACTCTGTATGTACATTTTAAGCAACAATAAAACGAAATATGTTATAAAACACTACTCTGCCTCTTTTCGTTTTCATTTAAATAAATTAAACATTATAGGGACACAAATGTGGTTCATGCGCAACGCATATTGATTATTCACTGCATGTTATACGTTATTCTATTTATAACAAAACGAAATTTAAAACACAACCCTAACGTTACCTCTTTTCGTTTAAATAATAAAAAAAATTACACATATTACAGGCAATATATGCATTTGTACAAATGTTGCAATAAACATCAGTGATAATCTTGTAATAAGAAAATGACAAGAAACCATATTTCTTTTTGTAAAATTTCAGTTTTATCAATAATAGCCAATATAAAAGTTTAAGTAAAAGGTACAAGAAGCTATACAATAAGAAATAAACCAAACAATTCAGTCAAATGTCCAAATGCAGCGCTCTAGTCTAACATTACAACAGTAAAGTTAAATACAAATAGCCTATAATATGAAACTAAACTTAGCCCTCAGCCAAAACGATTGACAGGGAACGAATTATATATTCATGAGACCAAAGATCGCCCGTTAGGTCTGCACAAGACGAATTATATCTCATGTTTAACCACTACCGTCGGAGTCATCGGCGAACGTCAGAAGACCTAGCCGAGGAAAGGCTCATCCAGCCGGGAAACATGAGCGCCGAGGGCCCGCTGATCGCATGGATCTCACAACCGGGGAAAAACAAATCATCTTTATAAATAAACCACAGATTTGATCTTTAAACAACTACATTCTCGCCTGAAAAACTCTTAAAATTACATTTCGTGACACAGTAACAGTAGTTTTATATTAAACTGTATATTAAAAAATGGCGCTTCTTATGTTGTCATTCCCCTCGTAGCACGCGCAAGTGACGATTCTCTGTCAACCAATCAACGTCCTGCAGTGAGTCTAGCTCCACCTTTTAGTACCGTACCACTGTGCTAGGTACCACAACGGAAGGGTACCCAAAAAGTGGTACGGTACGGTTCGGCTTTTTGGTACCATTCTCAACTTTTGGCAGTGGAAACGCAAATAAAAGGGTACCGACCCGTACCGTACCGTACCGTACCGCTCGGTGGAAACGCGCCATAAGAGACCAAAGAGGGTGTGATCTGGTGATCAGTTATTTTTAAAGCGTGAAGGTGTCACACACTCTGAAGGGTTGTGAGCCAAAAAGAAGTTGTTCCCTTTGGAGGGAATTTCATTACAACCTTTTGTTCAAGCAGGCCTTTGAACATGTAATTTGATTGGGGGTTTGACAAAAGAATCTTCAAGATTCTTATAATACTAATGCGTCACAAAGTTAGCAAAATGTAATGTAAATTAACAAATGGGGGACGAAGATTGGAGTTTATAGAGACTAAACATGCTACACATATGATTTTGGTTAACCATAGTATGCAAGTCTGGAACATTAATCCAAAGAGTTTAAAAGAGAAAATGAATACATGCCAAACCACATAAAAGGAAAATCATGAGATGGGAAAATTAGATACATGTGTAACATTTCTCACGTGGTTATATATAGAATATATAGGATTAAAAGGGTTTATTTCTCCTTCTCAGCAATTAAGTGAGAGTCACAAGTCTCTGCAAATTCCTTTTGGGGTCGTAAAAAGTTTTGTCAGTCTTAATGTGTCCTGTAACAGGACACCGGGTTCTGCCAGTGTGTTAGATTAATTTGGGATGTTAGTTTTGGGGGAAGTTTCATTGACCTTTGTTGGGAGAGTGAGTTTGCTGGACTATTCATTAAATGTAATGAATAATTTTTGTGTGTCTGATTGGTCCAGATGCTACACCAGCATCCTACACAACATATGCTGGTGTTTTCAGCAGGTTTTTGAAAACACACTGCCGTGCAGTGAGTGAAAAAGAGATGATTATGTCTGGGAGGGTGTGCGTGGGTGTCTCACTAAAGAAACGAGTGGAATACAGGTGGAACGATTAGTTTCTCTCAGATCTTTTATTGTTAATGTGCTTGATGTAGCAGCTAGGAGAACTGGGGAGAAGTTTGCACCATGTGTTTATTACTCTTTAAAGATATTCAAAGACTTTGGCCGCATTAAAGAGCCACCGAAGAGCAATTTCAGCTCTATCACGGCCCATTCATCACCGGCTGATTGCAAAGTCTGTTTTATCTCAGTAAACGCAGCACAGTTGAAAACATGCTGCAGAACTCAGCACCTGTGGACCATTCCACCACCGTTTTCATTACTGCTCTGAGCTTTCTGTCATTGCTGAAGTTACAGCACACACACAAACACACAGATTGAATTTTACCCTTGTGATATGGGCTAGATCTAACATTTTTGTAAGGATAGACAGTATATTAGAGCTGGTTCGCTTGCAGTGGTAAAGCTGTCTAAACTGAACAAACAGTTCTGTGGCTTTTTGTAGTTGCTCTTGATGTCTCTGGCATTATATAATGTGCAGAGGGAGCCAGAGCTTCAGTGCTTTGATTGAGAACACAAAAAAACTCATGTTTGTTTGTAACATTTTTACATTGCTTTCATAACTCACAGACTACCACAAATCTGTCTTTTGATTGAGTAATTATTCTTCCGATTGAGTAATTATTCTTCCATTGATAGACTGGTCAATGGCTATTAGTAGACTTGGTAAAGACATAATATTAAATTGAATATGATATAAAATGAACTCACTTTACCTCGCATATGCTAGAGAACTCCTCAGAATAATATTACTCATTTAATACCTATTAATAATGCTAAATAATTTCTGACCTTTATATAGCAATAATTCTTTTAGCTGTGAGAAATAATGTGTGTTTAAATGGGTCATGAATTATTTTATAATGTTGAAGTCCACTTTTAATGTTAGTAGGATTATTACATTAAAAACTGCCTTAATTTATAAAAATAAAAAGCCAGTTTGTAGGCTGACCGTAGCCCGCTGTTTATATATATTATACTTTTTATACTAAGTATAAATAAGTTACTATGACTAGGAACATGAAATTGTCTAGCTATGACTTCTTGTTTCACAGGAGTTTAAATATGAGGAAGCACAAAGGCCAAATTCCCTTAATCATCCATCACAATGAGTAAAACCAAAGAATATAGTTCTGATGTGCATCAAAAGATTGTTGAGCATCACAAAATAGAAAGTGGCTGTAAGAAAATAGCTAAATAATTGAAAATCTCCATTTTGACCATCAGGGCAATAATTAAGAAGTTCTAATCAACTAAAGATGTTACAAATCTGCCAGGAAGAGGACGTGTGTCTATATTGTCTTAATGCACGGTGAGGAGGAAAGATTGAGTGGCCAAATACTATTCAAGGATCACAGATGGAGAATTAGTTAGGGTCTTGGGCTCAGAAGCCTACCAAAAAAACAAAACAAAAAAACAACCTACATCCCCACATGTTGTTTGGGAGGTTTTCAAGAAAAATCATCCTCGCTTATTCACAAACAAACTCCAGCATATTCAGTTGTCAGATGTTGACTGGAACTTCAAACGGCACAGAGTTCTGTGGTCAGATGAAACTAAAAAAAGAGCTTTTAAACACGGCAGTAAACACGCTTGATGGGTTTGGTGCACACAAGGATAAAAAGTACCCCATGTGTTCAATATAATATACCGTTGGATCTTTAATGTTGTGGGCATATTTTCCTGGACATCTTGTTCAGATACATGGCATCATGGATTCTATCAAATATCAACAGATACAAATTCTAAACCTGACGCCTTCTGCTAGAAATCTTATAATGGGCCGTGGTTGGATCTTTCATCAGGACAACAATCCAAAACAAACATCAAAATCAACACAAAAATGTGTTACGGAGCACAAAATGAAGCTTCTGCCATGACCATCCCAGTTCCCTGACCTGATGAGTGGAGTGAACTGAAGAGAAGCACCAACATGGAGCTGGGAATCTGAAGGATCTAGAGAGATTCTGTATGAAGGAATGGTCTCTGATCTCTTATCAGGTGTTCTCCAAACTCATCAGGCATTATAGGAGAAAACTCAGAGCTGTTATCTAAAAAGAGATTGTCCCGTACTTGCTCTGCCACAGCAGCAGCAGCAATAAAAGCAGCAGCAGCAGATCTATTCCACCAAGACCAAACATACAACATTGTCATACCCATTACCATGCCAATCACTCCGAGAGTTTTCATGTATATGTATATGTATATGTATATATATATATATATATATATCAACGCATTCTCATCCTAGGGCGTCATATACTGACGCTTTTGACATTTCGTCTACATCCAACGCACATGGCACCCTTTAGCGTCAATATGACACGCGCAGAGCTTTGTTTGGTTATGGGTAGGTTTAGGTCTGGGGTAGGGTTAGGGTTAGACCGCTAGGAGGCGCCTTCTGGCCCATATCTATCTGAGTCTCATATTGACGCTAAAGGGTGCCATGTGCGTTGGATGTAGACGAAATGTCAAAAGCGTCAGTATATGATGCCTTGGGATGAGATCGGGCTGATATATATATATATACATCATATTAAAAGTATCTTTATAATTTTTAAATAATTATTCATGTATTTTATAATTATTCTCACAAAGTGAAACAATCACACTCCTTTTCACTAGCAGAGAGAACTCTACTAAGCACATGCTGAGCGCTAGCTTGTTTGGGATGGAATACACTTAAGTGTGTTACAGTTTCCCCATGTAGTTGTAATTGGTTCAAAAACTTTGGTGTGTTGCCAACCAGTGGGTACTGGGGCCAGAGGTGAACTAACACTTTGGCGTGTGGTAATTCAGATGCTTTTTTTCCACATAACTCCCGCCGCGCGTCTCAACCATTTACTAAATTAGCTGGTATATAGGGTTTACTCTGTGTACCTGACAGAGTTAATGCCTGATTTGCATAATTCCCTTAGTGATTCAAATATTAAAACAACACAGACGGTGTGTGCAAATACAGGAGGCTGTTATTGTTTTATTTGTGTTTAATATTTTTTCAACCTTTGTTTGCTGTCATTTGATGTGGATTTGATATGCTTTCCCTGCAGAAACCCTTTTTCTTTCTCAGATAAAGCTGTTGCTAGGAACGTTTTTTTTTTTTCTAAGCTCAAATACATATTCTTTTGCCTCTGAAACTGGGTTCACTTTCCGTTCACTCTATAAAATCTTCTTTCTGTGATGCTATCTGCAGTGTTTTTCAAAAGCCACATTATGCTTGAATTGAATCCTCGAGAAAAATCATGTGAGCCTTTACCGACCCATATTGTCTCTTAGAGCCCATCTTAGAAAAAAGGAAGAGCAAAGTATTATTAATCTATATGGGTGCAATATCAGTATGATATGGAGTGGATACTGTATCACTGCATCTTAAAGAAAAGAGAGTCCTCACATTCAGCATCTGAATCTATGCTCACTGTAATCAATGATGGCGATAAAGTGCTTTTTCAGAAAACATGGAGAAATAAGATTGCAGAAACAGTTTCATGATGAAACCTCAGGCACGCCATCTTCTGCGGACAGACCACTTTTATTGTGTTCAAGAAGAAGCAAATAGCCTTTATTCGTACAGCAATTGGAAATGTTCATAAATATAAAATGTGAGGCGCTATCCTCATGTAATGTGCAGCCTCTGTGAACAATTTCTGTGACCGCTATCAGGCAGAGCTGGTTCTGTCTGGACTATCTTCAGTCTCAGTCACCCACCCCTGTAAAGCCATTCAAAAATCAAGAGAGACATAAGAGGGAGTATAGGGGACCAATCAGTTACCAAACTCACTTTTTGGGATTGTATGATAAATGCCAACACACAATTCCAATTTTTCTTCACTTTCTGAACAAAAAGCTTTGAGATTTGATTTGAAGTAAGATTGACTTCAATGTGTTTGCTTTCCAAACGCACCAAACCAGACTGCCGCCATGCTATATTTGTAAAATGGATTTCATCAGCTGACAGCCTTCCAAGAAAACAAATAGAATCAAATCTGCTGCAGATCCCAGACTGATGAGGAATGTTGCATTTGGAAGGCTTGACACTCAAAGTGCCCTTAATCTCACTGTCTGCGCTATTAAACGGAAAGTTTCTTTCTCTGATGTGACCCACAGATTTTATGGAATCATTCAAGCTCGGAAGAGAGGATTGCTTGGCCTGATAACAGCACTCACTCAGTTGATTGATGCCCGAGCTCCATTTCTGAGATTGATGGCGATACGCCAGGACCGGTCCTGTGTGTTCACATTAACCTCGCTCCTCTTCCTCAATCGCTTCCTCCCTCTTTCCAGAAGTTTTGCTAATAATGAATTATTAAATGTAAATATGTAGTCGCTCCGTTTTCTGTCACTCAATCTAGAAGACTAGAGGCTAGCTGAAAAGGAATTGTTTAAATCACAATTTTATTTATTGCTCATTTGTAGTTTCTACATTATGTGATATGTGATCTAATGATTTTTTTATTAACAAAGTTCTGGAGGAGCATGTTCAGATAATTAATCTAATTAACACGGGAAGAACACATTCATTTAATCAACTTAATTAGCATCAGGAGGTATATACAGTATACAGCAGACTTACCTCTGTTCTATGACAGTTTTCCAGCATCCCTCCACCGCCTCATCTCCTCACTTCTAACTATTCCTATCCCAACCTGGAATGGGGGGAGTACTCTGGGTTCAGGCCAAAGCTTGGAGCCCTCTCCTCGGACAAGCACGCCAAATACTTTATGCGCCAAGCACGCATAACCTTTACTCTGTTTAATTATATGTATGTTTAACTGTAATGCGACATAAACAGCTAAACTGTTTACTTTCTAAGTGAAAACTTAAAGAATGAGAAATGTTTAACTTGACCTTTATAGCTTCAGTATAATATTGTGATTTATGCCAGAGCTCCTTTTCTCATATAGATGGCGATGCCCGGTCCTTTGTGTGCACAATTAACTTTCTCTTCCACAATTCCTTTTCCTCCATCTTTTCATATATTCTGCTAATAATGGATTATGAAGCATAATGTATAATCACTCCTTTTTCCTTGACTCAACCATCAATCAGACCAGAGGCTAGTTATGGGCGACACGTAATGACCCAAAACCATTGACTTCTCTTGCCCAGTGCGCAGACCTATTAATTGAATCCAGAAGGTTTGTTTATTACCTTGCTTCCGTTCTTTGAAACCGTCTGTCTAATATGCAACTGGCCCATGAAATGCTGCTCTTTAATAAGCCTAGTTTGAGAGAAAGTGTCCGGCTGCAATACTTGAGTGCCTCCAGCAGGCTGTAAGCGATGGAAATTTGCATTTATATTGTGCCTTTCTGCATAACCACCGCAGCGGTGTCAGTGCGGGGCATGACGGTAACATGCGTGGATGATTCAACCAGTTAATGAACAAAATGGAAGGATTTGCATTTATAGAGTGTCAGACTCTGGGCCAAAGCGGTTGCTCTTTGTGCCATGGCTTCGTCAGGTCCAAGGTGCGAACATCCATCAGCAAATACAGCGTGTGGCTTTTATGGACATACAAATGAGGTGAAGGACGCTTATCGTGTTATTTGGATGCATATGAGCGGCTCGCATTAATAGGGTTCAGGTTTATTTGAAGTGTCGGAACATGGCCATTGACGTTCCCCCTCGTCTGACAGGCCGCAAGACCCAGCTGTTGCTGTACTCAGGCCAGCTGGAGCGTGGCCACTGGGCACATCAAAAATCAGGGATGCAGGACCAGACAAGCAGGTAAAAAAAGAGAAGAAAGTGTTGCCATGGCAATGCGAAAGACTGAAAAGTATCGTCAGCTCTTCAGATTGCCACTCAAAGCATCGGAGTGGAGAGAGTCAGATTTACTGGTGAAAATGAAACACTCTCTCCAGTCAACCAGTCTGCGCTAAACAAATCATAAGTACAACAGAACCACTTTAGTGTCTGTCTTGTCACAACGTGTTTTTTTTTTGTTTTTTTTGCAGTTATAACAAAAAGTGATTTTGAAAAGCTTTTTTATGGCCGGTTTCATTCTGCAGTGACTGGTTATGTATGAGGTGACACTGTTCTGTTAAATTTATGCAAAGTGTTTGAAAATGGCAGTAACATACTCGACCAACATGCCCACTAGCAAATCTGTATCTCAGTGGATAATAGTGAGCACTGCAAATGTTTATTGAATTATGGTGGGATGAAATGTTTACGAAGCCTTTATTTTGACAACAGATTGCCTCTTAAATCTTTTCAATCTTTGGGCAGCATGAGAAAACAAACCGATAAATTTGGAACTTTGTATTTTGGAGGGCTCACATTAGTCACAGAGCCCCATGTGTCCAAACTGTGTTTCCTTCCAATTTTGGGATATCGCATTAAAAGACGCTGGATGAAAACAGCAAGATGCGCATAAAATCTTAAAACGTACATAAAAATTGTTTTCGCTAAAGTGAGGAGGATAATTTTTTATCCAATAAGAATATATGCACATAAACTACAGTTTTCCAGATAAATTCCTCGTGTTGCAACAAAAATACATCAAACAATCATATGATTGGATAACTGGACTGTCCAGCGGACTGATCTCATTGCACTCCATCTCAAATGTAGTTTTAGTTATTCTGAAAGGCCTGAGCCAAAGTCAGTCCTCAAATTGATTTGGTATTACGAGAGCATTCCCAAAAGTCCGGCATCCACCCCCGAACGCAAGATAACATGACAGCGTTTGTTATTGCAATTCGTCTGCACGCTGGCGCAAGTCATTTATTGTGTAGGAAAAAGGTTGCAGCAACTTCCATTTTTATTATTAACACTTTCTTAATTATTATTAATAAGTAACAGTTTCTCAAGAAGTGATTATTTTGTTCTCTTGAACACATGGGGCCCTATTTTAACGATCTGAAACGCAAGTATCAAGCGCGAAACGCAAGTAACTTTGTGGGCGGGTCTTAGGCGCTGTTGCTATTTTACCGGTGGGATAAATGACTCTTGCGCCCGACGCAAATCTAAAATGGGTTGGTCTGAATTCATTATTCATAGGTGTGATTTGGGCGTAACGTGAAATAAACCAATAAGAGTGACATCTCACATTCCCTTTAAAGGTGAACTAAGTACTAGCCTCTGGTATCTGAGAGTCGCCAACGAGTTTTTCGACAGTGTTGTCAAATATCTATTCCGAAGATTTAGGGGGAGCTCTATAGAGAAACCTGCGAGCAAAAAGCGAGAATACAGCGAAGAAATTCCGGAAACTGCATAGCTCTGCTTTAAGAGCAGATGCGCTTGTTCCATGGCGGATTGCTATTATAACGGCGGATTTGCCAGGCGCGCGCCAGGAGCGGTTCACAGCCGAGGAGACCGACTTTCTCGTCAGGGCCGTAAAACACAGAGAAGTGACATTGGGGATGGGAGAAACCCACCCAAATTAGCTTCGGTTAAACAGGTGTATAAAAAATTGGGTTTGAAATTGAAATGTGTAAGCTAGATTTATGCCTATTTTTTCACATCTTCATGGACACAACAATGATCTCCCTCGTGTGTTAATATTTTTCCTTGTAATAATGTATGGTTTTCTAAAAATGAGAACTGCTGCGTCTGTGTGTAGATGAGATAAGCAAAAAGTGCATGTGCATTGTGCACATGCTAGATTGATTATGGCCAAGCATGCGCCCTTAAAATAGCATATGAATAACATGCGCAACACGCCACATAGGAAAATAGGAATGATACATGCGTCGGTGTACAAAGTCAATTGTGCTTGGTGCAAGATAGGGCCCATGGGATGGAAATGGATTGATTATTCACAAATGTTTTATGTAATATTCCAGTTTTTCACAATTAAGTTAAATTAAGTTAATTTGGAAACATAGCGCGGGTGACTTGCCAACTCAAACAATCTTTTGTCACACTTTTGAAAATTGTGTGTCGAATGATATAGAAGTGCTCTGAGAGCGTGTTTAGATGCATGTGCCGATGGTGATGCCAATGATGTCTTCACAGGAGAATCCGTATGTAATGCTGAGAGCCAATCACCAGGAACTAGAAGGGAACGAGCGCTACGAGGGCTTCTGCGTGGACATGCTGAAGGAGTTGGCAGATATCCTGAAGTTCAAGTACCGTATCCGGCTAGTTGGGGATGGCGTTTACGGAGTGCCGGGCGCCAATGGCACCTGGACGGGCATGGTAGGAGAGCTCATCAGCAGGGTGAGTGACATCACAAGGAAATTTGTTATACTGAGGGGTTAAATTGGATTCCGGTGTCATGCATTATCCCCCTTCTTTGCTGCCTAATCAAAATCATAGTGTGTTATTGTAAAATATTGTTGTAGCTAAACAAAAAAGCTTTTCTTACTTGTGCACCATTCTATGATGTTTTATAGTATAAATAGTGTGAGTACTGAAAATTCTAAAAAGAGAAAGTCTATTTTACAAAAATAATTGTGATGCACTTAATTAACCGAAAAAACAAAGTGTGGAATGCTGGACTCTTCATGCACTCAACTGTCGCAGCTTTAATTACATAGCAGAGGGGGAGGGGTGATCAGACTCCAACGATGAATGACAAAATCACCTTATAAAATTCATACACTACATGGTTGAGTGCATAAGTACATAGGTTATAAGTGCATAGTGTATAGTGCGTCATTTAGGACATAACTAAAGTAAGGGAAATGTTTAATTTGACCATTTTTAACTGGTCATATGATTTGTGATGATAACATACACAAATTAAAATATCATGATTCTAAACTTCATAATCAAATATTATGTAATATATAATTTAAAAGGATAAGCTAAGCTGGTAACCAAAGGATGAAAACAGCAAGAATGGGAAAATTTGACAAATTTGGGGTAATTTGAAAAGCTAAATTAGGTTTAACTATTAGCTTGCTAATTGTAGGATCATTTAAAAAGAAAGGCATAACAGTTTAAGTTGACCATTTTTTAGCTTTTGACCATTTTTAGATTTGTTATTTAAATAAATTTGGGGTCTGTGCATGAAATGTGCATGCGTTCCAGGTCGGAATGCCTGTTTTTGTTTTGGTCTGTGTGATCTGCCTATTTACCCAATAGTATTTTGATACCCCGGGTTGCCAGTTGGCAGAAAGCCTTAGAAGCCAGCAAATGAACTGGTTCAGAGATCACAGATTCTACCTGACCTAAATAGCCTCAGCATTTCCTCTCATTCCTTACATATTCAAAACATATATATTTGCTGATCAACTTACAGTGTAAGGCTCGTCGCTTTCCACTTTCAATTGCACTCATTCCTTTTGCTCGGCCTCAATCTGGCAACTCGCGTGAGCGCCGAGCCTGAGGAGGAGGTGGCGAAGGAAACAACTATCTCCAATATTTTGAATTTGGACTGCAGTACAATTTCAACAGCTAGCTGTAAAAATGTCCTATAGTACTGCGCCTTTAACTTATTTTCATGATTAAGAATAAATACAGCTTAAGGCGATTTACTGTTATTTCTAATCTGGCAATGTATACAATACACATAAAAAGATGCTTCAGACAGTTGAATGGCTTTGCTGAGAAACAGGGATAAATCATTATTGCCACTTTGTTTGTCCTAGTGGCTTGTCATATTTTACCTGGGGAACCAGAATCACCACCAGATTTTAAAAGGTTCCCCTACTCCGAAATCCCAGTTTAACCTCTGGATATACTGTCACCTGAAACAGGCATTTCCATTGAATTACATTCAAAGTTGCTGAGAATACATAGAATGAAACAATCTGCTTCCTCTTGTTTTATCCTGGAATTATTAATTCTCAAATGCTCATTTCAATAATTCATTAAAAAAGGAAGCCTTAAAGCCAGACTAAAAATTGTTTTACTTGCATCCAAACAGGTGATGCAGATTAACCAACAATAATCATGTTTATGCCTCCAACCCATTTACAGTTCCCTCGTCCTAATGAATTTCAATTAGCCCATCTGATCCCATAACAGACACTCATAGATGTGTTTAAAAAGACTCTGTGAAATCCTATTCTGACAGCCACTAACAGTTGATGAGATGGAAATCTTGCATGCTGCAAATTCTGTTTAGCTACGAACGCTTGCCCTTTTCGGCGGAAATGTTATTTATTTAAAAACAGTTGCAGCTTTACGGCGTGCTGCTGATTTATTTGTCCGTTTTTTGGCAGGCACCGCAGGGAGCAAAGTAAATTTTCGGAAATGAACAAAAAGGCCACGGTGATATTCATATATTTCCACGGGAAAGGGTCATAAACCAGAGCACTTGTCTGCAGCCTATGTTCTCGCTACAAAAACGAGAACGCTTTGAGAAGTTATCTGTCTTAATTCCACAAGCTAATGGAGGGCAAAGCCATTAGGGAAATAAAGAAAGAAGTGCCTAATCTTATTATTGTCTCAATTTGTTCTCTCAAAGTATGCTCTATACAGCTGACCTTGAGAGTGGCCAATGAGTCTAATTGTATGCTATAGTGTCTGTAGACAGTAGAGGGTGATGGGGGGCAACCGAAGGAGATGAAGCGCTACCCCGTTCTTCTGACAGCACGCTCTTTACCTCTTCGGTTCTCATGAGGGACTTTTTGTAATGCTTTATCCTGTTATTTATTTCATAAAAACATGGGTGTCAATTTCAGTAAGTATTTTTACTTGTTTACTGTAGTAAAGTTTTTGTTGTTTTTTTAAGTATCAGTACTTATTTTGGGAAACTGAACCTGATTAATTGGTTCACAAAACACACTGAACGATTCATTTGTGAATCGGACAGATCCGATTGCAGCTGTTCTCGAGTCAACAACTCACTGATTCAATGATCCGGACAAAATGAGCCAAGAAACGAAAAATCGTCAGAGCTTGAATGTGCTTAGGTCACGACTGTCAGTTATTTGTGAAGTAAATCTGCGGCAAAAGGGGAGCTGTTTAAGCCCATTGAAATGCTTGAATGTGGACATGTCCGCATTTGTATGTGACCATCTGTATGGTGATTTTAGGTAAAATAATCTGAATTAATATCCATCAATCTTACCCGCTGCTGTAGAAGTTTCAAATGATATAAAACGATATGTTTGCAATATATATAAAGTTTGCTTATTTGCATATTAAATGTCTCCACTTAAATGTTTGCTTATAGTCCCCCAGCTCAGCCGCCATGTGTTGGAATTCACCCCGGTGAACGAGAGGGTCGGTTCCCTGCACCTACGGGCCGAACGGCAGTGCAGAGTACCCGGCCCTCTTGGTGTCTCTGGGAGGGGTGCTGGAAAGTGTTCCGACAAGGTACTCCGTCGTTCTACTGGGGACTTCACACCCACGTGGGCAGCGACAGTGACACCTGGAGGGGCGTGATTGGGAGGAACGGCCCTCCTGATCTGAACCCGAGTGGTGTTCTGTTATTGGACTTCTGTGCTACTCACAGCTTGTCCATAACAAACACCATGTTCAAGCATAAGGGTGTCCATCAGTGCACGTGGCACCAGGACACCCTAGGCCGGAGGTCGATGATCGACTTTGTGGTCATTTCATCCGAAAATCATTTCATTTGGCCGAGTCCCCTGTCAGAGAGATCTTCAACTCCCACCTCTGGCGGAGCTTCGACCGGATCCCAAGGGAGTCTGGAGACACTGAGTCCGAGTGGACCATGTTCTCCACCTCCATTGTCGACGCGGCCTTTCTGAGCTGTGGCCGTAAGGTCTCCGTTGCCTGTCGAGGTGGCAATCCCAGAACCTGGTGGTGGACATCAGAAGTAAGGGATGCCGTCAAGCTGAAGAAGAAGTCCTATCAGGCCTGGCTGGCTTGTCGGACTCCTGAGGCAGCTGACGGTTACCGGCAGGCCAAGCGGACTACAGCCCGAGTGGTTGTGGAGGAAAAAAATCGAGCGAAAAAAATATATAAATCTAACACTCAAAGTCTTCAATTATATATAGTAACATTTATTTGGTATGTTAATTTAGCCAGCTTTTCTGTTTACATGCTAACTGTAAGTTAAAAAAATAAAATAATTTATTGAATATGTGCATCTTAACATATACATAGTGTTATATAATAAAAAAAATTGTTTGATTTATGTATTGTGCAGGTTATTTATTTCTAAACAGCACAAATAATTTAATAACTCCGCTAATATATATTCCCGCTAATCATTTGGTGGTCCTTCCATGTGGTTAAAATTTTAATGAAGGATGGGATTTTGCACAAAAGCAGCTCACTTTCTGCCTGAAATATGGACTCTTAATCCCAAAGGGGCCATGGTGGTCTTGCTTTATAATGTTCTTGAAACTCTTGTAAAACTAAAAGCAGTGCAGTAGTACACAAAGGTGGCAAAGGAGCCGAGCTGTCAGGCTTTTCTAGTGCGTCAGATGAAGAATACGCCTCAGAGGGAATTTGAAATGCCACACTGGGAACTTAAGTCAATGTTTTATTCAGTAGTGATAGAGTTGACATTGCCGCCTTCTCTCATTTTTTGGGGGCATCACTTTTTGATTGAGTCAAAGCTGAAGGGGAGGATGGAGCGCAGGAAGAATATCATACTGCATTATTTATTATTTAGAGTCTCTGTCTCATAATTTTCCTCTCTGTGCAGTCCAGTCATCAATATTAATATGTAACGAGATGTCAAATATTTGAGCGGCAGTTATTGTCCTTGTTTCTGTTACGAACGACATCTGTTTGAGGGATCTCTGTTCAGCGGGGACCGCGTAATTTCCTTGTTTGTGTGTCAGCGTGATGTTTTGTTGTGTGAAGTGAAGTGTGCATGAGTTTGTGAAGAGCTGTGGGCCACAGCTGAACTATGGAGAGCACTTGAAGATTAGTGCATCTGCAAGCTGTTATTGTAGAAAGAATCTTCAGGGAACGTGTGCGAGAGTTTGTCACTTTTGCTACTGTGAATGTGAAGTACATGACGAGATAACTGGCTTTATAATTAGTAGACTGTTGCAGTGTTATTGTAGTGAACTAAAGCTAAAACCATAAAATACCTGATACTTAAATTGCTCAATGATCTCAATGATACTAAAATAACACTGGACTGTTGTCAGTTTTATTTATTTTTCTCTGCTTTCCTCCTCTTCTAATCTGTTCTCTCATTAGCTGTGTGCTGAAAGATCTGCGCAAGCAACAGATCCGATCGCCATCGCGCTAATGGTTGATAAATCTCACCCCTCTCGGATCTCGAATCACGTGTCTGACATTCCTAATTCGGCTTTTGGGGGTTAACAAGCCTCTCCTGCCACTTTCAAGGTTTCAGGCTAGAGGCTAAAACTTCACATTATAACCTGGTATCTGTTCTCCGGAGATTCTCTCTCATTTAAAGCAGAGCTCCAATATCCCATCATTCCTCCTCCTGGAGAGGACAAAGAGCAGTGGAGGGTAAGAGTGTGTCCCGCAGGACCGAAAAATTCCTTGCAGATGCACTTTTCAGTGTTGTTTGATTAGTGGGATCCGGCCACAGCATCATGCCCGGCAGCACTGGATGCTGTGTCAAGTGATTTGTCATGACAGTCTACCCGGTTTCTGTGTTCATGTTCCATCACACACAACTCGGCTTTGCCCTTCAGTATTCCCCAAAATACAGGTATTTAGACTGCAAGCAGTTGTTACCAGTTGTATAAAGACAGGTCATGGTAGCTTAAAGTGGTTAAGCTGGTTTGTTGCTGGTTTGAGGTCTACCTGCTCTATTCATCTTAATTAAAATGGGCTACAGGGTTGTCATTCAGGTCCTCATACTGGATATATTTTGATAAATAAAAAGGGGGGAGGGGGGAATCAGTGACAGGAGGCTTTTTTTTATTTTAGAAATAACATTTTAACTTAAAGTTCTAATAATTATATTACAATTATAACATTTCTAAACATTATAATAATTATATTTAACAATTATTTTTGATCAGTGTTATTTTAATATAATTTATAAACCATTATAGTATTTATTCATATTTTGATTAATATTTTTCATATTCATTTTAGTTATTTTTTTTATATATTTTTATTTCTCTTTAGTTTATTTTAATTTCAGTTTTAGTCATTTTAGCACTAAACCTAAAAAATATTTGATTTCAGTTAAAGTTAAAATGTTGCCTAATTTTCTATATGTTTCAGCTTAATTTCAATTAACCTTTCTTTGTTCTTTGTTAACAATAACACTATTGATAAATAAGTTTAAAATTCTCTTGGCATAAGTATCTGAGGGGCCAGATGCCCCCTTACTTGAACCAGCAAGAAACCATGAATGTAATCTGAATTTGATTATTATTTTATTTTTTGTCCCAGAAACGCACTGACGGCTGCAATTATTTTGCTTGTGTTTCAGAAGGCTGACTTGGCTGTGGCCGCCCTGACCATCACGGCTGAGAGGGAGAAGGTCATTGATTTCTCCAAACCCTTCATGACTCTGGGAATCAGCATCATGTACCGAGTACACATAGTAAGTTCCTCCTCCATCCACTACTTCCCTGACCTCGCAGCATTAAAGATCAACAATCGGCATCCTCTAATGGCCTGTGAGGGAGCGCGTGGGAAATAAATAGAGAAATACTTTGGGGCAGAGAGCTCTGAGCGTTTGCCTTGCTGTAGCAGATGGTGTGCTGTGGTGTGAAAAGCTGATAAATGTAGTGCTTTCCTTCCCAATTTCAGATTCTCCTTATTGTGACTTGTATCTAATTCACACCAATAACACCCCGAGCTCTTGCACACAGCAACACTGAAAATCCAATAGCTCTTTTATTTTTAAAGGCCTGTGCGCCATTAATCAAAGCCCCTCCCCAAACCCAAGGTGACATGCTGATCTCTCTGTTGGCTAAGTGCCGGATGAAGCCGCTCTGTGCAGCGTGTGCAAACATTAATGTGGTTTCCCAATAGGGCATTTATACACACACACACACACCATCACACCCCTCCCCCCGGTTCTGCTCGTGCTGCTAATAGTTGCTCCTGTGTGTCTGTAGCATTATTTTATTCTTTGTCCATTTATAAAACTTAGTTAAAGTTAATCTGTGAAAATATGGCTAATTTAAAGTTGCATTCCGTCACTTTCTTGGGTTAAAAATTATCCCAAATAAATTTTTGAGCAAGTACATAACCAGCCAGTGTTCAAAACTATCTGCTTGCCTTAGCTCGATTCAAAACGGTAAGCTTGTAATAATGTTTTTAATTCCAGTGGTACTGGTGGATTTCCGCGGGAAATTCGAGCATGTCTTTGCGTCATTACGTTACATCTGTACACATAAAGAAGGTGTCTCGGCTAGTAGGCTATATTGCATGTGAGGATGTTGGAGGTGGAGATTTATAGCCTTTTCTCACAGCACTTGATATAATTAAACTTATCAATTTGATGGCGGATCCAGAAAGGTTCAAACGACAATCAGCAGTGACAACTGGAGATTCGCCCGTTGTAAAATGCAAAAGACTTCGTTAGGACTTCGGAGTGGCCACAGAAAAAAAGAGAATGGATCCAGGCCCATGCGAAAACCAGGATAAATATCGGAAGGGCATTAAATGTAGTCACGCAATGCTGATGTTGTTAACATTAACAATTTGAGAACAAAGTATAATTTGCACGGTTTGACGTGATATAAGCGATCGTTAGATTTAATCAGCGTGATTTACTGCATTCCTTTTTTTTCCTTAGTTTGTCAGAACAAAAGTGGATGTTACTTGTTCAGATGATATTTTCCGGTGAAAATTATTATGTTTGTCATACTTCCAAAAAGTAGAATCTGTGATTCCGAATGACAGTATTCACACCGGTGCAGTGTTAAATTTAATGTCCCCAACTAAGCAAGCCAAGCCAATGGCAACAAAGGTGGAAAAAGGCGACAGTGGCAAGGAACCAAAACTCCATCAGGTGGCAGAATGGAGAAAAAAAAACCTTGGGAAAACCCAAGCTCAGTCGGAGGGCCAATTCTCCTCTGGCCAATGAACGAACAAGTGTATGATTATGATTCAGGCAGCATTATAGGTCAGAAGTTTTTATGTGGCTAATTGAGCAAAGTGCTTCCATATATTGTATTATTAGTAGTATTAGTTCAAGAATAAAAGAAAAATATCGGATTGATATCGGTATCGGCAAATAGCCAAAGCTGCGGTATCGGTATCGTATCGGAAGTAAAAAAGTGGTATTGGGACATCCCTAGACACAACACATCTAGGTTATAATCTGTAATCATATCATTAACAATAAGTGCTTTTGAAGTAAAGGATCGAATATTCAGCAACCCGATGTCAGCGTCTGTAACGTAAGAAGGCAATAGGATCCAAATGCGAGTGAATGAAACAGTTTATTAGACAACAGTTCAGAAACAGAGTAGAAGATGCAGGTCAGACATGTCGGGACAAAGCTGGAAAGTCACTTAGTAACGCAGGGACGCAATGGGCCGAATGAAGTCTGGGCAGATCCAGTTGGTACTCCAGAGGCATAGAAAACGAGATACAAAACGATCCAGGAAACGGTGAACCAGAGAAGCACAGAAACTCTCGATGTGATCCCAGGAGAGCCTCAAATGATCTGACAAAGACAGGACGAAATCACAGACAATAAATAGGACGCTACATGAGAAACAGCTGGTGCTGATCAGCTCATCAGCAGCGAGAACAAGCCACGCCCACACACACACACTCATACACACACAGAGGGAGGGCGAGTCAGTGAACCCATGAACCGTGACACCCGAGGTTTATCATTTGTACATCTGTATTATATCTATTTTTTATTTGTTGAACATCGATAAAAATGTTACCCCTAAATGGGTTTGGGAGGTTTTTGTATTTCTTAATTCAGGGAACAGGTGAAAGAGTCTCTATGTGATGGGATTTATCTTTATCTGACCTCAGTGACGAGAGAGAGCTAGCAGACAGTCGGTTTAGCCAGTCTGTCTGCTTCCTGACCTGAGTCCCAATTCATGTTTGAGCTCTAAGACTATGTGCCATATTACTAGAGAGAAGAGCGGCACCATCCCAGAAGGGATGAATACCATCTCTTTTCAACAGGTCAGGTCTGCCCCAAAAACTTTTCCAATTGTCTATGAACCCTATATTATTTTGCGGACACCACTTAGACAGCCAGCCATTGAGTGAGGATAGTCTACTAAGTATCTCATCACTCCGGCGAACAGGAAGGTGGCCAGAGCAAATTACAGTGCCTGACATCGTACTTAAGAGTTCACACACCTCTTTAACGTTAAGTGATCTCCAACTGGCGAAGTCGAACATCATTAGTGCCGACGTGAATAATAATCTAATTACCATTACCAGCACTTTTAAATTTGCTTTGATGTCAGGCGCTCTGGCTCCCGGCAAACATGTGACTATGGTGGCTGGTGTCTTTATTTTCACGTACTGTGTAATAGAATCACCAATAACTAGGGCACAGCAGGATTCTCAGTGGGTGTTTCACTGAGTGGGGAGAACCTGTTTAATGTTGTAATCTGAACGGAAGAGTGGTGTTTTGTCCCACGACTACAGTGTCTCACGGTCACCCAGTTTCCCTGCTGCATGGGCTCTACAGCCGGAACCGAACAATGTACAGAGTTCACTAAGCTAGTCGCATCCAAAGCAGTATCTAAAGCCCTTGCATTCTTACTATCCTCGATTAAAGTTTGGATGTGTGTCTCTAGTTTTGAAATATTCTCCGTCAGCCTGACTATCTCCCTGCATTTATCACATGTGTAGTCCTCACCACTGACAGAGAAGGCTATACTATACATGTGACACGAAGTGCAAGTGACAATAACAGGAGAAGACATTACTCACCGTGTTTGTTGACTGATCCTACTCACCACAGTTGTTTGATGGACTCGTAAAAGGCGTTAGCGCACACGAGACTGCAAGCACGGATGGCAGGTTAACAGGCTAGCGAGATACTAGCGTGTTGTGCTAGCGATAACGATTTAGATAAAAGCTAGCGATGTTAGATATTGTGATAGGCAATATTAGACAATATCTAATATATGTTGATGAGTAAGTTATATTTGTTATACACTGCTATGTCAGCCCACAACTGACACAGCAGTGATGGTGGACTTATCAGAGAACAATACACATTTCACATGGTCTACAGCCCAAGATTTGCACTGTTGGTACCCAACGAAACCGACATTTTGTATTGACATGAGTGACCAAAGTTCTGTCTATAGCAGCCCAACCATGAATATTGACACTGTGAAGCTCCCGACAAAAAGTTATGGTGGAAACAGGCGAGTCGAGGTGTGTATTTTATTCTGCAGTGAGTTGGGCAGCTGTGGTTTTAGGTTTTTTGGATACAATCCGGCTTAATACCTGGACATCTCTTTGAGACAGCTTCCTCTTGTGTCGACAGTTACTCCTGTTGGATGTAGTTTGCCCTACGTGGTTGTATGCCGACATTACCCTGGATACCGTGGCTCTCACCACAAAGACTTGCTGTCCTGGTCACAGATGAGCCAGCGAGACGCGCACTAAAAATGTCCATGTTTCCAATTATGTTGTGTGGATTGCAATATTTTATGCACAGGTGTGCTATTGCTCTGCTAATTCAACCTTCACACTCGGCTCTTACTGATGGAATTCAAGCGGACCGCGAATATATGTGTGAAACATCCAACATTATAATGGCCAGTGTTTCAGTTTCAGTTGAGCTGACTAAAGTTCCGGTGCTCCTGCCCAGAATAATCTCTTCTCACTCATCCATACCCCACAGCCATGGCGCTCTCAATATTTGGATGCTTGTGCGTGCACTTGTTTAGGTTTAATCCACTTACTATTGATCCAGCAGGCTTTGATTTCTACGAGGACCCCCATAGCTTATTTCAAACTTTAAATGAAATCCTCTGCTTGATCAATAGCAATGGCAAATGGAATAAAATGTGGCCTTCAGCCCTGTTTTAATTACATGTTTGGAGGTACAGTGGGTTATCCATCGCAGCGTGTAATTGGACGCAGTGGTAGACATGAACGTATGGAACGTGCCGTTTTGTTTGTGTATAAAAATGTGAGTGCAGCGAGTTGGAAGAGTTGAAATAAACACACAAATGCATTCAAATCTTTCTCTCCTCGTCTTGTGTGGTGTATGCAGGGAGGGAGAGAGTCTAGGTGTGGTTGAGGATGAAATAACTAATTCGTGCAACAAGTTAATTAGATGGTACAGTTAGCACTGGCAAGATCATCCGCTGCCCCAAAGGAGCAGCACTCCGTTGTGTGCATTATGAGATGAAGGGTATCCATGTGTGTACATGGAGAGAAAAAAAGAGCCACTGAGAAGAGTCATAACATAAAGAAGTCAATGCACTTTTTTTCACTGAAGCATTCCAGCTGTGACAAGACCATATTCCCACTGGCCACATGTTTTTCAAGTTGTGAGCGGCTGTGAAGAACCTCTGTGCCTCTACGGCATTGAGACCTCTTGACTCACGACTGAGCGTTTGTCTTGCAGCAGTTCGCTTGGTTTCATGACGTACTTTAGATTTAAAATAATGCATCTTGCTGTTTCCAGCTATGTGTGTTTACAATCCGCCACGGTTGCATAGTTCTAGTCTACAGCAGGACGATTTTTGAATCTGGACATTTTCAGTGACAGATGATGAAATATTGTGAATGTTACCGCGCAGAGCGTCTTTCAGCGGAATTCAATGGAACATTAAGTTTTCAAATCTTTTCAGCCCAAGTCGATCTGACAGTGGCTGGTAAACATGCGCTGACAGTATATCACTGTTTCTCTTCCTGTAGCAGACGCTTCACTAAAGCAAACAGCAAATCACAAGAGAGACTATTTAAGAGTTTATGATCAGGACACCGCGCACTTAGGTGTGTGGGACAGAAAAGAGAGACCTGATGAACCCGTGTATAACCATTTACATGTTTTTATTAAATGCATGTTTAATCACCATTTTATGGAAGTCCATTTCAGTCTTTGAGTAAATCCTTGTATCTAACAATGTAACTTTCTTATTTCTTACAGTGTAACTTTTGACTTTATATATTTGACTATTTGTCTTAATTTGTGACTTTATTATAGTTGTAACATCTTACAATGTAACTCACATTTTCTGACTTTGTATCTTTATATTTCATTTTAATTGTATCTTTATATTTCATAATGTGACTTTGTCTTTTTCATAGTTTCATAATTTGATTTTATATCTTACAGTTGCAACTTTATTTCTTTGTGTGACTTATTTTAAGCTTGATCTCACAATGACCTGTTTTATTTTTTACTTTGAGGCAGAAACAAGCTTCCATACTATTTTGTGTCATTGTTTCTTGGAAATTTGATTTAGTTTAGTATTTGATATTGGCTTTGACACCATATACTTGAGCTGATCATGTTCTCCAGAATGGTTTGAAAATGATCCAAAGAGCATTTTGTGCTTCAGTGGAAGCAAGAACATCTTACCATCACATGGTCAAGGTCTTGACATTTCTTCTTATTATCAATGTTAAACAGTTGTGTTGCTTAATATTTTTGTGGATACCATGATGATTTGTTTCAGGATTCTTAGATGAATACAAAGTTCAAAAGAACATTTATGTAATAGAGAAATGTTTGTCCTCATCAAGTCTTTACAGTCATGTTTGATTAATCCAAAGCATCTTTGCAGATAAAAATGTCTGACCCCAAACTTTTGAATGGTAATGTATTTGATCTTGAAGTTCAGAATCCCAAATAGCATTTCTTTGTTTTACACCCTTTCGAAATCCTAAAATGGCAAAATTACTAAATCAAACCCGTATGAGGTGTTAAACAAAAGTAAAATCAATTTGCAGTCATTGAATGGTGAAATGTAATTATCATTAAAGTATGAAACATCACAGATGAATGAAACGCCGCTAATGAGAAAGCCAGCAGTGGTTTTATTTATTATTCAGGAAGTGAATGCCCTACATTTGGAAAATGAAGGGGGAAAAAATCAGAAAATTCAAACTCAAGATCAATCATGTTACCGCCAAAAGGCATGTTTAATTGTTTTAATAAACTGACAGCTTTAAAAAGTAGAGAGAGGTAATCTCTCTTCCCATGAACAACTCTCTGTGCTGAACATTGTTACCAGAAGCCGTGATAAGTACAAATGCTGAATATCTTAGGAGCAACATGGTAAGACCACTCATGTAATAACAGCTCTGCAGTCTCCTCTGTAATTTAATATGTTGTGTAGTGCAAAATGTTAATGAGGACCTGGTTAACTAGATACGAGGGAACCCTGATGAGAGAGGCTGGTTGAGGTGGCATGACTGCAGGTTTCTGCGGCTGCTTCTGCATGGTTTTATTTTGACAGCTGGACCAGCAGCGCTTCTCAAAGACAAAACCTTTAGTGCAGCTGTGAGAGAAATTATTTCTTACCTCAAATTCAACAAGCCAGAAGTAAGAAATTGCATAACACCACAGAGACACACCAGAGCCTATGGGGACCCACTCGAGTCGAGCAAGAACTGCCCTATTGCACTGCTGTTCAGTCAAACTGGGGGAGGATTTATCTGTGCTCATTTGTTAAGATTCACTCTAGAGGGTGTTACATGTTCGAAAGGCTGTTAAACTGCGTGTATAACCTGTGTAGCTCACCTCTGAGACAGATGCGCACTAGTAACGTATCTTCTCACTTGTTTTCCAGCAGGTTTTTGCATTGCACAATGTTTATTGTGCTTTTGTTTACACCTTAAAATTTAATTTAGAGACTGTAAACAAAGCAAGTTGCTTCAGCTGGAAGCAGATTGCAGAAACCCAACATCACAGTTAACGTACCCCCCCTCCCTGTGAGCTCTATCCACAAGTCCCCTTCGCTGTAAGTCACGTTACAATTATCCCCTCAGATCTAACACAAGCTCAGTCTGGCACATACAGGCTCCAGGCACGGCCCAATTTTGCCATCCTTCGATGCCAGTTTCCGTAAGTAAGTTTAAAGCAACCTGACTAAGAATAAAACACCTGAACCAGCTTTTTCATGGAGAGCCCATCAGTTTTCTTGTATATCTACCATAGACAGGCTTGGCTCTATTTATTGCTGTATAATTACAGCTTTTAGTGTCCAGCTCAACAGCAATGCCATTCAATTACACTAATATGGAGATGATTGCGGGCACATTAATGAATTTTCAGCCTGGTGCGGAACAGATAGTGGAATAATTACTCATTTCAGCACTATAGTAAACCTGGCTTTTGTAGTCTCAGGCAAAAAAAAACAGCCCAAATGATTTGTTTGCGAGTGTATCCATCGCTGGCACAATTTAGATTTGCCATCTGTAAGACATCTATGCCGTGTAGATAGATTAGCCTTGGTGCTTTCACACTCAGTTTCTTGCTGATAAGAGACTGTTAAGTTGTTGCTGACCACCGATTGTCAAAGTACCTCTTGGAGAGATAATTGGATTTGACTATTGTGTACAGAATCGGCTCCCTAGTTCTGTTCCAGCGGTTATTGGATCTTCTGAGTGTGCCAAAATGGTTAGGAGACATAAAATCAAGCACTTTGTTTGGATCAAGCCAATCAACCGTAAAAGCTTTTAAATGTCTTTAACTTGAAATCTCCTGAATGTTTACTTACTGGAATTGAATGATATAGGCTTATAGGATCTTTGTGATGTTAGTTTTAGAAGTCTTGATGTTGCCTGTGTGTTTTTATAGGGAAGAAGACCGGGGTATTTCTCCTTTTTGGATCCGTTCTCTCCTGGGGTTTGGCTTTTCATGTTGCTGGCGTACCTGGCAGTCAGCTGCGTGCTCTTTTTGGTTGCGAGGTAAATACTCAGCTCCACACTGACACCTGCAGGATCTTAATAGCACCGACACTGTCCTTAAAGGGGTAGCACAGCTAAAAATGGAAAAGAGGCCGTCATTATTTACTTATCCTCATGTCGCTCCTAACCTGAATGACAAGATTTAGAAGAACGTTTAGTCTGCTGTCTTGCATACAATGAATGTGGATGGAGACTTGGGCTGTCAAGCCCCATAAAAGCAACATAAAAGTGGTCTGTATGAATCATGCACAAGTCTTCTTAAGTCATACGGTAGCTTTATGTTAGAAACAGACTGAAATTGAATTAATCATTCACTAAAAGCTTGACTGCTCTGGTCACGTCACCTTAATTTATTTAGCGCTTTTAACAATATAGATTGTTTCAAAGCAGCTTTACAGTGATAATAGGAAATTAAAGTAACAGAGATTGTTTGGCTTTACAACAGCTCTAGAAAAGAGCGTTATCTCCATTCTCACCATTTTCTTTCATTGTATGGAAACGAGTAGCATGGAAATTCTGCTAAGCTTCTCCTTTTGAAAGTCATACAGATTTCAAACAACATGTAGTGCACCTAAACATTTTTTTTTTAAAAAGGTCTTTCAAAACCTGTATGACTTTATTTTTTATTGGAAACAGTTTAAAGATTTTTCCCAGCTGTTTTCTATACAATGAAAGTCAATGGGGACTGGGCCTGTCACCACTCAAAATGGACAAAAAAGCTCCGTAAAAGCAACATAATTGTGAGTCATGCTCTATATTCCAAGTCTTCGGTTGTCAAATAGTAGCTTTATGTCAGAAACAGTCTATTCACTAAAAGTCTTCCTTGAATACACCATTCACTTTCATTGTATAGAAACAAGTAGCTTGGACATTTTGTGTGTGTGTGAGAGAGCTTGCTTTAACACCAAACCATACATTATCCATACAGTAAAACCCAGCACTAAAACTGGAGTGCAAAGATTAGTTTTTAGGAACTTGGAATATTCCTACTGTAAGATCTAATCTTTGCACTCTGATTTTGGGAAGAGATTAGGATTGTTGGATAATAGGAATGTTGTTGTTCCAGGATCAATATCCTTTGTTGGTCCAATGAAACAGTCCTAAACTTAACCCTGAAATCTGATGGTTTGGTCGGAATGCTGGTCTAGGAAAAAAAAAAGGTGTATTTGTAGATATTTAATTTTAAACTCACTTTTTATTCCAGCTTTGCATCGGATCAAAAAAGAAATGACATGTTTTATACTCTTTCACAGTAGACTGCTGATTTTCCCAGCATTCTGCTGGACGACGGGGGTGTTTTGTGTTTTTATTTACTAAAAACATTACCTGTCAGGACATTTTATATAAATTCATCATTGGAGATTTTGTGCATGTGTGTTTTTCTTTGTTTGCATCTCTATAATGTGTATATTTTTAGACATTTTTATTGAATTATGACCTGTGTTAGCTTTTCTGCATTGCTTATGTTCGGCATTTCAACAGAGCTGTAATGTGAGGTTGTCGCACAAAGTCCTGCAGTGCAGTGCATTTTTATTAGTGTCCTGTCAGTCACGGCTAAAGCTTGCATAGCCCCTTCAGGGAACAAAAACCAGGTTACGTGGCCAACAGGGAGCTCTGGTGACTTCATGCTTTGCCAACTGTTAAAATTGTTCTTGGCTCATTTATGTTTACTCATTTTTATCCTTTCTTTTTTGTCGCTCCTTGTGGCACACAGGCTAACACCCTACGAATGGTACAACCCGCACCCCTGCCTGAAGGGGCGCTGTAACCTGCTAATTAACCAGTATTCTCTGGGCAACAGTTTCTGGTTTCCTGTGGGGGGTTTCATGCAGCAAGGCTCCACCATCGCCCCCAGAGCCCTGTCCACTCGCTGCGTCAGTGGAGTATGGTAAGAGCGCACGATAAACAAGTTCTCTCTTCTGAAAAGACCTGCATTGATGGTCAACAACATATGTTGTGTTTGGATCCAGAGGCCCGTTTCAGAAAGGAGGTTAAGTGAAAACTCTGAGTATGTTAACCCTGAAATGAGGGAAACTCTGGGTTTTTGTATTAAATGCTTTATCAAAAAAAATTTTTAACTTAGATTTAAAAACAGATAAAGATGAAGCCAGTCTAATCGAAATGGGCAAGTCATTCTAGATTCTGGGTACCCTGGTAATCCAGAGTTCTCGCGAGAGCACAAGTTGAATTTGCTCAGCGAGTTACTCTGGTGTGGAGTAATGATGCTCATTAAATATGCCCCTCGATCTGAGCTGCACCAATCACATCGGGTTATCTGATTTAGGCGGGCCAGAGGCGAGCTAAACAGATGACGACAGTGCTGTGACGTCGAAGTCATTAGTAAACATTGCAAGATGCCTATGGATGAATACCAGTTGTTTGAAACGGCTTTGGCCGCTACAATGAACAAGTTAGACTTGGCTTTTTATCTAAAACAAGAACAGAAGACGCCGCTCGAATCGTTCCTTTGCAAGAAGGGCATTTTTGCTGTTTTGCCGACCGGATACGGTAGAGTATAATCTACCAGTTAGCTCCCCTGGTAGCTAAGCGTATGGGGCTTGTTGTTGTGATTGGTCGTAGTGTTATCCAATTGCGTGCAGTGAGATTTTCAAATGCATGCTTGGTGCCGCCTAGCCTGGTAATACCAGACTCTGCTACTTCGCTTTGCTTCGTAGAGAGAGTCTGGAGTTCCGTAATAGAAAAACGTTTTCTTTACCGCCTGGGGGCGCTAGTCTGAAGCTTAAAATCATTGGTTACCCGTAAGCCAATCACATAACGTTTGGTTATGGCGTGTGTTATGCGCATGCTCAGCCGCATCTTACTTCCACTGTAAACACATGTATGATGCGAAAACAAAACCATCGAGCGAAATACCGGCGTGAACATGGCTGTGAACGACTTTTGCAGATTATGTGACGTAAATCTACGCATCCACGGTACAATCAGCGTCTACGTCACGGCTCTCAGCCCGCCCTCTGTTCGTTGATTGGCCGGCTGTTTTCAGGCCGGAGGAAAACGGAAAGCTATGACGCGGTCTCAGACTGAGTACAGAAGCGAAATGAAATTGAGCGGAAGTACGAAGTCTGACGTAGTCAGGCTAGGTGCCGCCCCTCGAGCTGGGCGATTTTCTTTTACTGTCTATGGATTTTCATTAGTCAACGCCAGACCATTAATCTTTTAGATTTAGGTCTGGATTTCCAGGCTAGATTCTGGGGGCAACTTCAGAAAATGCACGGTCCCCCCTACACTTCAATCTTGACTTAGGGAAAGACAGGAGTCTCTGATTGGATGACCAGAGTGATCTAATTGGATGGTGCTCAGTCAATAGCGCAGACAGGTAGGGTGGAGCCATACCATTTAAAGATTTTAAAAGTTTAAAATCCACTCTGTATCGCATTGGCAACCAGTGTAAGGAACGTAAGATAGGAGTGATATGATCCCATTTTTTTTGCACCCGTCAGAAGTCTAGCTGCCGCATTTTGGACTAATTGTAATCGTGACATAGCTGAATGACTGATCCCAACGTAAAGAAAATTACAGTAATCCAGTCTTGAAGAAATAAATGCATGGATTACTTTTTCGAAAATTTTAAAAGAAAGAAATGTCTTTACGTTTGATAGAAGTCAGAGCTGGAAAAAGCAGGATTTCACTTCTAAATTTATCTACCTGTCAAATTTCAGAGATTCATCAAACACCACGCCCACATTTCTCACCCAGGGCTTCATACAAGAGATCAAACCATCAAAATTTAGTTTAGGAGCGATAGAGGAATCGGACGGTCCAAATATAACAATTTCCGTTTTACTCTCATTAAAATTCAGAACGTTTAAAGACAACCAGGTCTTTACATCAGTCAAACAGGCCATAACAGGCAGATAAATTTGAGTGTCGTCCGTGTAACAATGGAATGACAGCCCATGTTTTCTAATAATAAAACCAAGTGGAAGCATGTATAAAGAAAAAAGAATTGGGGCCAAAATGGACTCTTTAGGAACCCCACAAGATAACACAGCATTACTAGAGGTATGTTCTCCAATCTTCACTGAGAAGCTTCTGTTAGTAAGATAAGATTTAAACCAGTCCAGTGCACTACCTGTAATGCCTGCATAATGTTCCAAACGGGCAATAAGAACAGCATGATCTACTGTATCAAATGCAGCAGTTAAATCTAAAAGCACAAGAACAGCATAGTCGCCAGACTCACAGGTTTTAAGTACATCATTAAAAACCTTCAACAATGCAGTGTCTATGGAGTGATGTTTTCTAAACCCAGATTGAAAATTTGCATTATCAGCTAGGAAGCTTTGCAGTTGTTGCAGGACTATTTTCTCCAAAATCTTAGTAATAAAAGACAAGTAGGAGATGGGTCTAAAATTGGCTAACACTGTGGGGTCTAGGTTCTGTTTTTCAAGCAAGGGGTTGACTGATGCGTGTTTTAGCAGATCAGGTATAATACCAGTTTCTAAACAGCGATTTAACATGACCAGAAGAAGAGAACCAACAACATCAAGGACTTGTTTGAGGGAAAAAAAGGAGGGATAACATCAGTAGAAGAGCCTGTAGGCTTAAGGTGCTCTACTATTTCTTAAAGATGAGTGCCAGTAATAGGGTTAAACTGACTAAAAACAGCAGTACAACTAGGGGGAGTTGAGGGATCAGAAGAAAAGGGAGTGATTCCCAATCTTAGATCACTTATCTTAACAAAAAACTTCAGAAAGTCCTCACACATAGAAGAAGACACATCAGCTAGCGAGCAGACATGAGGGTTGATAGTAGCATTGATAATATTTAAAAGAGTTTTCGGTCTATGATAGTTTTTATTAATAATTTCAGTAAAATACCTTGATTTGGCTGCTTTTACCGATTTCTGATATTGAGATAGCGAATCTCTTAACATTTCAAAAGAGACCTGAAGTTTATCCCTTTTCCATTTACGCTCAGCTCTTCTACAAATCTGCCTAAGAGAGCATATTGTATCATCTTGCCAAGGCTCAGTTCTTGGTTTAAGATTTAGTGCCTTTAGCGGTGCAACTGAGTCTAAAACGTTTTCACAGATAAAATTAAACCTAGACAGAAGCTCTTCAGCACTCAGATCACAATGACAATCTTCCATTGATAGAGTAACGTCATGGAAAGCTAAAGAAAAGGCATTTCTGGTAGTAGACGTAGTAAGCCAGGAACGGCGAGCATAAGTAATAGATTTTGGAGCATTAAATGCAAAAGGAATTGAAAACTTTGACTTAAACAAAAAATTGACTTATAATCAGAAAAACCATTTTCAAACACCATGAGATAACACTCATAACACTAGTCAAGTGTATGTCCATGATGATGAGTGGGAACATTAGCTAACAGGTCAGCAGCACAACAAATATGAACATTAAAATCTCCTAATATCAAATGTTTGTCATATTTCGGTACGAATTCTCACAGGAAGTCTGCAAACTCAGTTAAAAACTCCTTGTTGTGTTTAGGAGGACGATAAATCACTGCAATCAAAAGAGGCTTATGAAGTTCCAGCGTAAACAGCTGCAATTCAAAGCTGTTATACTCATTAGACGTAATAGAGCGGCAAGAAAACACGTCCTTGTAAATGGAGGCCAATCCTCCACCTCGACCAGTCAAACAAGGAGTATTGAAAAATACGGAGTTTGACGGTAGCACGTAGCAATTCAGAAAAAGGACTTGAATCCCCAGCAGAAAGACACGTTTCAGTTATAAATAAAAAATCCAAGTCTAGAGAAGAAAAGAAATCATTCATGATGAAAGTCTTGTTTACCATAGATCTGGTGTCGATCAAGGCCATTTTTAGCCGTGGCAGGTGCTCGGTGGATATCTTAGACTTCTTAGCCCTAGGTAGCGTGCGAAGATGGTCCGTGCAGACTCCTCCATGGTAAAAGCGAGGAGAGCAGAAACCAGGAAGCTGCACCGCCGCAGTCGGAAACAAGGGTACAATCCAATTTCGTACTGGCTCTAGAGAGCGCCATCAGATGAAGCGGTTCTGGTCAGAGTCTCGCGATGGGTTTTTACTATGGAATTTTTATAATTTTTTTTGTCATATTGTTACATCAGATTTTGTCATATGTTTTATTTCAATAGATATGTTTCCATCCACTTGTTTTTATGCGCTTTTTTGGGGTATTGCATAAAAAACAGCTGGATGGAATCGTCAAGATGCCCATAAATGAAAGATGCGCATAAAAAACGTATGCATTCAGTTGAAGTGGATACATTTTTTATCCAATAAGCATATGTATAAACATATGCATAAACTATGATGGAAACACATTTACCAAATAAATCATTCAATGTGCAACAAAAAACTCACGTGGCTTAACTGGACTAACCTGCAGACCAATTTCATTGCACAGTATCTAAAATGTTGGTTTGGTCATTCTGAAAAGCCTGAGCCAAAGTCATCAGAATGATGTGGGCTGCATCTGAAAGCTTAAAAATTCCAAGGTTGCAAGGCATCAAGGCACGTCCGAATCCAATGTTAGTGTCACTTCCTGTCTCCTGAGATACCTTCATCTGATCGATTTTTTAAGGCAGCATAGACAGTCTGTGATGAAATCAGTTTCGTGAGGTACCTTCATGCACAAACACTGCCTACAAAGTCATTGCCAGATAAGGCAGTGAGGCAACAAGTCAGCTGCCTACGTTTTCAGACGCAGCCTTGATATAATGACCTCCTAGAAATGTGTAACACGAATGCATTCCTTCCTAACATCAGGCATCCAAACACAAGATAACATGACAGCATTTTTTTGCAGACGAGTTTTATCTGTGTGCTCTGAGATGCAAGTAATTTTTGATGGAGGAAAAAAGAGCCACAGTGGCTTCCCAGATTGCAGCAACTTCTTTTTTTATTACAGGTATTTTACGTCAATTTCCTAAGAAGTGACGATTTTGTTCTCTTGAACACATGGGATGGAAATGCTGCTTTATTCGCAAATGTTTTATGCGTTATTCCAATTTTGTGCAAGATCGCAACTCTGGATGGAAACATAGCTAAAAATATTATTTAATTCGTTGACATTGGATTACGAAAACATTTTGGTTTGTGATTGTCAATTTTCATATTTTGTGACAGAAAGGTGCACACTCTTGAGAAGTAATTGCCAAGGGTCATGGCTAAATAATCTGCAAAAATTGCCAGCAAATTATAAATTCTAAAACAAGTTAGTTATACAAATATGTTTATCCAAAGTGACGTTACATTGCATCAAGCTATAGACATTTCTATCAGTTCTTGCATTTCATGTGAATCGAACTGATGAACTTGGTTTTGCTAGCAACATTCTTTTCTGATTGATCCAAAAGAATGCTTATTGAATATTTTTGTTAAAAAACATTTTTATTGTACTTTTTATACATTTGTGTATGATAAAAAAATAAATAAAAAAACATTTGAAAAAGCAAACATTGAATCCAGTACAGGTCATTTTGCCCCTCATTATGCATTTATGTTGGTTTTTGGAGTCTTTAAGCTCACCTTGCTTAACCAGCAAAAAAACAGGTTTTGCATGCCTACACTGAATTACCAGCTCAACCAGCACCAAACCAGCATTAACCAGCTGTTAGAATATGTTTTTTTCAGCGTATTTTTCAGAGTATTGCATTCTTCTATACCCTGATCTCATTGTCAGCTGCTGGATATAGCAGATAAAAGTGCTACTCTCACTTGGCCTCTGTTTTTCTGCTGCGTTATTATACTGTCATTTTTCGAGGCCTTGCCGACTGCAGCACACTGAGGTCAGTGGAGAATAAAAGCAAGCTATTTTTGAGTATTCAGAACAGGCATACAGTATTCAGAGAAGCCTTTCAACTTCTCATTCAGATGCCAAGCTCACAGTAGCTCCAAGCTCTTTTGATGTTGGGTGAGAGCTGCTTCTGCGTTGTGTTCCTCGTGCCTAAAACTGGTTTGTCATTCCAGGTGGGCCTTCACCTTGATCATCATCTCTTCCTACACAGCCAACCTGGCGGCCTTTCTCACTGTGCAGAGGATGGAGGTGCCCATCGAGTCGGTGGACGATCTGGCTGACCAGACGGCCATCGAATATGGCACAATGCACGGCGGGTCCACCATGACCTTCTTCCAGGTGAGATCTTCAAGGACAGAATGGAAGAGAACGCCACCCACAAATCAATGGCCTGTTGGCAGGTTTATTGACCATGTCGCTAGCGCTCTTCCCTACTTTGGGATTTATCTGTTTGCTGTCTTAATATCAATCCCCCTCGATATCTTTCCCTCTCCAGAGGGCTGCCCAGACTAATTCACACATTTTTATGCTTCCGAGGGGCCGTTTCTTGACCCATCTCTCAGCAAGCACAGGCTGTTTCACATATTCAGTTGTCACATCAACATGTCAGACTGTCAGCTTATCAACCACCAAGTCCTTGGTTAACACAGTCAGTCTCGCCTTCTCAAATCTCTAGTGACTGGCTGTCAGGACTCCAGATGAAGGTTGAGGAGCAAGCAGGAATGCGCATAATGATCCTAATATTTCCTGTTCTTCGGTTAGAACTCCCGCTACCAGACGTACCAGCGCATGTGGAACTTCATGTACTCCAAGCAACCCAGTGTGTTCGTGAAGAGCACAGAGGAGGGCATTGCCCGAGTGCTAAACTCCAATTACGCCTACCTGCTGGAGAGCACCATGAACGAGTACTACCGCCAGCGCAACTGCAACCTCACCCAGATCGGAGGCCTGCTGGACACCAAGGGCTATGGCATTGGCATGCCTCTGGGTGAGAAATGAGTTTCTGTTGGAGAAACAACAATGACTAGAGTTTATGTGGAATTAGCAGGACTTGTATTGATTAAAATGCAACTAATTCAAATCTGCATAGAAATGTACCAGGGAGTCTTGCACACTGCAAATTGTTTAGTTTTTTTATGGTGGTTGCTTGTCAGATTGTATAATATGATCTCAGTGAGATCTTTTGTAAAAGCCGATGCAGACTGTGCAACTTCAGCTTTATTTTTGTCACCGTACGATTGACAGCGTTGACTGGCTGATCAATCTTGTCAAAATCTGACATTCTCATTAACATAGGAAATTGAAATGGTACCACACACACCATGTTTATGTTTTACCTGAAAGAAAAAGAACAATTCTGTTGAGGCTTCACAAAAAAAAGGGAAAAAATGTTTTTCCAGAGCAAACTCAATGTAGTATGATCATAACATGAAGGGAATGCTAATGAAAGGTTTGGAGTCGGTAAGATTAAATGTTAAAGTTTTAAAAAGTATTCTCTTATGCTCACTAAGGCTGCATTTATTTGATTAAAATACTGTAAAACAGTAATATCGTCAAATATTCTTACAAATTAAAATTGTCTATTTGAATATATTATAAAATGTAATTTATTTCTGTGATGCATCATTACTCTAGTCTTCAGTGTCACATGATCCTTCAGAAATCATTCTAAGCAGCTGATTTGCTGCTCAAGAAACATTTCTTATTTTTATTAACAATGTTAAAAACAGTTGTGCTGCTTAATAGTTTTGTGAAAACTATGCTAAATTTTTTTCAGGATTCTTAGATTAATAGAAAGTTCAAAAGAACAGCATTTATTTGTAATCGAAATATTAGTATTTATCCTTGCTGAATAAAGATAAAAAAAAAAAAGGGTAGTTTAAATCATTTTAAATATATATATATTTATAATTATAATAATAATTATTATAATTTTTTTCTTTTTTTTCTTTTTTTTTCACATCACCACTAATATAAATGGACACTGTCCATTAACTAATTGATTGCAAGTGAGCATGTTACAATAAGCGATGCAAGATTGCCAAATTTGCCCTATAATGAAAGAAATCTTTTTATATTTAGCCAAAATTGCACAGTGCACACCAGGCTTTAATCGGATCGCTGAAGTTAAACTAATCCATTGACTGAATATAAATTGCACTAAATTGATTTTAACCTATGTTAACCAAGGATTTATGCCCAACAGATGTTTAATCAACATGATTAATGAAAGGGCTTAGGATACGATAAGCTAAAAGAACAGAGTCAGCATAGCAGACGTGATACATCCACCTCTGACTTTTGACTTCTCTAAGATGGATATTTATGACTGTTTGTTTCAGGCTCTGTCTACAGAGATGAGTTTGACCTGGCCATACTCAAACTACAGGAGGAAAACCGCTTAGAGATCCTGAAGAGGAAATGGTGGGATGGTGGCAAGTGTCCGAAAGAGGAGGATCATCGAGCGAAAGGTAAACCACCTGTCACTCAACGGCTGGTCCAAACGGAATCTGTCATAAGACGTTTATCATGTTGTGTATTTCTGTGTAGGTCTGGGCATGGAGAACATTGGTGGGATCTTCGTGGTGCTTGTGTGTGGTCTGCTGGTGGCCATCTTCATGGCAGTGTTGGAGTTTGTGTGGATGCTGCATCATACGCCAGGAACAGAGGTGAGAGAGGGCTATTTTACCTGCCTCTGCTTTCTGTCCTTCTCCCCGCCCTCGCGCCTCCCTCCCTGAACCACCCCACACCCCATCCCGCACCTCACAAAGAGTATACCTCAAACTCATCTACACGGGTCTTCACTGTCACAACCAACACGGCCTAAAGATTTTTAACGTTTGAATGAAATGAAGTTCCTTCTGTTTTGTCTTTTATTTTCCTCCCCGAAGCAGATTGATGGCTGTGTGTGTCAGACTGCATTGTTTCAAATGAAACACTGTGATTTTCACTAAATAAACACATCGGCATGTTTCAGTAGAACCCCAAGACGTGACTTTTTTTTGGAGGGTACAAATGCATGAGTGTTTGTTTATGTCTTCATGACTTACTGTATTATGGACCCTTTTCACATTTGTGGGGTTCTCAGAAGCAGAAGTCGTCATAGTTGGACAAACTTCTGTAGTGGTGAATGGGAGACGACAGCAAATGAAGACTTCAGATGCAAAAGCCTCTAAGTCCGTCTAAAGTTTTTGTTCAATATTACAATTTTTATCAGGCTCCTATGTATAGGTTTCTACCCAAGTACCGGCATTTCTGAATGGGCTGAGGCTGGGATTTAGTGAGTTTGAAGTGAAAGTATTTGTTGAACGTATACTATGTGCGGATACTATGTATACTCAATATTATTATCTCATTTTTGATAGAGGTGGCTTTTAGAGGCTTTTGCATCGGAGGTCTTCAAAATATAATTTTCGTATTTTCTCCAATAGCAAAATAAAAAATACATGATAGCGTTTCTATGACTTTTCCAAAAGAGGGGAAAATGTAGAGAGATTGATCACAGCGGTTAGAAGAGAGAATTATGTCAAATGTGCCGTCGTTGTATTAGAAACGCCCTCGCAGAAGCGTTAATTTTTTTTTTGTAATTTACTACCTGCCAAGGTAACATGGCAAACATTTTTTTTTATTAAAATATGAAAAACTACACTAGATTTGCAATTTTCATAACTGTGAACACAGTCTGTGAAAAGGATCCATTGACTACCCATATTCATAGACTGAGCATTGTGTGTAAATATTCACAGAAAAATAATGTGTTTGTCTAGAAGTATGTGGGTGAGTGTAAAGCGAGACTAAACTAAATGCTAATTGAAAAAGGTGTGTTTGTTTGTGCACTTAAGTTTTATGTGTCAACATCAAGTGACTAGTTGAGCCTGTGCAGTTTAGCCCTATTTTTGATAAATAAGCTAAATACTTGCATTATCCTTTGGGTAGCTTTGTGTATTAGCATTAGGTAGTGTGTGTTTGTGTTTGTGTGTGTGAGGTGCATTTATGCATGCAAGTGTATAATTAGGGCCCTGCACTGGTATGCCTCATAGTCCAAAGGGTAACATGTTCTACCTGTTCTGTATATATCTCTTCATCCACACCACATCAATTGATCCAACACCAAGATGGCCCCTCCAACCAAAGGCCCACTAACATTACAGCTCCCAGAATCACATCATTGTTTGTGTGCGGTGCCTTTTCAAACTCATGACAATCCTTCTTTTTTTTGTTGATATGTTGATATTTTTCAGAAAACTTGTTGAGCTTCAGCATCTGAGTTCTGGATTTTATCAGCTAAGATGAAATGAATGCTAATGGGATGTGGCATAATTGGGTGGAAGTAACATCACATTTCTGTATAAATTCATCACAAGCAGCTTTTTTGTTTTATTCGTGTCAAATTAAAAGAAGTTCAACTTTTATATAGAGTTCATACCAAAATGAAAGTTCTGTCCTCATTTCCTCACCCTCATGTCATTCCAAACCTGTTTGACTTTATTTGTTTTGCGGAACATAGAAGATATTTTGAAAATTGTGGTAACCAAACAGTGAAGACCATCTGTCCATTTTGCCCATTGATTTACAAGAAACATTGAGACATTTCTCATAATATCTTATTTTATGTATGAAAAAAAACGACATGTGGGTGAGTAAATGATGACAGAACTTACATTTTTGGGTGAAGGTTCAAGTTTGTGTTGACCAACAGAAAGCTGCTTGGTTTGAGAGTGACTTGTGCATGAGCTACAGTATGCTTCACACAACACTACACTTTTGAAAATAGATAATGGATTTCTATTGTGGCTACACCTTAACTGAACAGGATGGAAACATTAAGGCTAGATCATCAATGATATTGTGCTGGAGGCATTGGCTGATACCTATTTGTCACATATTTTAAAAAAAAACTTTTTTGTCTAGGAATGAGTGGTTTAGTTTAAGTGGACATGCATAGCATTTCCCTTCAAATTTTATGTCACCCCAGGAAATGAAGGTCTACTCAAACTACTTAAAACTCTACTGAGGACAAGAGGAAAATACTACTGTAAAACAACCATTAAGATAAATGAACAATTCAAGGAAAATATTTATTAATTTAACAGTCTTTAATCGAGAATATTGTAATATTGTGCAATAATATTTCATTCATGACAGAATTTCATTAAGATGACATAGGAAAACACGACACCTCTGTTGTAAAGTGATGAGAATTCTTTTAAAATATAATTATGCGTTCAAAGGTTCAGATAATTTTGTGTAAATAACCATCGAAACATAAATCATAATCCTCAAGGGAGCAATTTCAGCCCAATTTTTAAGCATTTAAGGCACCGTATACAAAAAATGACCCCAACACAACAGCTCCACTGACTTATCATGTCTTTTTGAAATGCAAATCTAACAATATACATTTAAAAGTGAACTTGTTGAGAATGTAATGAGCACGTGCAGAGATCACCAAGCGCTTCGGGACGTTTTCTCTGATCTCTCTGCGGTGCGTCAGTCCAGATAAACAGCTGTATAGTCCAGTGTTATTTTGATCAATGCTCTGGCTGTGCTGCCTTCCACCCCCTGTGTGCAGCGTGTCAGTGAGACCCCCTGGCCTCTCTCTCTCTCTCCCTCTCTTCCTCTCCCTCTGTCTCCGTGTTTGTGCCTCACAGCTGTCCATGTGCGAGGAGATGCTACGAGAGCTGCAGGGCATCGTGCTGTGTCAGGACAGCCTGCAGGTACGGCGCAGGCGCGGAGCCAGTGTTCTGCGACCGCAGACTCTGCCCCTGGACGACCGGCGGGCGCGGGCCACGGCAGCGAGCCTCAGCAACGGCAAGCTGTGCACAGGCACCGGCCTGCCCGAACCCCTCTCCCACAGACTGGCGCAGGAGGCCGCCCTGGTGGCGCGAGGGTGCAGTCACATTCGCATCTGCCCGGAGTGCCGGCGCTTCCAGGGCATTCGAGTGCGCCCCGCTGGCCCACCAGGAGCTTCACCCACCCACAGCGAGGAGAGTATAGAGTGGGAGAAAGGCACCAACAACAGTGAACACGAATAACCTCTCTTACCTGTGTCGGATAGACGTTAAACGACGGCTTTGCTGGACCCAGGGATTATGGGAACATAGGCTCCGGAGAAGGAGCTAAAGGAGATGCTGTCCGTGCTGCTCAATTCGGCCCAGGAGCTGCATCTGGTTTCTGTACACTGTCCTTACAGCCCTCTGCTTTTGGGGGACACAGCAGAGGGGCTTTGTACTATGCAGTATATTTGTCTTACTGTGCTGTTGATTTATTTTTAAATTATTCCTCTTTTGTTGTGAAACCACTATATTGCTATTATCTCCTCCTGACGACACCCGTTTAGTTTTGTTTTTCACACAGCGGACGACTGCAGACTCGATCCACTATCGCTCAACCTTTTTAGAGTGCCAAAATACTTTGCATTAATTTTGTGCTGTCGCCTTCTCATGCCGGCCCCTGGCGGAGTAAAAATTAAGAGAACTGAACACAAAAACAACTGCGATCTGTTTTTATTATTAGTCATATTCTATTAAAAAGGTTTTTGGGATGTTTCTGAATGTTTGATGTGCATGTACGAGGGTTTTAGATGCTATTGAATCGAGAAAAACAAGAATTTTCTTTTCTTTTCTGGTTAAAGACACTTTTTACACTTTGCTTTTCATTCTTTTGAGTTAGATTCATATTGTTGCACTCTTTGGATATGAAAATTGCACATAGTTGTGGAAAAGTGGATGCTCCCATTTAAGAAATTTGCATTAGGAATTGATACAGATTTCCATTGACCCTTTTGTTGTCATTCTAGCAGGATTCTAGGAGGTATCAAGTGTGTTTGCTTTCAAAAAACTTGTCATGGAAGTGAGTTGATTGATTTTTGTTCCTGGCGAGGTCTTACATTCATCTGTACCACTCAATACATGATGAAATCAACAGGGTCACTCCATCTAGACATATGTGTGATGAGACATTGGAGATTGTGGGCCTATGTACATCAGGTATTTCTTTATATCACATAACAGCTCATAAGGTTATTGGGGTTTTTTTTCTAGTTTGATACCAGAAACATCCATTTGTTCATGTGATGTCTTTGGTTCATCCTTCTTGTTTTCCAAGAGAGACATCTGGTGAACAACCTTTTAAAAATGGATTCCACCCATCCGTTTTTATCAACTCACCACAGCTGATGCAGAATTTCGATACCAAAATGAAATTATTTTATTAGGCATGATGGTATCCTCAACTTGCAGAGCCAAATTGTAATAAATTGCCTTCACGTTTTGGAGAGCCATTAGAGGTTACTTATACCCATGTTGATTTTTCTGTGCATTTCTATTGAACTGAATCCATTTCTAAATGATATTTCAATACGGTGTTAGTGCCTGACGAAAATAAATGGCATTGTGTTCAGTTCTGTGAAAGTTTTTGTCTCTTGGATCTTTTGGCTCACTCTGTAAACATTTGCTTTTCTAGGTGCACAAATACAGCTCCATTCACTTACAGGTTGGAATGGCTGTGCATGTGTGTTTCAGGCATCTGATGAACAATGGCAAAGCTGTATGTGCAGGTGGGTTTTCACTGGATACCAGACAACTCTATGGGGGCAACCTCTCAAGATGTGAGACATTTACTATGTGGGGCATGAGCACACCTGCTTTAGACTCAGAGACATTTGAGCTGGTTGAAAGAGTGTTGAACACACAAGCAAAATGACTGACTGCTCTCATAGGAACGTTAAATCAAGCAGTTTAAGTTTACAAAAGCAAAAAAAAAATATTGGCAAAAACTGCACATGCAGCAATTAATCAAATCTGTCGCAACAAATGTAGCATCATGCAAAACTTATGAGCTTTCAATGCCACTGAAATGCTCTATTTACACTCAAACACAACTAATTTATTCCATGAGCAAAAGTGACCAATAATAGGGGGTTAACAAGACAAACTGAATAGTATTCGGCTAGTCATGTCACCTCAAAATGGCTGCCCCCATGAGGTGACCCGCTCCATGTAAAGCAAAACAGGTTTTGTTAGGTTATTAATATGACTGGGGTCTTCATCTCATGTGAGTGTACATTGCTTTTATCATGTATAAAAAGTGCTATTTATCCTCATACGAATTAGCCACAATTTCAGCAAAACATCAAATAGTTACAAACTGCCATGTGAGTGTGTCGGAGCTTCTGTATTTCCCTCAATCCTGAGTATTTTCAAAAATGAATTAATATCTACAGATGTCTAAATGATAGAGATCCTTTTAAATTCCAGGGTTCAAACACTAAGTTGTCCAATGCTATGATGGTTTGATAATAATGAGTGTGAATTGTTCAGAGACCAAAATGTCATGGCTGAAGACAGGACTTGTTAGTCAGACTTGCAAAGCTCACAGCCCAATCAGTCCAGATGCATTCCCGAGGGCCGGGCCTCTATTTCTGTCAGCCTTCTGCCCTTCTCCAAGCCATTTATTTCTTCATTCAGCTCTGACCTGTTTCCACAGGATGAAATTGCATCTCTAGCTTTAATTCCTTCTGGTGTTGTAAGTGGTTTGGGTCAGACAGCAGCATATGACTTTCTGTTGATTGACACTGAATGACATCAGCAAACTCGGTTTCACGTGTTGTTGCGTTGTGTTGCCACATGGAGCGCTATATAGTTAAATTAGTAGTTCAAGTTTTTTAAAAATGCAGCACTCCAGCTAAAAGTAGTTCAACATTTAAAAAACAAACAAAACTATTCTCTAAATGCATGATATTCCACTGACCTGCATCTTGCATTTTAACTGCAAAATGCTCTCTGTGTGAATGGGCCCTTAGGGGCGACAATGGAGCTTTTCCATTGTTTTTCCTATGTGCTATGGATGTGTTGGACACTGATTCTTTTACAGCGTCTTGCACATAAAAGGGCATTACTAAAAAATGTGGCGTTCATGGTAAAAAAAAAAAAAAAAAAGTTACATCTTTAGCAATGGCGATTCTAGGGGGTGGCCTGGGGTGGCCGGGGCCACCCCTGAAAGCTCATTGGCCACCCCTGTGGCCACCCCAGATCTGATAGGTAGGTCAAGTTCGTCAACACAAGAAACGAGAAATGTTGTCAATCAGTGATGACAGCTGATCAACTGATTTAGGGCCAGTTTCACATTTTTAACTAACACAGTAACGGTCGTACTGAGACTGTGAGAGCTGATTTCTGCTCAGCGGACGTTTGGCCATGCAGGTCAGATGACCCATGAGATAAGAGCACGCGCGCTGCACGGTGCACCTGCTGCTGCTGGTCCGTGAAACAAGAGGACGGTCACACAGTTTCAACAATACAACAACGATAAAAACGCTGGAATCAGTCGATTGAGAGGTATGGTCGGGACCCAACGCAACAGAGTGCGGCACGGGAATATAGATCTGATGGCCGAGTGCGGGCGCGGGCGGTAATGCACTCGTGTGTCGATTCGCGGGAGTCGGGACTCCCGCAAAATAGAATTATCTATAAATTGAACAAATAAAAACGAATAAATTGTCATTCATCTGTTGCACAAAAGCAACAAGAACAACTAAAACAAAATAGAAACGATTTACAGGCCAGAGTCTCTTTTTATAACATGTTTGCAGCGTTGAACAATGTAACCAATCACAGACATATGTGTTGATTTCTTGAACGCAATGGCCAATCAGATGCATTTAAGATAGAATCCCCTCACCACTCAAAATGGACTTTTTGTTCAGTGCTGAATTCTGCATACTGGCAAATCATCTATTATATCAAACAAAGTGTAGATAATATGAAAGATTAATTATGCAGCCAGTTTCATTGATAATAACAGAGATTTGTGAGATGGCGATGAACTGAGATGTCATTAGGAATTATTAAGTGAGAAATCCGTCCCGCGCAGGTCTCTAATGTAGACTTTAAAAACAAACCACTAACATTATATTTACATTAACAGTAGCCTAGGCTGCAATCTAGTGTATGTAAACCTTTTTGCAGATAAACACAAATGCATTTTCAGACAAGTTAATGGCCAAGTTTATTGAGTAAATCATATCCCCCACTATGGCAATTAATAACAGACTATAGTAAACACATTTCCTAAATAGGCCTGTGACTGTATCTTACATTTTATGAAATAGTACCATTATTTAAAAATAAAGTTTGCACTTTGTTACTATTATTAAAATCCTCTATTGTTCATAAGAGTTTAAAGGTTTACATAACATTACTTTATAGTGGTACGTGATACGCAGGTATACGCCGTATACCCACTTAAAAAAAGCGTGAGGATACGTATCAACTTCGTTTTGTGTCAGAACTTTCACACTTTCATTCATAAATTCGCCCCGTCTGTGTTTGCGAAGCGACGGATCGAATCGCGGAATCCAGTCACAAATGGAACTTGCTATATAAAGCAGAACGTCACGGAATTAGGCTATTTTTGAATGAATAAATCAAAAGTAGCTGCTGTACAATGAATCAAATCTCGATATGGACTAGTGTCTATGAATATTAAAGCTAAAAGAGACTGCAATTGTTCTACGCGTCTCTGGGAATGAGCGCTCAGTGTATGCTCCACTACACACACACACACAGAAGCACGCGTGACTCACGCTCGTGGTGTTTTCAGCGTTTCACTGTATTGAGACATGATGTAGGCTACACATGTGCATTTCATCGCAGAGCTGCTATGAGAGTCACTTGATGAGAATTTCACCATTTAATTTGATAAAACTATCGTCATTCATTCGTTTCATATACACACAGAAACTGTTATGTCTTTACGACAACCTGTCAAAATAAAAGTTCTGTATAACTTGAAGAAATTATAACAGAAATATATTACTATTGCACAGAGTATACTTCAGGCCTAATAATAATAATAATAATAATAGTTTATTAAAACACACAGAAACTCAAATGTCTACAACCCACCAAAATAAAAGTTCGGTCTAACTCAAATTAATTAGAAAGGAATTGCACAGTAAAATGTATTTTAAAATAAATTTTTTTTTCAAAAACATCATTTCTAAAAGTAAATTTGTATTTGTGCCTATAATGTTTTTTTTTTAAAAATTGTTGATAATTGTCAACTGATAAAACCTGTGCTTCAGGGACCATATTCATATAACAAATAAATAAGTTGATAACACTTAGTATTTCATAATGCTCTCAATTACATGTCGATGCATACTGTATGCATTAGTGAGTGTGGTGGTGCTTATGGGGTGACGCTCTGGGCTGGGTGAGTATGCGGTGGGTGGGGGGGGGGCTGGGGGTGTTATATTAGAGTATACTCACTACAAAAAACTAGACTACACCACTGTGGCCACCCCACTCTAGTTTTGTGTCCCATCTTGGCCACCCCAGTAAAAATGTCCTGGATACGCCACTGATCTTTAGGGCTTTTTTTGTTTTGTTTTTATCCTGCGTCTCACATTTTTAAAAGCACTGACCGGCTCCTATAAGGTTGAAGTCAATATATTTATAGCAACATACCTTAATAATAGCTCATCCAATTTCATGTCAGATGCATTTGAATGCAACTGTTTTAGCATAGTGTTATCTTGCTGTTTTTCACAGTTTCACAAATGATTTATGATCAAAAGCAGTATATATTAAAACAGCCTGAGCCCATTCTTCTAAAATGTTTTAAAATGCAGAGTCATTGCTACAAATCTTTTTCAGGTCACTGGTTTGTCACCTACAGCTGAATTTCTAGCTATAGACTCTCTTTAATGTTCAAACACATCAGAGGTAAGTAACAGCACAGGTCATAATGCTCTTTGTCTTCTTCTTTCCACAATGAAAGTGTTGTTAACATCCCTGTGAGTGCAGGTATAATGTCATGTTCATTTTGCCGCCTTTTGTTCCCCGGCAGTGCTTGAATAAGCAGGACAACCATCTCACTATTACAGATATAATGAAATAAAAGTCTTTGTTTGCTTTCGGTTCCTTTCCATTTATTCACGTTGTGATGGATTGATCTCGGATTGGGAGACATTGATCATCTGCCTGCCAGATCAGACGTAATGCTGGCACATAGAAAATGATGATTGTAGTGCCACGTGTCTTGCCATGAATGTTAAATTCATGACATAACAAGGTCAGTTATTTAATATGTAACTGCATTAACTCAAGATGTTTATATTGAGATGATGTTTGCAGAGTTTATTCCAGACAGCCAGTTCTCCTGGGGAATCTCACATCTGTAAATCAACAGCTGGCGTCTGTCAGGGGCATTAGAGCATTACTCTTGGAATCATATTAAGAAGAAAACAACAGGTAAACACATCTTATACATTCTATAGGGAGAAAATTAAATCAGAAAAGGTTTATTTCATTATTTTATTCAAATCAATTTAAATGTATACATGTAAACGATGAAGGACATTGCCATTGGAAGAGCGACAGAAAATTAGGCCAACAGAGACACCAGCTGGTGACAGAATGAACTGCACTGTCTGCTGGATACTATTGAAACGATTCGGATCAAATGCATACATTTTACATAACCATTTTTCTGCATAAATTGTCCCATTCTATTCAGGGGGACAATATACATGCAAATAGATGGATGAATTGCTTGCATAGAAATTCATTCTGCTTGTTTCATGAAGAAGGCCCAAACACAAGTCTAAATAATACAATGTACAAACTGCTTTCTCAAATTACACTAATACCTGGTATGTTAAAATTGATAATTATATTTTGTAATTTAAAATGTGAACAGTATTGAAAACTATATAATAATGTTATTGAAAGAAGCCTCTTATGCTCACCAAGGCTGCAGTTATTTGATTTAAAACACAATAAAACAGTAATATATATATATATTATATATATAAGGTTTTTTGTTTTGTTTAGTTTTTTAATGTAATTTATTCCTGTGACAGCAAAGCTGAATTTTCACCATCATTACTCCAGTCTTCAGTGTCACATGATCCTTTAGAAATCATTATAGTATGCTTATTTTCCTGCTCGAGAAACATTGAAAACAGCTGTGGTGCTTTTCTTGAAACCATAATACATTTTTCAGGAATATTTTATAAATAGAAAGTTCAAAAGAACAGCATTTATTTTAAATAGAAATATGTTGTAACATTATAAATGTACTGACTGTCACTTTTGATCTATTTAGTGCATCTTTGCTGAATAAAAGTATTCATTTCTTTCACACTATTTATATATATACACACATCTCGATCCCTGGAGCCCAGTATGAAAAGCCCTGGCTTATGCATTATACATGTAATTTCTTAGATGTCAGAGGTCTTGGTCTTGTTCTGTTCACAGTGCTCAACTAAAGATGTCCTCATATGTGAAGCGGGTTTATCCCAAAGTCACTGAGCATGTCCTTGGCTTCCTGATGAAGGACTGTGCTCTGTTCTTCCCACTGCAGCCGCGTCTCAGCCAGGTGAGAGAGCAAACTGTCCAGACAGCCCTGTACCAAGCCAATAGACACCAATTAATAAAAAACAACTCAATTTAAAATGAAAAGTAGCTTATTAAATGGGGCATGTCTCGCCATCTGGCACAAGCATTTAGAGGTGCAGATGGTCTCTACTTTTCTAAAATACTAAACGCTGAAATGGATAACCTTTTGGATGGCAATCATATTTGGTAACACTTTAATTAACCGTCCATTCAATTTGTTTTACTATAGCATTAATTATACCTCATTTAGTCAAGTAGATTATTCAGTCACACTTTGAAATGCCACCAAGCAATTTGAAGCTTTGTGTAGTGCTAATAAAATGTCATCCTTTCAAGCGCTGATATTTCACTTAATCACTTATAGAGCAGTGCCTCTGACTTACGTGCAGTATCTTCTCACACTCACTCTCCATGCGGTCCAGTTTGCTCTGGAGGTCAGAAATGATGGTGTCTTTTTCTGCTTCTGTCTTCTCTCGCCGCTCTCTTTCCGATTTTAATTTAACCTGACACTCGGCTAATCAAACAGAGGCCTGTCATCAGCATGTGTTTGGTTAAAGCACACTGCCTTTGATAAGCACAAGAATTTGAATATGTTAACGGCTGAACTCACCGAGCTGCGTCTCAAGCAAGTCCACACTTACTTCAAGCCTGTTCATTTTAGTCTGCAGGTCTGTTTCCATAGACCTATATTGACGGTTGAGATCTGTTCTCAAAGGTAAATACAATACATATTGTGTTAGAAATCAATGACAATGTTGCTTCTTACAGAAACATACTGTAAATCCCACAAGTTATTCACACTACCATTCGGAAAGTTTTTTTAGTTTTTTTTTTTGTATAATGACATTTTTAATTTCACAAAAGATTTCTATTACAAATAAATGCTGTACTTAGTATCCATCGAAGACTCTTGAAAAACAAATCTATCACTGTTTTTCACAAAAATATTAAGCAGCACAACTGTTTTCAAGAAATGTTTATTGAGCACCAAATCAGCATATTACAATGATTTCTAAAGGATCATGTGACACACCGAAGCAGTACAACATTAAACATTATCGGGCGGTTTCCCAGTCCTCGGCCCTGCTAACATTAATCTGAAGTTAAACCTGCCTCCTGGTAGGTTTAATTTAAGCCTCAATTTAGTCCTGAAAGTAGCTTTAGTCTTCCTCCAGGAAATCATGGTCATCATCTACGTTATCCAAAGGTTGCTGGCTCTCAATTAGGCTATTCCTGTCAGTAATTCATCCAAGTGGCCATATCTTCATTTGCAGGTCCTCCGCCAGTCTTAAACCTCTCTCTTCAGGCATCAGCAGCAGTTTTTTTTTTTTTCTTCCACAACATCTCTATTGATTATATCAACCCACAGATTTCAGTAATGTAATAAAGCTGATGATTCAATCTTTTCTGAAGTTGTTGTATTGTTCTTGTAGATGTGTGTCCATTTGCATTTAATTAATTACAAAGTGATTTCCAGGCATTCCTTTCCTTTTCCTAGATTCCACAGCTGATGTGCAGGCTAAGGTTTTATTTATTTTTTTGCTATTTGCTTTAAACTAGTTCTATCTTGTTCAAGTATTTATTTTTTTTAATTGCAGTCTTTTTTCTGATGCCATTGTTTTCCTTGGATTTGCTTCTCAGTTACATACAATTTTAAGCTTCTCTTGGTTCATTCCAAATAGGAAACCTCTGTCATACTAATCCAGATTAGCTCAGTTGGTTTTAAATTAATCTTGTTTAGTTAAATTCAGGAATTCATAGTCCAGGCGTTAGTAATCTGTACTTAATCTGTGTTTTAGAAAGCCATTTTTAAGACATGATTAACTATCCTAGATTAAGGTTTACTCCTGTCTTAATTTAAGACCTGTCCGGGAAACCGCCCGTATATTATTAAGAATGAAGGTGTACTATATCAATAAACCTGCAATAAAGCAATATAATTGTATACAGACCTGCAGTGATGTCCTTCATGTCTGATCTTTCCTGACTGAGCTCCTGCTCCAGATCTCTGATTTGACATTTCAAGTCATCTCTCACCACTGTAGCCTGACGTGCTACACTGCTCCTCAGTGCTGACAAGGGTTGTAGAGACGTTACTTTCTTAATGTTTTATTTTAATTGAACATCAGCCAACAGAGAAAAAAATCTGAGAACAGACCATTTAAAAAAAAATATAGCTTTTTGCCTTACCCAGATGCTCTTTTAAAACAGCCACGTCTAATGCACTTCTCCGGTACTTCTCTGAAAGTCCATCATCTGAGAAATAAAGGAAATATATCATTATAATCAAATTTCACTTAAGTCTTTATTATAAGAATTATATTATTTCGTGTTTATAAAAGCAACAAAAAAATACCTTTTTCTGGCGTGCTCTTGGACTTTTCCTTTTTGCTGTTTCCTTTCCCTTTCTTCTTGGGTGGCATAGTGTACAGAGACTCTAGGTCTGCATCTATCGAGCATAAGGAAAAGTTTCATTGTGTCTTTAGTGTGTATACAGAGCCGCCTGGTAGCGTGGGCGTGGCCAGAGAGAGACGTAAGCCAATCACCTCTCCAGAATGCCAATTACAGTTGTTCTACGTAACCGCATTGTACCGCGTCGCAGGCTGGTTGCCTGGAGCTGTGTATAAAGTTGCCAAGCTCGTCGTGTTGTTTTATGGACAATAAAGTAATTTTAGGTATTTTTGAATTGTTTATTATTTAAAGAGAATCTCCTTACTTCGTTTGAAATAGCCTAAAGGACGTGGAGCTCTATCACAAGTGTGTTTACTTTTCATTCAATTCAGTAAAGTTAATGACATTTGTAATGTGAATGTGAACTGAAATGATGAGAGAAGTTCAACGAACCAAGTGTGAATACAGCGGTGAACTTACAAAAACAAAGTAGTTCACCTCAAAAAATATCTGCATTATTCATCTTTTTAACCCGGAGGGCGGCGAAAGTACAATACAAGCACTTCTACTACCAATGCTTAGCTCATGAATATTAACTACGTCACATTTACGTTGCTTGGTAACCTTCCCTAGTGCTCCAGTTACGTACCTTAATTAATATTTACATGCTTTTCACCATAGTAGGATTCGTACATTCACATGAAGAGCAAGAAGGGAGGCGGGGAAAATTTGAGACATGAGAGAGGGCGAGGTCTTACAAGGCGGAACAGGAAGAGCAATCATACAAGTAACATTACGGGAGGGGGAGGTAGAAGGCGGTGTTTTTTTATTTCCTTCAATAGCATATTTTCCGCAATCCAGTATTGCATTTTTATATGAAGAAAGACGATATGTGTTGATTTTATAATAAACATGAGCGCCTCCCCTTCATAGGTTTTGCTCGCAAGGGCTCTTGTCTTGCTTAGCCTGAACTTCCCGTTGCAAAAGTAGTGATAGGAAGTACGATTCATTCCAGCGAATCGGTTCTTTCGAACACGTCCCTTCAAAGAATCGATTCCACTATTTTGCACGTCACTTCTCTGACTATCACGTCATCACATGGTCCCTCACACCCCGGTGTTGAATATTACATGCTTGAAAAAAGTTCAGATAAAAAAAACTTTCCCTGCTTGATGTATATCTGTTAAAACGTGTTTTAATATTTAAGTAATTCTTGTTAAGTTTATTGATTATAATTTGACTGGCAAGAAAAAAGCATTCCATAAGTCGTGTTTATTGTGTTTACATTCTGTTAATACAATAATTATTAGGCAAATTCATGTGTCATGTCCATTAGTTTTTGTAGACATGATACTGCTCATAAAAACATAGTAATTTAGAACCTGAATATAATGCATGTCCATAAAACCAATTTGCTTTACATCTAGACTGTTCCAGTCCGACCAGTTTTGTGAACCGATTTAACTGATTGAAAAGATCCGACTCAAAAGAATGGTTCGATCACATTCACGAATCGGACATCGCTCTGCAGAAGCGCACAGATAGAGAAAGAGAGAGAGAGAGAGAGCTGCAGGAAAAGGGAACATCACGCTCGCACGGGGTGTCGTTGTGAAAGCAGTTGTTCCTCAACGTCCAGACATCCATCAAAACTTATTTTTACGCGTTATTTTTGACGGGATTCGGCGCACTACCCGAGCGTATTAAATACAGCGTGAAACGGTGGTTTCCTGCAGGGGGATTTAATGGGAGTCTTTCATCGATAAAGCGCTTCTTCCCCCCCACCCCCCTTGACGGACCTTCGCTCGAACCGAACTGGACTCGGGCGCTGTCCTCACCGGGGGGTATCCGATCCCAGTTATATTTTGACTGCGAAACCAACACTCCAAAGTCCGAATATGGCAGGAAATCTGAAGAAAGGTGGGGGGCTTATTGGCATGATGAAGGACGCTTTTCAGCCTCACCATCACCTCCACCACTCCCATCACCAGCCCGGGGCCGTGGACAAAAAGACGGTGGAGAAATGCTGGAAATTCATGGATAAGGTGGGTGACTATCAAGCAAAAACACAAAAGACAGATACCAGAGAGAGACGTTGTAGCTAGCAGCCTCGGTCTCTTGTTAGCTTAGCCGGATGGCCTGCACCGAGGAGTCCTAATGCAATATGGCAGGGCTGCTCTGCTAAGGCAATTAGCTGAATGTTTGCTGGCTAATAAACTATATTCAGCCAGTCAAATACTTTGAGAATATCCAGCTTTAGAGAGTAGGTCATTTTTCGGGAGCCGTCCTTCCCAGCTTGCCTAGCAGGACTTCTGAATACGGTATAGGGTCCTGTGCTAAGTTAGTTGTCCTAGCTTAATAGCTTGTGGTATTACTTAATTGGTCAATATTGTTTATATTGTGAGATGAGTAGGAATTGTTTTGACCCATCTGGACAAATGTGACTCCTCCTGGATGTGAACGGTGTGAAAATCACAAAGTTGGTTTTAGCAACCAATATCTGACGTTCCTAGTCCTGTTGCTGGTCATTTAGTTGGTTAAATTGTGTTCACTTTTAGTGTAGACGTGGATAATGGACAGTTGATCTGTCCTCTCAAACACTACTTGCTTCTCTTGTTCCTGTTTCTATGTAATTTTTTGGATAAACAGGAAGCGTCACATCAACTTTTTATTATTTTATTAAGTACTTGCAATTGGTTTTAAATGAAGTGTAGACTATTATTTTCTATTCTGAAGCTATCCTTAATTCATCAAGTCATACACAAGAATGACTTTAGACATCTAAGTATCCAGCTGTATTTAAAGCTGGTTGTTTTTGTGTTTAATGGAGATCTATCTAGGTTTGTCTTATGATCAGGTATTATCAGATGTTAGGCACACTTGGCCTTATCTAATACCTGATTAACCCTATAAAACCTACCGTATCATATCTGATACATGAATTTCTAAGGCCTCTAAATTATCAAGATAATCAAAACTTTGTACACAGTCTACTGCATGCCTTCTGATTGATAGTTCACACGTTCGTTCTTTTTTGCAAGACCTTTTAGTATAATTTTAAAAATGTCCTCCTTCAGGTCGTGGTACACATGTCTTTTTGTATTTATGATAAAGTAAAGATAATAACTTTTATATGTTTAGTTATATTTTAAGATGTACCTTTGCTGGACTGAAACTTTGGTTTACTTGATATTCCATACATATTTTTTTTAGAAAGAGCATGTTAAAAGAGCCTGATGTATCAAATATGATGCAAAACAAAACATATGTTGTTTAAAAGTTCAATAAACTGTTACATTTCTTATGTCAGGCTTTACAGGGGTAATGTACTAAGAAAAAAAAAGAAAGAAAAAAACATTTTTAAAAAGTTAGACGAACATCTGTCTACCAGAGTGGTTTCTTTTGTTGAATTTGCTTCCTCACAATAGAAAAGTTTAAGCTGCAGTTCATGGAAAAAAGTTGTGGTTACTGACCTCACACTTCCTGTGATGTTCACACTGATACATAAACGAAACGGTGCATCTTTCACAGGGGACTTGTTTTTAACTTATCCAGTTAAAATGGGAAACCACTTAGATACTAAAGAGGCCATTTACTTAGTAAGTTTTGAGATGTAGGCCTATGTTACAAAAGAAAACGATTTAATTGTCACTGAGAAGAGAAACGGTTAATGCTCTCTGACTGAGAACTTTGCAACTTCCTATTTGCTCAGTTTCACACTGGGTAGTTTGGTTAGTGCACATGTGACATATCACATTTTCTTCATAAGCAAATCTTCTCATTTTTGCAATTTTAACATTGTAAATTTCCGCTTTATGTTAACTTGGGCCGAGTCTTAGATTATGAAACCCTTAATAGAATGTTTAGTATGAATGTCAGGATCAGTGGTTCAGGATACTTTGTCAGGAGAAGTTCAGCTTGCAAAACAGACCTTTCTGAAAGAAAAGTTTCTTCATAGGACTTAAACATTTATTAAGTCTATCCTGACTTGGCTATTTATTATCCAAATTAAACTTTTTAATGTTATACTTTTTAGTTATAGTTACTCAATCACCTGTAAATATTCAACCTCTTACAAACTCCACAAGAACCCAATGGTTGTTCTTCCCATTTTGACCTTTAATATGAAAAAACTTTGCATATTCAAATAAGAATAAACACAAATGAAGTTCTGTATTTCCCCTACATATATATTCACCTTGTTTACAAACTCAAATGATCTCAACTCTGATTTCCTCATAGGGTTTAGGCCTAGTAATTATGAAACCACAGGCCAATTAAGAACATTTTATTTGTAGTTGTTGATAGTAGGATTTGCATAGTATAATGTGGTTAATCATGAATACAAATGTAACACCATAAATAGGACTTGCATTTTTGATTGCGTAAATATATTGGTGCATATTTAATGATTTCTATTTTAATTGACTTCCGGGTGACGTTTTTCATGCTTGAGACCAAGCAGATGTTTCTCTGCCCTTTTGGACTACTTTTCTTAATTCACATTATCACTGGGAGCCATAATGAAAGCACGTCTGCACATGAACACGTAGACGAATGCATGTTTGCTGATAATTCTTAGGACGTCCTGTCGCCACAGTCTTATCTCTTGGCTGTCAGGACTGGGGGTGCATGAGAGCCAGAAGTTTTGGAGCACAAGTCAGACTTGATGGTGAACCCCCCTCCTGTGATGTCATCAGCTCCCCCACCCCCCAATCACAGCTGGTCCTGTGCTGGAGACAAAATAGATAAGAGAGGCTGCAAGCCCTCGGAGCAGCTGCACGCAGCGCCAGCCTCTTATTGCCCAAACGTGTGCTTGCAGTACGGCGCTTCTCCAACTGCTGGGGTGGTGACATTTGAGCAGTTCCCCGTTTCCTCAAATTTCCCACCCACGTCTTAATCAATAGTTCAGAAGGTGATGATGCGTGGCTTTAGTCCAGACAGAGGATAGCCACTATGTCTGGATTTAAGCAAAGGCTATTAGACAATCAGTATAGCCATTAAGTCGTTTGGCTAATGAAGTGGTTTGAGGGCATGCACTTAATCATGATGATTTATTGTCTAGAATGGATGTTTTTAGTTTTTTCTTGGAAGATTAACAACTGTGTATGTGTATATATATATATATATATATATATATATATATACTATATATATTACAGTATATACTGTATATTATATATTAGCTATTGCATATCTGTATAGATATTGCTATACAGTTATAATAATAATAATAATATTAATAATAATAAACTTTATTTTATAAAGCGCCTTTAAAAGCAACTTCTCAAAGCACTGTACACAAAATAAGCAATACAAAGCTCAAATAATAAAAGTAACATCAATAATCAAATGCTAATTTAAAAGAATGTCTTAAGTCTACCTTTAAAAATGTCATAGTTCTGAGCTTCCCTAAGATCAAGAGGCAGAGAATTCCAAAGGACAGGAGCGTATGAAGAAAAAGCCCTGTCTGAGTGCGTGTATGAGGAACAACCAACAAGTTGGATTGTGAAGATCACAGTCTCCGTTGATGGATATAACGTGAAATACACCACTGTACTAATTCTGGGGTCAGTACGATTTAAAAAAAAAAGAAGACATTAATAGTTTTATTAAGCAAGGATGCATTAAATCAATCAAAACTCTGTCGTATTAATAGTATGATCATTGGTGAGCTTATATATTCTATTTTAAGACCACGAACACGTCTCATCCAATCAGAATTTGGAGTTGGAATTACTAGTATGTTTTTAATGTTAGTTTTTACTGTCTTTACAATTTAGTGTTAAATAATGTATAGCTTACCCTGATGTCAGGCATATTCATTTGTTATGAATCTTTTATATAAATCAGAAATGTATTAAAAATAGAAAATAATAAAAACTTCATAGTTTTAAAGGGTATATGAAACTTATTTTTAAATTGATACATTAGCTATATTTGTAAAGTATTCAATTCACTCGATTATGTAAAAAAATAGGCTTTACAACATAGTTAATTAATATACTAATTTCCCATTTTCACTTTCTACAAAATTCTATGCAATACCATGATACAAAGCTGTGATGGATGATTTTGGTCATTCCGCCCGACTGTAATCTCAAGCATTAGACTTCTGTAGCTGCAAAGTGAACACGGTGTCATTCCCAGTCACCAGCTATAAATGTTGTAGAAATTGAGACGCGTAGGGCTGTAGATTGCAGAACCGTGTCTTTTGTGCAAACACGGTCGTCCCCGTATGTAGTTCACAAAAATTCTTCTCTGGAATGTTCTTGTGTGACCTGACAAGTTTTGTGTGTGTATTTTCAGTTCAGTTAACAGTTTTAAAGCCCTTGTCAGTGTAGTTTTTATTTTTCTTACAAAATACTGCAAAATACTTCGGCTATACTGCAAGAGAAAACTTTGGCCGACAGAGGATATGAGGTTAAGTTTGCAGTTCTGTTTTCTTGATCGATAGTTAACTTAATGTGCCTTTAGAGAATTGTACCGAATTTTTGTACACAAATATTTTTACAGAGCTTGTTGGCTGCTTTAAGACAAATATACACAAACATATCCAAACATGTTTTTTCTATAAAGCTGCTTTGAAACCATTTGTGAGTGAGAAGCACTATACATATAAAAGTGAATTGAATTGAACATGGATATGAATACATATATACCAGTTTATATATGTGTGTAAAAAAAATGTTTGTGCGTTTATGAGCAAATAATATTGATTCTGTGTCAATCTTTTGTGTACACTACGGTTCAAAAGTTTGGAAAGAAATTAATACTTTGGTGGTCACACTTTATTTTAAGGTGACGTAGTTACGTTGTACTTCCTCAAATAAGTACAGAGTAATATTAATTTACTACATGTACTTACTATAGAGTTACGTTAGGGTTTGGTTTAGGGTTAGTTAGTTACTTACTTGTAATTATGCACAATTTACTGTTATTACTGTAGTTAGTACACATATAGTAACATGTAACTACGTCACCTTAAAATAAACTGTTACCAATACTTTTATTCAGCAAGAATGCATTAACAATTCAACTTTAAAAATTATACAATAATAAAGCTTTCTTGGGCACCAAATCAGCATATTAGAATGATTTTCAGTGTCACAGGATCATGTGACACTGGGATAAATTACAGGAATAAATTGCATTTTCAAATATACTAAAATAGAAAAACGTTATTTTAAATTGTGATAATATTTCACAATGTTTTTTTAGTTTTTACTGTAGTTTTGACTATCAAATAAATGCCGCCTTGGTGAACATACAACAAAGAGACTTCTTTTAAAAGCATGCAAAATATTACCCACCCCAAGCTTTTAAACAGTAGCCTATAGTTTGTCTTTGTTTTATGTCTCTTTCCTTGTATTTAGACTAGCTGTTATGTATTTTAAATTAATTTCCGTGGACTGATATAATAAAAAAAACTGCAGTCATTTCAGGGTGATTTTCAAAGCTTATATTGTTGTTTCTGGCATTATAGCAACACGCCATTTTCATTGGATTCTCAGTTTGCTTCTCAGAGTTTTGAAAAGATGCCATATTTAACATGGTCTGATTTTTCTCTGCTCTGCAGGTGGTACGGTTATGCCAGAACCCCAAGCTGGCCTTGAAGAACAGTCCTCCGTACATCCTGGACCTGTTGCCAGACACCTACCAGCATCTCCGCACTATCCTGTCCCGCTATGAAGGCAAGATGGAAACGCTGGGCGACAACGAGTACTTTCGCGTTTTCATGGAGAACTTGACTAAGAAGACCAAACAGACCATAAGCCTGTTCAAAGACGGCAAAGAGCGAATGTTTGAGGAGAACTCTCAGCCCAGGTGAGCACATCTTTAATTACAACATTTCAGGTCACCAAATTTCTGCTCTTAGTTGCTTCATAGGCTGCAAATGTTCAATAAGATGTTCGTTACAGTCTGTAGTGACCAAATAAAGGTTTACATTTTTTCCATTTGACGAAGGCGTTGGGTTGGGTGCGAAAGCCGACATCAGAGCTCTCAGGCCACCTCTGTGCAGACGTTTCCTGAGCTACTTCATGTTTTTTGGAATGCTCTGCAACTTAGTTTGGTGTGGGAGGCAAAAGCAGAAGCAGTGAAACATGGTTTGTCAGTCCTTGAATCATGTGAAACCGGTTTCTTGAAAAATTTGAGTAGAGGTTACGTTGAGTTAAGCTGAAGCCCAAGTCATATATCAAAGATGCAAATGAAGTCGAGCATGCAAGCACTCACGGATCAGCCAGTGGACTGAGATCGTATCAGGCCTGTGGTTCTTCTGCTTCTGGAAACTCTTGACGTGACGTGTGTGTGTGTGTGTGTGTGTGTGTGTGTTTGTGGACGGACGGACGGATGATGAGAAATGTGTAATGAAAAATAGGACCAGACACAAGAGGAAGAGCTTAACTGAGGCCCAGACCTTACAACTAACACTTCGGTTTTAGAGTTTCCTGATGCAACCTTCGTTAAACCCACATATCATTTGTAAATCTCACGAATGCCAGTTTATGTCATATACGAAAATAAATGCAGTATGATTTTGAGTATGAGTATGAGAACGGCCTAGCTAAGCTATTGAACCCAATGTGATGTCATATATTTGGCTTATAGTTTGATCTAAAATGACCCAGACATTTTCCCTCAGGAACCGCAGCTCGTTTAGTTGATTGTAAACATCATATTTATGTCCATACTTAATTTGTATCATTCTTATAATCACACTTCCTGTTGTACAGCGGCTTCTCATATCAAAGGCCAGTCATTGAGCCAACTGTCATTTCATATTTTTCATATTATTTTACTTCTCTGAAACTAGAAAATAATTGTCAATCTAAACATTTAGAGGTTTGGGACCTTAAGAGCTTTCATACGAAATCTTTTTGCATGACGAGGGCCTCTTTTTGAGCCGCTTTGGTGGCAAATTCTCGAATCTTAGCTAAAGCTTTTTTTGTGTCATTAGACGCTGAAGCTTTACTTAGTGTGGCTGAGGGGGCGAAGTGTTCGTATTGAGTGAGAAGAGTTTAATGATTAACTCTGACACATAAGTCATGCTCTGCACCATGCAGACACTGCTCTTCCTGTTAACGCATTCACTTCCCCTTCCTGTTTCTCCTAAGCCCCCATCAGCATGCACTGCTGAGGCTAGCTAAAACCTGCTACTTATTACACTGACTGTCAGTGGCAATTCAAGCTTTATAGGATCATTTTCAGCACATTTTGGTAGTTAGTAGTACTGAAGACTGTCATAGATCTCCTACATTCAAATTCATGCACTCTATGTCCAAATCAGAAGAACTGATCTCCTCCTCTATTGCTGCCTTAGCATTGGCTGCTCTAGAGGTAGTGCAAAATTTTGGCTTCAGCCCCTGGAACCTTGATATTGGTCCTGAATTGATACCTTGAATCAAATCGACAGTAGACTGGTGAAAACAGCAGTTAACTTGTTTTGCTCAAATTGCCGAATATGAATAATGACACAAAGCGATTTTCTTGAAGGCATGTATATAATCTAGGACAGCCTCTGCAACATATTGGATATGATTGTAATTACTATAATCAATTATTAAAGGGGTGGTAAAACGCCTTTTTTCGAAGGCTTGATTGTGTTTGTGAGGTGCACTGTAACATGTGTTCATGCTTCGTTTTAAAAAATTTGCATTATTTTTCACATATTTAACCATTATTCTACACTGCTCTGTCCCTCCTTGTAAAAACGGTCGGATGATTTCCGCGTTCTTTGAAGCCCACCCTTCAAAATACGCAATGGGCTCAGATTGGTTAGCTGGCCCAGTGTGTTGTGATTCGCTAACCTCCAAGTGCACGTTGTTCGGAAACGTCACGCCCCCTTATCTTTACCGGTAGTTTGTGCTTCAGTAAACAACGGCGTCAATATTGCCATACCAGTTTGAGCCCGAATCAGACCCAGAGAATGTTAGTGGAGAGGATCGAGCAGAACCTGTTCAAGAACGGCTGTTAAAGGACGTTTCAGAAAGGTATGTTTTTTAAGACTGCAGATCGCTATATGACACTGTTACTTTTGTATATTTAGAACGATTGTAGCTAAATATCTGTCGCCTGAACTATTAATCCAATATGAACACTAAACTTTGGCTTTACAACAGTAGCCAAATCAAACACAAAACCATGTTTAGCATGCCTGTAGATAAACAAGCATGTAGATAAACAATACATAAAAGCTATAATCAAAGAATAATTTACACTGATCACATAAACGACAACAACCACGAACATTCCAAGTTCGCTGCACTGGTGATATGGTTGTCGGATAAGTATGAATTAACGTTAGCATTTAACAAACTGGTGTGTGGAGCCAAACAGCGTTGTCCTTCGTTTACATCCTTGCTACAACGTACAATTAACAATACGAACTATTACAGGAAAACACAACGACGAAAAATAAATCATACTTACAGGTTGTGGCCCGTAAACAGTTTCTGTTTTTAAAGTTGGAACTGCTCCATCTTTTAGGACTAGCCGTTGTGCGGAATCCTTCATCGGAGGAGGGGTTTATGTAAATATTGGGCTTAGTGATGTCAGCAAGCCCGCAGGAATGTCGTGTAGTCCCTACTGGCCATTTTATGTAGTTCTTAGAAATTGATTTCTTTAAAAGCAAATATCTCCCTTTGCTTTAAACTTTGAAAGTTGTAACTTTGCAGATGTTGTTTATGCTCAAACAGCAACAATACACACTAACTAAAGTTAGAAAAGTGAAATCGTGTTTTACCACCCCTTTAAAATAAATGTATTGATGCATTAAATTGTGCATTGATGCATCTTTGAATCCTTCATTATTTAATTTTGCTTTCATGCGGCACTTTACTCTTGCTTGCCTACCAAACCGAATAGCAGGACGATTTGATCAATCCTGAAATTGCTATTGCACACTTTTCCAGTATTCCTTGCAACCCTAGTGCTGCCTTAAGGTATGGTCACATTAGCAATATTTCAGCAAAATTCCACTGGCAGAAAAAGTTCTATTCAGGGCTCGACAATAAGGACTGCCCCGATGGCCCAGTGCCAGCATGAAGGACACTCCGGACAGTTGACGGAATTGTAACTTGCCCGTTTGGGTCAGTACTGCGTCGTCACAAAAGTTTATCATTTGCACGTTTTAAAGTCTTGCCAATTTAAACATTCAAGCGATTTTCAACCATTTAGATTCAAGCACAAGAAGGCGTTTCGCAATACTATGTACGTAAAGATCGGACTTGCATCCTTGGTAGTTCGGACTTAGCAAGTTCGACTCAAGTCCAGTAATTCTGCAAATGGAACAGCAGTGTACTTGACGTCATTCACCTCGTCTTCACTGTAAATTGACAATAAAACAAAATATGATGTATATAATCTAAGCCTTTCTTTGTTTTCATTTTAAAAATCTTAAACGTGTTTCAGGCACCGCTTGCATACTTTATCTTCACTGCATGTATTTTTATAACAAAATAAAATATAAAACTCAACACTGCCTATTTTAATTTTAAAAGTATGAAACATTTTAATATGTGGTAAAGGCAACATGTGCATATACTCTTATTATCTTCGCTATATGTATAATAAAATGAGATGACATAAAGCACAACCCCTCAGACAGCTCTCTGTGCGCGCGAAAACAGCTTGTGATTACTGAATTGAGTTCTCTTTCGGGTCGTCTTATGCTTGAATGGAAAAAATACTCACAATAAACGCATGTTAAAATGACCGTCTTGGCGAGTATTTACTCAAACAATCAGTTATGTCTTAACTAAATGTAAACGAATGACAAAGAAAATGCATGTGTAAGTGTAACAGTATATTGGATCTGTGCATTAGGTCTTAAAGTCACAGCAGCCTTAAATACCTGTTGCCGTCTGTGACAGTTAATCAAACAACAAAAGATGAAGAGAAAATCACTCAGTACTCTTGACTGAGCAACCTTTGTAACTTCAATAAAAATAAATGTACGTTAAATTTACGAAAAACTCCTGAACATGCAGATTTCATTGAAATTTCAATAGATTCTATTGTAATTGGACACTAAATTTCGCTGAGCAATAGTAAAGGTTAGCAACCTTTATACCTCTTTTTAGGTTTAAGAGGTAGTAGGGGTGGGCGATTTATACCGGTAGATACAGTAAACCGGTGGAAATTTGTCAACCGGTAGAGATTTGACTGTCGTCTCAGTGCTAGACAGTGACTGAATGTCTGTCCCAGCGTTGGCAGCATTTGGTTCCAGAGTTCCCAGTCTAAGGGTGCTTTCACACTGGGCTTGTTTGCTGCGGTCCGAGCACGAGCGCGATTGTTCCCGGCGCCCCCCACAGCGTTGGTCTGGTTTCACACTCAACTTGACTCTATCGAACCCTGGTGCGTTTGTGTGCATATTACTTCATCGCAGACATGCACGTGACGGCGCATGATAGAAAACAGAACGCGGGTCAATATATTGTGTTTTTTATTAATTCGGTGCTATTATGCGCAGCTGAGTGAACAACATAGGTTTACTGTGCGTGTGTCGCATAAGGTGGCCTTCTGCTGCTTGCAAACAGACTCTTTTGAGGAGACAGTGGATTTCCATGCGCTATGCGTGAATACACTGCAGGCTCACTCTCGCTCGTATCCAAGGTAAATCATCAACTCTATCATCCCTTACATGTGTTTTATTTAACTAAATACATCATAATAATCAGCTAAAACGCATGCGCAGGTCATATACTTCCTGAACAAGTGCGCAGCCGAGTCCGAATTGCTTTCACATTCACACGAACCACAGCACGGTTCGGGAGCAACCGAACTCAGACCACCTCCTCCAGTTAGTCTCGGGTTCAGTACCCCAATGCGCACCCGGGTCCACATGACAGCGTTCATGTTAGCGACTTTTAGCGTTCCGAACTAAACTGCCAGTGTGAAAGCACCCTAACTGTTGTACTGATGTTTTATGCGGATGCTATGCTGTCCGTGAGATATTTACAGTGAATAATTTGTGTCTCACTGTATTTTCACACCAAGTAGGGTTTCCTTGTGAAGAAATACGCATTGCATAGTGCCCTGATATCCATCTCTGTGAAATTGCATGTGCTCTAATGTAACCTGGCATTAGTGTGTGTCATACAGCTGTTGTCAATTAAGCCAACTATTCAATTCTGAATAGACTTTCTGACATATGTTGCATCCTGAATTATTGTAGTTGTATTATCTTATTGTGATTATGCGTCCATACTCTATTGTTCAGATCGCAAAATTTGGACCATGCTTGACTTTTCGTACTCATGTTTCCCTCTCTGGTTTATTTGGTTATCTTTTCATCTTATCTGCATGTTGTAGGTCTGCATGAAAGGGCCAATTTTAGCAACAGGGAAATGAACAGCAGATATAAGAAGTCAGATGCATATATGTGTGTCTGCCAGCCAGGTTTATTACGGTAAGGCATTATACAGTTGTGTGGTGTAGCAGAAACTTGTCAGCTTGGTGGAATTTTACTGCGTCCAATTTCCATCTTGTTGTAGTCACTGCTCTGTCATAAGATGAGTTAAGTCTTAACATCCTTTGACATGCACATTAATTCTTTCTGTGAGTTGTTATGAACTTAGAGAGTGTAAATTAGATGTTTCCTCTGTACTGGTCCACATTTCAGACTACATAGATAAAATTAACGTTTACTGCAGTAACTACAGTTTCCTAGTTTTGTTTTGTTTTGTTTGTTATGCCATGTTTTGTTGTCGTTTTATTTGTGAACATTTTTGCCTGTATATAAATGCTAAAAGTTGACTTCAGTGTATTCAAGAAGTTCAGCATCAAGATTGTAAACGATGTCTGCAGGAGACTTTACGTTGCAAATTTGATTACAGGTCAAATAAGTTAGTAAACAATCCTTTTCTCAGTTTTTCATATTTTGCATGCCATAAAATACTGTTTTGACTCAAATTCCCAGCTGATAGCCATCAATTCAGTCTTATAGATAGTTGTCACATTAAACAGCACATTCAGATGTGCGATTCAACTGACATCTCTTATCTCCTATTTTGTCGCTTGCATCCACTGTAATCATTTTAGAGGCTTGTTTTTTCACAAGCCTAAAAGGCAAAACAATTTCACAACACTACTTTTAGCCAATGATCTGTTAACCCATGTTTTGTGGTTTAGTACTATTAATTTTAAAAATCAAACAAACAACAAACCATCAAGCAACACTATCAAATGATGGTCCAACAAGCAGTTTTGTAGAAGCAGATATGTTTGATAGTAAAAGTCCTTGGTCAAAGCCTTATTCAAAGTCTTTATATTTCATGCAGAAAGTGCAGTGCCAGGCTCACATCTGTGGGGTGTTAATTGGGCTTTATTTGTATTACAGTTTTTCTCAATTGGTAACACGCTATTCATGAAACAATTCACTATTTTCTCAAAACTATAAACATAGTCTTGTAACTACTCATTCTTGCACGTCAAACTCAAATGTTTCAGTCAAAAACATAATAAAACAAAATCAAACTTTGACCTCAGATGACACACAAACCCAATTCTTCACTGCCTAGAGAACACCAGTGCAATAGTTCAAAACTCTTACAACCCTACGCACACCTTGGCAATAGAGAACTTAATTAGAACTAAAACGTGGTGTAACAGTGTATTAATGAAAATATATGAATGCATATTTGTATATGCTTAAAGGGATAGTTAATCTAAAAAGAAATGGAATTGTGAAGGAAATTTCTAGGTTTAATTCTAGTTGGGAAATCATTTTCAACTATTCGTAAATAATATTTCCTTGGTAACCTGACAAAAGACAACCCCCTTAGCCAATCCCCCCTGAGGTTGCCTCTCGGTTCTTCAAAAACATGGTACATGCAAGTAGTACTTGGCCACAAATCAGTTTGGCAGTTATGAGTTTGAGGAGAACATGTGCTATAGTGAAAGTTATCTTATCTAAAGTAGTGTACTATGTACTGTAATTATACTCGGTGTACGCAGTGTAAATTTTTATTTATTTAACTATTTTATATCAGTGGCATTCAAATGATGGACCGCGTTCCGGTTCTGGACCCCGGCATGGTTTTATCTGGACCATTTTACTGTTTCTACAGTTTAAAGTGAGCAGCTCGTCAGAACAACAGAGCGGTTCACACCACAAGTGCTCAGGGTCATTTATGGTAATGATCTTTCAGTGCTACATCCTTTATTTTTTATCTAGAGCAAAACGCACCTCATTCAAGTCCTTTCTGCTTCGTGCTCGTTGCCTCTCTCTCTCTCTCTCTCTCTCTCTCTCTCTCTCTCTCTCTCTCTCTCTCTCTCTCTCTCTCTCTCTCTCTCTCTCTCTCTCTCTCTCTCTCTCTCTCTCTCTCTCTCTCGACGTAGGGCTGCAGATAACGCGGTTGATTTAACAACATAGCAGAAACACTGTGAGATGGAAAAATAGGGTTTTTTTCTAAAACACTGCAGAAAACGAGAATACAGCAAATACAATTATTTATATCTCAGACATTTAACTAAACCAGGTTTGTGGCAAGTTAACCCTTGGTGCCTTTAGATGGTTTTTTTCTTCTTCTTTTTTCTCCCCATTTAGCATTACTATTAGGCATATTATAAAGCAATGTTATAATTTGGTAAATGATTTCGAGATGGCGAAGGAAGACAATTTTTTTTTGAAATGACTAATTAACTTTGTTTTGTGCTCATAATGAGATATTTGATTATAGATATGTATGTTTTTTGTTTTTAGTAGTTTATTACTTTGAGCAAAATATAAAAATGGTTCATTCTTTTCTTAAGAGGTAAACCCTGCATCCCCCAGTATGTTTTTTTTATACGTCTAAATAAAAAATAAAAAGAGTTCACATTATTAGTTAATTATATTCTACACTTGTGTCTATGAATGCGAACATGGTTAAACTTAGGGTCAAAATTTGGGGTTTTTCAGAAAACAGAAAATTGCAATGTGTGTAAAAACGGATGAAATGGTTTTAAGAAGTGTGTCATAGTATTGAGAAAGAATTAATGGTTTGGGAAATTGGGCCAAATAAATCATTTACAGTGTGTTAGCAATTGAGAAAAACTGTTATCGTTCATTGTTTAGCGAGTTATATTGTTCTCGAGATTGCAGGAACCAAGTTACCCTGAAATTTAATGGAGCTGAGCAGCCAATGATTCGGTTTTGTGTGTAAATCGGTAAACATCTCTGAACTTCCATCAAAAGGATTGTTTTGTCAGTTTTTCATGAGTTTGTTCACACAGGGAGCGCTTCGGATGGAAACACTGTTAACACGTCCGAGGATTGTATTGCAGCTCGAGTTACTACGTCCTGCATCTCGCTCCACATAGAGCCAAGCCGAGCCCAGCTAAGCACGGTCGAGAGACACACTCAAGCAGTGGGACGTTGTATTTATTTATGGCCTACTGAACACTAACAGATAATGCGGCTCTCATACTCTTGCTATATTACTCTCCACTTATATTATACACTCCAGACTTGGCACACAACAGACATGCTTTCCCGTCTCTTTCGCTTTCAAAGTCACAGTTCTCCTATTTCCTAGTCAAGGGTTATGTTGAGCTGGCATTCAGTCTGTTCTTTAGTTCTTCCTCTGAAACACTGCTCTTTAAAGTGATAGTTCACCTGAAAATGACAGTTGTGTTATTCATTCTCACCTTCATATCATTCCAAACCATTTTGACCCCCAACACAGACATTCTTCAAAATATGAAAAAAAAATTATCACACGTTTTTACAAAAAGATTAAGCAGTACAACTATTAATATGAAATGTTTCTTGAGCATAAAATCAGCATATTAGGATGATTTCTGAGTAATGTAATGGAGTAATGTTGCTGAAAATTCTGCTTTGCTGTGACAGGAATAAATTAACTTTTTAAAATATATTCAAGTAGAAAAGTTATTTTAAAGCAGCAGTCCGTAACTTTTTGTGTTCAAAATCAAAAGAGCATACATTATGAATCCATTTACCAAACTGTGTTTTTGTCTTATCCTGAATCACTACGGTACACCTATAATAAGTGTTTATATTCAGACTATTTTAGACTGGTTCGGGTCGGCACCGTTGTGGAGTAGCCCAGTACCTGCGTGACTCGTCATAGACATAAACGCAGAGAAGTAGCTCTGGCTACAATGTTCTTCCATAAGACGCATGCAGTTCTGTTTATTAATCGCTAGAGCACCAAAAGTTACGGACTACAGCTTTAAATTATCATATTTCACAATATTACTGTTTTTAGATCCCAGTGTATTTAAAATGAACATAAAACATTATTTACATAAATTAATATTATTAACATAAAATAGGCTAAATTGGGGATGATGACTTGTCACACAACCTGTCCATGTTGGCTTCTGCTTCATTTGATTAGCTTCTACCAAGTGACAGATGAGGCCTTTTTTTAAGCCTATTTATTTTGCTATCTCAGCTATGCATGATTATATGATTACTGGTTAGTTAAGTTTATTTGCATTTTCAGAACAGACCACACTTAAGAGGACAACTTCTCTATAAATCACCTGGCACAGTGGATAAGAATAGATGGTGTCAGATCATTAAACAAAATTTGTTTGTGTGAGTGCATTGAATCTCACTGGGCACCATGTTCGTGTATTTTATGTAAAGGGGTGTGTGTGTGTGTGTGTGTTTGCTTGAGTGTGTGACTGCTGTCACCACCGCTTCCTGACAGAGATCCGGTGTGAAGCCAGTTCTGGACAGTTAAATTTGTCTAGGGGTGGCTGCGTTGACAAGAAAACAGAATCCATGATCTGTTTGAGTATTCTCATGAACACGTTGTTTAGACAGAACTGGTTTGCTGTTGCACAAGTCTGATATTTGGGGAAATGTTAAATGTTTTAGGGAAGTTGGCTGTTGAAATGTGCATTAGTTGAGCAATTGAAATCATGTCATTTAGTGCATACTGGCTCTGGTGTTTTTGTGTGTGTGGACAAATGAAGGCAGGCGCTAAAGAGAGACTGTAGGTGTGACTCTTCTGAACTGTAGACTCTTTGATAATCAGCCGTGGGCATGAGCGGACCGCTCTCGCTTTCTCCAGTTGGCTTGGCTGTTTTATCACGGGAAAACAGGAAACAGGAAGGGAGCAGCCAGCTGCAGGTCAAAGGTCAGGCCAAAAGAGGAGGAAAGCTGACAAAAGCACAGTATCTAGGCAGGGCTTGGCCTACACTAACAGCAAGGAGAGGCCGGCCAACCGAGGGATTGGGGAGGAGTAGCAGGCAGTCATGAAACTGCAATAATGAAGCACTCTGTCCGGCACTATGCCGGTGCCTAAATTGAGAATCACGTTTTTTTTGTTTTAAAATAGAGATCACGATTCTCCCACGATTCTGAACTGACAGCTAAACAAAATAAAATGTAATTTTACTACGGATTCTGACAAAATGTTAATTGTTCCAGTCTATTTAAAACATTTAATTACTAAAAATAAAATAAAATAAAAACATTTTAAAATCTAGGCTATTTAAATGAATGATTCGATGACTCCCTCATAAAGACTTCACTCCTTTCATTACTGGATGATTCAGCGGTTTTAAACGAATCTCTTGAATGAATGATTTAATGATGCATACATTTAAGTCACTGTTGTCGCCACCTGCTGGTGTAATGATGTAATTGATAGTCGTTAATATGCGTCAAGTTGCGTGCAAAAGATCGCTACTGTAGACATCAGTGTTTATATCCGAACTGTAAACTTTTAAACAAGTACTTCTGTGATACTATAAATTATTGTAACACAAATATTGGTATGTATTGGTCTCATCTTTCTAATATGAAGTAGCCTGTTCAAATACATCATTAGGCATTAGAAATGTCATTCATTGTGATTGTTTGGGAGCATTTTATTTATTGTTCTGAAGAGTGACGCCTCTGACTGAGTGCTGCTAACAAACAACAGCTTTAGTGAGTGATTGAGTGGGTCCTGCTGCATGAGTTTTGTCTTTCTGTGCATCTGTGCCCTAGTTAGTTTGAATCTCCTAACGAAAGCCTCTCCTCTCCCTCATGGTTTGAAAGATGAACGTTCGCAAACATTTTGGTTGAAAGTGCCGGTCTTTATAACACCAAAGGCCTGCAGCCTCACCACACAAATGCCATTGCTTAACTTCTCTTATATGTCCTCGTGGAGTGAGTAAGCATGGTACAGCTGGCTTAACCAGAAGGAACATTGGCACTCTTTTGCCACAAACAACAACTGTTCCCAGAGCCATAGATAAAGGAGTATGTAAACCCAGGCGTGAGGACAGTGGGATTTCAAAATGTTGGATGGCATGTACTACTTTGGTAACTCTTTATTTTAAGTTGACGTAGTTACATGTTACTCAATAAGGCACTTGTACACCGCATTTACTACACAGGCCACAGCAGCAAGCAACGGCACTCAAAAAAAAAACTCTTTTGTAATGTTTTTGCAGGCATGTGTGTTCAAATTAACGTTTTAAATAGAGTACCTGCTGCACATACAACATTTATTACGGTACTACTGTATTGATAGCCTGGAAATCCAGACCCAAATCTGAAAGATTAAGGGTCTGGCATCGACTAATGAAAATCTCCCAGCTCGAGGGGCGGCACCAAGCATGCATTTGAAAATCTCGCTGCACGCAATTGGATAACACTACGACCAATCACAACAATATGGTCCCATACGCTTAGCTACCAGCGGAGCTAACTGGTAGATTAGACTCTTGCCGTATCCGGTCGGCAAAAAAGCAAAGGAAGGATTTGAGCGCCGTCTTCTGTTCCTCTTTTAGATAAAAAGCCAAGTCTAACTTGTTCATTGTAGCGGCCAAAGTCTTTTCAAACAACTGGTGTTCATCCATAGCCGTCTTGCAATGTTTACTAATGACTTCGACGTCACAACGCTGTCGTCTTCTGTTTAGCTCTCCTCTGGCCCGCCTATATCAGATAACAAAATTTGTGATCATAGTTAATGAGCATCATTACTCGACGCCAGAGTAAACTCGCTGAGCAAATTCAATTTGTGCTCTCGCGAGAACTCTGGATTTCCAGGGTACTGTATTGATGATGATACTACCGTTTCAAAAAATACAATGGCATCGGCAGTATTTTGAAGTTTTAGTATTGCGATACTACCGTTGTACCAGTATACCGTGCAACCCTTCTCAGTAGTAAGTGAATGTACTTCACCTTAAAATAAAGTGTAACCACTTGTTTTAGTTTACTGTGTAGCAAAAATGCATGCATAGGCTATTGCTTTCACGCACTCTTTTGCTTACTGTCATTTCTTGTAGTTTACACTCCATTTTTGCAGTTTTTGTAACACCCCTTTTTTCTCACTCAGTCTTGCTCTCTTTTTTCTCATAGTCCAAGTAAAGATTGAGTTTTTGGAGGCAGCTGCGGCACTGCCACACTCAGACTCTCTCTTGTGCATGTCAATTCCCTAGGCTGGAGAGCTTGTACAATCCCCCACTGTGCTGCCCTGTAAATCATGGCTTTCTTTCCACTTCCTCCCCCTGCCGTGTTGCGCGACCCTCCCTGCTCTCGCATGCCTGTCTTGGGCTTATGTGCCCAGAGTCGGTGGAATCAGAAAAATGCAGCAGGCATTCAGAGCGTCCACCTCAGTCCCTGATACTCCCTCACTATGCCTGCTGGCCACAGAAATACCCAATCACCAGGCCAGACTCCAGAATCTGCTGACGTTTACATGTTTCTGTGCTGATTTGGGGAAAATGACCTCTATTATTGCTCTTGATAAGATCCAGTTATTTCCTGTTAAGATTTGCCAAGTTTGATCAAATATCGTGACATAATTAATCATTATGAAATTACTAAGGCTGTTGTTGTTTTTTGGGGATTATCAAACCTCTCAGTGAAAGTAACTGTTCTCTTTCCTCTTTTTCAGACGGAACCTGACGAAATTGTCGCTGATATTCAGTCACATGCTCGCGGAGCTCAAAGCCATCTTTCCCAACGGCCTGTTTCAAGGGGATAACTTCAGAATCACCAAAGCGGATGCCGCAGAGTTCTGGAGAAAATCCTTCGGGGACAAGTGAGAAGCTTAATGTGCTCTTTGTTCTCGTAACATATTAACACGCCATGTTCCATGAAAAAACAAAGGAAGATGGACTTTGAACATTTTTAGGAAAGTAAAACAGTCTGATTCTGGTAACATAACCTACATTTCTTTGATTTTCAGGACCATCGTGCCTTGGAAAGTGTTCCGGCAGGCCCTGCATGAGTTTCACCCCATCAGCTCGGGCCTGGAGGCCATGGCACTTAAATCTACCATTGACCTCACCTGCAACGACTACATCTCCGTCTTTGAGTTTGACATCTTCACCAGGCTTTTCCAGGTGCGCCGTTCAATCACTTCATCACTTCCTCCAAGCACAAACTAGCTCCATTGTCCCTGAGCTCTGTGTAGAGGAAGGTCTGACAATGACTATTGTTGTGGCCGTGTGCTGTGGGTATGGAGGCGCTGTTTGAGTGTGCGTGTCATGAAGCTTCAGTTCTCATGGCTGAAAGCCAGCCTGAATGGAGGCCTCTTATCGCCTTTTGTAGCTCAAACAGGCTTGTCTGCACTCATCCGAGCACACAATTTCCTGAGAGTAGGGGCGAAAGACCATTTGAAATTGCTTCAGCTTTAGAAGAGAGATCTGTTTGACCTATTTTAATGACAACTTCTGCTAACCTCTGTGGGGTTTTTTGCTCTAATTATATACCCAATGAGAACAATAATGCAGAACAGAGATGTTTGAGGTTTTTCTGTTCTTTTACTTGATTTTATACTTTTTATACTGGCACCACATAATTAGTGGCAAAATCACGATTACTGTTTCTCATACTTGGGGTTGGGGTTTGTTCAAATATTTAACTATATGGGTTGACAGATGATATGCAAGATTGACATCTATGTATAAACTACCATTCAAAAGCCTGGGGTCTGTAAGATCTTTAAAATTTTCTATTTTGCATTTGTTTGATGAGTGAAATACAGTAAAAACAGGAATATTGCTGTTTTCTATTTAAATATGTATTTAAAATGTGATTTATTCCTGCGATGGAAAAGCTGAATTTTCAGCAGCCATTAGTCTTCAGTGTCACATGATTCTTTAGAAATCATTCTAATATGCTGATTTAAAAAAAAAGTATTATTATCAATGTTAAAAACAGGTTTTTTTCAGCATTCTAAGAACAGCCTTTATTTGAAATCTTTTATAACATAAAATTGATCAAAAGTGAAATTTGTCAATTAATGCACCCTTGCTAAATAAAAGGATTACTTTCTTTTAAAAAAAAAAATCTTACTGACCCCAAACTTTGAATGTTAGTGTAACGCAACAAATGCATTGCAATGCCCATCCGTAGCATCCTGATGACGAATTTTGCCATTGTCTTCACATTGTCTTCAGAAAATGTACAAATCTAGTCATGTTGATTTTTTCCATGGAACAGTGGACTATTGTGATTTATAATAGGAATCTATAATATAGCAGCTGTTGAATGCATCATCTGACGGCTGCTTGGCAGCACAGTGCTGTCTGTGTAATGAGCTCATTATTCAGAGTGCTCCAGCACAGACATCACAGCGGTCCAGGGCTTTCTCATCCTCTCTCTCCTCAATAGGCCATAATCACATCTATCCTTTAATTAGCCTCCCTTACTTCACTTCAGAGCTAATTTGAGGAAAAAGGGGGGCCAAGATCATTTTTATGGTTGATGCAGCCATAATCGAATATGGCCTTTTTGAAACATTCAATAATCGAGCTAACATTGACAGCACATCATAATTCAAGTCGGTATGTTGGTCTGTTAGAGAGCTTAAAACGGCTGTGGCATGGCTGGTCCAGTGCCCGTTTCGGTTGCAGCGTACAGCGCTTGTGCTGCACCGTACCTCTGCTTCATTCAACCAGCCCAGCAGCCAGAAATAGACTGGCTGTTTACAGAGAGCCCGCAAAGCTCTTTGACGAAGCTCCACGTTGCAAGGTTGCGCTTCTCATCAGCATCTGAATGAACCCACCCTGCTGGACAGCCAGTCACAGGCTTTTTTATTCCTTCAATTCAACAGCCTTTTGACTCGGAGGCCCTGTTTACACCTGGTATTAAGATGTGTTTTGGATCACAAGTGGACAAAGCTAAATACAGGTTTAAACGGGGTCTAAAACGTTTTGAGCTTGTCCACTTTCGACTACTTTCAGAGGTATTGCTTTCGGATTGCTTTCGTAGTGTAAATGCTCATGTGGTCGAATGTGTTCGAACAGCCGCAAAAGATCGCCTAATCTCCGCCTACTGACCTAACGCGTAAACATTATGGGAAGCACGCTTGCCAGACGAGATTTTACTATGTCGGCTGGAGACCCAAGTTTGGTTTGAAGACGAAAAACTTAAGCACTTGCAGCTGTCAGAACAGAAACGAAAGCTGATGCTCTCCCTATGTTTTTCCGTTGTCTCCGGGCTTTATATGTAAATTGCGTGAGCTCAATTTGTCCATTAGATCGAAAGATCTGAAAAAACACATGCATTTACTGGCCCACAGACCCTCCCCTCAAAGAAATCAGGACAGAAGTGGTTGAAAGTGGACAAAAGAGACAATTTTAAACACCCAATGTAAATGGTATTCGTCTCCCTTTTCTACTTGTGATCCGAACGACCAAAACCCATCTTAATACCAGGTGTAAACAGGGCCTGAGTGGACCTTTGTGAGACGGATACCTCAGTATGAAAACCGGTTTTGTTTAATGTGTTTGCTCAGCGTACACAAGCATGATTAGGCATCTCGGGTTATGGTAGTAAATACTGAAGATCTTTAATAATGATAATATGTAATCTGAGAGGGGAAAAGTTGTCCGTCCCTATGTGGATTGGTTGATCCATTTTTGCTCTGCAACTACTTGTTTGACATAAGTGTCTGGGGGTGATGCACAAAGCGTTTTGAAAATGTGTGAATGAATGCAGCTCGCTCTGAGGTGTCTGAGACCACTTTTCCACAGAGACCGTGATGATGCATAAGCCACTACATAACATGTTCTCAACAAACAAACATGGTGGATCATGGTCTTTTAGTCTTACTGTTCATTTTTAGCTTTAGCATATTTACAGCATATTTTAAATCCATCGTAGTTATTATGATATTTGTAGACCATTTTATTCCAAACAGTCAGTAAAAATAAAATGGCTGCAGCTCAACCGAAACCAAAATGGGGTATCCGTCGACTGAATGCATACTGCATCACACACTTCAAGTGTAGACGACAGTCCGTCTGTGTCCCAAACTTTCAATTAGAGCTCTGTGATTCTTAGTCGAGCTGATAAAATTACTTTCAAAGAGAAAAAAATTAACTTTTTTTATAGATCGGAAAGTGAGTTTTTGTTTGACGTCTTTAGACATCGAAATTTGCATACGCAAGCCGTGGGCAAGCTGTCGGTCGGTTTCAGCGCACTCAATAAAAAAAATAAAAAAGGGAACATGTCTTTATTCTATGAAGTGTTTGTCAGTCAGAGGAAGTACCAGTCTTGATGCCATGAACGTGAATGAAGTCCTTTAAAATTGGCTTCTGAAAAATAATACTGTCTCACTGAACTAAAATATTGTCATCTCCTCCCTTGATGGAATATATATTGACAATTTGTCTCTATTGATAAACTTTGACTGATTGCAACAGTCCTGTGGTTTTGGATGACCTTATGCAAAGGAAGGAAGACTGATGTGTGTTTTAAATTTGTCAGTATGTGTCACTGCACATTTTTATCTCAGTTTTGAGGTGTGGCTTCACATCGGCATCTAATTGGACTGATATTAAGTGATGTTTATACACAGCGATCTGAGTTCATTTAGTTTTCTAGTGTCACTGGCATACATAGTGACTCACCACACCATCCCCAAAATGCTCTGTCTCTCTATGACTCAGACTTCTAGTCATCTTTTAAATGGATATTAGAGGTCATCTCAAAAAAGACTAGACTATAAGAAGTATAAAAAATATAAGAGTATATTTGCTGTAAGTTATTTACATGCCACTAAATTCACAGTGTGAAAAAAAAAACCTAACTGTGTATCTTCTCTTTATTTTTCTTCCTTTTTTTTATGTAGCCATGGTCGTCACTGCTAAGAAACTGGAACAGCCTGGCAGTGACTCATCCGGGGTACATGGCCTTTCTTACCTATGATGAAGTTAAAGCTCGTCTGCAAAAATTCATCCACAAGCCCGGCAGGTAATGCACATACCGTCCGCACCCCTCATCCATGAACACGTCACTGTTAAAGGGGTAGTTCACACAAAAATAAAAATAGATGTAGTCATTTAGATAATGACTCCTGTCGTTCCAAACCAGTATGACCCTTTTCTTCAAAACGACACAAAAAGATGATTATTTTATGATTTTTTTTCTCATTGTTTTATCTGTTATTTTATTTTAACTTTTTTTTTTAATATATATATTTGCCCACAATGTCAATATCAGCAGTATCACATGGCAAAACAACGTTTTTAATTCTTAAGTAAAAAAAATTTTGAAACTTGATTTACATTTTTTTTATTTATTATTAATCAAGTCAAATGGGTGCTGTTGTGGCCTGAATGAACAGAGTTTTCTTCCACTGTCATTACTCACAACTCAGGTGCCTTTGGCTAAGGCACCTTAACCCCCAATCATCCTGCGGCAAAAATGGCTGCCCGCTGCTCCGGGTGTGTGTGTGCACTTGGATGGGTGAAATGCAGAGCACAAATTCCAAGTATGGGACACCATGCGTTTGGAACAACAAGATGAGAATGATGGCAGAATAAAACATTTTGGGTGAACTATCCCTTTAATCTCAGTATTCGAGGATCTTGGTGTCTTTGGGTTCCAGCCATTAAGTGTTTTTCATTCAAACGTGCTTGTGGTGTCACTGCAGCATTATCTGCGACTCTTACACAAACAGTGACAGGAGTTACATGCACCGTTAGTCGCTTGAATCCCCCCTCTCAGTGGACCGAAGGACAGCATGGTACCTCCCATCAATAGATGTATTGTAAAAGTACCATGATGTCACAAGCACTCTCATTGCAAGGAAAAGCAATCATATGACCAACACTAATGCACTGAGACCAGTTTCTCAGCGATGGCTTGATCTGACACTGTTAGATTGTCCTGTTTCTTTTAACTCATGTCGTAATTGTCTGTTGTAACGGTCACGTTTTACCCTTGGTTACAGCTATATCTTCAGGCTGAGCTGTACACGGCTCGGCCAGTGGGCTATCGGTTATGTCACGGCTGATGGGAACATCTTGCAGACCATTCCTCATAACAAACCCCTCTTCCAAGCCCTCATCGATGGCTTTAGGGAAGGATTGTAAGTCAAAACACCGGCTCAGTCTAAAACTCAGCACAGAGATCATCCATTCACACATTTAGATGCGTAATGAAGCATTAAATGTCACACCTCTCAGATCTTAAGTGTATCTTACACACTGTTTATTCCTATTTAGCTACCTTTTCCCAGATGGCCGCACTCAGAACCCTGACCTCACAGGGCTGTGTGAGCCCTCGCCTCAAGACCATATCAAAGTCACACAGGTCTGTTTTTGTTTTCATTCTATCAGTCAGCCACCTAAATCTTGAATCTCGATTCATTTGGATAATATCCATCATTCATCTCCTACAGGAGCAATATGAACTCTACTGTGAGATGGGCTCCACCTTCCAGCTGTGTAAGATCTGTGCTGAGAATGACAAGGATGTGAAGATCGAGCCCTGTGGCCACCTCATGTGCACTTCCTGTCTCACAGCCTGGCAGGTAAAGCTGAAGAACCTACAGCCATCCATCTGTTTAGACACATGTGCATGTTTTCTTCATTCTCGGTTCTTTTCTCTCATAGGAATCAGAAGGACAGGGTTGCCCGTTCTGTCGCTGTGAAATAAAGGGCACCGAGCCCATCGTTGTTGACCCCTTTGATCCCAAGGACCCCAATAGCGGAGGCTCCTACGGAGGCTGCAGGGGCATGTTTGGAGCCGAGGGAGCCCCTTCGCCTAGCTACGACGATGACGATGATGATCGTTTGGAGGATTCTCCTTTCATGATTAGCAAGCTGGTCGGTTCTAAAGTGAGAATAACTTTCTCTTAATTATATTATGGACCATTCAGCTTTGCTAAACCTGCAAAGAAATGTCACCTTCTACACCTTAACCTGTTTTTCAGTGAACAGAATTGATTTAGCTGTCACCTGCCTCAGTAAATATATATATTTTTATGTGTTTGATGCTCCTATTTTGAAGTTGAATATAGGAATTCCCACAAATCCAAACCAAATAACTATTCCTCAGCCACAGATCGCTGTAACAGCTCTGAAATGATGGCTGAAGAATTTAGCATTAGTAATCCGTATAGATGTATCCTGAATGCTTTGGCTTGTTTCAGGTGGAGAGGCCGCCCTCACCGCTGTCAGTCGCCCCTCAGGCCGTCGTTCCCCCAGTACCTCCTCGGCTGGATCTGTTTCCTCTCAGACCCACCAACCCTCCCGGGGCCTCTAGTCCAGGGGCCACATCCAAGGTAAATGCACTGTGCGGAATGTTTCGCCAAGTTTTTTTTTACCCTCTGTACCTCATTTTGGAATGTATTAAGCATTCTTTTTAAACACTTCAGAAGGAAATTTTAGGGTTAGGAGTAGCAGAACGTTGCAGGATGTTCAGGTGCTATTGCAGTTTTGATAGCTAGTTTATCATTCACAATCCAGGCCCCATCCCATCACAAGGATAAGCCATTACCGCTGCCCCCGGCTCTAAGGGACCTGCCGCCACCTCCTCCCCCAGACCGACCTCACCCTACCGGCTCTGACAACCGGCTCCCAAGACGCCCTCTCCCCAGTACACCCGGAGAACCTCCTCGCGACAAACTGCCTCCTGCCCCTCCTAACCGCAACATGCCGGACTGGAACTCCCGGCCCGTACCCAAAGCCCCATCACAGCCACCAGCAACCGGAGAGTCTCGCGGATCTCGAGAACTCTCTAACAGACACTCTCTGCCTCTCCAACTTCCTTCCACGCTCGACACAAGAACAGAAGGCCCACGAAACAATGGTCCCCCCAGCCTTGACCACCAGCTGGTGAGGACACACATCCCATATTTACACCATGACATAAGCCCAATTTGATTTATTTATTTATTTATATCTAACCTTCATGTGCTCAATGTGCAGAGTTTCGTATCATCCATTTCTGGGTCGGAGTACGACAACCCGAAAGTAAAGCCGTCTGCTTCAGCTAATGCCATCTATTCTTTGGCAATCCGGTAGGTACCACAAACCCAACATAAAAGCTAGGGCTGCATCAAATATATCGAAATAAAACCGGAATCATGATATGCTTAATGCGATTAGTCAATCTCTTGCGCTGCTGGTAATGTTATTTTTGTATTAATGGCTCATTTTTATTTTACAATTGTACAATTGCAATGTATTATTCTGGTAATGTTTTTTAATCACAATAAAAACATTATTTTATAGTCGAATTGAATGAGGCAAAAGCTGTGGGGATGTCTTTTTTTTTTCTTTTTTTTTCTGTTGACTTTATGGTTACTGAGGGGTTTGAATTTGTTCTTGTAAAGAGTGAAGCCGAATGTAAACACCAAAATGTTATTTTTTTTAATCTAATTGTTCAACCCTAAAAGGAACTCTTCAATGTTAAAAGTAATTTTTCAGCATAAAAGAAAAAAGATTTTCTATGCAGATGCACTCCCTAACAAAATCACTAATCATTCTAGAATTATACATTCTTTCCAAACAGAGCTATTGAAGTCACCTGATGAAATTTCCTGTATTTTTTCATATTGCAGTATATATCACAGACAAAACCCAAATCTTGCCATGTCCACTTGTTCCTGTAGCAGTAGCAATAATAAAAATGCCACCTCACTTTCTGAACTATAAACCTGTTAGAAAAGGCGAGCAGTCACATGTATGTGTTGACTCTTCGTCCTGTGCTGACAGGCCTCTTCCAGCAGTTAAGTCGCAGACAGGGGAGGACGCCTCTGAGAACGATGAGGAGTCGGAGTACATGACGCCATCTTCTCGACCAGTGCTGCCCTCTGCTGCAGGGGAGGCTGTGCCCAGACCACCTCCTCCACTTTCTCTCAGTCCCAGGTAAAGTTCATTCACCAGCCATGGACGTGCAGAGCACCAAAAGAGACACTCTGAATAGACTCAAGCACATTTACAATCTCTGTCAGTGTACTAAAACTCAGCGTTTACTTCTCTAGAAGTTTGCTCTATGATTTGGAGTCAGAAAGCCCACAGATGTATGAAGCCATGTACAATATCCAAGCCCAGGCCCTCACCACCTCTGGACCACAACAGGCTAGAGACTCAGGTACTGTGATGTGTGAAGATCTTCATCTTCATACAGACAGTCTACCTGTATATTCTGCCATGTGAAATACTGTGTGTCCGTCCTTGTTCAGATTACTCTGAATTGCCTCCTTTGACCTGCTCTAATGGCCTGAGGGATCCTGTTGGTGCATGTGGTGAGGAGGAGGAGGAGGAGGAGGAGAACAGCTATGACTACCCCAAGCCCCATCTACCTGCCAACCTAGCCCGACGCACACTTTCAGATTTTAACCCTACATCCTCATCCTTCAGCCGCCTTTCCATAGACGGCGAGCTTGGCGCAACCGCAAGTAAATCATGCCCAGTGCTATTTTTATTTATTTGTGTGTGTTCTTGTATATATGGTTTATAAGGACACAAATGTGTATAATGACATGGATATTACTACATAAACATGATTTATGAGGACACTTCCTATGTCCTCGTGAACCAAATGGCGTAAAAAACAAAGTGATTACTAAACAGTGATTTATTTGAAATTCCAAAAATGCCAAAAAAATTCTGTGATGGGTAGGTTTAGTGTTAGGTGACAGAATATACAGTTTGTACTAGGGCTGAACGATATTCTGTTTTAACATCGACATCGCGATGTGCGCATGAGCGATAGTCACATCGCCGGAACATGCGATGTGAAGGGTAGTAGCACCCATGGTGTATTAAAAGAACGGTAGCACACAGTAAACACGAGTTTGTTGTATGTCTTGTTGCTGCGGTGACATTTGCACGTTCCGCGTTCCTGCACAGTGATTGGTTCGCTGTGCCGCTGCTCACCGCTCACAGCCAACATTCACTGGCAATCCTATAGCTAAAAATGGGCGACGAAGAGGATCCGCCACAAAAAAAAAGTTGATTTCGTACCAAAAAAAAGTCAGAATCTATTTCGGCTACAAAAAGGTGGATGTTGACTAAAAAGAGGTAGGCCTACTTTGCCTGGAGTGTTATAAAGTTATGGATGGTTGTCTTTTTTAAAAAGTCTTTTGTCTTTTATTTTTCGTGTTCACATTTATGAGTTAAAAACAATGTTACGTGACAGTTTTCCATTACGGACGCGAGCGCTCTGAAAGCGGCACTAAAAGACTGCTTTAAAACTTTCACAGAGACCTCAAACAGAAAGCACAAAGCGTTTCTTTAAAACGAATTTCGTTTTGTATTATATGTATCTTAATTTTAATCAGTGTTTCATTATCCAATTTCCTGGATTTAATCAATAAAAAGTAAATATAGCAGACAATAAATAATCACGACACGGAGGCGCCAGCGACTGAACAGGTGGAGCAAGGTAGCTTATATAACTATCTAAATATATCTATTATCTACAGAAATCTCTATTTTTAAACATAACCATTCAAAACAAAATAAAACTGTATGAAAAGTGCGTTTCTCTCCGGCGTGTTCACTAACATTACTGCGAAGATCGCGAGTCAGTATCATCAGTATCGAGAGAGAATACGATTTTTTTTTTAACTTATTTTGAGGAATTATAGCCTAATGAACAAACAAACATCTGTTAAGAGCGCCGCCACGTTGGATTGCGTAGAATGTTCACCGAATTCTTACAGAAATATGTTCTAATTTTGGAATAAAATAGCCTATTAAGTTACCTTTTTGTCACTTGTAATGAAGCTTGTTTATTAGTTAAATTATTAATATCATGGAATGGTAATTATTGACTTTAGCCTGGATTGATGGCTCGCAATATATATCGTTGGGAAAAAAATATTGCAATGTATTATTTTTTTTTCAATATCGTGCAGCCCTAGTTTAGCCCCACAGCATAAAATCTATTACATCTATGGAGAGTCCCCCATAAACCACATGTACGTGTGTGTTATTTGTAATAATATTATTAATTTTTTTGTGATACTAAATTTTTTATAGTTTTTGGTTTTAAATATATCTCTGTGTTAATCTTTTTTTTTTTAAATTATTCAATTAATTTAGTAATGCTTATTTAATTTTCACCTTTAGATTTTCAAGTAATATATTCCTCTAATATTATTTAGATTTTATTTTATCCAACTCATCCATTTCCATTTTCTTTTCATATGTTGCCATAATTTGTTTTTGTCTACAAAATCACTTCATGCATTTAAGCATGAAAAGGTTTTTTAGATCTGGAGAAAAGTCATCAGTCAGCTGTGTCCAATCTTTTGGTTTATATTGTTGTATTGTAAAGTTTAAATATATTTACAGAGTAAATATAGTACTGTATAATTTCCGTTTTACACCTATATTTATTTTAGATCACATTTCAGCCCCAGGAGAGTGTAATGGTTTGCTTATTTTAGAACAGCAACTGCAATGTGACCATTATCTCAGACTTCAGTGTGTAAATATAGAGACAAATTTTGTTGTAAATTGTCTTTGGCAGTCATGGACCCCTCTGAAGCCCCCGAGCGGCCTCCCAAGCCTCTCCCCCGCCGCATCAACTCTGATCGCAGGCCCAGCCCGGTTCCCCCCGGAGCGAGTCCAGGGCCCAGCCAGCAGATCAGCAGCGAGATCGAGCACCTCTTGAGCCAGGGCTACTCCCATCAGGACATCCAAAAAGCCCTTATGATTGCACAGAACAATATCGAGATGGCCAAGAACATCCTGAGGGAGTTTGTGTCCATCCCTTCTACTGCACATATCTTAACATAGCGAAACCTCTCTGAGCACCCTGTCTCGGCCCGGCCACACTCATCTCGCATTCATCTCGGACTCCAGAAGAGACGAGCGCGTACTGGCGCTCTAGCTCTTGTGACCACGAGAGCCCCTTTCTCCGTAACACTTCTCGGATTCTCTGTCCTCCTTTGTGCGTGCGGAAGAGCGAAGGGTTCTTTGCGACCGCTTCTTCAGCCTGACAGCTGGGACAAAAGGACAAAAATAAACAAAAAAGACAAAAATATGTATGTGTTTATATATGATTTAATATATAAATCAGAATATTGAGTATAGTTAATATATACACATGTATTTTGGAGAGGGTCAGGGTTAGCTGCAGAGATCTGGGCATGTGAAGTATTAGGCCTCGGAGTTCGGATAGCTAAAGGGAGTTCAGTTAAACAGTGGACTGGTGTGGAAAAATGGCCTTTACTTGTGTTGCTTCGGTACATTTTGTTTTTGAGTGTGTAATTTTCATTTTCCGTCTGTCTAGTAGCATGCCGTACGTGTCGGTCTCCACAGCGCAGCCGCCCGTTTCAGAGATACCGGTCAGCCCAAAGCAACCCGTTCTCCGCCTGACCTTGACCTCCAGGGTACTGTGTGAACAATTTTTTTTAATTTCATTTTTTTAAGCGCGTAGTGGTGGCTGGCATCGGAAATGGGCTCTCCGTCAGCCTTGATACATCTGTGTAGCATTACTGTAACTGTACTGTACCATGAATTACACTTCCCAAATGTTTAAGGACAGCCAGTCCTTCAGATTCCCTATAGGAACATGCTGATGAAGGGTACACGCATCGGATGTCAGGGGACATGTAACCAAATTGCTCTAATCTGAATGTGTCATTAATATGGTGGTCTCCGACAGACTTTTGTGAAGTAGTGTGTTTACTAAAGATAGTGTTCTCTAACAGAATAAGGGGCGACAGGTTGGACACAAAGTGAAACCGCTTAGTAATAAAAAAATAAAAAAATAAGTATTTGCTTATAAAGGTCCAAGGCCTGGCCAACTTTCTGTATTTGGTGGGGACTAAAATCACTCTTGGGGAGGTTCGGACTTGTGTATGAAGCTGTTCATCTTAGAAACCATTTCATTTGATCACCTTAATATATTGTTATTATTAATGTTGTTATTATTATTATTATTATTATTATTATTTGATTTATTGTTATTAATACAGAAGTGCTTTACTGCTGCTATTATTGTTAGTGCTAAACAATTAAGCCTTAAATGTACATTTGTGAATACTGTGTTTAACCCATTTTAAAGTGACAGTATCGGTTCTGTGTAATTTGGTAATGTAGCATACTTGAAATCAGAAGCAACTTGCGCAGGTGTGAGCCCTGCTGTTTTTTTTCCCAGTCTGTGTGTGTGTGTGCGTGTGTTTGTGTGCACATGGGGCGTCTGTTTTCATCCAGGTACGTTGCGTTTTGCTTGAAATACATGCGTTTTTGTTTATCGAAATGATGAAATGTGTCACGGGGCTCATCGCAGAAGGCCTTATTTATGTTCTTTCCTTGTCCTACGAGGCTGTGGTGTTTACCCTGTCAGCGATCTTTCAGTGGCTGCCCTGTTCAAGCCATGATCGCAGTGCCCATAGTCCGCCTGCTGTTCGGGAGACGGTTCTTCCCAATCTCCCCTTTCTACTCAGGAATATAGTATATTTCAACAAAATCTACAGTAGTGACTCCGTACTTTAAACCAGTGCAAGTCTGTCTCGTAATCAGGGTCAAAACAATTCTAGACTACTTTAAAGTCACTCTCAATGACATCAGCATCATGTTCTCACCCTCATGTTTTTGCAAACCTGTTGTTTTCCTCTGTGGCTGGTTTTTGTCCATACAATAAAAGTCAATGGGGTCTAAAGCAAAATTGTTCCCCATTATCTTTCATCGTATGGACGAAAAAACACTGAGACATTCTTAACAATTTCTTATGTTCCACAGAAGAAAGTCATACAGGTTTGGAATGACATGAGGCTGAGTAAATTATTCAATTTAAATTTTTGGGTGAATCATCCCTTTTATTTTTCAAGTTATTGCACCAGCACATTTGAATGCACTAGTAATCCGTTGAAGTGAGTCCGAGTCTCTCATGTGGGACTCGAGGATTCATGATCGATGTCACCGACATCAAAACTGGCCCAGTTTATTCCCTACTAGCCCCTAGTGTTCTTGAAAGTGTTGCACTGGCATTGCAGGTACTTCCACGTCTCAATCTTGTAGGTACACGCATAACCTTGAGAGCTTACGGTCAGGCGAGCTGGTTATTTTACGTTGTAGGATGATAACTCTTGGTTTGTAGTTTCTGTTGCCTTGAAGCATATGATGGTTTAATACTGAATTAATTTTTTTTTACTGCAACATATGAAGTCTGGAGATGAGATACACTTTTTTTATATATAATCATTTCATTTTACTGTACTACTATTTCTTGATATTGATGTGTGATGGACGTGTGAGTTTGTGTGTACAATATTTGGCACAGTGTACCAATTTGTGCTATGATACTGTCACTTTAAAAGCAAGCGTGTAAAGTTACTTATACATAGAATACGTGGAAATGGCAATGTTTTATTTCATTTTGCATTCCTGTACATGTCAGAATTTTATTTTTGTTTACTGATGTGAATATTACTGTGAGCAGTGCCATATGTTTAGATATGTCTGTAATTTTATTCTGCTACCCAGAAAAAGGCCTTGTTAAAGTGTAAAGAGTGAATGATATCCCTCGTGAATATTTGGAAAACGTTTCCATTGTCGCTTCTTTGGCTTGGTCAGTGACATAATAGTGAATATCTGTCTGTTTACTAGAATGTCTCTAATCAGACCACAAGAGGGAGCTCTCTCCTCATTTTGCCATAACTTGCCTGAGTATTTCAGGGTTTCTTTCTTTTGTGCTAATTCTCATATCACTTTGGAAGTATGCACAGCGCTATACTGTTAATTAAAACAATAGAACAAATATCATGTTCTCCTGTTTGTTTTTCCAGTAATACATGGCACAGGTCTCTCACTTTCTAATTTGCCTTGCAAAAAATTGTGAACCCCATTATGATTGAAGATCAAATATTAAAGGGATAGTTCACCCCAAAAATGAAAATGTTGTCATCATTTACTCACCCTCATGATGTTCCAAAACTGTATGAGTTTCTTTCTTCTGTTGAACACAAAAGAAAATAATTTGAAGAATGTTGATTACCAGACAGCTGACGGTAGCCATTGACTTCAATAGTATTTAAAAAAAAAAATCCTACTATTGAAGTCAATGGCTACCGTCAGCTGTCTGGTTACCGATATTCTTTTGTGTTCAACAGAAAAAAGAAACTCATACAGGTTTGGAACAACATGAGGGCGAGTAAATGATGACAATTTTCAGTTTTGGCTGAACTATCACTTTAATAAGAATTGTTTTTTGGATCAAATATTAAACTGTTTTAAAAGATGAAAATTATATTAGTTTTGTCAGTTAAGTGAATATAGGGAGGGGGTGGAGGTATAAAATAATTTCAGCACATAGGTTTGGTACTAACTTTTGACGTGAATAACTGGCAGTTTATTAAGTATTTCAGACATTTCATTTTGTTTTAATAATTGATATTATTGAGTTTCCCTGTGTCTCCAATTTCACTTTGCATATGGTTGGTCTATATCACTTTAAGAATTTGGCAATTTTTCGTTAATGACATTGCCCCTGTCCTGTGTATATTGTTTTACTATGAGCTATAAATATTTAACATAAAAAGCTTAAATGATGGTTTTCATCATAGTTAATTTTTAACCATTGTAGGCATATATAGAAGAGCTCCCAGACAGCAACATAGTATTGTGAAATCCACACGTACCGGATCTGGGCCAACACTATGTTGCCGTCTGGGCTGTTTTTTGATTAACAAAAATGAAAAGGCCAAACAGTGACAAAATTAAGGCTTGAGTAAACCAGCCATTTTAATAGAAATTTAAGGACAATTCAAAAACAAGCATTAACAAAAATACTACTGACAAACAAAAACGGTGTAGCATACCAGAGGAAATGAAATGCATGACAAGAACTGTTGTACAGAGACTGTGGGTCTGCTTTGGTTATCGGTGTAAAGGGTACAGACTGCATAGATTAAGATATCTGCCATGGTACAACTTCAAAATATGGATCAGAAAAAAATCTAATAACATAATACAGATTTTTGACCAAAAAAGTATACAAATATTTTTTTTCTACTGTCCCTCCATGTGTTAGATGAAAGAAGACTTCCACATGCATTTTAATATTCCCTCAAAAATAATTTCAAAAAAGGGAAAGTTGGTCATGTAATCCTTTTAATATTTACATTCAGTGCAAGATGAGGACAGCAGGTCACTGCAGTAAAAAAATAATAATGGCAAAATACAGCTGAACTCCACAGGGAACTTCCATTTCTCTCAGGACATGGGGACATTTTTAGCTCAAACTTTGGCATGAATGTGACTCAGCTCTCACAGTGAACATAAGGAACTTAATTTGATATAGCTAATAATAATAAAAAAACATAGGCATGACATGGACCCAACATTTTGCTTACACAGTGGCGGTTCTAGACCACAGTAACTGGGGGGGCCAGGCAGGGGCCACTTGTGCTTTTAGGGGGCACACCTTTAACATTCATCTTAACCTATTTTCAGTATTATTTCAAGTCATTTTTCACCATGTCATGCATGACTGCAAACTCTAGAAAAAGCTAATAAATTATATTAGCTAAGCTAATAAAACAATTTCAATTCAAATGAATGTTTCAGTATGTTTAATTGTAGTGTGATATAATGATCAATAATAACACATTTTTAGCATCTGCACATCTAGGCACTTTTTTACACCTGGGGTGGGCGATATGGCAATAATATCATATCACAATTTTTTTTTTTTTTTCAGGAAAATCACGATTTTATCACGATTCTTATTTCATGTTGTTTTTACTATTTTGCATGTGATTGAGCATTACAGCCAAACTAATGTCCCTATTTTAAAAGCAAAGCCTTATAGGTAACAAAATATAGGTAACAAAATATTAATAAAAAAGAATGGCAGACATTTAGGCCAAAGTGGCAAAAATAAAAATCTTTGTCACTATTTTTTTTGTTATAAAAATTAAGAACAGAGATACATATTACACATACACAACTTAATATACAAATGAAATAAACAGTGCTTTATTTTTTCAGCTATAGGTGTATTTAACAGTAGAATTGAAGAAAGTAATTAAATGAACACATATGAAAATAAAACACAACAGACTTAAAGTTCTCAGTCAAGAGCAGTGAATGATTTCCTCTGTGTGTTTTGTTGTTTTATTAACATTAAAGGGATAGTTCTCCCCCCAAAAAGTCATAATTTACTCTCTTAAGTTGTTTTAAACCTGAATAAGTTTCTTTCTTCTGTTGAAAATAAACGTTATTTGAAAGAATGTGAGTAACCAAACAGTTGATGTACCCCTGTGACTTCCATAGTATATTTTTTTCCTACTATGTATGGAAGTCAATGGGGACCAGCAACTGTTTGGTTTTGGGTGAACTATCTCTTTAAGGACAAGCGGCAGCATGTTTATTATTAGGGCTACTGTCTCTTTAAGAACTGCACGCGACACGTCTAATATACACGCATATGACAAGCAGATTTTAATTAATTTTCTCTGTTTGCTTTCACTTTAGACATAACCAACTTTGTTTATGTAAACATTGTCTGTATTGGACAGTATTAGCGCAATATAAGACTCAAAAGATAACTTAGTCCAGTAACAGGCTTTTAGTGCATGTGCGCGTCGAGTGTATGCGCTCACTAAAGCGCATATTTGAACAGCGCATCAGCAGCGAATGACATGTTTAACCAGCAAGGCTTTAAAGCACATGCAAATAAGGAACTTTTGTGAACTGCAGTGTCCCGTTCCTCTGCGTTAACATTTGATGTGAATATACGTCGTGCTGCAGTGTAGCCTATAGATGAAGGCACCGCAACTGATAAAATGCGCAGTTGTTTGGTGTGATTTTACGATTCCAAATTTAGGGGGGCCAGAGGGGGGGCCAAGCTTGGTGAGACGGGGGCACTGGCCCCCCCGGCCCCCCCTCTAGAACCGCCACTGTGCTTACATATTTGGAAAAAGGTCAAAAATGTCAGAGACTTTCCCTGACAAATGTATCTGTCCAGAATCTGCCCTCAAGCTTCATCATTGGGCATTTTTTCAGCGCTGATCCAGAAGAACGTTTACAGTAGTGAAGACGGCTCTGTGTTTCAGTGCATGGACTATGATGTGGCAGAGGTGAGAGCAGGTTCAAAACACATTGACAGCACATAGCAAAAAACTATTCTTCGGCACTTGTAAAATACCCCTCAACAATGTGACTTGCATTATCAAAAAGATATTCAGGCACAATCTTTCAAATGTTGTTTCAGGCATTTTAAATAGCTAAATATATACAGTATTTCATATATATATATATACACTTTGTAAATACTGAAGCAGGGTCGTCTATGATGAACTTGGAGCTCTTTTGGATCGGCTTGCTGTATATTGAATCAGATTCTAGCAGGTCAAATACAAAACATGGGCAGAATTGAAAAGAAATTAAAGTAGAGGGGGAAATGTGGACATGTTGTGAGGTCTTTGAGCGCTCACGTTGGGGTTGACCCTGAGACGGAGCGCTGTAGGACAGAGGCCGCTAGCGTCTCTCCGCTTGTCCGTGTAGTTTTCAGTCTTTGACTCTAATTGAAAGGAAAGATCATCAGGTTTTCGTGGCACGTTGTGTGTCAGCCTTACAAATCTTGGGTCTTGTTTAAGATTGGATTTGAATTCAGTGGGCTGTAAAAGAGCTAGTAATGTGAATCTTATTCAGTGGGTGACTTTTTGTCTCCGTTGACTCCCTGTAAAAGCACCGCCTCTTCAGATTTACCGCTCTTCATCTCCTTCACAATATCATCCTTGCTGGCCTTTTCCTTCGTGCTGGGGAAAGAAAAGCAACAGATGAGGCGTTCGTTTTCTGTCATGATGGTATTGGCAAATACTTAAATGTACATCTCTCCAGACACATTTAATGTGGACTAAACATTGGATACTAGGACATTAAGGCAACTACTTTTAGACTATTTAGCTTTATAAGTTTACGTTTTTTTATCGCATATTTATATTTTATTTCAGCTTAAAACTATTTGAATAATAGTTTGTTAATAACACTGATTTTAAAGGTACAGTGTGTCATTTCTGAAGCATCAAACAAACCTACAAATTCAAACATATATAAAAGCACATACAAATCCTGCTTTCCCGAGCGTCCGCAGGGCAGCCTTCCTTTCTTGTAGAGGAAGTAGAGCACACTGCCCAGTATGGCTATGAGGAGCAGGCAGATGATGATGACCGCGATGGCCACTCCACTGCCACCTGAGGGTCAGACGGAGAGGAGGTCAGTACCTTGACAGATGAGAGGAAAAGCTCACACCTAAAGTAAATCCTGAAAGACATACTTTGGGTGAACATTTCCTACATTTCTAACTGACATATACAAAGTCTTTGCTGAAACTCTTCATTTCCAAAAAGGTTGTGAGTAAAGTGATCTGAATGTGCTGTAAAGAAAAGCAGTGATGTGTGTCGTTGTATGAGCAATAATACGAGCAAAGCGTTCTGGAATCATTCATTCGTTCGTTCGTTCATTCATTCATTCTAGAAGGCCAAGATAGGTAAGTGCCACCACCCTACCTAAAATTTTAGACCAGTTTGGTTGAAGTGAAGATTAGCATAATAAATGACTGCTTTCACACAGCGTGGAAGGGTGTTTGTGTGAGCGAGGCTGGCGGTGAGCGGTTAGGCTGGCGCTGGACACATGACAAAGCTGCAGTACAAACCTCTCTGCGGCTGTTTTGGTGTAATGGTAAATCCTGTTGCTAAGACGCAAAGGGATTAAGTTACTACATAGGCAGTATATTAATACATCAGTTTTATTATAATTAGACCATGGGTGCTGTCCTGGACCCTTAGATGAAGTTACTGGTATAACATGTACATTTTAGTGTCTTGTCTCTGCTCTCCTTGTTAAGGGTAGACCAGTGGGGTTTAAACTGTGGTCAAGGGAGCTCAGGGGTTGCCAATGGTCTTAGTTTTTGGGTAGAAAAAAGTTACATAAAAAAATGTATACTATATAAAATAATATATCTATTACAAATAATATATTTATCTTACTAAAACCTAATTTCCCTAATATTATTTGCAATATTATATTAATTCATTTTAATAACACAATAATAAACATATTAATAATAAAAAAAATTATATATATATATATATATATATATATATATATATATAAAATATATATAAAAATATATCATATTTAATTTAAAATTTATATATAATATAATTTTTCATATATTTCATTTAATTTCTTTAGGATTTGTTACAGTTACAAATAAAGGTTTATTATTTAATAATTATGTGTAAAAATATGAAATAATTACATTTTAAAATGAATAATATTTTAATAGTCAATTATTTAATTTTTGTCCACATACATGAAAATATACAGCTACTTCTATATTTTGCCACATTATTGCTATTAACTTCTTGTGCTGCATCTGGTTAGAACATGATGCTAGAAGCATCCGCTGACAGTGTTGACATTTTGCTGTTATATTTGTTTATTTTCCTGACTACAGGCATAAACAGACTCCGAGATAAGGGCTCTGAGGACCGCCATAATAAGGAACACAAACGTCAGCTGATACCCCAAAGTGAGAGTAGCTGCTTCGCCTCATTTGCCCTGATGCCAAACGCTCTGGTCCCATGAGGTCACAGGCAGTCAGCCAGGCCTGATGCGAAGCCTGCTTTTGTCCACATCAGAGCATTTTCACCATCATCCACCTTCTTCTGTTACAGTAAAACTGCTCTGTGTTCAAACACGCACTGCTTTTGACTGCACCTCCAGAATAAATACCACATTAGCTGCCCTCTCAGATGACTGTTTATACGGCACAGATACTGCTTTTGGTCATCAATTCTCAAGTGTGTGTGTTCTGTTACAGTCTAAATACAGTGACTCGCTGTATTGGAAGTAGATGTAGAGTTTACAAGTATCTCAAAAGTTTCTTCAAGTGAAAGCTCCAGAAACATACCTTTAGGGCTGATGGTTTGGGTTGTCGTTGTCACACGTGCAACTACAAAAGTAAGATGGTATGAATAAGGTTGTATTTGTTAGCATAATTTAACTTAACATAAAATGTATAGTACTTTTAAATAAATCGTATACTTTTTTCTGTGCAATACATGTTTTTTTTGTCTTGATTTTTTCATTTATAAACTAATACATTTTATATACTAATACATTCTTAACATTAAAACCAATATGAACTAACAGTGAACTAGCAATTTTAATAGCAAATTAAAGTTAAAATCACATGAATTAAAATATAAATTATATAATGATCAAGAGTGCAAAACACTTCAGAATTAAGGTTGTATAGTTAATGCAATAGCTAACATGAACTAACAATAAAGAAATTAATCATTTTATTCAGCGAGGACACAGTAAATTGTTCAAAAGTCACATTAAAGACATGACGAGGTTACAAAAGTTTTCTACTTTAAATAAATTTCATCAAAGATTAGTCATCAAAGAATCCTGGGGGTCCTGTATCATGGTTTCAACAAATCAGCAAATCTTAAAACCATATTAGAATGGTTTCTGAAGGATCATGTGACAGTGTGGAGTAATGATGCTGAAAATTCAGCTTCGATCACAGGAATAAATTACATTTTGAAATATGTATATTAAAATATATAAACATTTTATTTTAAATGTACTGACACTTAAGGGTGTTTCCAGTTTGGAAACAGTTGAAATGACAATAAACAAGTGTATGTTGTGAATAATTTGTAGAGATCTGCCAGAAGCAGCAGTCATGATGAACAGCCGATTTGTACGGAGGCATCTGATGACCAAACTACATTGGGATTCGTGAACCAAAAAAATGTGTTCAGATTGCATGTTTTTAGCGAACTGTACCATAGGATGAAATAGAACCGTACTCAGATCACCTCCCGAGATGGTCTCGGTTTGGTTCGGTTCGGTTCGGTTCGCTTTAAAGGGGTCTGAGATCGTTTGGAGTGTTCACATATGGGCCAAAAATCATGCGAACTGTGCTCATAAGTGTGAAAACACCCATCATTTTAGTCAAGTCAAGTATATTTGTATAGCGCTTTTCACAATACAGATTGCATCAAAGCAGCTTCACAGTATTAAATTAAAATAATACAACAAAGTTTGTTTCAAGAGGAATTTATTAATTGATCAAATTAAATTAAATATCCCCAAAATATCCCCAACAGAGCAAGCCAAAGGCAACAGTGGCAAGGAACCGAAAAACTCCATCAGGTGACCTAATGGTGTCCTAAAACTCCATCAGGTGACCTAATGGTGTCCTAAAACTCCATCAGGTGACCTAATGGTGTCCTAAAACTCCATCAGGTGACCTAATGGAGAAAAAAAAAAACCTTGGGAGAACCCAGGCTCAGTCGGGGGGCCAGTTCTCCTCTGGCATTTATGAGCTAGAGGCCGGATTGTAGTTTGAACTGTAGGATTATACGAATGCCTGGCTGAAGAGATGCGACTTTAATCTAGTTTTAAACTGGGAGAGCGAGTCTGAGCAACGAACAGTATCAGGAAGACTATTCCAGAGTTTTGGAGCCAAATGTGAAAATGCTCTCCCTCCTTTGGTGGTTCTGGATATCCTAGGTATGACCAAAAGCCTTGAATTTAGTGATCTTAAAGAGCGCGATGGATTATAGGGCGATAGAAGATCCGTTAAATAGACTGGAGCTAAGCCGTTTAGGGCTTTATAAGTCAGTAGCAATACCTTGTAATTAATACGGAACTTTATAGGTAACCAATGCAGTGATGATAAAATCGCTTGCAGATTTTAGTGTATAAACATTTTTTTTTTCACATTCCAATTCTGTAAAAAGAATATTGTTTGTCCATGATACCGACTGCATGAACTAGAGTTAATATGTGACAAAGATTAATCTAGTTTTTTCAAATGTGGTAACAGTATTCATAACGGAATATACATTTTAAGTAGAGGAAATCATATAATCGGAAAACAAAAACTCACTTGCATCAATTCTGAGAGAATCATTGTCCGTCCCAATCTCATTGTCGGCTCTGCAAGTGGCTGTGAGTGCAGACGTGGCCTTCACAGAGATCATGCTGAAAACACCAGTGTCTGTACTCTGGGTCTCCACATTCAGCACAGGGACAGGCTTGCCAGTCTATATATATATATTGTCATGGTAATATCCATTTAAAAGAATCCATAAAACTGATTAAGAATGTTTTCACTCACAACTGCACAATAAAATTACAATGAAGCTTACAATGAAACTACCCTTAAATTCTGATGAGTTACTAGCAAAAGATGTTTGGAATTGTCCCTGATTGGTCAGAAACAGAGTGATGTAAGGATACCCATTGGTCAGAGATGGTCCAGGTGATATTGGGGATTGGGTAGCCTTGTGCATAGCAGGTCAGGTTAACAGAACGGTCCGTATTATTGGTCGATGTCACTTCTATCTTAGGCTTTCCTAAAGCAGGTTTAGACATTTTTAGTCATGAAAGCAAACATTGTTGGTTTTTGTTTGTTCTTCTGTAACACTGATGATGTTTTTATACTGAGCTAATCACATTTTCTATCCCCAAACCCTGAAAGAAATCTTCCTGAATTTTTAGACTTTCATTAAAGGGATAGTTCACTTTGAAATAAATTTTTGGTATGTTTTAGCTTACCTCAAGGGCATCCAAGATGTAGGTGTCTTTTTTTCCGCAGTAGTTTCAATTTTGATATTTTTAGGTCAAACCGTTCTTGTCTGTCAGTCATATAATGCAGGTCGATGGTCATTATCTCAAAGAGCATGCACAGAGTCCAAATTAAAACAATTCCCCGTCGTCCAAATTAAACAATTCCCCATCGTAAGTACACATTGATGGCCTAAGACACGAAACGAGCGGTTTGTGTGAGAAAACGAACAGTATTTATATCGTTTTTACCTCTTGTACACAGCCATGTCGAAGTGATCTGATCTGACGTGTACGCAGACTGGTGCATAGATATATACACTAGATGTCGCCTTAAAGACATTCGTTCCAATGAACTGCAGTAGACAAGGCGACATCTAGTGTGTATATATCTATGCACCAGTCTGCGTACACGTCAGATCAGATCACTTCGACATGGCTGTGTATAAGAGGTAAAAACGATATAAATACTGTTCGTTTTCTCACACAAACCGCTCGTTTCGTGTTTTAGGCCATCAATGTGTACTTACGATGGGGAATTGTTTAATTTGGACGACGGGGAATTGTTTTAATTTGGACTCAGTGCATGCTCTTTGAGACAGTGACCATCGACCTGCATTATATGACTGACAGACAAGAACGGTTTGACCTAAAAATATCAAAATTGAAACTACTGCGGAAAAAAAGACACCTACATCTTGGATGCCCTTGAGGTAAGCTAAAACATACCAAAAATGTATTTCTAAGTGAACTATCCCTTTAAGATATCCTTAGTATATTTATTAATTGATTAATTAATGTTTATTAGTTGATTTCAGGTTTTACTATCCTCGTATGTGCACTTGGTTAGGATTAGTAAGCAAAACCTGAGCCACACACAAACCCACCTCGCACACTGATTTGCACAGACTTCTGTTCTCGTAGCTCAGGCAGGGAAGGGACCATCACTTCACACGTATACTTCCCAGAGGTTTTGGGATGGGAGGCATTGTGTAACTCCAAAACATGCCCCTCTTCCACTTTTGACCAGCCATCCTGTATTGAAATACACCGTCAATTAGATCCATTTACAAACTTGAGCATTTCAAGAGCAAGAAGATTTATTGTATTCATTCTGGATATTATTTATGTTGTAATTTTGATCTTGTGTCTTGGTCTTGTGATCTTTGAAGAACACATAGTAAATGTGGTCTTGGTTTATAATCGAGTCTTATTATTTAAAGTCTGGGTTTTAAAACTCTTGATTTGGGTCTCGGTGTAACAATCTTAGTAGTCTACACTTTTAAAAGTTTGGGGTCAGTATTTTTTTTTAATCAATGATGCACTTTTATTCAATGATGCACTAAATCGATCAAAAGTGACAGTAATGTTTTTTTATATTGTTACAAAATAATTCTATTTTAAATAATTCTATTCTTATTTATTCATCAAAGAATAATGGAAAAAAATGTATCACAGTTTCTTCCAAAAATATTAAGCAGCTCAACTTTTTAAAAACATTTATAAAGAAATGTTTCTTGATCACCAAATCTGCATATCAGAATGATTCCTGAAGGATCATGTTAACATGTGAAGACTGGAGTAACATCTTTGCCGTAAAAACATTAAAATAGAAAAGAGTTTTTTAAATTGTAATAGTATTTCACAATATTACTATTTTAGATCAAATAAATGAAGCCTTGGAGAGTATTAGAGAAAGATTCTTACTGACTGGATTTCTAGCATCCTAAAATAGATAAATTAGATAATTTATGTGATTGTTTTTGAGTCCATCTTATTGTTGTACCTTATGCCATGTTGTGTATGTGGGTAAAGAAGACAAGGCGTTGCAGGTTAAGGTGAGATCTTGCATCTGGTCCAGAACTGTCTCCTCTGGTGTCACCACAATATGATCCAGATCTAAAAAAGACAAAAAAAAGTGTTGCTCACCATGGAGAGAAAAGCCGACATAATCTCACCAAAATCTGCCATAGCGCAAGAACTGCTGAGGAACGTGCTCTTACAGTGTACTGTGATATTGATGGAGCCCTTGACTTCAAACTCTGCTTCAAAGTCTAATGACAGGCACTCATACGTCCCGCTGTCTGATCGCGTGACGTTTTCCAGAATCAGTGTTCCATTCTCTTCAACCTCTGTCTGAAATTGACAAGTGAAAATAATTAAAACAGCAATGTACTCCAGAACTGCAAGTGATCAAATGAATATTTTCACATGGTTGACAGATTTCAGAATAGCTGACATTTAAGTTAATTTGTATGGCGCTTTTCACAATGCATTTAGTTTCAAAGCAGCTTCACAGAAAATGCATGTTTCAACATTACAATCAGGAAGTATTCTGTTATCAGCCCAAGATTGTCAAAGTAATGTCCATATCCCAGCTAACAAAAATATGTTATGGGAACGTTTTGCTAATGTTAATGCTAATCCAACAAACAATGTAAGAATAACGTTTTGAGAACATTATTAAAGAACAGATAACTTTGAACGATCATTCTATTAATGTCATTGGGAGAATATTTGTTCATGACCCAAAGAGAGCCTTGCTAGAACATTAGCCGAAGTTCATACACTTCATGTATTCAGTTAGGCAGACATAACATCTATGATTACATCTTGATTTTATATTACCTCTTCATGTTTGAAAGTGAAAGTAAAACTGGGCTGAGGCTTTCCATTTCCCTGACATTGGATCTCCACGGTGTCGCCTTCTTTTATAAGCCTGTCGGGTGGATTTATGGATAGTGTTACCTCTGTTGTAGGGTCTGAAATGATTAAATGAAATAGTAAGACACTGTGCATTGTGCTTGGTACATTCAATAGATGGCGGCACAGAGCACTGTCCACAAAAAGAAATTATAATTCTGCTGTCAATCCACAGGAGAAAGAAAGTAATGCAGGTTTGGAATGACATGAGAATGAGTAAATGATGACTATTTCATTTTTTGTGAGAACTAGCTCTTTAAAGTTATTATAGGCTGAAAAGATGTTGACTTACAAGAAACTGTGATTTTGATTGGATTGGACTCTGACATTTTTGATGCACCAGGGACAAAGTATTGGACCTCACAGTAGAACATGGCATCTTCATCTTCCCTTTTGACCTTCATGAAAAGTTGACTCTCAACTGCGACCAGGCCACTGGTTTTGACTGTCACAGTCTCCTTGATGTCTATCTCTAAAGGGGATGCAGATGGGTTTTGTCATTGCCAAATAAAATCACATTTTGTTTTGTAGAATGTTGACTGAATGACCCTGTATTTACCACCAACTGAGGGTTGGAGAGGGAATCTGTCCTTGTACCATGTGATGTTGGGTCTAGGATACCCGTCGTCAACTTTACATTTTGCAACCTGAGTAAAAATACCATACTTATGTAAAGTTCATGAAAATGTTCAAAAACAAGTGGTTGTGTTGAGCTCTACCTTTGATGGCTGCTCTTCAGTAACATAAATCGCGGTGTGTGTAAGTTCAATCACAGGCAGAGATGGCGAGTCTAAAAGAGAGAGTGGTTTAGTGTTAGGATAAAGGTAAAAATAGGTCAAGCAGCATATGATGGTGATCCCTCAGCCTGGCCAGGCTCTTTTACAAGGGAAAAGCCTGTTGTGTCTTACTGAATACTTGGAGACGAGTGTGTCCTTCACCACTGTCTTTCAACACATTGTGCACCATGCAGATGAACTCCCTCTGGTCACTCAGTTCCACCGTGTCAATGGTCAGAACGGCGCTTCCGACACCACTCTGAGCGTCATGAGAGTGACTGACTTGAATCCTCCCGGCATAATTACTGCCCTCTTCAATGATCTCAGTCTGATTATCATAGTAGTAGATTCTTATCCTGCTTTGGTCCTTGCCTGGCAATTTCTGTACAAAGTCAAAAATAGTGATGTTCAGATTTCCACATTTATTGTATGTCTATGGATTTGTTTGTATTTTCTATTGAGGTTATTTGGGTGAAAAACTGGAAGAAAAAATAATAATATATATATATATATATATATATATATATATATAATTTTTCACCCTAAAATCAAAAGATACGCAGAAATATAATATCTCATTCTCAATCCTTTTTTTTTACTTTTTTGGAAATATTCTTCATTAATTGTTTTTCTATTTATTGTAAATATTTCATACTATTATTTAAAAAAAATTTAAACAACAATATAAGTATACATTGCATGAGTAATTGTACTGAGTTACTGCATTACAATAACAAGAATAAGATACTTCAGCAAAGATCAGTATTATTTTCAGATTTTTTGGGGTGGTAATTGTAAAACAAAAGTTATTGTAAAATGTGTAAATGTTTCTCACCGTAAACCAGACTATCATCATTGCTGGTTCCTTCAGAATGTACAAACAGGGGATAATGGCCTGGTCTTTTAAATATACATCCACCCTGTCTTCCATGCTCACAAGCACTGCGGCCCATGCTAATAAAAAAAAAAAAAACATCAAAACACACCGATTTGTCAATATAGGCCTAAACTTTGTACTGTCAAAGAAAAGTCAAATCCACAAAATGATGAGGCTCAAAGTCTATTTGTTGGACATTTTTTGTGATCCCTATTCCCTAAGCCCCTTCAGAATATCATTTGAATGTAGTGACTCCTTAACAGGAAATGGGCCATGGGGAACACCACTTCTGATTGGACCACGCCACCCATGTTCCCATGTCAAATGTCCGATCTAGTGGGAGCAAAGCAGTTGAGGGAGAAGATATTATGAGTGGAATTTACTGAGCCCACCCATGTACAGATTAATGTGTAGCATTCCCGCATGTCACGCCTCAGGAGGAAGAAAGACTCGATTTATCTAGAGAATAAGTGACCTACTGTTTGCCAGAAATGAGCTGTTCTCTCCCTTAAAGCATCTTAAAGCTTTCTGAATCATGAGGAGGCTGAAACTATTCATCCTCAAAAACATGATCACTACAAGACAAAAAAACATCTTCTAGTTATTCTGGCATTCTGCTTGTTTGTTCTGTGAGGAAAATGGTTTACTAACTCACCTCACATTTCCAATTGATTTTTGCGAATGTTCTTCGATAACCTTTCAAATAAATTGTAAATGGCCTTTCTGGCCTCTATGTGGACCTGTGTGCACTACAGGGGGATAATTGAGTATGAAGGATGCTTTCACATTAAAGAAATCTGATTAGTTTCTCCCAACAAAGGCATTTCCTGTGCATTAGCGACATTAGCGCAAGGCCGACGATCTTTGTTGTGGATATCAAACATTCGCCTTGTTCATTGAGTACAAAAGGGAGGACCAAGGTATCTATAATGCCATGTTTCTGAAGTTTCTGAAGAGTAATGTGGTGATGAAACAAATGCTCTTATTTTTCAAACAAACTGAATTAAATCCTTGATATTTTGATATTTATATTGGTGGTGCTGGTGGTTTAGTTAGCATGCTAACGTTGTGCTGTCTCACACCAGCATGCATGCTGTTTTGCACATTGCAATATTAACGTATGTATGTACATTATAAAACTTACTGACCTCAAACGTTTATGGTAAAGTATGACAGTAGACATTTATTAAATTACAAAAGATATCCATTTAAAATAAGTGCTGTTCTTTTGAACTTCTATTCATCATCCTGAAAAGTAAAACAGATTCCACAAAAATATGAAGCAGTTTTAAAAATTGAATTCAGCATTGATAATAATATGAAATGTTTCTTGAGCAGCAAATCAGCATATTAGAATTATTTCTGAAGGATCATGTGACTAAAGACTGGAGTAATGATGCTGAAAAAATATTTCACAATATTAGTTTTTACTGTATTTTTCATCAAATAAATGTAGCCTTGGTGAGTATAAGAGGTTTCTTTCAAAAACAAATTCTTTCAGAGCCCAAACTTTTAAATGGTATTGTATATTTAAAAAATGCAAGATCTGCCTTTCTTAAGTTAAGAATAGAAGAAATCTGTAATCATCTATAAGCATAAACACCCAGAATTGGGCATCATAATGACTAGCATTTCCCTTGATACAACCGTACAGATTACAGAGATAAAATGAAACATGAGAAAGAATAACAGTGTACTCCAATATCTTGCCAAGCTAAAAACGATCTGCAGATAAATGAGTCGGCCAAGATGCCACGACAGCAACCATGCAGAAAAGAACATAACAAGCTTCAATTATAGTTAAGAGATTTAGACACACTTAGTAGTTTGACTGATTAAACATGCCACTCTTTTTAAAGCTCTCAGACAAAAAAGAATGACCAAAAAAGGAAGAGAGACATTATAATGTGCCCGTGAGCCACTGTTGACAGCCTGCTGTCTCCACAGTCTGGAGTGCAGATAACCGTTACTGATGGGTTGTTTTGTGTGATCAGTCGAGTCAATATTAATATAAGTTCTCCTTTCAGAGCACCAGTATTGGGCAAACAGTATGACAAAAGAACAATGAAGCAGAAGTTTTTGCCTGGGTTTCAAACAAAAGACTTTGAGCAGGAAGACACAACTAAAATATGGCAAATTTCCCAGCAAAGTTGAGAGACATGTAATCCCGGATGAGTCCAATATTAAGCAGCTGTTCTGCCTCTTTACCTTTACACAAGTTGACAACAAAAATAGCACATCCTGTGACTGTTGGAAGAGAAATAGAGGCAGTCTCAGAGTAAAGAATGAATTTTTTCTCAGACAATGGACATCAACCCATGAAATCCTGAATGCACAGCGAGAGAACAACTAGCGACAGGAAGTCACAGATACAATAGCTTATTAGCATAATAACATACATGTACATTTACATGTAGATACACTAATACACAACAAGGAAGTCTCTATTTTTAATTGGGATCCACAATATTTTGGTACTATACAAGTTATTAACTGATTTTTAATTTATTTTAAAATCAGTCAATATTGTATATTTAATTGTGCATACATTTCCTTTATTTTTCCATTCAGCCTTTGCCATCATCTAATGCTCACATAACGTAAATCATTAAAAACCCTAATAATTAAATTACACCGATAAAAGTAATCTTTTTGCAAATTTGCCTAAATTCACTTTCTAAGTTCACAGAAATAATGTAAAATTTTAATATCGGACATTAAAAAAAATTATAATAATTGTTGCCTTATCGATATCGGGCAGAATTTCATTATCAGTGCATCCCTAATTTTTTAAAGGTACACTATTTAACTTTTTTTGTTCATAATTAACTCTTTACCCGCCATTGACAGAATTTTCTGTCATTTATGAGACAATGCTTCCACTGCCATTTATGGAATTTTCTGGGTTACCGTGTTATCACTGTTAAACTGTAGGGGTGCTATTACACATCTTCTAAAAAAAAAAGGCAAAAAAGAAACAAGCGATAAAAACATTGCTTATGCACATTGTAGAAGAAAAAACACGATTTTCTCAGCTCTTTGTTCCCCATAAATTGGCAATCTGTTCAACAAAATACCTCAATGACCAGCTGAAAAAAGCCGAGGGGCCCGAGATTCATCACCACAGTCTCCTCTAACGGGTTGGTTTTTGTGGGAAAATGTGTACATTTACATTACATTTACATTTAGTCATTTAGCAGACGCTTTTGTCCAAAGCGACTTACAAATTGGGACTAAATTAAGCAAGTCATCGTGAAGAGGCAAAAAAACAACGCAAGAAGTGCTCAAAATACGAAGTTCAGGCATTATTCAGAGTAGCATAAGCCCGATAAGCGAGAATTTACAGGAAAATATATATATATATATATATTTTATTTTTATTTATTTTTTTTGTCTCGTCATATCCGTAAATAGAGAAAAGTTGCTCCGGCTACTTTGACGCGTGTATATGGTGTGGGAATGACATAGGTTAGTTGTCACAATGCAGTAAATATAACCATATTCATCGGCACAGTCAAGGTCGCAGAGCCAAAGCACAAACAAAACCACAAAATACATACAGTTTTGTTTTTTAACTGCTATAGGGCCCAAAGTTACATAGTGAACCTTTAAGATTTCTTTCATTAATTTGTTTATGGTCATGTAACAAGAATATCAGAAAAAAATCCATAAAATAGTATTGATATATGAATGTCTTTGTGCATGATACTCCAGTGCTATATGGGATCTTTGAACTCATCTGACCTTTGTGACAATTCAACAGTCTAGCATGTATGAGAAGCACACTATACACTGTATCATGCCATATTCTAGTCTGAGCTGCTCATAATGAGCTTATAGAAATCCCTGACAGCCTTTGAGGCCAAGCACAACTGGGCCTCGAAAAGGGAAAAAACGGGGTGATTTCTTCCTAAACATTCAATTATTAACACAGAAAATCCCCCATGGATGGGAGTTTGACTCCTTTCTCCAGATTCCATGATTCTGGAATGATCAACACAACCCTCTGCTTCAGTACAGCCATATACAGTAGGATCCTATAAATAGTCATTGTTAATGGATAAAGCACCTGTTTTTAAATTGTCTTTAAACTGTGGATTTCAGATGTATGTTGTGCTCCTTTTATTCTTGAGCATACAAAAACTCCTACCGCTGCATAGTGAAGCAAAGTGCTGGAGCCACTATATCAATCACCGCATGCTTTATTTATAGGACGTTCCACAGAATTACAGCATAAACAAACACCGATGGCCTACAGCAGCTCTGCTGTATAAGCTACCACTTCCTCTGATGAATTTCGTTTTCTTCACAAATTACGCAGATGTTTGTTTAATACCTAATGCTGCACAAGTTGTTTCATTAGTGTTGTTTATTTGGCCCTGTAGATTATTCTTGTGCTAGTTGAGAACCTGCTGCCAAGGGAGATGACTTGTGTTATGGGACAACAGACAGGAGAATGACTGTGCTTGGCGACAGCAAGCCTGCTTAATAGAGGATATTTCCTTGTGCATCACTTCATGAGGCAAATACAAGGGTTAGTTGACATGGCCTATCACATCTAAGTGTAACAGTACCATATCAGGTGTGTTTGGCACTATGAAAAGGTCTCCTATCATGCCAGCGAGGTTGCATGCAATGGACCAAAGACAGACATTCTTTACTAAAATTACAGCACTTCAAAGTAGGCTGATGCAATTATACACAAAAAAAGCCTTTTTTTCAAGATTTACGCATTTTTAAATAATAGTAAAAATTTAATCAAATTGAATTGAATAATTCTTACATATTATTCATATTATGAATTAAGAATTTTAAATGAGCAAAAAAAAAAAAAAACTAGAGCTTAAAAAAACATTTTGTGTAAATCTTAATGGAACAAGGGAATGGACCATTTAGTTTATGTGATTCGTCTTCATATATATATATATATATATATATATATATATATATATATATATATACTGTATATATATATATATATATATATTTTTTTTTTTTTGATTTGTACAGAATGTTTTATTAAGCTCTAGTTTCTTTTACTCATTTAAAATTCTAAATTCAAAATATAAGGATTATTCAATTTAATTTGTTGGAATTTTACTATTAATTGAAATTTGTAAATCTTGAAAAAAGGCTTGACATTTTTTTTATGATGAGTATAGCAATATATTACACTGATTAGCAATCACAATTAAAAAAGATGTATTTATGTTGATGATTTAAGAAAAATTTCACATTTATTAAGTAGGGCCAAATTCTTTTTTTATATATAATTTTTTATTATTATTAATGTTTAAAATAACAAAATAACAAAAAAGAGCTGTGCAACATATATTTTTACTTTCATATTTTGTATTAATTAAAATGTTATTATTATTTAGTTAAATATATAACCTTAAATGCACTATTACTTAACTTTTCAATTTATTAACAACACAGTGGTAACTTTGAAAATGGTATGCTAAAAGTGGATTTTTTTTGTTTTTTTTATCTGTATGCTTTTTTGGTTTATATTTCCAGATTTTTTTAATGTTAGATAATTTGAGATGCACAAATTCCAATTCTCGGTACTATTCTGAATGGGACGCAGTCATTGTTAATGTAAATTCATATGGTTCCATCATTCGGCTAACCTAACAAAGGTGAGCTTTTCTTTAGGACAAGCCATAAAAGCAATCTAGCAACCTTTTATTATGAGCATGAATGTCAGGTTTTTGGTGTATATATAGACCTCCGCATGCTGTCAGTCAAACATCAGAGTAAAGAGACAGGTGTGCTCTGAAGAAGAGTACTTCCTATTAAAGCACAAACGGCAGGCACTTCTATGCTTCCCAGCTAATTATTGCCTTGACCTGGGGTTCAGAGCTTCTTTTTAAAAGGCTTTAATGGGTGTAGAGTGAAGTTCCTGTACTTCAGCCTGGGCTGCTAAATGACATGGACAGAGTGTTGGAAAGCCTTAAGAAGAGCAGCCTGAGCCAAATGCGATACAAAGCTTTTTATGTTATCGCAAGATCTTTAAAGCAGTTTTATGGTGAGATTAAAGTAATGAGAACATAATCACTATTTATAAGCCCAAAATCTTACAGTGACTAAGCTGGAGCTGATGTGACCTTGGAAAAGCATACCGTACTATAACCGCTGTCTGAGTGTTTTATTATTACTCTCAAGTGGAGAGATAACACACAAAAGCAGCTGTTAAACTCCGTCTCACACTCCCAGAGTGTCACACACACACCAGCGACCCACAACATGGAACGTCAGCCTGTCGCCCCCCCCCCCGCGACAATCTTCAAGATTTATAAGAATAAACAGTGCACTTAAAAATGTTAGCCTTGATTGGTTTACAAAAAGCATCTGTCTGAGCTCACAAACACACAAGCACACAAAAACTCAACAATCATAACAAAGTGACTTCGTCTCTGGAGTGAATTAGCAATGATCTCTGTGGACTTTTCCCCAAGCATCCTCCCATGAACCTCCACTTCCCCTCCGTCCTTTTTTCCCACGTCTCGGACGAATCATGCTCACTGCATGCTTGGGGAAAGCAAAAATAGCTGCTGATTTCTGGGGTATGGGAACAAGCAGCAGGACATTATTTATGCTGCATTGATTGTGATGACTTGCCCTGAGAAGAATGGGATATGCGATGGAGATCTCTCATTGGTTGAGCAGATGATCTAAAGCTCTAAAGATAGCCGGTATCCCGACGTGATGGAGCGCCAGAGAGCGGCCCATTCCTTTTTTGGTGTACTGGAAATTGGCATGATGTTGGGTTCTGCTTCACAAGCTTCCCAGCTTGCCAAAAGTCCGGCATTTACCTTGTGACACAAGTATGCGGGATAGAAAATAAAATAGATAAAAAAGAAATGTTTGTTAGGTTAAACATCTTTTAATCTCCAGAAATGGAATGTTGTGATGACAGAAAAAGTGGAAGTCTCATATTCTGAAGGCCAGAATTATCTAAACAGAAGATCACAGAGAGGACTGGACTGTCTGGGAGAACACTTGCAAAACTTAGATCCTAGTGAGGTGCTTTGAAAGAGAAACAGACAACAAATGTACTCTTCTACATATTCCATGTCTCATGGTTTGATTTTTATCAAAACTATGAAAATAAAATAAAGTGTGACAATATTAATTAGGTGTATTTAGAATAGATGCTATGATGTCGTACATCGTACAAAAAAATGTTTCAGTCGCCTTCATTTGATTACTTTTAGAAAAAAAATACTTCCTGCTAATGGACACATTAAATAAACTAGTGAGTGTGAAAAGCGTTTTAACAAAGTTTACTTTCTAAAAGTCTACAGGGCCAAAAGTGCCCATAGTTGAAGAAATGGCCAAATGCTTTCAAAAATATTTGTGTATGTCCCAAGTGGACATATTGGACCTACATTTGTTTAAACACAGAAACCTCAGTTTACTACTGGAGACTGGAGAGTCAAATATTGGTGGCCTACTGTAATGCAGCAATGCAATAATATAAGAATAACTATGAGCTCTTGCCAAGCCATTCTCAATAGAAAACCATAATATCAAATTGGTAGTTTGTCCCTTTAAAAAGCTCTCAAATTGGAGGTGATCATGACATCATTCTCTGAATCAGACAATGATTCCATTTCAAGTTTTTCACATTTTTCATTTGAGTCTTCATGCCAAGCGAACAGCACATTTCTTTTGGCTCAAGACTGAGCTGTTGTGTCTGCCTGAGGAGGAGACCGTCATACAGACCGTAAAAAGCTTCTTAGATGTTTGTGTTCAGCAGAGATTGGTGTTTCAGGAAACACCATCAATTATTAAGTTGCATAAATGAAGGATGAGAAGAATCTGCTTTTCCTTGTCAACATCAGCTCCCTGAGGAACATCTATCCCTGTTCACTAGCTAATAGCTGAAGGGCTTCAAAGCCTGAGCCAGTGGCTGTTTACAACCTGCTTCACTACATGGATGCAAATGGATCCCCTGCAAGACTGTAAAAGGTCCCGGCGGCTACAAGAAGATGGAAGGAAGTCCACAAACACAAACAGACTTGTATGTGGTGTTTGAACTGAAAATCAAGACGTTTTTATCTTAAAAAGTGCACATTGTATTGACAGCACATTTGCAGCGTATTTAATATTATGATGGTAAGAAACTCTTTCTTAAAGCTACAGTATCAGTTAAAACAATGGCATTAAGCAACTGACGCCATAAAGCCAAATTTACAGCACCGCCACAAAAAGACTGTAAGACATTTCACTTGCTTTGATCTAACAAATGGGGTAACATGAGCAGGGGTGAGACCACACAATGGCCAGAGTGGCATTTGCCCACCCAGAAAGATGGCTGCCATCTAATATTGCGCAGCTGAATAAAAGTATTAATTTATTTTAGAATATATTTATTTTTTATGGTATCTAAAACTTGCAGAGGTTACAATGAATTTAAATAAGTTGCAAGACCATCTAAGCCAGCTGTGAATTTCAGAAAACACGTTAATGGTTTTGGTTTACAGCAAAAAGGTGGGAAGGTGCCAGTGGATACAGATTTTACATGTTATGTCAAGAACTATCTAGAGGGATTTGTGGTGGTATGTGTCGCTGGGGAAAACTTTCACTTACGGCAAAGGTCCAGAACGAAGAACCAGGGACACAAGACTCTATAAGGGGAGCAGTAAAACGGTGAGGGAAGTCTCTGAGGAATGTCTGGCATCTCTGGCCATATGATGGCTGGGATAAGATGACTATTATGGAGCACCCTCTGTCCCGCAAGCCAGACGCTCCACAATTCACGCTCTGTCATCAGCCACTAACCCCACAAGTGTCCGTTTCACTTGCAAGTGGGAAAGGAGGCACCATTCTACAGAAATTAGGCACGCCTGCACCAAATCAGGATATATGCAGGATCCACAATGACAAAACTATTTCTCAGGTCATGAATCCTGAGCTGAGAACACGGAGGGGTCTGTATGACAAAGGTTACAAGGCTGGAAGCCTCGTAAATTACTCTACTATGCCTGTAAAAGAGCCCATGAAATTACTTGATGAATGCAGTTTTTCTGCCATATACTGATATGATCCGGTTTCTCATCATAACAGCAAACCACAGCATATCAAGCAACACTTTTGACATATATTTTGTCTGCTTTCAGAGACAGACAGGGGCCTGTTTTCTAAAATCAGATCACATGGCCGAATTCTTTAACTTAGCTTTTCATGTCAGCATTATGAAGGTGTTTGAGCCTGAAATCCTCCTCAGCTGTCCTCCTCCACATCTCACTAATGTGTTTATCTAAAAGACTTCTGTATAATCAAATAAAAACTGATTTCAAAAGAATTTCTGTCTTAAGGTGATGTCAGAGCTGCTCTGGCCATTCAAGCTAAAGTGTGTTAAACACTTTCTCCTACCCCAGTTCAAGGTGAAAAACAACTATAAGTAAGCCATTCATCAGCTGATATCCCAGAAGAGTGTAAACACTGTGGCTCTAAACCATTGCTCCGTTTGTTTGAGCGATCTGACAGCGGTCAACGTAAGGCTCAACCAATGATGTGTTGGTTCTTAGATTAAGAAACTGCTTTGAACACAATGGCACAGACATGGCATGGCATGTATTATTTCAGTGAATATAATAATCATGACGCAAATGTGGGTTTCAAACACAGAGGGTCCTATCATACACCTGGTGCAATGCTGCGCCAGGCGAGACGCAAGTGTTTTTTGCTAGTTTCAGTAGATGTCCCGTAGATGGTCTGCTTGCACACTTTGACCTTGCGCACAAGCAGATCCGTTTGCTCTATGGAGAAGCGTTCAGTCTTTTGCGCTTGCAAATTCCGCCATGTAAATAGCAATCCACCACGGCACGAGTGCAACTGGCTTTTAAAGGGAATGTGAGATGAGACTCTGATTGGTTAATTGCACGTTATACCAACAACACACCCATTACTCATTAAGAGAATAGGGACAACCCTTTTAGACCATGCGTCAGGCACGCCGACCATTTTTCTCATCGTTAAACTAGCAAAAGTGGATTCGGACACACCCTAAGTGCACTTGCGCCCTGCACTTTAGACCATACGCTTAGATCGTTAAAAAAGGGCCCCGAACGTTAAAGATCACGTGACAGGAAAAACTTGTTGCATGCTTTACCTCTTTTCTCTAAGCCATTACATAGAGCAGAAAAAAGAAAATGTGTTACATGGCATTATCAGACTCTTTATTTACTTTATTTGCATGTTATGGAATTTATTGAATTTTACTTGCTTAATTTGCAGCCCTAAAAGGGGCAGGAAAAGGGGGTGGAGTTATAATGTAAAAAATGCTAAATGTATTAAAAACCAAAACAAATTGCTACACATATTGAATCGGCAGCTAGACTAAAAATACAGCCCAAAAAAATGGATTCAACAGAAAAAATAAATTGCATAATAAGAAAAAAACAAACAAAAAAGGAAGAAATTTTAAGGAACCATAGATGCGTTTCATATACTGCCTCCTCAGAGATCACATTTTAGCATGTTGCACATATCCTTTGTGATGAGAAGATGCCAATCCCAAAATACACTGTGTGGAGGATTTTTTTTAAATAATCATAACTAACATTTCTTTTCCTTGCAGAATTAACATTTGTATGGTTTGAAAACTAAATGTCCCCAACACTTGGGCCAAAGTTAGTGTGTCTGAGAATTAAAAGAGGAAACAAAACTAGACTGTCTAAATATATAACCTCATGACCTAACAACAAGCTAAGGTATCAAGGAATCCAAATTTGCTCATAGGCCTACTTACAGATTTTTACTTAGTAAGAGAGAATCTTAAACCCTATTCGGACTGGATTAGTTTAACATGGAGAGGTGGGCTAATAATTACCAGAGCTTCTCAGTGATTTTAGTCCCGTCCGAATGTGTCATCTCAGTAATCATTACGGACAATGTCAGTAAAGATTACAGCAACTTTTCCCGTCTGTTAAAAGTAACGTTAAATTAAAATGTATTTATTATTTTTTTATTTTTTTATTAATGCACTTCAAGTCAATGTACAGTCAGAACTGGTGTGTGTGCGTGTGTTTGCACGTAATACACCCATGAGACAGGGAGGTGACAGTGATGCGTAAATCGAGTTACCCCTCCCACTTCTGCTAGTTTGACTGATATTTCTTATCCCGTGCGAATTGGCCTTTAATATTACAGACGTCCTGTGGTATTACCTCACTACATGTACCCTTGTAAAACAAAACCCGTAGGAATAGGGCTTTACTGTTAGCTTAGCAACATTCTTAAGTCATTTGCAAATCTATAGTCTCTCATGCAGTGCGCTAGTTGTGTGGTGCACACAGTAGAGCATTCCAGTTTATTCACTTATTAGGTTTCTTAAGACAGTTCTCTAGGTGTTGAAAGGGAGCTTTAATTACAGATTCATTGCCATGTGATTATTAGTAATTAAATATACAGTTGTGTGTGTTTCACATTTTAAGAGCTATTGAAAGACAATACCTCCATTCAGAGGACAATCACCCTCTGGCCAAAACCTTATCCACAACTCATAATTTCCAACACGATCTCCAGCACAAGATGATCCAGGGCTCTATTTTAAGAACACATAATTGCTGAGGCCAATCACAATGCCAGTTTACTTAACTGCTGCCACACAGCCTTCATATTGAGCATTAAACCAAGGCTGCTAAAATCTGTCTCTAAGCTCACAGTGATTCTCAGTTGCACATGAGACAGCAAATTCAACAGAACATGATTTACAAACATAAAAATAGTTTGGGCTCGGGATTTGTATGCTGACAAACGGATGTTCTCCAAAACTGCACTGCGGTTCTGTTTAAAATCATTCGGCCGTGCCCTGAAAATATTTTGATTTCTTAAGTATACATTTGAAAATATTACTTGCCAACTAAATATTCTGAATGAACTCCAAACAAACTGATGTACAACTACAATGACGTATCATGCCCTGCAGCCTCTACGCCAAAGTGTCAAACCACCGATCTAAATGGCATGACATTTTTAACTTCATCCCACATCTGCAAACATTACTGATGTAAAGGGATCCATTAATACAAATTAGATCCATTTGAAATGGCGAACCACTGCAGACACATGAACTGTGACCTATTCACATTGTCAAGACTAGCAAACAGAACAGCTGTAAACTCATTTTTCCCATAGCACATAAGCATTCAGATTATTTTATAAATCTAGAAAAATATAGTCCAACATGATTTGTTCTTATTGAGTTAAAGTAGCCAGGAGATGCAGAATGTTAGAAGCAGTTAGACTGTGGCACATGGCCAGAGCTGAGCAGAGTGCAGTTCCTCTGAGGCCTCGACGCAGCCTCCAGACCTCCAGAACAAGAGCCGCATTCAGGCCTACTGCGTTCCCAGCGGGCAGGACTGTGGGCCCAACCGACTTTTGCAAATTAAAGAGTTCTGTCTTCAGACCACAATACTGTTTCCTCTAACCATTATGCATCTCATGTCCCCAAAGTACAGCAAATGTTCTGGAGAATGAATTAAACTGGGCATCATTTTTGGACTAAATCCGGACAGGAAGTGACGTTATTCTCTTCGGAATAGTTTTTTCATCATTTGCTGACCCAAGTCTTTCAAAACCTGTATGAATTTCTGTCTTCTTGAGATTGTCCATGTCACAAGTTAAGCTTGGTGACAGGACATGAATTACATGGACTTGATACACATGCACACATCACTACCTGATTATGCCGGCATTTACCATCTTTTAAGATCAGAATGATGTTGTAATGTGTTTACCCCATTTGAAATGAATTTGATATACATTTTGTTTTCTGTTTAATTCAATGATTAATTTTCTTTAATAACTTCACAACCAGATATAATTGCAATCAGAATTACCTTTTATTTCTTGAAAGAATTACCCCCAAAACTTTGTTTTGGCTGTTGGCCTTTTGGTCTCATCCCATGCTGCACCATCAAACAGTCCGTTTGATTCAAACATGTTTTTGTAGCATTAGCATTGCCTAATTGGACTGCACCATTGGTAATTTTGTATGGGGGAGGGGGAATATCTGGTAAACAATTTTTCCCTTTTCATTTCCTTTTTTTTTTTGGTTTAGTGTGTTGGTGGTTAAGTACCCATGGGTTTACACAGTGTTATTTGTGAATATGTTTAGTGTTTTATTATTTTTATTTTTTGGTGTATAATGTGTTGTATGTGTATTCCCTGCTTGTTCATTTGGAACAGGCTGAGGGTGGAGTTAGCCCTTACAAATAGGGAACTGTAGAGACTATCAGGCAGTCTTGGTCTGTTTAAGGCTGGAGGTGTGTGATGCTGTTGCGAATTGGACTGAATTATTCGGTGTAGCCTTTTTGCACATTGTTGCAGTTTTTGTTTTGTCTTGTTTGTACCTTTCAATGTAAATATATATATTTTTTTCTCTCTATAATAAACCACCGTTTGGAGATCCACTGAACCTCTGCCCGCTTGTTCAAATTATTCTCCCTGACCACTGGGCCATCTCTTACAGTTGGTGTCAGAAGTGGGATAGCCCTGGTCATAAACAAGCTGGATTATTTTTGCTCATTGAGATGCCACCAAAGCTGAGGGGTCAGCCTGAGGAGGGCAATGAGCAAGATCTGGGTCAAGGTGCAAGTGGAGGTTCGTCTGCTGCTGAAGTTACTTCATCTGGAGGAGAAGCAGCCATCACCAGTCTTTCCAAGATGTTCCAGAGCTTTATGGAATATCAGCGAGATCGTGATGACAGGCAAGAGAGAGAAACGGCCCGTCGGGAACAACAATACAAGGTCCTCCAGCATCAGGTCAGCCAGATACAGCTTGACTTTGAACACACCAGGGATGGTGTGTCTACTTCGGGTAAATCAGCTCGAGTGATGGACCAAGAGCTACGTATGACAAGGCTGGAAGACAACGACGACATTGAGCATTACCTCACAACCTTTGAACGACTGGCAGAAGTCGTAAAATGGCCAAAGGAGGACTGGGCTATACGCCTTATCCCGCTGTTGACTGGTAAAGCACGGAGCGCTTTTGTCTCTATGGACCCAATATTGACGCAGGATTATAATGCGGTCAAACAGGCAATCTTGTCAAAATATGAAATCAACTCTGAAACCTATAGACTGAGATTCCGAGGGCGTGAGACTCCAGTAGAGGAAACTCCCAGAGAACTTTATGTACGCCTCAAGGATCTGTTCTGCAAGTGGGTAGAGTTTGACAGCTGCGACAAGGAGGACATTATGGAGACTTTGGTGTTAGAGCAATACTTACGAGTGCTCTACCCGGAAATAAGGACTTGGGTCAAAGAAAGGAATCCCTTCACTGCTAAAGAAGCTGCTACACATGTGGAGGCCTACATTGCAGCACGAAAAGGCCCTGGCAACTATCGATATGCAGGCATGATACATCCTGGCAGGGGTAAGTCTGAAGGAACTGGGGCTGGTTTAAACTCTTATACCACTAGCCCAGCCAAGATCCTGAAGCCCATCTACAATAAGACTTATACTGCTAAGGCCCCACAAGTAGGACAACATTCTGACAGGACCGATGTTGTGTGTTTTAATTGTGGAGAACGTGGTCATACTAGTCCTTTTTGCCCCTTGAAAAAACCCAAAACCACCAGTCTTTGTTGGGTGCCCCGTCCTAATCATTCCCCCACCCATGCCCACAACCCAGAGCCCACTATAACCGTCTTGCTTAATGGTAAACCACTCACTGCCCTAATAGACACAGGTTGCTCCCGTACGCTGGTACAGTCTCAGTACATCCCTAGAGATATGTGGAATGAGGAGGAAACCGTCTCCATTGTCTGTGTACATGGAGATAGAACAGAGTTACCCACAGCAGATGTCTATATTGAAATACACAACCAGCCTTATCTGATGGGTGTGGGGGTAGCCACCAATCTCCCCTTCCCCATTTTGTTGGGTACTGATGTCCCTATTTTGTCAGATCTAGTGCAGAGCAGCACTTGGTGTGGGGTAGTTACAAGGGCCCAAACCCAGCATAAAAGGCAGGAGACAGAGATTAATGCTTTGAATGAGATGCCTTTTTCAACTGCTGACATAGAGGCAGAGCTTAAGCCCACTGATGAAGAGAGGTTAGCGAGGCGTAGGGAGGAGGTGAAGGGACTTATTGACAACGCTGACCATGTTGATCTAGATTTAGGGGAACCTGAACTAACCGAGTCTGATGTAACTATACCCAACAACTTAGCTGAGTTACAAAAGGAAGACCCCTCTCTGGTGGAGTTCTTTAAGCAAGCTGAGAAGGGTTGTCTCTTGCATGGCCTGGGAGAAACATATGTTCTCAAGGCGGGCCTTCTCTATAGAAAGAGTAAGGAGGAAGGAACTCAGTTGGTTGTACCTAAAGCATACAGGAAGGAGGTGCTTGAGCTCGGACATACAATTCCCTGGTCTGGTCATTTAGGTTTCATGAAGACCCTTATGAGAGTTTCTAAGAGGTTTTACTGGCCTAAGATGTATACTGAAGTGAAAGAGTACTGTAAGTCTTGCCCCGAGTGTCAGCTCACAACTAGTTATAAACCTCCCTATGCACCGCTACACCCATTACCTGTCATTGATATGCCTTTTGAGCGTATTGGAGTAGATGTGATAGGTCCATTAGAAAGGAGCCAGTCAGGGAACAGGTTCATTCTTGTTATCTGTGACTATGCCACTAGGTATCCCGAGGCTTATCCTCTCAGAGAAGTCACTGCTAAGCAGGTAGCAACTGCACTTCTCAGATTCTTCACTCAAGTAGGCATACCTAAGGAGGTCCTAACAGATCAAGGACCAAATTTCATGAGTCGCACCCTGCACCAGGTTTATCAACTCTTAGGAATTAAGAGAGTAAGAACTACCCCTTATCATCCTCAGACAGATGGCTTGGTTGAAAGGTTCAACAAAACTCTAAAAAATATGCTGAAAAAGTTTGTTTCAGAGACTGGAAAAGATTGGGACAAGTGGTTGCCATACCTGTTGTTTGCGTATCGGGAGGTACCCCAAGCATCAACAGGATTTTCTCCCTTTGAACTCCTCTATGCTCACCCAGTCAGAGGTCCTCTTGATGTTTTAAGAGAGGCCTGGGAAGCACCAGCAAAGCCAGGTCAAATAAACATTATTTCTTATGTCTTAAAGATGAGAGAACAGTTGGAGAAAACTACAGCTATGGCTCGAAAAAACCTTCTTCAGAACCAAGCACGTCAAAAGGAATGGTATGATCAGACAGCCAGAACCCGCAGCTTTGAAGAAGGAGATGAGGTATTGTTACTTCTGCCTACTTCAGAAAACAAGCTACTGGCCAGGTGGCAGGGCCCTTACCGGGTCCAACGGAAGGTAGGCCCAGTCACCTATGAAGTTTACATTCCATCGAGAAGCAAGCCATTGCAGACATTTCATGTTAATCTACTAAAAAGATGGCATGTGCGACCTCCATCTTCTGTTTCTCCAACTAGCACCAGTGAATCAAGTCCAGAGAAAACTTTGTTCATTCGAGCAGTGGAGGACGAAGAGGAAGTAGAGGAACAATACTTCCCTCTTCCTCGCCAATCTGCTCAACTAGATTTGTGCCAACTGTCAGAACATGGAAAAAAGCAATTACTGGACCTGATACCACCGGGTCTATTCAAAGAGACACCTGGTCTGACCAAAATGGTATCACACCACATTACCCTGCACAATGCTAAACCCATTCGCCAACCTGTTTACAGAATACCAGAACGACTCTTGCCTGCCTTTAAAGAGGAGTTAGAATCCATGCAGAATCTGGGGGTCATAGAGCCATCTGCCAGTGAGTGGAGTAGTCCAGTCATCTTGGTGCCCAAGAAGGATGGCAGCCTTCGTTTCTGCTTGGACTTTCGGAAGGTAAACAGCGTCAGTAAGTTTGACTGCTATCCCATGCCCAGGGTAGATGATCTTGTGGAACGACTGGGACGAGCTAAGTACATCAGCACCCTAGACCTATGCAAAGGCTATTGGCAGGTTCCGTTGACCCCAGAGAGTCAGGAAGTGACAGCCTTCCGAACACCATTTGGGCACTTCCATTTCCGGGTATTGCCTTTTGGCATCCATGGGGCACCATCCACCTTTCAACGAATGATGGATCAACTCCTACGAGGTACAGAGGGATATGGAGCGGCTTATCTAGATGACATTGTCGTCTATAGCAAGTCATGGGAAGAACATCTGCTTCATCTGAAAGATGTTCTAGGGAGGATTAAAAGTGCAGGACTTACCCTTCGCCCTGACAAGTGTTTTTTGGCCAAGCAAGAAACACAATATCTGGGATTCGTTCTGGGTCATGGAATGATTCGGCCTCAAGTCAGCAAAATTGAGGCTATTAAGTCTGCTGGAAGACCACAGACGAAGAAACAAGTGCGGTCCTTCCTTGGACTCAGTGGATGGTATAGACGGTTTATACCAAACTTTTCTGCACAAGCTGCTGCACTGACCAGTCTCACCAAAAAGGACAAACCAAACAAGGTGGTGTGGACTGATGAATGTGAACTTGCTTTTCAGGGCTTAAAAGACACTCTATGCAAGGAGCCAATACTGCAGAGTCCCGATTTTGAACAGGAGTTTACTGTGCAAACCGATGCTTCTGAGCACGGCATTGGAGCCGTTTTGTTACAGGGGCAGTCAGGACAATTAAGACCGGTGGCTTACATTAGTAGGAAGCTCCTTCCCCGTGAGTCTAGGTACTCTACGGTGGAGAAGGAGTGTTTGGCTATTAAATGGGCCCTGGACTCTCTACGTTATTATTTGCTGGGCCGGAAATTTAGACTGGAAACTGATCATCGGGCCCTGTCCTGGTTGGGGAAAATGAGAGACACTAATTCTAGGATTACAAGGTGGTTTTTAGCTATGCAACCATTTGATTTTGAAGTCCTTTATAGATCAGGCACCCAAAACTGTACTGCGGACTATCTTTCACGGACACCTCACGAGGTGTCTGGAGAAGGGGGGGAAAATGTCACAAGTTAAGCTTGGTGACAGGACATGAATTACATGGACTTGATACACATGCACACATCACTACCTGATTATGCCGGCATTTACCATCTTTTAAGATCAGAATGATGTTGTAATGTGTTTACCCCATTTGAAATGAATTTGATATACATTTTGTTTTCTGTTTAATTCAATGATTAATTTTCTTTAATAACTTCACAACCAGATATAATTGCAATCAGAATTACCTTTTATTTCTTGAAAGAATTACCCCCAAAACTTTGTTTTGGCTGTTGGCCTTTTGGTCTCATCCCATGCTGCACCATCAAACAGTCCGTTTGATTCAAACATGTTTTTGTAGCATTAGCATTGCCTAATTGGACTGCACCATTGGTAATTTTGTATGGGGGAGGGGGAATATCTGGTAAACAATTTTTCCCTTTTCATTTCCTTTTTTTTTTTGGTTTAGTGTGTTGGTGGTTAAGTACCCATGGGTTTACACAGTGTTATTTGTGAATATGTTTAGTGTTTTATTATTTTTATTTTTTGGTGTATAATGTGTTGTATGTGTATTCCCTGCTTGTTCATTTGGAACAGGCTGAGGGTGGAGTTAGCCCTTACAAATAGGGAACTGTAGAGACTATCAGGCAGTCTTGGTCTGTTTAAGGCTGGAGGTGTGTGATGCTGTTGCGAATTGGACTGAATTATTCGGTGTAGCCTTTTTGCACATTGTTGCAGTTTTTGTTTTGTCTTGTTTGTACCTTTCAATGTAAATATATATATTTTTTTCTCTCTATAATAAACCACCGTTTGGAGATCCACTGAACCTCTGCCCGCTTGTTCAAATTATTCTCCCTGACCACTGGGCCATCTCTTACAGTCCAGTCTGCTCTTTTCCATACAATGAAAGTGAACGGTAACCACGGCTGTCAAGCAAGACTATTTTCAGTGAATAACTACTACTCACGCAAATCTATTTTATAGCTTCAGAAGACTTGGAATATAGTACAATATAGAATGGTATGATGCTTTTTGACTTTTTTTGGAGCTTAACAGGCCGCAATCACCATCCACTCGAATGGAAGAGAGCAGCTCGGACATTCTGCTAAACTTCTCATTTTCCACAGATGAACGTAAAACATTTTTTTATGTTAAATTTTCAATTTGAGTTCAATTTAAATATGCATGAACTATCCCTTTAAGAAAGACTTGCAGATGGAACCTGGTGTCTCTTAAACCCTTGAATCTTTCAAATTGACTTCCCTCAAAAACCCTCAAAATTCGTTCTTTGTTTTTAAGTAGACAGTTAGTGTGGTCAGGTTCAGAAACGGAAGTGACAGAAATCTTCCATCTGTCTTCAGACATGTTATCAATAATGCAAAGTTAGAGTGTGTTGAACAAAGACTGAGATCATTTATTGTCTATGCATTCATTATTCGTTCATCATGCACTTAAATGTTCGCAGAAGTTCAAATTATGAAAAGGGATACAACATTTATAAAAGAAAAGCATAAAATAATGCATTTACTGTATATAAACTACTGTATACACTACCGCTTTCAACTCTTTTCAACAATGATAAATGTTACTTTAGCAAATCAGCATATCAGAGTGATTTATGAAGGATCATGTGACACTGAAGACTGCAGTAATGGCTGCTGAAAATGACAGTTAAACTACATTTTAAAATATATTAAAATAGAAAACAGTTATGTTAAATAGCAAAAATATTTCACAGCATTACTGTTTTTAATGCATTTTGATCAAATAAATGCAGCTTTGGTGCATGAGCATAAGAGACTTCTGTCAAATTTAAAAATCTAAAAATTCAAAACAAAATCGTACAACCACAAACTTTCAAACGCTAATGTAAATTAATTTTCACAGTTTTTTACTGTTAAATTAACCTTGCAAAAAATTGCAAAATTTCACAGATTTGTTGAAAATGAATTATGTCTCAAAATGCAGCACCTTCAAGTCAACATCCAGGGTTAAAACTGTAGCTTCTAGCTTGTTCCACATATCTCAAATGCAAACATAGAGGTTTACTCTGAGGTTAAACTGGCCAGCAGGGCTCTGTTTCCAGCCCACATGTGGCCGGTTCCATCAGGAAATATTTCTTCACTTGTCAGAAATGAATGCTATAGGCTATATTTCTACATCTAACGCAACAATCTCAGTTTTTTGTTTTGTTTTATTACGATGCTGCTCTGAAGATGTGAGAAATAATTGTCACGGTTCATAGATCCAATGCCTCTCTCTAGTCTCGTGCTTTGTTGTTTACATGTGTGTGAGTGGGTGTGTCCGGATCGTTACGGTTGATCAGTATCCAGCTGCAATCACTCATCATAATAATAATAATAATAATTCATTACATTTATATAGCGCTTTTCTCTGCACTCAAAGCGCTTTACATAGAAGGGGGAATCTCCTCAACCACCACCAATGTGCAGCATCCACCTGGATGATGCGACGGCAGCCATATTGCGCCAGAACGCCCACCACACACCAGCTTACTGGTGGAGAGGAGACAGTGATGAAGCCAATCAGTGTATGAGGATGATTAGGAGGCCATGATGGACAGAGGCCAAGGGGCAAATTTGGCCAGGATGCCGGGGTTACACCCCTACTCTTTCGAAAGACATCCTGGGATTTTTAATGACCACAGAGAGTCAGGACCTCGGTTTAACGTCTCATCCGAAGGACGGTGCTCTTTTGGCAGTATAGTGTCCCCGTCACTATACTGGGGCATTAGGACCCACACAGACCACAGGGTGAGCACCCCCTGCTGGCCTCACTAACACCTCTTCCAGCAGCAACCTGGTTTTTCTCAGGAGGTCTCCCATCCAGGTACTAACCAGGCCCAGCCCTGCTTAGCTTCAGTGGGCAACCAGTCTTGGGCTACAGGGTGACATGGCTGCTGACTCATCACCAGCTGCCACTCATCTCATCTCCTATAAATGCTCACCACTTTCTCATCTCCTTTATCAGATTGTTGCATGAAGTCTCTGTGTTGTCTGTTCCTGTTCCCGTGCCCCGTCTTGAGTTCCTGTGTTCCGGTTTCACGTCGTGTTGGATTACGTCATCACTCATCAGCGCACGCTGTACTTCATTCATCACTCCGTGTCTGACCATCGAAGTCCCTGCGCCACCGCCTGCATCACCCTGGATTATTCATCATCATCATCTTCATCAACATAATTGACTATTAATAAAGCGCTTTTACTTGCATATTGTGTCCTCGTTCCTGACGTAACAGAACGATCTGACCAAGGATGGATACAGCAAGTACATCAGCGCCGACCATGGAGGAATGTTTGAGTAACAGTATGGCTCGTCTGGACATTCAAGAGAAGAATTCAAACGATACTGGTCGCGCTGTTCAGGCGTTAGTGGCGCAGGTGTCCGAGCTCACCCAGCAGATCCAACAGTTACGAGCTCCCACTGCGCCGCCCACACCGGTCGTTCCCCCCACACCATCGGAGAGCCCATCCCAGTCGGAGCCACGCCTACCAGCCCCAGAGTCCTATTCAGGTGATCCAAAATTTTGCAGAGCTTTTCTAACCCGGTGTTCCATGCATTTTTCTCTTCAACCCAAGACTTTCCAGACCGAGCGATCCAAGGTCGCCTTTGTACTCACCCTCCTGACTGGGAAAGCGGCGTTATGGGGAACGGCGGTGTGGGAGAATGAAGATCCGTGCTGCGCCTCGTTCCAGGAGCTCTCCGCTGAAATGAAAAGAGTTTTCGACCGGGCGGTCGGCGGAAGAGAAGCTGCTAGAATGCTGGCTGATTTACGTCAAGGAGAGAGATCAGTGTCAGACTTTTCGATCGAGTTCCGGACCCTAGCAGCGGAGAGCAGATGGAACGAGGAGGCGCAGTGGGACATGTTCCTGCATGGGCTGGCTGACCGCGTCCAAAGAGAGATCTATGCTTTGGACCTGCCTCAATCTCTTAATGAACTCATCGCTTTAGCCCTCAGAGTTGATGCTCGACTATCCCGAGTTGGAGGTCACGCCACGAGTAGACGCCCTCTGGCGGGTGCCGAGGGTCCACGATTTGGAGGCGGGACGCGGTCAGCCCCGTCGACGATCACGAGCCCATGCAGGTGGGTCGAGCTCGGCTTTCCCGGGAGGAGAGGGAAAGGCGGAGGTCCCAGGGCCTTTGCCTATTCTGTGGAGGAGCCGGACACTATGCTTACAACTGTCCGGTAAAAAGGCCAAGCCCAATAGTAAGTATGAGGCTACTATCGGGTGGGATCTCCGCCGAGAAGACCTCATCAACATCTACCCTCCTTCCGGTAAGACTGAGATGGTCAACACTCACTCACGACTGTCAAGCACTCTTGGACTCCGGGGCAGAAGGCAATTTCATGGATCACTCATTCGCACGTCAATTCAAGATTCCCCTCAAACCCCTCACACATCAGATTGCTGTACACGCACTTAATGGACAAGAACTTCCCACCATCACTTTTGCCACAGAAGACATCACCCTCATCACATCAGGCAACCACACCGAGATCATCTCTTTCTATATCCTGGACACTCCCCTTGCACCCATTGTCCTTGGTCACCCTTGGCTCACCCGTCACAACCCTAAAGTGGACTGGCAGCTCAAATCTGTGTCTTCGTGGAGAAATCAGTGTCATAAGTCTTGTCTATTGTCTGCCTGTCCGTCTGTTTCTGTCCCTGTGTTGCAGGAGGAGGCAGTGGATCTGTCTAACGTGCCCGCGGAGTACCTGGACCTGAAGGAGGTGTTCAGTAAGTCTCGGGCTGCTTCTCTCCCTCCGCATCGTCCCTATGACTGTGCCATAGACTTATTACCAGGTACGGCTCCGCCCAAGGGCAAGTTATATTCACTCTCGACACCAGAGAGGGAGGCTATGGAGAAATATATTTCTGATTCTCTAGCAACGGGGTTCATCCGCCCTTCCTCTTCTCCAGCGGGGGCGGGGTTCTTTTTTGTGGGGAAGAAGGACGGATCTCTGCGGCCTTGTATTGACTACCGGGGGTTGAACAACATCACGGTAAAGAATACTTATCCTTTACCGTTGATGTCTTCAGCCTTCGAGAGGTTGCAGGGAGCGTCCATCTTCACAAAATTGGATTTACGTAATGCTTATCATTTGGTCCGCATCAGGGAGGGGGATGAGTGGAAGACCGCGTTTAACACCCCCAGGGGACACTTTGAATACTTGGTTATGCCTTTCGGGCTTTCCAACAGTCTAGCGGTCTTCCAGGCACTCGTCAATGACGTGCTGCGAGATATGATAGATCAGTTCATTTATGTCTACCTGGACGACATACTGATTTTTTCTTCTTCTCTCCAGGAACACGTGCAGCACGTCCGACGAGTGCTTCAGAGGTTGCTAGAGAATGGGCTTTTTGTCAAGGCGGAGAAATGCGATTTTCATGCACAGTCTGTTCCATTCCTAGGGTACATTGTGTCGGTTGAGGGAATGCGCATGGATCCTGAGAAGATCAAGGCTGTGGTAGAGTGGCCAAGTCCAGAGTCTCGTAAGGCCCTACTGAGATTTCTGGGGTTCGCCAATTTCTACCGGCGTTTTATTCGCAACTTCAGCCAACTAGCCGCACCTCTGACCGCCTTGACCTCCCCCAGAACGACGTTCAGGTGGTCAGAAGCAGCCGAGGCTGCGTTTGCCAAACTGAAGGGTTGCTTCGTTTCAGCCCCCATTCTGACAACCCCTGATCCATCACGTCAGTTCGTGGTGGAGGTCGATGCGTCAGAGGTGGGGGTAGGAGCAGTGTTATCCCAGCGCTCTCTCTCAGACGACAAGATGCATCCTTGCGCGTTTTTGTCTCATCGTCTATCTCCTGCCGAACGTAATTATGACATTGGGAACAGAGAGTTGTTGGCAGTCAAGTTAGCATTGGAAGAGTGGCGGCACTGGTTAGAAGGGTCGGGGGTACCTTTTATCATTTGGACCGATCACAAGAACTTAGAATACATTCGGACTGCTAAAAGATTGAACTCCAGGCAGGCTCGGTGGGCACTTTTTTTCGGTCGTTTTGATTTTACTCTCTCGTACCGCCCGGGTTCTAAAAACATCAAACCCGATTCTTTATCGCGCATTTTTGATCGTTCCGAACGGCCGTCTACTCCCGAGTGCATTTTACCGGAGACTCTATTCATCTCCACACTCGTATGGGAGGTCGAATCGAAGGTCAAGAAGGCCTTAGAAGGGGAAACGCCCCCGGTCGGTTGCCCACCGAATCGTTTATTTGTGCCTGAGGGTCTGAGGTCCAGCGTCATTCAGTGGGGGCATTCTTCCAATGTGGCTTGTCATCCAGGAGTCAGTCGCACTAGATTTTTAGTCAAGCAACGATTCTGGTGGCCTCTCATGGCTCGTGACATTCACAATTTTGTTTTGGCTTGCTCAGTTTGTGCCACTGGTAAGACTTCCAATCGACCTCCAGATGGGTTACTCCAACCGCTGCCGGTCCCTTCGAGACCCTGGTCCCATGTCGCTCTAGATTTTGTTACCACCCTCTCAGGGTCACACGGTAGTTTTGACCGTACTGTCACGGTTCATAGATCCAATGCCTCTCTCTAGTCTCGTGCTTTGTTGTTTACATGTGTGTGTGTGTGAGTGGGTGTGTCCGGATCGTTACGGTTGATCAGTATCCAGCTGCAATCACTCATCACCAGCTGCCTCTCATCTCCTATAAATGCTCACCACTTTCTCATCTCCTTTGTCAGATCGTTGCATGAAGTCTCTGTGTTGTCTGTTCCTGTTCCCGTGCCTCGTGTCCCGTCTTGAGTTCCTGTGTTCCGGTTTCACGTCGTGTTGGATTACGTTTCATGTCTGGATCACGTCATCACTCATCAGAGCACGCTGCACTTCATTCATCACTCCGTGTCTGACCATCGAAGTCCTTGCGCCACCGCCTGCATCACCCTGGATAATTCATCATCATCTTCATCAACATAATTGACTATTAATAAAGCGCTTTTACTTGCATATTGTGTCCTCGTTCCTGACGTAACAATAATAGTCCACTAATGAGAGCTTTTTATTTTCTAATCATTCAAAATGAAAACTATTGTCTATGAGTCTCATCTAAGTAGACAGTGATTGACACTCTCTATTATGGGACCATCCTCTGAAGTTATGTGATCCACCAGACCATATGAATATGACTTTATGCACTGCATGACAATGTATAATGAGCTTGACCATTCATAGTTATTATCAACCACATTCCCAAACAATCAGATAAGTGAGTATGTGCTGGTCATAAAAGGAAATCAGTCTGAAAGTAATGCAGACTCTGTGTTTCAGCAATCAGGGTGAATCATATGGTTGTAACACAGCGAGAGAGGTGGTGTTGTGGGGGTGGGGTGGACTCGCTTTCTGAAACCTGAACTTGAGCATGTTCTGTGATTGTTTGAATGCCAGGTGTGAGCAGCTGTTTGCTGGGACCCACATACAGAACAGTGAAAGCAGTTTGGGAATGTGTCCACAGATCTAGTCAGTGCTGGTGACATTAAACAGCTTTAGCTACACTGCAAACAAATCTCTTAATCAGTATTTTTGTCCTGTTTTTGAGTCAAGATATCTAAACATCCTTAACATGATTAAATTTGCAAGAAAAAAACTGCATAGATATTAAGGCTTGTTTTAGAGAGTTTATTTTTTGAGTAAGGACAACATAAGGTGCCATTAGTTAATGCATTAACTAAATTGATAACGAGCAATGCATATTTATTCATCTTTGTTAACGTTAGTTAATAACGATTTAAGTGTTCATTTAGTTCACATTAGCTGAAGTTTATTACATAAATAATATTAACAGATACTACTTTTAATTTTAATGTATTAGTGAATGTTAAAATTAACATAAACTAAGATTAATACCGTAAGTGCTTTACAAGTATTTTTCATTGTTAGGTCATGTTAACTAATGTTGTTAACTGTTAACAAATGGAACCTTAATGTAAAAGTGTAATTTTTTTCTTACCCTATTTGAAAAATAGATACTGATTTGGGAAACAAAAATACTGATTTTCATTTTCATTATATAAAATATCACTATACATGTGACCCTAAACAGTGAATGGGAACTAAATATAATAAAAGAGCACATTTCAACCAGACAGTTGACAATTCTTTCCAAACAGACCATCTGTGTGTTTAAAACTGTAGAGGTAAATCTGCGGCACAAGATTTTTTATTCCAACGCAGATTTTCATTTGACATCCTGAATAACTGCTAATGATAATATTTAATTCTGGAAAGCCCTCCACACACACAGCTCATATGATGATATCCAACAACACATACCACACTTTCCAACATTGTCTGATTCCCTTGACCACCATATCATTAACATTTGCTTGAAAATGTTAAAGTGCACACTACAGTTTTGATATAATTTTTCACGAACCAGTTTAACACATTGCTCTAATTTAAAATGAAAAACTTTTGCAATGCTTGAAATATTATAAATTGTACAGTATCTAATGGAGGCAGAAAAATTTAATGAAGTTTTATGTAACAAAGTTCGGGAGGAGCTTGTTCAGGTAATCATCCAATCAGCACAAGAAGAAGCCAGTATAAATAAAGCCTTCCCTTACCTCCTGTCTCATGACTAATCACCTCACTTTCGGCTGGGTCTACTCATAGATACCTATGAGCTATACATTCACAGGGGGGAGTACTCTGGGGTCGGGCCGAATTCCGAGCTCGGAGCCCTCCCCCCGGACAGCAAGCCAAATACGCATTATAATATTACATCAGATTTCATTAATATGTGAACTCGTGAAATACGCTTATTTGGAAATGACTAAGCTCCAAGGAATCAAACATGAATAAATCCAGCTGCAAAGGAATTGTGGAGCCTCTGATCTCACTGTTCACTTACAGAGTTCAATACCATCATCTACCATCCTTAGGAAAGAGTTTAAAGTCACAATTATCTTGATCTGTTCTCTCTCTCACTCACTCACTCACTCACACTCACTTGCTTTGTAGCTGTTTTATGCTCTTCCTGGAAATGGAAGGGTTACGTTAATGGTCAAGACTTTTGCAAGCTTATAAGCAGTATGCATTTACAAAAACTTTGCGATTGGAAAGCTATGGCAGAGTTTATGAAATCTGCTCACTTACTGCATAGATAAAACATGCTCTGGACGGTAACAGCAGCAAGTGACCCTTGCTTGAAACATTATGTATGTTGTAGTCATGCGGGACTCTTACTTTAACATGTTTAAAATTCAAAGACATAGCTGATTGCTTTTAAATGAAAGCAAATAAATATAATATTAAAAATCATGTTTAATTTCTATTCCAATAATGTCACTCAAAAAAATACTGTTTTCAAACAGGTTTCCAGAACACTTCGCCTGTCTGCCACTGGTTGGCCAGAAAAGATATAGTTGTCGCAAACTCACATCATTGGTTAAGCATTTCTATGTCGGGCTGGTCGGGATGATCAAACAAACAGAATAATGTTTGGATAAGGCCACAGTGTTTACATTTTGGGGACAAAAGGTGCTTGTTTTGTTAAAATTCAAAGTATTTCAACTAACATAAAAACACTGAAAAATGACAAAAACCCATTCATTTTATTAAATGCGTCTCCTCATGAAACTACAAAAAATGGGAAACAAGCTTGTCAAATGCAATAATGACTTTCCCTGAAAACAAGCCAAGCCTTCAAACTTCAGTTTATATAGCAATAGTTTAACAAGAGTGCAGGGTTTTTTATGCTAGCAGAGATCTGGATTGTGTCAGTTTAATCTCAACATTACCCAGACACATATTTATACAACACCGATAGACACAGAATTTCATACGCAGGTTTCTTCTTCTGTTATAAGGACCAATATTTAGAGCATAGATATATGGATAGAACGGAAAAGTAATGCATATTCATGCATAATAAGCATATAGATTATTCCTGGAAACCGAGTGGCAAGAGGCCACACAGAGAACATCTAGGTCTGAGCAGAAACAGAGAGCAGTATGAAGGGGAAATGACTCTCAGTTGAGCACAGTGATTGAACACTAATGGATGGTCAGCTGCTATCCATCACTCAAACAAACTAGGGCTCAGACCCAGAATGCCTCTCATCAACAACAAATACTGTAACACACACTCAATGAAAGGCATGCAGTAATCATCACTAATGACACGTGATGAACACAAAAAGCTCAGACAGAGGATACGGTCATATCTGAAGTGGTTATAGCACAGTTTACTTTTTTGACCTCACAGACTGGAATAACTTAAATAAAACTTACCTGAACAACCTTCTGTTTGGAATAAACATATTATGCTTTATGACGCATAAACTTCTTTATGTTCTTTTGAACTTTCTATTCATCAAAGTACAGCAAATGTTCTGTATGTAAAGGACTTTGGGAGTTGTAAATCAAGATGGCGCCAGTTTGAATAAAACAAAGGAGTGTGAGTCTCCAGAGTGATACGAGAGATATTAAAGTAGCGGCAGTTTCATATATCCAGATGAGTGGAATGATATTCAGCTTTGCCATGGATGACAACGAGGACTCAATAATAACAAACAAGTATTTCAGAGCACCATGTCATAAAAAGAAAAAACATGTGCCTTTTACTTTTTTACATTTTGTTTAGAATATACGTGCTATTTAATGGTTTAGGATTAATAAAAAATAAAAAATAAAATAAACTTTTGTTCAGCAAGGATGCTTTAAATTGATCAAAATGACAGACTTTTACATTGGTACAAAAATTTTATTTCAAATAAATACTGTTCTTTTGAACTTTCTATTCATCAAAGTACAGCAAATGTTCTGGAGAATGAATTAAACTGGGCATCATTTTTGGACTAAATCCGGACAGGAAGTGACGTTATTCTCTTCGGAATAGTTTTTTCATCATTTGCTGACCCAAGTCTTTCAAAACCTGTATGAATTTCTGTCTTCTTGAGATTGTCCAGTCTGCTCTTTTCCATACAATGAAAGTGAACGGTAACCACGGCTGTCAAGCAAGATTATTTTCAGTGAATAACTACTACTCACGCAAATCTATTTTATAGCTTCAGAAGACTTGGAATATAGTACAATATAGAATGGTATGATGCTTTTTGACTTTTTTTGGAGCTTAACAGGCCGCAATCACCATCCACTCGAATGGAAGAGAGCAGCTCGGACATTCTGCTAAACTTCTCATTTTCTTTCTTCATCAGCAAATACGCATATTAAAATGTTAAAGAATGCTTTCAGAAGGATCATGTGACACTGAAGACTGGAGTAATGATGCTGAAAAATCACAGGAAAAAAAAACATTTTAAAATATATTCAAATCATTTTAAATTGTAATATTATTCACAATATTACTGTTTTTACTGTATTTTTCATCAAGTAAATGAGCATTAGAGACTTCTTCCAAAAACATTTACAAAATCTTACTGACTCCAAACTTTTGAACAGTAGTATCATGTTTTACCATTTGACATTTGACATAGAAAGAAAAATCACTAATCTTGTGTTTCTTCAAGTAGCTTTAATGTTGACTAGTATTATTACTAACACCACCCATGAATAAGTGCATCAGTTTCAATCTCACGACAACAATTTGAACAAATTCTGACTAAATATAAATATATACTATATAACTGACTCTAATGCAATGGCTGTTTTACATAAATGAATGTTGGAGCTTACACTTTAAAGACAATTTTAGCACCGCTAGCATGCTTAAGACTTCCTTACTTCCTTGTATCCGATACATACAATTAAATACAAAGACCTTGACTGTTTTACTACGTCTTTGTAAGAGTAAATGCACATTATCTTTGACAGCCTTGAGATAGAAAATGGCCTTTAACCCTTAATTGGATGGTGTCAAGAATGACAATTTGTTTCTTTATGTGCTAAAATGTTGAGATCCAAGTGCTCAAGTCTTTCAATGACTCAGAGAGGGAGGCATCTCTTCAAAGCATCACTAAAGCTTTGTTCACTGTATGCACTTCATACAAACCATGTTCAACCCCCCGGAATCTGACACAGAACAAGACAGCTGCAAAACACCAGCAAACACAATTGGAATTTCGGTAGGATTAATGTAAACACAAAGTAGTCAATCATTTCTTTTGATCTGGCTAAAAAACAGGTTAATTTATTGTTGTCTAATAAACATCTCTGAATATATGGGCTATTTTATCTCGTGAATTCTCTTTAATAATGTGCTAATGATGGATTCAATCAACTTGGAATAGAAACTCTAAAATGGTCCAAACTAGATATCCTGAATAGTAATCAATAGTTAGTTTTGATTACCTAATTATTTAAAGAGATAAAATGCTGCAGAAGCAATAAGTGCTGCACATTTTCAATTCCCACACTGGGAACAGTTATGGATAATATTACACAGATAAAAATCAAATGCACCAAAACAGACCTAATCCATTTATTTTAGACTACTGATCTTATTATTTGCCCTTGTTTCTATTGGAAAAGCAGATGACGTAAGTCGAGAGTCTATTTTCTTAAAAAATCTTTTTTCTCTGTAAAAAAAAAAAAACAGAGGGGGGGGGGGGGGGATAATGAAATTAGTACATTAAAGCATTTGACCACATCAGTTTGTGACTAACTCTATTATCAGTATCCATTTCTAAATCAGCAACAGCAGTTAAAAAGCTGAAGGATGTGATGAGCTACACTACAGATTAGATCAGAACTCCAAAGGTGTGCAGGAAAGGAAGTCAAGGAGGAGGAAAGCAGGAGGCTGAAACAGGAGGTCAGCACGACAAGGAAAAGCATGAATAGTGGTCAACGGAAGAGAGGATAATTACGCAAAAGGATAAGTAAAAAATAAGAAATAGTGAGGAAGTTCGCACAGATGGGGAGATAAAAGGGTGAGGGAAACAATGTATGAACAAAGAAAATGCCATTGGTGCAGGGGAGGCAGTTCCTTCCTTTCCTTGTCGATCTTCGCGCCTAATTATACAAAAATGTAGTAGTAGGCCACTCCATCATTCAACACAGCTCCAAAACACATCTGCAAGCTATGATCCAGTGATTCATCACAAATTAGATAATCTCGTGGTGAACAGTCTTAAAAAAAACCCTGAATGTTATCTAACCACAGACCGCGTGAAAGCAATGACATAGACCTGCTACTGTGTCTGCCACAAAACTCCTTTCACTGCTCGGACTGAAGCCCCTCCAGTTAAGAACATCTCCTCACATCAGGCTCCTTCGCTTATCCATAATGCTACAATAACGTTGTTTTACCCATAAGTCATAACACTGTGTCTTTTTCAACTAAATTAAAATGCATAAAAATGAGGAGTGTTACAATGTAAAAAATGTCAACCTTCAAAAAACTGTTTAATAATTAAATAATACATTACATTTAAAAATCTATAAATAAATGAAATGAAAGAGGCTTTTAAAGATCATCAAAGTTCATTTCAAATTTTTGGCCAAAGAACATCAAGGTGAAATACTCAATACTCACTCAAGACTGCTTAAGTTGAAATCAGCCAAATTATTTCACTTTCTTTTAATTCAAATCTGCATATGGGGTGTTGGTAATGATGTTAACATTTTGTTGAATCCTTTATTGCAACGTATTTGCAAACTTTACATTTATATAAAATAATAATAATCACTGAAGTATTCTGTAACCTTGTTTATGATCTGAAGCATACATTTATTTCCTTTTGAAAACCATTAGTTTAAATTACAATCATCCTAAGAATTTGAATAGCCTAGTTTAGCTTTTATCACCCCAGATGCAGCATGGATTGTGAATGCATTACATGTACAATGTTCTCATTAAATTCTCACGATGAAAGCATCTCACCATTTTTGTTGTAAACTTTCCCGCACAATTGAAACTTTGACTTACTTTTGCACGTGAGGACGATCAGTCCCACGACCAAGGGCGCGATATAACGGAGGGTCATGTCTTGCTGATCCGAGGTTTGGTGTAAGGAGATTGTGCGCGCTGGAGAGCTGAAGTGTCCTGTAGATCATCAGAGAGGGCAGATGTTTGCACAGAGAGCGCGTGAAGTGCGGAGAGATGAGTGGGAGGAACCTAGTGGGCTGCGCCCTATGCCACACTGCAACACTTACACACATGAAACACGGACATTAGCAATAGTCACGATTTAAATCATTAAAATGCTTGTCAATTCAGCTTATACATGTCTTTTTCTGGAACCCTTCAGAATTTTCCATATTTCTGTCATACATTTCACGTCAGCTTGAATGAATTTGCCCCATTCATTTTCAAACACTGCTTCAGTTCAGTGATGTTGTCAGTCTCCCTGCATAAACTGCTTTCTTCAAGTTCTTCCACAACATTTCTGTTGGGTTAAGGTCGGGACTTTAATTTTGCTATTCCAAAACTTCTGCTTTAACCATTCAAGACTTGTGGGTTGTTTTATGTTGATTTGTCGTGCGACAGTTCCACGACTGACACCCATGCTTGACTTAAATTGTGATCCAGCTTCTCATTTAGCTTGAACAATATTGGTATGTCACTTACATGCCAAATGGCAATATTAGAGTTTTTAATTTTTTATTTATTTTTATTAATCCATATTGTCCGAAATTGGATTTTGCTTATTTTAGGTACAGGCTTATATCACCTATATTTATATTTAACACCAATAATTTTCCAAATTAATGTACTAGTATACAGTATAATGTCGTGATTTCTAAATTTACTTTTAGCATTTACAATGAGTCAATTTTATTTTATTTTTTATTTATTTAGACTAAATATTGAATATTCATATTGATATATTTAATATTCATATGAATATATTCCATTTTATTATATTCATGATAATTAATTTTATATGAATATTTATCTATTATCGGCTATAACATGGAAATTATCATCGACTTATTTCAGCCCAAAATTCTAATTTAAACCCAAAAAATAAATTACATATTTATTTTTGTAATTCATCAGCCCACAAAACATTCTTCCAAAACTCTCCTGGCTCATCCTCATGGTCTTTGGACAAACTTTGGACTGAGTTGGGCTTTCTCCATGCTATTCTGCCATGCACACCTTTTTTGATCAACTATAAGACTCTTAGTGCTTATAACACTTAAGCAAAGATCTCCTGGAATATTCTTGCATTTTGCCCCCTTTTCTTGCGAGTTTTATATTTATTCAGAAGGGCATGACTTCTAAACTCACACATGATTTTTATCCCAACAAAGATATTCCCTCATGGATCATTTTGTTCAATAAATTTGTGAAAATGAAAAAGAAATTGTTTTAATTGGATTTTCTTTATCTAGTTAAATTAGTTAAAGATCTGATGACAGTGCAGGTCAAATTAATGCAAAAATATGGGTTTTCTTAGATAATGCATTGCTGTTTGGGTGAGAGATGTGGGGCTTTGTATGTCTCCTGAAGTTTCTGGGCAATATTTTTTGACATGCAATCTAAATGCGTGAGCGATAAACCTGATATTTATTCAGTCGATGGAGCCTGAAGTCTTAATCAGTGCTTTCTATATTTATCAACAGTCATTATAAATGCTATTGTTCTTGATAATGAGCCTTTTAGTTGGCTTTTTAAATAGTTTCTAAATTGACTTTATTTGAACTGTCTACCATTAGTGGATGAAAAACAGATTCACAGAGCCTGTAATCTGATCATCCATCCAATGATCTGCTGAGAACTAATTACAAGACAAACCAAGGAATATGTATTTGAAAATAGGCTGAAGATTTCCTGTGGGACTACAGTCAAGAATCAATTTGACATGGTTTATCCCCTCACTTAACCAACCCAGTCAAATCTCTTTTGAGATAATTTTTTTTCGGTTGAAAGCTCAGTATGAAAGAATATAGTGAAGACAGCATTCGTCAAAGTAATATAAGTTGTTGGCTGTAATTTGTGAGTATGATGTTGACAGCTGTGTTCTGGAAACCTCTGGTAATGTTTGTTTGCACACCTGGAGGAGAGTGTGGCGGTGCTCTACTGACTAAAAACAAGAGATGCTAATTCAGTTGGTCACATTTTTATATCACTTCAGATCTGTGACATCCAAAAATCCAATTACTTTGGTTGTTTTAAGTTTAACCTCAAAGAATAGAATAGAATAGAATAGAATAGAATAGAATAGAATAGAGAATAGAATAGAATAGAATAGAATAGAATAGAATAGAATAGAATAGAATAGAATCACTTAAAATTAATGAAACTGTAGATAACACAATATCAAACCAATGGCATTATTTCGAGAAAGAACAAATGCATTTTTCAAACAAAACATTTTGCAAAAATAAGTTTTAGTTTAATTAGGGTTAAAACTATAGATATACTGTTCAAAAGATAACATGTTGGCATTAAAGCAATGATTTGTACACTTCCTGGTTGTCAAACATTAGTGGAACATGTATATAGTCAATGGCTGCGTCCGAAAGCTGAAAAATGCTGCCTTCAGAGGATGCATTTAAAGGTAGGAAGGCATCAAGGCACGTCTGAATCCAATGTTAGCGTCACTTCCTGTCTCCTGAGATACCCTTTGAAGGCAGCATACAGTGAGGGAAATAATTATTTGATCCCCTTCTGATTTTGTAAGTTCGCCCACTTACAAAGAAATGAAGGTTCTATCATTTTTATGGTAGGTTTATTTTAACGGATAGAGACAAAATATCAACCAAAAAATCCAGAAAAAACACAATATATAGGCCTAAAGGTTATAAATTGATTTGCATTTCAGTAAGTGAACTAAGTATTTGATCCCAAAGCAAAACATGCCTTAGTACTTGGTGGAGAAACCTTTGTTGGCAAGCACAGAGGTAAGACGTTTCTTTTAGTTGGTCACCAGGTTTCTACACATCTGAGGAGGGATTTTGGTCCACTCCTCTTTACAGATACTCTCAAAATCCTTAAGGTTTCTTGGCTGTCGCTTGGCAACTCAAAGTTTCAGCTCCCTCCACAGCTTTTCTATAGGATTAAGGTCTGGAGACTGGCTAGGCCACTCCAAGACCTTGTGCTTCTTCTTGAGCCACTCCTTTGTTGCCTTGGCGGTATGTTTTGGGGTTATTGTCATGCTGGACGACCCATCCACGACCCATCTTCAGTGGTCTAGCTGAATGAAGGAGGTTCACGTCCAAGATTTGACGGTACATGGCCCCGTCCATCAGCCTCTTAAATACAGTGAATTCGTCCTGTACCCTTAGCAGAGAAACAGCCCAAGAGCATAATGTTTCAACCTCCGTGGAGCAAAGATTAGTCCTGTCACTTTAAAACATATTAATACCATACATACCATATTTTTATGGTATACTATAAAAATGATAGATCCTTCATTTCTTTGAAAGTGGGCGAACTTACAAAATCAGCAGGGGATCAAATCATTATTTCTCCCACTGTAGATGTATCATTCACTGCCTTTAATATCCCACAATCCTGTGCTTTACATTCTGTGACAGTTGAGCTAAAAAAAAAAAAAACGGTTTGTGGTCATTGTGTGTGTAAATGTAAATTTTTGGCCAACGTTTTCCACTTCTGATTGTCACGATATGGTTGTGGAAAAGGAGAGCGAGGACTCAATTGCAGAGGTTGAATGTTTAATAAAGATAGAAAATAAATCCAGGTACAAATGAAAACAAAGCAGGCAAACAAGATAAACAGGTCTATAGCAGGAACACGAAGAAACAGATATAACGAACCAACACTGGACTACAAACACAGGGAGACTAAATAGGGGAGCAAACAAGGAGGGTAACGAATGAGGCAGGTGGGACAAATTAATCAATAATCAGATAACAAGATGGGAGGAGCTAGACAATAGACAGGAGAGCACATGGCACAAAACAACAAAACACCCATGTGCAGCACAAGACAGGACAGGCATGTGACATTACCCCCTCCTTAAGGAGCGGCTACCAGACGCTCCACTAGGGACGGGAGGGATGGACCAGGGCGTGACGGGAGGGACAGACCAGGGCGGGACGGGAGGGACAGACCAGGGTGGAACAGGGGAAATGGACAGTTCGGGAGGCCAGGGCGGACCACAGAGTTCGGGAGGCCAGGGCGGAAATGTCAGTCCATCTTGCGGCCAGGGCGGAGACGACCCTTCAGGCGGCCACGGCGGAGACGACCCCTCGGGCGGCCCAGGAACAGACACCACCGGCTCAGACACCACCGGCTCAGGAACAGACACCACCGGCCGGCTCAGACACCACCGGCTCAGGAACAGACACCACCGGCTCGGTGGCGGCCATCTTGTCCAAAGACACAGGCTCGGCAGACGTGACGCGAATAGTCACTGGATTGGCGGAGGAGCTAGACAATAGACAGGAGAGCACATGGCACAAAACAACAAAACACCCATGTGCAGCACAAGACAGGACAGGCATGTGACACTGATGTCACTTCTAGCGAAAAATTACTATTGTAGTAATTGAATATTTGCTTAGGTATCACCAAAGCTTGCTCTATTTTGCTGTAGATCCTTAAACCAATACGCTGCCTCAGAAGTCTGTCCGAAATCAGTTTTGTACCTTCGTGCGCAAATGCTGCCAAGTAATTGCCTGATAAGGTAGCGAGGCAGCAAGTCAGCTGCCTATTTTTTTATACATTGATCTAGACCAATAGTTCTAAAAAAGAAAGTTTGCATTATCCATACAAAGAAATTCATGCATTTTAAGTGAGGCTAAAGTACCACTCTGGGTTTGAAGTGTATATAAGTCACTCTCTGATTTTACAAATGTAATATCAACTGGTTTTACCATGTAGAGAAAGACATATATAACTGTGATATTCACTAAATGAAAGAATATTTTAAGGACTATCGTTATGTGAATGATCGTTATGTTGTAACATGCCTCTGTATAAACATGTTTAAAGACAAGATAAATAAAAAAAGTAGACAAGCTTATGGGGCATGTCTCTCTTCTCAGTCCATTAAAGGTGGATCATGTTTGACATGCTCTGCTTAACACAATGTGTTCTGCAATTAGAACCATTCACATGACTGAATGAAGAGTTCAAATCCTGTTGTTACTTACAATAGAAAATGGGTTGTGATTTGACTGATGATAACGCAACTGTTAGAACTGTTAACATCTATACATTGTCTTGTTTCTTGAAGTGGTGGAAAGAACCCTGCTTTTCCTTCAACAACAGGAAGGAAGTAGGAGAGAGGTCATTATTTCCATTCTGGATGCTGGGGAATATTTTTCTGAAGTTGTCTGCTTTTATGAGAGGGGCTATTGTCTGTTAAACACAAGGGTGGTGGCTGTGAACGTCTGAAGAGTGAAGGGGCTCAAGGGCAGGGAGCAGAAGACATTTAGGGTCCTATCTGTGCAATAGAGTCTTCACAAAACAGGGTTTGTTAAAAAAAAAAAAAAAACTGACATCAGTGGTCTTCATCACGGCAAAAATGCTGTTTCTGTGGTGATAGGAAGAATTTATTTATTCTGACTTTTAAATATATATTTAGATTTACATTTGTATATTCAGAGTTATAACTGTATATTCAGATTTACATTTATATATTCAGATTTGTAACTGTATATTCAGATTGACATATTCAGAGTTATAACTATATATTCAGATTGACATATTCAGAGTTATAACTATATATTCAGGATTTACATTTATATATTCAGATTTATAACTATACATTTATATACTCAGATTTGTAACTATATATTCAGATTTGTATATATTCAGATTTACATTTATATATTCACAATTTACATATAATTATTTCCTGTTTGGCCCCCCATAATATATATGTATATATATATATATATATATATATATATATATATATATATATATATATATATATATATATATATATATATATATATATATATATATATATATATATATATATATGTACACATACACATACATATATATATACATACACATACATACATACATCTTCCTATCAACACTTAAGCTAGTTTAAAAGAGAGAATATAAATGTAATATATATATATATATAGAGAGAGAGAGAGAGAGAGAGAGAGAGAGAGATGAGAATATAAATTAGATAGATAGATAGATAGATAGATAGATAGATAGATAGATAGATAGATAGATAGATAGATAGATAGATAGATAGATAGATAGATAGATAGATAGATAGATAGATAGATAGATAGATAGATAGATAGATAGATAGATAGATATGCATATGCCTATCTCAGAATCTTTTGCAGCACTAAGCAGCATTTCCTTTGTTCGGGACAAGGAGTCTAATGGGGAAGGATCACGCCCTGGTAAAAAGGCAAATTTTCACAGACTAAGAATATAAACCCAAGGGATTGTAAAATTGAACATTTAAATATTTTCTCTACCCCTTTCATGCTCCCTTCCTATGCTTCTTTTTAAACTCACTCAAGTGTTGAACTTGGCTGGAGCCTGTGGGCTGCTGTGGTATGTGAGGTCGTAGCCTAGGTTGTGACCAGGCTGCACACCAGTGGTTTCTTCTGTTGAGAGTTTGTGTTTTCCCATAGAAGCTTCTGGATTACTGCACCATCAGTCTGTTTCCAACTGAGTGACTATTAATAGTTCTCCTCATATTGCTTTTGATAAACTTCCTGACTCAACACAGCACCAGCTGCAAGTTATCAGTCTTATTAAATTCAAAATCTGGGTGTGATCATTAAAATTCCACCTTAATTGAATTCAATAAAATTCACCAAAAATCACATACATAAAAAAACACACAAAAAAAAAAGTTAAAAGCAAACCTTTAACAAAAAACAAACAAATAAACATGAGAATTTTTTTCAGAAACTGTGAATATTAATATTATTGTATAAACAATAAACAATGTAAACAGCATTGTATTTATTAAACAATGAGAAATATTCCTCAGATGCCAGTCCGTAATTTATAGCAAAACATCTAGCATTAATTCAATCTCAAAAGGATTCATTAAAATAAGTTATTACTCCACCACCTGCGTGACATCTTTAACCAACGTGGTTAAATGACAAATTTGCGACAGTACGGTTTTGGAAAACAGTCGTTACTAGCTAGTAGATTTCTTCAACGATGCATTGTACAATGGTAGTTCAGCAGCAAGTTACATTGTTGTTTGAAAAACGCACCCCAGGACGATAGCCCACAGAAGAATCGACAGGAGGAGGAGCCAAGGTGGCGATTTGGCTGACGACACCCGGGGGACAACTAACGGAGATGAAGCCATAGGAAGTGGAGCCCAGGGCACAGACAGAGAGCAGATGGGGACGGCCGACACCGATGGTCCAGGAAGCCATGGCGGAGCCGCAGCGACTAGCATCCGAGGTAGGGCCAGAGTGACTGAGGACTGAGGACTGAGGCAGAGCCGTGCGACTGAGGACCAAGGAGTAGCCGGAGCGAAGGCGGAGCCCGCTGGAGCTAAAGGGGTGGAGAGTCCGTGGCGCAGGCAGGGTGATGGCTGACGTGGATCCTGAGGGACGAGGGAGTCCGGTGGAGCCGAAGGGGTGGAGAGTCCGTGGCGCAGGCAGGGTGATGGCTGAAGTGGAGCCTGAGGGACGAGGGAGTCCGGTGGAGCTGTATGAATGATGGTCTCTGGTGGAGCCGAGGGAGGGAGGAGCCAAGGTGAACCCAACAGGTCGATGGGCCGAGGTGGAGTGATGGGATCAGTGGCTGGAAGCGGAGCCGGGGATCCACTTGCTTGGACAAAGCTGGTGACCGGAATACCTCAGGCTTAACCACACTGACGGACTTGCTGAATATTGCAGTGGAGGTGGGAGAGGCGGGATCAGCAACAACAACAGCCGGTGCACCACGCGAAGATCTGATCTCACCATCATCGAGTCCGTCTGGGATTATTTGAAGAAACAGAAAAAACTGAGACAGACTAAATCCAGAAGAACTGCGGTTATGTCTCCAAAGATGCTTGAAGAAACCTTCCTGCAAAGCTACCTGAAAAACTATTGGCACGTGTACCAGGACAAAAGCTGTTTTAATCGCAAAAGGTTGGTCACACCAAATATTGATTTGATTTAGTTAATAGAAGTTCATTGATAAATCAAATCTATTTATGACAATATTTTTGAAAGTATCCTCACTTTACAGCATTTTTACACAAGTGCCTAAAAGTTTTCACAGTACTTAAGATTTGCAGGTAGGTTTCTTCAAGTGTCTTGGAGACGTTGCCGCAGTTCCTCTGGATTTAGTCTGTCTCAATTTTTTCTGTTTCTTCATTTAATCCCAGATGGACTCGATGATGGTGAGATCAGATCTCTGTGTGGATCATACCGGCGGTTGTCAGACTCCTTGTGCATACAAAAATCTCACTGGATTATTACAATTAATGGCAAAAGGAATGTTTGGAATATATAAACTGACATTTCATACTGACACACTACAGCAAAATATATAAATAACTGGCTTAAAACCATTTTTTAAAGTGAAAATACTAACGTGCTTAAGACTTTTGCACAGTACTGTGTGTATATATATATATGCACACACATACATCAGTTTCTACTGATTAAATTATACGTTTCTTTGATAAAACGTCTGACTAATACATAAATGTAAATCTACCCTCAGAGGGTAGTTGAAAAACTGACATAAAACAAATATAATATGTATTTTGCATTTTTGTGCAGCTGCCTTTAACAATGAAATGGAATTGACCCGTAAACATCATTATCGTAATATACATTTTGACAAACATTTTACAACACATCAGAGTGTTAACACTTTGCAAGAATGTTTTTGGCCCTAAATAAGAAAAAGTCATAACATTTCAAGAATAAAATTGCTAGTTAACTTGTATTTTTCCGACAACTCAAAAATCTAAATTGGTCAAAAAATATAAGGGCCTATATTAAACAAGTAAATGGCAAATGATTAGCAAGCTCTCTTTCTTGATGATGTGCACTCAAAAAGCAGTTTGCTCAATGAACTTATGAAAACACAATTAGTTAATTAAAGCTTGTTTAAGTCCATTCAAAAACACAATCTTTGTTGAACAAACTTAATCAAAGTTTTGTAGAGCAAAAAGCTAACCGAATTCAGTAAACCTTTCTAAAATTAGACTTAACCAAAGTAACTCTGTTGAAGCTCTTCCAGCTAATTGCTAACTAACAATGGCACATGGTAGCAAGCTAACAGGTACTGCTCATTGGATAAAGCTTTTTATTTTTTTTTAGTCATGATTAGCCCACAAGCTAAGCTTCATCTCTTCTCCACAAAGGTAACCACAAAAACTACAACATAAAAAATGTTCCTTAATTTTCAACATAAATGAACCTAAAACACTAACAAATATTTCCCTTTACTAAAAAATATGCAAAATAACACATTTACTCTCCCACTCAAGTCCCATACAAATCATGATGCTAATTTCACTGTTCAATTTCACTCATTAAAAAACATGATTAATGCAAGCGGGAAGGAAGTCGACCGGAAGTTGAAGCCGGCCGCGTGCCACCATCTTGTAGCAGAACTTCACCTGCTGTTAGCATCCCATTGACTCCCATTCATTTTGACGTCACTTTGACAGTGAATAACTTTACATCTGAGGCGTTTGAAGACTCCATTTGTCCATTATTTATTTCTAAAGAAACACGACAATGTATAAAATGCTCCATTACCTTGTAGCTTACGTTATTGCCCCGTAAAAACAGTTTTTGTAAAAGTAGGCTAACGATTGCGTCATAACCACGCGACACTCTGTCGCACAGTAGAGAGATTACCGTATTGACGGGAGGAGAAGCTCGCGGGCAATCGGGGGGACGTGTAGGCAAAATGACAAAATAATTAATCAGAATACCTAGCAAAAGTTTCTCCTGCTCCTAGCTCATGGATACCTCCTACTCACACTCTCCGTCTCTGCAAGATTCGGAAGGGAATGATTCAGATTTCTCATGCCACAGCCACTAGAAGACAGACGGGTTGCTCACGTCACATCTACGTCGTCAAGCTCAGTTTGAGTCTGCGCGTCAGGAACGGAAGTCCTAAGAAATCGCTGAAAATGGGCTTCACTTGCCTCAATTGAGTTCCAATGAGATGACTCTGTCCATTTCTTATACTGTCTATGGATTAATGTAGTCTCAACACAAGGGAGTTAAATTAAGTTCCATTTTCCAAAACGACTGCATGTAATTAAGCTGTGACAAAATGTTTATGAATTGTCCAAAGTTTCAAGAATATTTTGTGGACAAGGAAAACTTCAATACAACAAAATGTGTGCTAAGAAACCCACATCTTTTCAAAACTACTTTTTCATGTTGTTGGTCGAAACAGAATCCAGCAGCTATCGTCATATTACAGGACATACATGTTTTCTTAAGGAATGGGTCAGTGAAACAATAGAACCACCATCAACAAAATGACCTATTGTCGCAATCAATTCACCGGTATTTTGTTTCCCTCATGAGAGAAGGTTTCTTTTAATGCTCAATGTAGCAAGGAGCAGACAGGAGCACTTAAGGACTGTCATCAAGTTTAATGGTGTGGAAGTGACCTGTAGGAATGGAAAATACAGCAGTTATGTTTTGCTTTATGCACTAGAAGTAAATCTGTCAAAGGAAATCTATTCTCCAGGGCTTTGTTACTTTAAAACGGGGCCTCAGATCAGTGTAGTTTGTTTATTTTCCCAAGAGGCCCTCAGCAGAGAATGGCCTCAAACAAAGGTTAAACAGTGTTTGACCTGCAGAACAGCAGAACTGCATGGGGTCCAACATGTCAAATTGTTTGTGTTTGAGTTGCATGTGTGTGTGTGTGTCTTTTCCCCTTTAAATATTAATGGAGGTATTCATAACTTCACTAGCTAATTTGGCTATTCTTTCTCTATTGACAAGCAAAACCACAACTTTTGTTCATTATAAGCCATTATCAGTCGTATATTTTCTTCTGGTTTGAATCTTGATTAGCATAAATTAGCAAATGAGATCATCATTATTTCACTCCACATATCAAATAATTTGTTTCTCATCAAGTCCACTTCATGATAGAACAGGCATTGTGATGATTGAGCTGTTTATGTTAAAAAACAAATATCATATTTGAAAATATGTAATAATTTAAAAAGACAAATGATAGACAAAACAATTCATGAATCAGCAAAAAAGGAAAAATAAAAATGTCAAACATTTATTTATTAGGCTGTATTAACCACCTATTTTTATTAATATTTATAACATTTAAAACACACATGAAAACTTTCTATGCAATATGATATTGAAATTTTAGTCTGTAAGACTTGAATTTGGAAAAAACATTCAAGTTTGAACAGTTTTAATCTAGATGTTTAAAACAACATACAGAATTACTGATAGTGGAAACATAGACCTAATTGTGTAACTGGACCTTTGATTTAAACCTTTACTGTACTTTGTGCAATAGTTATCCCCGGTCATTCCTAGTACAAACTGTGATGGCATGGTTGAGAATTTAAATCAAAACAGTGAAAACGTTTAAAATGGCAACAAAGTGCAAAGTGCACATGTCCAGGGACAAAAGCCAAATGCCTGTAATAAAATCAGTGATTTAATCAGCCAATACAATACAACTGCTCACAGCCTACTTGAAAAGAGCAAAGATAATGATTTATTAGTTTTAACTATCAACCACGAATGATGTAATTTTCTAAAGTCTATAATTTCGCCAGAAACTATTTTATCTATTACATAATCAAATCATGCTACATGAAATGACCAGAAAGGTAAAGAAAATAAAGGTGGTGAGTATGTATAATAATAAGTGCAGCCGCGTTTCTGCGCAGCCCGAGTGCAGAGTTGATCCACTTCAAATAACGTTAGGCTACGTGTTGTAAAGCGGAAACAACGGTCTGAAACAGAGAGAGACACTTTCGATTCTAGCCCATTAATAATCCAAAGAAAGAAGCGTCTGGGTTTGTCGTCGTCTTGGAGCTTCATAACATAGTGCGGACGCTTGGATTACAACATGTTCTAAGATCAACATTAGCTTGGGATACAGATCTGTACAACCAGCCGACATGAGCAGTTTCGATTTTCAAACGTAAACATCCGCCGAGCAGTTCCCGTCCATGTGTGAGCAGCTACTTCACGGTGCTATGCTAACCATGTTTAGGATGAGTGTATCTTTCCAAACCAGAGGACACATCATTCCCAGCTAATGCTCAGTTTTAATACGACCGGAATTGCTTTTATTTAAATCTGAAGCGGTTTGCCAAGACGACACGTTAAGACGCGAATTCATGGGTTAGCACGCGAGCTAACTTGGCTACCAAAGCTGTTTGTTTGTGTAAGCACAGACTGAACTATGTCGTTTGACAGCACAAATAATATGACAGATGATATTTAGTCCATCACGGCGAACTAAGGTGACATTTCACAAGCAGATATCCTTATTATGGGTCTACTGAGCTTGATTTTTAGTTCAGTTGGAAAATGCATAGATGTCATTTGCCTCCTTCTGGATTTAAATTTTGTGATTGTCAACTCATTCATTCAGCTGCTGTTGGCAGTGATCTCCTTTGTCAGTAGTCTGCCCATGCTACTCACAAATTCAGTGTTAGAGTGCTGGAATCTCACTCTTCTTTGCATCATCACCATGAGGGATGGAGTGACCGTCGTGACCCATAACATGGTCGGAGGCTGGACGCAGCTGCTCGGAGGCATGCTGGAAAGCTTCAAGATGATCGGATACCTGTCTTCACATCTGCTACTGCGCACCAAAGAGCTTCTTCACCGCGGCCTGCTGTCGGGACACAGTTTGCTACGGCAGGCGTGGGAAGGCTGTGGCATCGTGTTCAGCCTGTTGCTGTATTTCGTCAACACGATCATTAACTTGCTTCTCATTGGTACGCAGAATTTATACTCCGTGTTGGCCAACACTGTGGAGGCAGTGTCCTGCCCTTTGCAGAAAGCTCTTGAGCTGACCCTGACTGTGCTGACCTTCCTGTACAGCAGTCTCGTTGGCACCTCCATCCTGCTGTGGACGCCATGCAGACTGGCCATGGAGTTCCTGGGATCTGTCTGCCAGATCTTCATGAGCGTGTTCTTGCTCAACTCTTACGGGCTGCTGCTCACGTTGGTCATCATCACGAGTACCACCATATACCTGAATCCAGCGCTCCCAAGACGGGTATCTTTGCACATAATCAACTACATCAACACTGTGCCAGTCCTGCAGCGACTCCGCAGAGCTCTACACCGCCTCTACGTCCTCGAGAGGAACGTGTGGCAGAGATTGGCCTGGCATCGTAGCCGGATAGGCCTCCTGGTGGTTCCTGCGAGGAGAGAAGCTGCGGAAAGGGACGTTAGACAGCCCGAGCACAACCTTGAGCCTCAAGTTGACCTAAACGCAGCAGATCCGGTGGTGGACAACGCGCCTGAGGACAACAACCAAGCAGATGATCCTCTAAACCTGCCGCTTCCAAGCTCCAGCGCTCACAGGCCGCTCCGGAAGTTTCCGTCTGAGGACAGTGGCAAAGGCCCTCCGGCGGACAACCTGCTGAATCTTCTTCAGGAGCAAGAGGAGAGGAAGAAGTGCGTGATCTGTCAGGACAGCTTCAAGACTGTCGTGCTTTTGCCGTGCCGTCACTTGTGCTTGTGTAGAAACTGCACCAACATTCTGCTGAGCCAGCCCATCTACCAACACAACTGCCCCCTGTGCCGCCACATGATCCTTCAGACCATGGACGTGTATCTCTGAGGGAAACGTTTACGGATGTGTTTCTGTCATCCTCAGGTTATTTGAGCAGCACTGTTTTTGAACTGTGGGAAACCACGTTCCCTTTTCGTCTGTTCATTCCACTACTATTGCTTGTATATAGATTTGAATCACAATCTTTTATAAATTGCGATGGCGAGGCTGATGACTGACTGTGTATTCCTATGGTTTTATATACATTGTCACTGTTTTCATCAGCTTGTGGAATCAACACTATTTTTCTCATACAGCAATATCAAATGAATGTAAGCTTTGTATTAACAAATATTAAAAACGGTGTGTTAATTGTGAAGATGGAAGATTTGCTTAATTGAGTGTTTAAGGGGAACATTTATGCTACAATACTAACGTTGGGCCTTATTGTATGAATCATTGTCTAATACTTTTTTTGCCTGATTGTAAAAGTGATCAAAGGTTTCATGTGAACTTCAGCATCATATTGATTTTTTTTTTTTTCAGTGTTGGAGAAATGTTCGTTTTGCTTTGCATACTTTGTAATCATTCCACCAAAGCCATTTTGCACTATTTGAGTAAACAAGTGTCACTACAATATTTTCACAAGCCATTCTACAATCTGATGATGTATTCATGCTGTTTTTGTCATTTATTATTGAACAGCATTAAGGCTATCTCACTGCTTAAATGGTATTGATCAATGCATTTTCAAATCGAAATTGTGTGCTTGTTTTTTGTTTTGAGAGATAGTAATTTAATTCGGTTACCGGTAAAAACCAAGTGGCAGAAAGGCTTTTAGCTCGGCTTTGTCCAGTGGGTGTTGTTAAAAATCAGTATTTTGGATAAAATCTTGTACATTAGACTAGAGACACAAGGTACAGACCTTAATGGTTTATTTTGGTATGATATTCAAACCCCGAAATCCACAATTGCATTCAGAATGGCACAATGCGCAAGACAATCAAGTGCATTGAAGAAAAAAAAAGCATTTGCAAGATCCATACATCATAACTGTGTTGTCCTTTTGAAAAATATGACTCCATATAGTCCCTAATTATTTCTGTCCCTCTCAATTCTGCTCAATGCAGGTGATAAGCTCTAACCCATGTTTTTTATTATTGTAATTTTAAGGTTTTTAAACATTCCATTCATTCCACATTTTAGCCCCAAGCCTTTTGTATTCTTGTAACGCAGACGTTTGTTTTCTATGAAGGTCTCAATTGATGATGCTTGTGGGTTAAGCAGATGTCTGTCTCTCCAGAGGCCTGGATAATATCAAAACCACATTCATTAACCATCCAGATGAACAATAAACAGTATTTGACTGTGGTCGTATTGTCTTTGTCTTCAGCACAACTTGTTTTAGTTTCGTCATTGGACTAAAATGCAATTCACAACAATGTCTTTGATTGTGATACATGGCTTATTCTACTTCTACACTGAGATCAGCACTGTGGGACTTTATGAAGTGGAGGCACTTCCTCCAGTTGTTAAACATGACTTTTCCAAAACCTGATCCAATGTTATCCCAATCAGTCAAATGGAAATAGTGTCTCAGCTCTGGAATGACTTAAAAAAAACAAAAAAAAAACAGTTGTCAACCACTTTTTTCAGCTTTAAGTGGTTAATTTGATATAAGGTGTGTGAAATGCAAGCATTACAGGGTTAGTTCACCAAAAAAATTACTCACCCTCATGTTGTTCCAACCCCGTAAGACTTTTGTTAATCTTCGGAACACAAATTAAGAACTTTTTGATTGGAACAACATGAGGGTGAGTAATTACTGACAGAATTTTCATTTTTGGGTGAACAAACCCTTTATACGTATAAAAGGAGACACATTCAGCACCGGACAGCTCCACATTCCAGCTTTTTTAGCAAGAGGAAATGTGAATCTCACATTGTTCATTTTTTAACAGTATTCAAGCAATTCCCTGGTTACTTGCATTCAGATACTCATTTCATGTCTGTTATCTGTAACTGCATACTTGAGAACAGTGCTTTAAAAATAACCAAAAGCTTAGGAAGTGAGGCACCATAATGAATTTAACGCAGTGTTCAACTTCCTATTTTTTAAACAGAGATGAAAGAGGATTTAACGGAGTTTGTTGATTGATTTATCGATTTGAGTCCAGCTACAAGTTAATCTTTGCTCTCTGTTATGTGTTATGGTCTACCCTCTGACTAAACTTCCTGAATGTCAAATAAATTAGAGCGCTTCTTGTACATCAACCAAGTATAGGACAGCGAGAATAGACTACGTTCAGCGGGTCATCCGATTCACATTGTAAATGTCAGTGTGTCTGGCCCTGGGTCCACTAAACAAATGTGGACATGCTTGAGTTTATCTTACAAATAGGAAGTCCTGCCTCTGGGTCAATGGGAACGTTCCTGTCTCTGAGGATGAGAACTGGAAAAAACACCAGTTCCTCACACCCACACAGAGACTTCCACTGCACAGGGGACTTCCATTACGTCTATCATTCATTATACATCATGAAATGGATTTGTTTGTGCAGATTTGTCTAAAACAGGCAACTACTGAGTTAATGGAAAGTAAATTGTGAAAACATATATATATATATATATATATATATATATATATATATATATATATATATATATATATATATTGTTACTATCACTTTTGTACTAGACCATTCTTTGTTAATTCTTGTTTTTGTATATTATTAGTACATTAGTCTGGCTATGATGATGAATGGACGCCCCCTGCTGTTATTCGAGCAAAGTACACAACAAAAAAATATTAATGAATGTAAATTTAACAGTGTCGCTGCAAAAAAGGACATCTTAAGTAAAATACAAAACAAATATTACGAAAAAATAAGACACTGTCCAACGGTGACGACACCAGCAAAAAAAAATAAAAATAAAGTTTTGGAGCGATCGAGGCAGCGTATCTGCAAGGATAATGAAACGACGCCCCCTGCTGATATTGACAAAAAATAAAAAGACGTAATAAAAGCAATAGACCTGTACAGACTTTTTAAAAATGGAGATTTTATGATGTTGTTATGAAGTAAGTTAACTTTAACTTGAATACAGTTTAGTTATTTGATGTGTTTTGGACATGTACCATGGTAGTTTGTGTAAATAACATGGCATATAGAGAGAGAGAGAGAGAGAGAGAGAGAGAGAGAGAGAGAGAGAGAGAGAGTGGGGAGAACAAGTTTTTGATACACTGCCAATTTTGCAGGTTTTCCCACTTACAAAGCATGTAGAAGTCTGTAATTTTTATCATAGGTACTCTTCAACTGTGAGTGACGGAATCTAAAATCCAGAAAATCACATTGTATGATTTTTAAGTAATTAATTTATATATATATATATATATATATATATATATATATATATATATATATATATATATATATATATATATATATAAAATAAAATATCTGCCAGTCATAAATAATATAGTGTTGTGAATGGTACTGATAAAAGTATTTGGGAGTTTGATTCAGACACCCTTCTGAGCTTGTTACTGTCTGGTTGCAGTGCTCTGCTAACAGTGGGCAGGCCATGACCTCATGGAAATAAACTGCACAAAGGGAGGATACAAATGTACCTCTCATTCTACTCAATGTTACTGCACAAACATTCTGTGTAAGACTCTGCCAGCAGCCTGGGGAAAATTGGAACTACTTGTCTTAGAACAAAACATTCAGAAAAGCAGGAGAAGAGGATAGAGAGAATCAGAGAAAGAAAGAAGCAGAGGCAAAGGAGAGAAAGCTATACGTTTAGACAAGGGTCTTGTCTGTGTTGTGTAAATGCAAAGTTAAAGCTTTGTCTGTAAAATGATGAGGCTTGATTACATAATGTCTGTGACTCAGCACAGAGTCAACCACAAAACACAAATCATGGATTTTGGCCTTTAAACAAACTGCAACCACTGTACATTTGTAAAAGTCACCATGAAATGGGCGATTCTTTATTATTATTATTATTATTTTTACAGAATGTTGCAGTGTTTATAATAAATGATTTACCCATGCACATCATTGTTTTAAAATTCATGTGGCTCAAAATCTTTAATCAAAAGCATTAACCTCCCCTCTCTCTTGAAACAGCATCTGTTTTCTATGACTCATATCTCGGTGGAAGATGGAGCTATCCCATCTTGTATAAATATAATAAATATCCTCCAACTGACAGCAAACTGGCATTCAGATCTGCCTCCATTTGGTTGGCAAGGCCAAACTTCCTACGATCCAATCAATTCCAGGTGGTCTTAATAAGGCAAAATTTGGGTGGGCAAAGAATGCCAATAATCAATAGTTTAGTGATGTATGAAGCACCGGTGGAAGTAGGCCTACACCTCACACAAGTCACTTGTAAACCAAGCAGCTTTCTGTTGGTCAACTGGGTAAATCCACGCGATCAACTTGAACCTGTTGCATGGGGAATTATTTTGCGCAAATTTACCAGTCGTGTGGATTCCTATTGAAATGACTAAATTTGCCAAACAACAGTAAATGTGATCGCACCTTTACTCAGAATCACTTACAACCTAAGCAGCTTTGTATTGGTCAAAACAGGGAATTTGTGCTTAACTTAAAACCAGGGGTGTTTACTAAGGCACAGGCCCCTCATCAAAAAATATTTAGCAAATTGCACAGTTTCGTATTGCAGTGACTGCATTTCGCCTGTGGAATGTTAAGGTACATGTGGAATGTTAAGGTACAAAGGTAAATGTGTCTTCACCTACAGTGTAATATACTCAAACACTAGAGATACGGTATAACATTTTATGACTCCATTAAAGATAATAGGATATTTCACAAGTATGGAGACTAGAGTTTCAACAAATCATTCTTGGGGCCTGATAATTTCAATGAATCATGTGATTTAGTTAAAAAAAAAAAAAATCTAAATGATTTGTTCTTGAATATGATGCATAAGTAATACAGATACGTTTATGATGCTTTTGCATCCTTTTTTTTTTTTTTTAAGTCTTCCAGTACCCATTCATTGTAATTATAATGAAAAAGAGTGAACTGTACAGTCTTCAGAAATTCTCCATTTGTGTTTCACAAAAGGAACAAAGTAATACAGGTTTAGAACAACATGAGTGAATAAATAATTACAGCATTTCCCATTAAAGGTGCTCTATTGCTTTAAATGCACTCTGAAACATGAAACCACAGCTCTCCGTTTCCCGGCAGTAGAAATTGCTTTTCCTTGTACCATTTACTGACAAATTAGGTAATTATGGGTGTCATATTTTATTGAAGTCATATTCCAGAGAAGTGTTGGAAAGTATTTATTGTGCTTTTTCACAAAATATAGACTGCCACCAGAATAAACATTTTGTGAGAAAACAGCAGAAGGTTTTCTTCTTTTCATTTTTTTATTCCATATTTCCAAAGAAGTAATGTGTTTCATTTATGAATTTCATACTTTCATTCTTTGCATGGCAACCCACCAGTCTTTTTATTCTGTATGACTAAATGTGCTTATAACTGAATATTCTGTGCAGTGCTGATCATATCTGATTATATTGAAATGATTACAAATGAAGGCCAATCAAAGGCCTTTGTCTTATCCGTGACAGTGCTTTTCCACTTCATGAAGCCTGCATGTGGCAAACAGAAAGTTAGGTGCAGTGTGCTTTAAATCTATGCAAAAACAGCAGAGTTTTTCCAGTCTGAGTACACTAGGAAACCAGTGAAAGTGCTGTCTGTCTTTGGGCTGGAGTAAAAGCCAGTGTACTCGCCCAGGGCCATCTGCACCCACACCTGATCTCCTGGAATCAAGTGCACTAGTGTTCCTCCAGACAGCGAGGCTGGTTTGGACCAGTTCCCAAAGATCTGAAAGTAGGAGGCCACGGTGTTTCCGTTCTTTATGAGGTCAAACTGCAAGCTGGAGCGGTAGACTGTGGCGTGAACGGCGACGTAGTAAACGCCCGGCACTCTGCACGTGAATCTTCCAGTCTCGGGATTGTAATCGCCCTGCTCGTTCAGAATCACTTTGTCGAAGCGAACCGCATCCCCTGCCGCCAATGGAGTCGTGCGGGCCTCAGACAGTTTGGCACTAAAAGCTGATTTGGGGGCCACCGCACACTCGCCCGGGGTTCCTCGCTCGCCTTTTCCCCCTGGATCCCCTCGGTCTCCCATGAGGCCCCTCGCGCCTGGCTGACCTGCCATAAGCATCATGGGATTTTCAAGTTTTATTATTGACATTCAATAGAGTGCTGCAGGTATTTTTTTAGGCCAAAACCAGGAAACAAGTTTGCATTTTAGCACTTCCGGATCTATCGTCCTGAAGTTTTTTTTTATGGGTTTTTGGTTAAATGCCTGAAATAAAGTCTGTAGTTAAAGGGGTGGTAAAATGCCCTTTTCACAAGATGTAATATATATATATATATATGATGTCCCCAGAGTGTGTGTGTGAAGTTTTAGCGCAAAATACTCCACAGATATTTTTATATAGCAAGTTACAGTTGTCACTTTTTGAGGGTCTGCAAAAACGCACCGTTTTGTGCCTGGCCCTTTAAATGCAAATGAGCTGCTGCAGAGGGCGGGGTTTCAAGAGCGCGTGTGTTAGCAGCTGCTATTACCTCACGCAGACACTAAAATGACAGAAACTGTTCTGCCTTTAATGTTAAAACGGAGTCAGACAAAGATGGAGAGACTCAAGAAGAAGTGACAACATGTAGAATGCAACAGGACGTCTCTGAATGGTTAGTTGATGAATTTATGTTGCTGATGTGGAGTTAACTATCTTCAATTATATATTGACAATGATATTCGGTCATGATAAATCTATAAATCGCTCGTATAGGAACTGTTGTGAGATGCACACAGGGTGACTTTCTATTGCATGTGAAAAGATGAATGCTAAAGTTTGAGCTGACTCACAAATGTACTCTTATACAACAACTTTTCCTCTTCTCAACATGGACTGCGTGTTCCCGGGGGCGGGGTTTATGTAAATTCTAGGTTTAGTGATGTCACTAATCCGGGAGGAATGTTGTGTAGTCCCAACCAGCAGTTTGTTGTAGTCCTTTTCTTTAAAAGCAAATATCTTCCTTTGCTTTGAACTTTGAGTATTGTAACTTTGCAGATGTTGTTTATGCTCAAACAGCAACATTACACACTAACTAAAGTTAGAAAAGCGAAATCATAAATCAACCACCCCTTTAAAACAAGCTCAAGATATTTTCCTGCTTTATTCTACAACATAAAATACATCAGTAACACCCCCTTGTGTTTTTTTTAATAGCTTTTACGTGTCTTGAAAAAGGCGGTTGCTGACAAGTGGTCAAATGGGACTACGGAGGTTGTTGGGGACATTAACGTCATCACGGCAAACAGGTTAACTCATCTATTTACTAGTCCGGCTTCAAAATTCATAAACATTTATTTGTGAAGATTATGATGAACAAAACGTCTAAGAATCATAAATATTTGTAAGTCACAGAGCTAATTTTCTGCAAAAATCTTGTTGTTTTTTGTAGAGGGAACCAGGGCGATGCTACCCTTTGATTTGGCCTACAAAAAAATGTGAGAACTGCAGCACATGGGAGGTGGTGGTGAGAAAAACACCACTGAGGTTGGTATTTTTGTACCTGGTTCTCCCCTCTCCCCTCTTTCTCCCTTCTCTCCTGGTTGTGCGTCACGGCCATCTCGTCCATCCCTGCCGGGCTGACCGGGGCTGCCGTGCAACCCAGGGGATCCTGGGATACCTGGGCTTCCTGTGCACAAACTAGGGATCTTGTTGTCTTCAAGTGAGTTAGACCAATGTACTGCAATAACAAGCAGCAACGAAAGAGGCCATGTCTGCAGAGATGTCATCGCTCAGTCTGTGGAGAAAAGAACAAAATGGAAGAAAAAAACGTAGTCTCATAATCTTGTTTCAAGATGATTTCAGCATCATTTAGACTGAAAATGGTATGAAATCTGCACATAATGTGAAAAGCAGTGAAGCACAAGTCAGAGAGTTGCATTATCTCACCTCTTGGTCAATAGGGTGAGCATGCCAAGGGAAAGTTTATAGAACATAATAATTACTAAAGCACAAGCTCAACTGTGTAAGTGTAAAAGCAGATAAAGAAGACTTAGAAATATAGCCTTGGAATTCATATCTTATAGCCTACATTGACTGGAAATGGTGCATATGCATAATAAAAAAAGTATTAAAAAAAGTTATCATGTGGTCTGTGCATTATATTTTGACTTGGACAAGTCATTTGGATCACTATTATGATACTTTCATAGTGTTTGTTTCTTTAAATCATTTTGTAGCCTGACAGCCCCAGTCCCCATTTCACTTTCATTGATATTGAAAAGAGTGGCCAGGATTTTCTTACAGAAAAAAATAAGTCATAAGGGTTTGGAACGACATGAAGGTCAATAAATGATGACAGTTTTCATTTATGGGTGAACTATCCCTTTAATAACTCTCTCCAGTTACACTATTTTGTCAGCTGTTTTTCCATCTACAGTAATGAGGAGTTAAACCTGACGTTTGTAGTTAGCTGGTGAATAACAAAAATGCAGAATGTGCTAATCACTATTATAAATGTTACTGTCTACCATCTCTCATTGATGAGGTGCTGTAGCCAGTCAATATAATCAGGCTGCAACACGCAGTCTCTACAGCAGGAAGTATTCATGGGCTTGTCAGTTCTCGTAATCCTGTCTGGAACGAAGCATTTCCAAGATTTTATTTCTTCGCGTAAATCAGCAGTTTTCTACTCAAGTCTACTGTCTGTCAAACAGCTGTTTCTTATGAAAGTTGAGAAACTGCTGATGATTCACACTGAGAAATACAACCAGACCACCAAAGCATTCTTCAAAAATTCTGCAGCATCAGTTAAAGCACTGGGATCTTTAATTTAAGAGAAACATCTGTCCTAGGACATCTGGACAGTTATCTCTCGGGACCGCGTTTATGTATTTTGGTTCTAAATGCTTTGAGCAGCTCAATCCGTGAGCCATGTTAGGACATAAGAGGAATGACTGCCAAAGAGCGCAGAACAAATACCGTCATTCCAATGTCAACTGGATGGTCTGATTTCCAAACAAAGCATCACTCGCTCTCATATGCATCACATTCTTTATTATTGCAGCCTTGCATCGACACAAAGATTGAGGTACATTCCTATAATATCAGTGCAACATTTACACTATATTACAAATTAAACTTTGTGGTGAAATATGGGATGAATCAGTTCTTATCTTGAAACGGCAGTGCATTATAAATGGGTCTCAACTGGCATTAATCATAAATTAGTAGGAAGTTTTCAAATTTTTCAAATATTTGGCTACAGAAATGTAAATTGCACTGAATGTTTGTCAGTCTCATTAACTAGATAAAAATGACCAAGCTGAGATCAGGAATGAGTTTTAAAGATAAACAAGCTTGACAAAAACAAAAGTTACATAAGACACTGGAACATTTTTCCATTTTAAGACTCGGCAGCGTTATTTCATAGTACAATAATACTATGAAATATTATTATTTCACTTTGATTGGTAGTCAAAGTGAAATAATAATAGTTGTATCTGCGTCAAAGTGTCTAAAGTGCAGACTGTCAAGGGAAACAATTATTTACCTATAAAATCAAAACCAAAAAGTTGCCATAACACAGTATTCAAAGCAGTCAGACCCATCATGACTAAACAATAAACATTTCACAATTATGTAAAAAAATTTAAATAATCAAACTCACCATTTAAGTTTTTTGAAGCTCCACTGGATTGACAGTCTTGAGCAGGCAAAAGAGAAACGAGCAGTGGAACTCCTCTTTTCTTTGCCGTCCAAGGAGTCTGGGAAAAAATGAGCACTCCTAGCCTTCAGAGGAAATGGGAAGCTATTGGAAGCCAATTAGAAATAGAGAGGCTGGGAGATGGGGAGGGAGAAAGAGGGATCATCCAAGGGACGGAGACTAAATGTTTGTAGCTTGTCCAACTTTAGAAGTATAAACATTATCTGATACAGTAGAGCCTTAAAGATGGGGTCTTGGGCGCCAGCGAACAGTCTGGCGAGACCCTTGTGTATTTAATTATTGTGTGGTTTACACAGGAAGGATGCCAGTTTATTGTGGCGAATTTGCAAGAAGTAAACCGTTCAAGGATTATAGCCCTGTGGTCAAGTTGGAGATTCAACTAAAGCATATTTTCAAGACAATGTAGATGATTATGTGACCTGACCATTTTATGTAAACAAATGCTCTGGATTCATAGTCGCCACTAGTAAGTCGCCACATCAAGAGGGGAAAAAAAACATACTTAATGCATTAAAAGAAATGTGGTTATTTCTCAGTTTAAATGAGTAGTGAAAATCTACAGACATGAATGAAGACTGGGAGATATTCTCATGTGGGTGGCAGTTCAGACATATGGTTCTAGTTACTTTTGTAGCTTTATTTAGAGGGCAAAGCTTCCCCATTAGGGGTATCCAGGCCTGTCTAGAACACTTCTCCAGCCTTGTAATTCTCATTATAGGTCTAATGCCTCATAAACTACTTCAGGGAGACTGCTAGTGGCTCCTTGTTGTCTACAGGGTTTCATGGGGCCAGGTACTTCACATTATGAACAGCTGGATAACAGGATAACATTATGAACAGCTAACCCGAACCACCTTTTTCTTGATCTCTTGGTGTGAATGGTTTCAATAAAGTGGCACATTCAAAAAAATATATAATAATTTTGTCTTAAATCATAATTTTGTCTCTTAAACCCTTAAACCTAATGAGCACATTCTTAAAAAACACTTTCTTTCTTCAATAAAACCCATTTTATTATATTATGACAGGTTTGTTGAAAATAAACTTCAGCAGCTCTTTCCTAACAATAGGATCCTTCAAATGGAAATGAAGAGCTGCAGGAGTTACACACAGCCAGAAACAGCACATTACTTCTGGCATTATGCATTACTGACATTTGGCACACCTTTAAAAATAAAGGTTCTTTCTTGGCATCTATAATTCCATGAAGAAACTTTAACATACATGGAAACCTTCCAATGCACAAAAGGTTCTTCAGGTTATTAAATTGTTCTGCACTAAGAAAGAAAAATGGTTCTCTGATCGGTTCTTTGGGGAACCCAAAAAGGTTCTTCCGTGACATTGTTACGAAAACCCCCTTCAGAACTTTTATATTAAGAGTGTACCATGTTGTTGCCACTTGATGTCCAATATAAAATATGGGTATTGATGCAAGACCAGGGAACTAGTAACAATTATGCAATGGTTAAACAACAAGATATCCAGTTTGAGTAAACAAGACATGTTTATTATTTAAACTATCACTTAAATAAAAAAGTGCATAGAAAATAAACATGATTAGAAACTTTCCTTTTTACAGTTGTTATATACAATTTTTTCCTCATTATACATTCATCCTTAAGTAGTTTGTGGTTGAATATTTTAGATTAACAAATTTTCCTTCATTTTTCTGAAAAACGGTAAAACACTGATGGGGCAACTTGGAGAAAAAAAAAAGAAAAGAAATAAAAACCTTAAAACTGTCAGTATCAACATCAACATGATATCTCAAAGCTACAGGGGAGAGGAAGTATTGGTAAGACAATGGAAAACTTGCGTTTTCCAAGAGGAACAAATTCAAATCTCTCCTTCTCAAGACCTCTCTGACTCTCTAAAGTACCTCAGATGGTCTGCAACTTATTTCTGTACAAAGTGAACCAAGTTAAAATTCCAAAAACAGGGAGCGCTGTCACCTGCTCTCAGAAGGAGCTTTACCTCAGTGTACATCTAGAGATGCTTGCAGAATTAAATAAATAGAATGGTTACCATTACTCATTACAGAACATCACATAAGAAAAAGTACAACTTAAGATCCAATAGGAGAGAGAGGTATGGGTGACATGGCTGGGTTTAGGCAAGGACATTTTTTTTTCCTAATGTCCACAAACTGTTAAAAATGTACAGAGTAAAATAAAGCCAACTACACCATCAAAAGCAAACAAAATATCAATGCTTAAAAAGTTTACAACCACATTTTACATTAACTTGTTTCATAATATAAATACCGCTCCTTTCCAAAAAACAAAATAAAGTAAAAAAACAAACAAAAAAAAACTGCAATGCTCCATTGAGGGAACATACACAGGCACAGGAAAACTGGTACTTGATCTTGATATTAAAATGATGCACAATAGTTACTCTAAAGTTTATCTGTAACACAAAACCATTACAGATTATACACTGAACATTGCAATTAACCATTATGAAGCTGCTGTTTGCTACTGTAACTAAGTTTGTCTGTCCATTCCGTATATTGTGTAGATATTGAAATACAAGTTACTATTCATACACGTTTAGTTTATATATATATTCATGTATATTGTGTATATATGTACTGTTGATTATAATTACAGGACAAGGTGTGGTACCACTTTCGTGGTGTGGAAGAGTAAAGTCCAGGAAAACGACAAGAGCGTGTCTGCTTCTGAAACACTGACCGATCACTGTTACACCGGTTTATGGAGCATCTGAAGTTGTATTGATGTCTGTGCAGGAGTCTATTACAAAGCCCTTAGGATTAGTAACTGCATTACAAAAAAAATAGATTAATAAAATAAAATTCTTATTTCGTTAGACTGAGCAATAGTTTCTGTAGAACCCTGCAAAGATTGCCATTGCTGTATAGTCCACCTATTTTATGAAATAAAAAGCTGTCCCGTATCTTCCCAGTCTTTCATGTTGGAAAATAAAATAAAAAGAATAAAAAGAAAGATTAAACAAAATTCTAGAATACATTCAAAAACGGCCTAACTGCAGAGTTCAGCACGTCCCTGTTCCACAGGGGTGCCAGGGCGAGAGAAAAGTTGGGCAAGACCCCCAAGAATCCCTGAAAAAGATGGCTAAAACACAAATTCTGATCAATACAAACACGTATACAAATATGAGGCAGCAGCCAACAAATGCTCAATGTGAGGCAACGTATAGAACTCTGATCTTCAGTGCCTTAGTCAAAAATGAAATTCTGGGAAAGGTCAAAATTATTGCAGCCTAGGTACAGTGAGGGCTGTAAGGGGGGGTCTGCAGTGGCCGAGGAAAAAACAACAACAATTTTATTAGAGTTAAACTTACGAGGCAAAAGAACTGGCCTTGAAAGTGGCTATCTAAGGAAGCCACGGTTGTACACAGCAGCTTTGTCTAGAGGTATGTACAGATCCCAAGCCATTCTGCAATACCCACATACTCGTGCTACAACATCCCTTTGAAAAGCATCGTAACTTTACATGAAATATATAATAAGAGTCAAGTGGAATCTGTTTGTGCCCTAGTTAAAATAGCTTTGAACGTTACTCCATAGTCTGGAGATCCTCAGCTGACTGTCCAATCAAGTTCAAACGCAAAAAATTAAACAACCACCAGAGAAGTTTACAGAGAAGGCACCAAACTCTTGATCTGAAAAACGGAAGAACAATCCACAGAAATAATAAAGCCATATCTGTCTCAGCCTTACTCAAATAGGGGTCAAACAAAACTTGAGCCCTGAAAAGAGCACAGATTGGGACAGGTGTTGGTGGTGTCTACATTTAAAAGAGAAAAAGATGATACGAGCAAATAACGTGCATTGACTGAATGGCTGGCTGGAGCGTCCATGCAGTGCCAAGGCAACATGTGTTGAAGAAGACTGGGAAGAAGACTGATCTTCAGTGCACAAGACCATGAGGAAACAAGAGCCCTCCGCCCTCTCCTCCTCCATATAGTGCTTTACAAGTAGTTTTAAATGGGATAGCCTCTGTGGCAATTCCTTGCTTTACACCAATCTCTAAGAAAATATTTTGATATAACAAAATATATGGAATAAACTTTGGGACTTGTCAGTAGCTAGAATGCTAGAGAAGGATTTCATGCATGTTTATATTTTTTTGACATTTTCTCCAAGTTTTGAAAATGCAAAGAGGGCCTTTTAGGGGAAGAAGGGCTGTTCTTGCATTTAATTTTAAGGCTGGCATTAAGAAAGGGGAGTCATATCAAACCGATCTGCACTTTGAAAAGCTCACTAAACCTAAACTCTTATTTGAAATAATATTTGAATGTCCGTGCTTGACTTGGGTTCACAACGAGAGCCTCTGGTGGACCGCACTCTGTGGGAACAGTAACTGCTTCAGTCTTTGGAATAGAAAGAAACATTCGGGCTACAAAAAAATAAAATCCAACTAAAAAAATCTTTTAGAAGACAGCACTATAAAAATGTCTGGACAAAGCATTAGTGTTGTAAATCTATTATTTCCTACAAAAATGTTGATAAAATAAATAATGTTTTATTAAAAATATAAATACCATTGTTAAGTGCCATTTACCAATGAGTGCTTTTTTTTGTCATTTGTATAGAAAAATATACATATTCACATATTCAACGAATTATATTTCTGTCAGTGACAAGACAGAACAAAAATAGTCAAGTTTTAAATTGCCTCATAAAACAACAACAAAAAAACAATCTCAATTTCACACAGAACTATGGGCCTAGGGAGAGAAATAAAAAATAATAATATGGTAATAGCATTTGGACTGAGCTAAAACCAATTAAATCTACAAGGTTTCACAAGAAGCCTTGGATCAAGCAAATTATACTTTTTTTTTTTTGCAATACATTAAGCTACTTTCTCTCTGAATCACTATAAAAATGTATATTAAATAAAAGAATGTCATTCCCCCCAGACCTCAGAATTTGCTCTGGTCCATTGGCTGTCAGTCCACCAGGATCTCAACCCAGCAAGCCCCTACAGATCCCAAGCTCTTTGCTGACCTACTCTTCATATCTCAAACAAGTTTCATTCAACCACTGACTAAAAGAACATTTACAATCTCGTCTTTCTAAGGACCATTATTCCAGAGACCACTGCTCCCCCTAGTGTTTCCCCTCATCATCTCTCCTCTGAGATAATATTTACAGTCTTTCATACAGAGAATCAGGCCCAGCTTGGCAAGGATGACCATGGATGCTCTGAAGGCTTCAATGTACATTCAAAAAGGGAGAGATGTCTAAACAGGTCAGGCTAAAAAAGGATTATGTATTGTCAATCTAAAAACATTAAATCTTTCCCTTCCAAAATTGCACTTTGGTGTTGAATGGAACGATGCGGCATTTTTTCAGTAATTTGTCACACTCAGTAGGTAAGGGCAGGCCAGACTTGACTTACAAATTTAAAACTGTTCACAATATCCTTCTTCGAAAAAACAAAATGGTAAAATAAAAGATCATATACAAAAGTTAAGAATAAGGGGGCATTCATTTCATAAATCGGCCATTAATAAAGGGGACATAAGGGCAATCTTCACCATTGTGACTCTGCTCAATTCTCTTTTCTAAAAATTAAACAACTTAAGAGGCACAATACCATTAACCTTCTGATAACCTGAGCCTGCTTCAGTAAAAAAAAAAAAACACATTTAAAAATGTCTCTTCCCTGGCATTACACACCCTTGATAGCATTTCACAGACAGTATTAGCTTGTGAGTTCGCTTTCAATTAAGGAATTTGCGACACGTCTTTGCCCCGCAGTTGCAAGGCAGCTTATTGCCTGGTTCTTCAATGGGGAACTTGTAATCGTATGTGAGCTCCTCTCCTCTATAGATTTTGCGCATGGCAAAAATGACAATGTGCTTCTGACCGTCAACATTGACCACGCGGGAGTAGCAGTTGGGCTCGCAGGAGTGGTTAATGAAACGGGCTGCACTGCCGTGCATGGTGGCATCCACCACCTCGTAGTCATCGATACGAAACATGTAGCAGCCAATGCCCTGTGAAAAATGAAGAAAATCAAGAAAATCAGAGAAAAAAAAAGAAAAGAAAAATCAATGAGAAACACGGGTGGAGTTGTTTGTTTTAAATGCATTGCACTAATAGATGACCAAGTATTAGATTTCTACCTTGCCATCATAGTACTTCTCCCGGTTGTCAGTGAGGACAGAGCGAATGACATTGCCAGAATACTCAATGACCATCTCTCCAGCGTCAATGTTCTTCCTGCAGAACAGACCTCTGCCGTGTATGGCTGATCTGTAAACAATACATAGGATGAATAAGTATGCAACAAAGATGCATGCTTGTTTTCAATGCAACCATTTTTGGTTTAAATAGAAAGTGTATATACCTGTAGACACCCACAGCTTCCCTGGATGCTTTCTTCAAGTGCCTGAACCTCACAGGCAGTGGCAAGTCCATGCTGGTGGCCCGTCTGTGAAAACACCAGGTGTTTTGATGCTTTAATCCATAACTGAAAAAAGGTTAGAACAGGGGTCAGTAAGGTGACTCACCGTGCAGACTTCTGCTGCATCTCCTCCTCATCTTCCTCCTGGGGGTTGTACACAGGAGGCTGACGGTGTTTGGATGCCAGGAAATTAAACATGTCCAGAACTGATCGCCTGAAATTATGAATTCAAGCAGATAAAAGTCAGTTAGTTTCTAAAAGATTTCACAATAGAAAAGGGTAACAAGTAATTCTGTAAAGATTTAAGATGCTCAGGGATCGGAAACAGACCACCCTGCCCATGACAAATACCTGTGGTACACCTCAGCACGGGCAGATCCATGAGGGTTGACAGGAGGATCTTCTGGCTCCTCAGGTTTATGGAAGCGGAACCTGTAGTTCCGGCAATGCCTAGCTCCATACAACTGCTCCAGTAAAAACACTACAGCATCGTGAACAACACCCAGCATCTTTAACCCATTCACTCCTGAAAAAGAAAAGTGATTTGAAATACAAGATGTATTTCTCACGGGACAGCTGTCAGAACTTGCCAAATGAACATAATCAGTAAAACAAAATATGTATAATGTTTATAATAAATGCTTTATTATGTTTTTACCATCAAATGAAAGTGCCTTGAGTCTAGCATTGGACCGGGCTTCTTGCACTTTATCTGTTAGGGACTTCCAGGCCTCTGAAACAAAAAAGGATTTTGAAACAGGAAATTAATTTCACAGAAGACTGATTGTAATTATCAAACAAATGAACATTAAAATCCATATCGGATTTATCATTATCTAGATCTTACTTACCCTCAATACTTTCACAGCGAATTTGAAATCCATCATCACTGCAGATTTCAAATATGAGCCCTTTCTTAGGCTTGTAGTCCAGAGAGGAGTCTCTCCCACTGTCCCTTTGATCAGGTGTTTCCACTGAGAATGCATTAGATCCTTTCCCATCACCCTTACTAGGTAGTCCTGCAAAAAATTTGACAAAAACGTATCTGTAACCACTGCAACATTTAACAGAGATAGACAGAAAGACCTAACCTTTTACACACCTGCAGTCTTTGGTTTCTCATTATGTGTGTCCATGGTTTTATGTTTAAGAGCAGAGGAATCAGCTGTCATAGTGGCAGAGTCACTGTGAAAGGAAAAAAGGAAAAGAGTTTAATTCAGTCAGATACCTAATTGAAAATGTAAGATTGATTTTTATTATTGTTTACCTCTTTTTTGAACCAGTTTCATTTGACTGCCCTGTATCCATTGGCTCAGGTGATGAAAGTTCCCGATCACTACAAAAAGAAAAAAAGTTAGCACTTTAACCTTTTTTTTTTTTTTACCAACAAAAGCAAGATGCATTATAAAATTTCAGACTCTTACCCTGGAAAACATGATAATTGGATTGCAGATGCGTCAACAGTTGGTGTATCTGACTGAAGTCCTTTGTGTTTCTTTCCACTGCTCTTATCTGGGCTTGGTCGAGTTCTTTTAGCCTTTTGCTTTCCTTTCCCAACAGTTGTAGAGGCTGCTCCAGCAGATAACTTTGAGGATTGTTGCTGATGTGGTGGTCGAGAGATGGGAGAGGTTCGTGAGCTCTGAGTGAGGACGCCAACGACATGACCTTTGTTCAGTTCTTGAGCGATTAGATTAGGGGTAAGAGCAACTTGACCAGCTGAACTGACATTTGGGTCAAGGGTTTTATCTGCCAAGACTCCTTTCTCCACCTGCTGGTTGACAGACATGCTTATGCTTTGGTTTGGGGGAAAAACACAGATGCTACTTGCAATGGACGTCTGGGCAGGATTAGTAAGATGAGACATCATTGGGGTTCCTGAATGCAGAACCATCTGTTGCTCTGGAAGGCTCAGGTTGTGAGGGTTAATAAGGAGGTTACCTATAGATCCTGTGATCTCAGTTGAGCTAATGAGGCCTGGGGCGCTCAGCGATACAGAGCTTGCTCCTAAAAAGTTTCCAGGTGCACTGGAAGGCACCGACACCACATTCAAAACGGACTGAGTTGGGTTGAGCCCTGACACAGTACATGGGAGCAGGTGAGTTGAGGAATCATGTCCCAATATGCCAGGCTGAGTTGTGGTTGAAATAGGCATGGGCTGTGGAAGGAGAGTAGGCTCCAAGTACATTACCCCTTGCTTTGGGCGTTTTATGATGTTAGGAATTTTTCTATGAGGTGTGGCAGTTGCAGTTATAGTCCCTAGTTCCATCAGGCCTGTCTGAGCAGGGATTCCTGCAGCAATTTGTGAAGGTGATAAGTTTATTATCATATTGGGCCCAACATCAGAAGGAGCAAGTGTGGGTTGAGTCTTTGGACGCGCCTGTTTCTTGCTTTTATGACTCTGAAGACGAGAAATTAGGCGTTTCTTGCCATGTCCAGAGGGGAGCATAGTCGGAGCTGGGGTGATGGAGGAAGCACTAGATACCATAGCAACACTAGGGGCATGATCATGCCTATGTCCTGCTTCTGTCACACCAATATGGGGATCATGGGAGGTGACTCCTATGATGAGGCCTGATGTGGTGCTAGGAATGACTGGCTGGAAACCAGTATGAGAGGTGCCTGTGAATGCATGGATTTGTGGGTGATGAGGTACAGGCACTAAACCTTTGCCGCCAGCAGGAAAAATGGACTGAGAGGTGGAGATGCTACCACTGAGGCCTGTCAAAACAGGGGCACTAGTGTTCATGACACCTGTTGCACTAACAGATGGTGCAATCTGGATCTTTTGGGATACACCATTGGGAAGAGTTTGCAATACATAGAGTGGCTGCAGATGCTGGTTTAACACTATCAGTTTCTCTGGGCCAGGCTTCAATTGAGAGGCGGTAGCTTGAACAGCAGAGCTTGCAATTGGAGTGGGACCTGAGCTAACAGTGGCAGCAGGGATGAACTTCTGACTCTGGAGAGGTAAGGTGGGTGAGCTGGGAAGACCTGGTGTGCTAGTAGTTCTCGTCAGATCTCGGTTTCCAGTCTCTCCCACAGGTTCTACTCCAGGACTTGTGATATGGTCGCCATCGATGCGTGCAGGAATGAAGTGTTCTGGGGTCATGTGACCTTCCGGAACCTGGGAATCAGTACATCTGTCCTGTGGGCTCTTGCTGGATACAGTGGACCCTGTTCTCGGTTTCTTCCCAATTTTCTCGACTCCCGATTCCTCTGTGGCCAGAGCCAACATAGTACGGTCGGGGGTCTCTGAGATCAATGAGCCATGATTTTGATTATTTACAGTGGGACTTCGGGTTGTTAACACAGAGAGGTCTGAGGGCAGCTCAAGAGGAAGACCATATGACTCCTCTACAGCAATGGAGGTGTTTACCCCACTCTCGCCAGGTTCAGCACTGGCCAGTGGCTGAGTGAAATCTTCAAAAAGCATGTCCTTTCTTTGGTTAACATCCACCCCATAACTCTCATCTAAAGAGAATGGTTCAGCAGAAGGAGCTTCTGTCTGCTGTCCCAAAGACTGCATTGAAGGAGTATTGAGCACAAACTCCATAATATCAGAAGGCAGGATGTTACCACAGTCATCACTGTTGTTGTTATCAGAGTCAGACTTGAGGAGATCCGTGGTGAGTGACAACTGAGTTTCAAGGGGGTCTTGTCCTTGTGTTTTCACACTCCCTAATGGAAGACAGTTATCCTTCTGATTTTTACGACCTTCACGACTGTTACCACTTGTGTTATTTTCTGCCTCCTTCCCTGAGTCAATGGTTGATTTCTCTACCCTGCTTTCTCTACCCTTCCTTTTTGTTGAGCTTTTGTGTGTGGACGAAGTAGTAGCTGTGGTTGTGCTGCTAGTGCTTATACTAACGTCACTCTCAGAACCATCGTCCACACCATCCAGCTGGCCAATTTGTTGCAGCTCCAAATTCTTGGTAGCTGTTGATACCTCATCACTGTCATCTTCATGCTCCTTTGCCTGGTCCCTCAAGTACCTGTGGATCTGTGACCCTTTTCCTAAACACTGATCAATACCTGCAATAGATGGAAGACCAGAGTTGGGGTTTATTATGGTGCGTGTGAAGTTGTAATAATACGTGTCCTTATTTGAACCAATTCCTCCTTCTTCATCTTCTCCACTGTCTGCTGAAGATGATGTGCTCATATCATCTGCCCCATCGACTTGTCCTTCAGCTGAACGCTTGCTGCTCCCAGTCCGCTTCTTCATGGAGATTTCACCACTTCTGTAGAAGGGTATGTCTTCTTCACCATACGACCGGACACCATAGAAAGGGGTTAGCCCAAAGAACATGTTCGATCGAGCACGAGCACTCCGCCTTGGGTATCTGCGTTTTGCTGAACCTGCCGAACCATCACTATCCTCCTCGTGGTGCTTATCGATGCTGCCTTCGTCCTCTAAATTATTGTCCTCCCCATCATCAGCACACTGGTGATCCAACAGATGCTCCTCAGGATCATCCGGGTGGATGTGGCTGTCTGATTCAGAGCTTTCAGAACTTGCAGATGGGGAGAAAACCACTGCTCGGGAGGACCTTCTTTGGGGGCCCTGGTTGCTAGGGGTAACAGAAGTGTAAGTGTTTGTGTTAGGGGATATGCTGACAGCTTTGGTACCATTAGGATCCATTTTCTGAGACAATATAGGCAGCCTCTCAGTTTGTTTCTTCACCACTGGAGTAACCTCTTTGCTTGATTTAGGGTGCACCTGTTGTGGTCTAATACCTCTCTCGCCTCCTGCTTTCGGCTGAATAGCATCCATGGCTGAACTATGCTTTTTCTCGAAGCTAAATCTCTCTTTGGACTTTAATGGTTTCTCCACTTCCTTCTGATCCAATTTATTAACTTCCACTGTACCAGATCCCGTGTTGCTGCTCAGTGCGGTGTCTTTATTGCTAATGTTGTGAGGAGGTGGACCCTGACTTTGTGTTTTGACATTACCGCTTTTAGAGTTGCTGTTGAGAACTGGGTTTCGGTTCTGAGGAGTCTCTTTTCTTTCTTTTGAAACATCCCTGCTCACATTCATTTTGACTTTGGAGTGTTTTTCTTTGGTGCTAGAGGTTCCATGACTAACAGTCACGGCAGCACTTGCCTGGAAGCCACGCTTTATTTCTTCCTCTCCCACCTTGGTACCAGACGACCAGAGAGGCTTCATTGCCGCTGCCGGGCCAGACGCATAGTCATGAGACTTCCTACTCCCACTTTTGCTGTAAACCGATTGCAGAGACCCAGTCTTTCCTGAGTCTTTTGATGTAGCCACTGATGTCACATTTCCTTCCTTGATTGGATTAGCTTTGTCTTTTGGAAGAGTGGCGAGTGGATGACTGGACATAAAAGTGGCTCCAGCTGGTAGGTCAGTATCTTTAGTGGCTTGTTTCCCTTTCTCGGTTTTTAAACTGCCACTTCCTCTCTGATGTCCTGTCAAAACTGCAGTTCCGAGAGGTGGTGACACTTGATTTACGCTAGCTGGTTGCGATGACTTCAAACTCTCAACATCAGACTGCTTTTTGGATGCCTCTCTACTACAATCTATTCTTTCAATGAAACCAAAACGACGCTGTGCTCCGCTGTTTACTGAATTTGCCTCTCGATTGTGAGATCTCTCTCCAGATGGTACTCTTCCTTTCTCTGTGTCCCTGGGTAAAGGTTCCTTAGAGGTTGAGGACAGGGAAGGGGCAGATGAATTGCCTGTCTGAATGGATCCTGTGCCTCCCTGTGGAGGGGAGAAAAGCTTTTGCCTAGGTTGTTGAGTGGAGATGGAGGAAGTGCTGTGTCGACGAGATCCGATGCTTTGTAGACTGGAGTTCAGCAGAGGGTCCCCCACAGTCACAATCTCATGGGCTAAACTACTAAAACCATCTAAAGGGGAGAAAATACATTGAACAACATTTTAAAAAATAAACTTTTTTAATAAAGGAGATAAAGCAATATAAATACTGTATATAGTAACTCCTACCTGGGGAGGGAAGTGGTCTGGTTGAGGGAGAACGATTACATGGTGGGTAGCTGGGGTGTCTGTTCCTAAAATAAACCCTTTGTTTCGGTGTGGAAGGCACATTTGATGGTTTTATGGAATCTGTGGGTCCAGGCAAAGCAGCATCCACTTCAGCTGAAATGTTTAATTATCATCAGTTTTTAAAAATGCCAACAAAATGACTCAATGAGGACTATTATAAATCTAAATCTACTTACATGAAACAGGTGGAGGACTATGAGCAACTGTGTGATTCTCCTCTTGAGCTACTGTGTTGTTATTGAAAGTTTCGGTCATCGTGGGGCGGCACACTAAAATTCTACATTTATAAACGCATCGCTTACGGGCATCTAGAGTGCTCCAGTAGACCCTTGAGCATCTGTGTAAATAGATCAAATGGTCATTTCATTTTATATCTTATGTTTACTGAAATACAACACTGTAATTTCAAAGACTTACTGGTATCCCACAGGAAACAGCTTCCTCTCGCAATCTGACAGTTCAGTTAGCATACCAAGACAGTCAATGGTCATAGACCCTGACCAAAACAAAAGTGACATTTCACTTTGATGTAGAGCGCTTTGTTTATTAGTTATCAATAGCAAGCACAGTGCAAAGACATACATACCTATCATCATGTGGATATTATCTGGTTCAAGCCCATTAACAAATTTTTTTCTCAGACTGATTCCCTCAAAGTCCACAACGACCCTTCGAGTCACCTCAAAGCCAGACTCTGGCACCGCCTTTAAAAAAAGGTTTATTATTTATAATAAATTCAACACTTCACAACAAATATACAAAACCATAACTTGCTTACTGATGCATGCATGATTCCTTACCTCGCCCTTTATAAGATCTCTGTGATGCTGACAGTAAACCTTCTTGTCCTCTAAAAAGGCACACTGCTTCTGACGTGCACACATGAAATGGTAGTTGTTGGTACAGGAGGTCAGACAACAACTCACCGTAGCTCCGGGTTTGTGACAGTTCTCACATTGCTGAAAAAGCAAAGCATAATGCAATCTGTTTTTGGGTGGGCAAAGATTTTTTGCCTATAGCCTTTTTAGTAGGCTTATTCAGCAAATTTTTTTTACATAAATGTATATTATGGCACAGTAACTCAATCTAAGCCATGTGTCGTGTTTGTTAATCGTGTACCAGCTGTTTGCCTCGGCCGACTGCCATGTGGACATTTTTGAGAGCACCGTCAACATCCTCGAACACCTCTGCTGACCACAGTGCACAGTTCACATGGGCCCACTCATTCTGGCCAATATAAAGCAGTCTCCCACAGTCCTAGAAAACACATTACCCAAAGTCTTACAAATCAAAATTAAAGTACAGTATAATTAAAAATCCATATCTATACATGCTAATGTATTCTTTTTGGTTGATTACTCACATTTGTGTTCTCATCTCCATAATTCAGACAAAGCGCACACTGTCTATTGTCACCAACACCAGGAGGAGGGGGAATAACAGGGCTGTCTTCAGGGCTGTGGTCTGAAATCAAAAGAAATATTCCTGTGTTACTTATCTACATACACTTTAACACTTTAACTTAGTTTGAACTGAAAAATAATCAGAATGAAATAGAATGTAGTTATTTGTCTCCTAACAGTATGTACCACACAAGTAGTTCCTTTACATGTTAGTTTTTATAGTGCTTTAAAGCAACTTTCTCACCATGGATAAGCATGGGGGGTGGAGGAGGAGGTGGTGTGGGGGCCATCAGGGAATTGGGTTCTCCTGGGGCTTTAGGATGGGGAGCTGGGATGATCTTTTTCATGAGCACAGGCTGCTCAGCCCTGGCTATCTCCTCCCTCTCCTGCCACTGGGCATAGTTGTGATCCAAAGAAGGGGGCAGAACAGCATTGGGAAGCAGTCCACTACTGCAAAGATACAACGCTGTCTTGTTAGTCATGTCTTTGTTACACAACATTGTTTAATTACCCAACATATGAACAAATGTATGTTTTTACAGTAGTACCCTTTAAAAATGTTCATTGTCATATAAATATACACTAAATTGCCAAGGTGCTCAACAGCAGTGAGAGGAGGAAAGTATGCAATAGAAAAAAAAGTGGCAAAGGCCAAATAACAATAAATAAATAAAAAGACTAAAAGCTCATATCATAATTGCAAAATGAAATAATATAAACATTGTTCTCATTAAAGACACTTTTCAAAATCAGGCATGCGTGCACACACACACACACACACACACACACACACACAACCTTTGCACTCTTAATAATTAATGGTAACAAATGAAGTATACAAACATGCAAACCAAATGCCAACCACAAGACTTGTCAAAGCACCCATGTGAAATGTGACACTGCCTGTCAACCTCAAACAATGGAACTAGACCATACAGGCTGCATTCCCTATGGAAAGGTGATAGTTCTGCTCCAGAAGAGAGCAAAGAATAGACAGACACTCGACAGTGAGGTTGTTTTCGATGCTCATACTAGCTTAACTGGTCCCACTATTCACCATCAAACTAAACAGTTTGTTCCTGAATTTAGTTCTGAAAATGGTTTCTGGCCAAAGAATTTAAATTGAATCATTCTCTACATTTTGACTTTGAATCATTCTAAGTTAAAATGTAGAATCAAACAAATTGAAACAAATGCATGGGAAAGACTCACTTAGAAGAGACTTTGCACGTCTCCCAGAATTTGGACTCCTTCACCTTGTACCATGGAAAGATTCGGTCCATTTGCTGTAACAAATAACAGTGACATCAGAAACAATAATGTAGGACTGCAAGATGTTCCACTGTCAGAATTGTGTGTCCAGCAGCTTTTCCTCACCAAGATAAAAAAAGACTTGAGCATGCTGTTGGCTTTCCTGCTCTCTAGCTGACCTCCGTCTGAATTGAAGGCTGTCTGGATGATTTTCACAATGTCATCACTGAACTCCAGCTGAAAGAGAGGAGCAGAAATTGACACCTGGCCTTCACATGTATTTGACCGGTATATGAACCCTGCTGCATTAGAGGCTCAAAAGGCAGCAGGTAATCTTTCATAGAGGAATAGAAAGATAAAAGCTTTTTGCTTTAAAGTGTTTCAAAAAGGACATTTTTATAAACTCTTACCACTGATTTATAGCATCCAGAATCCATTTTCTTCTCCACAGACTCCAAATCGAGAGGCAAATCATTTGGTGGAGAGACCTCCGTCAGCACAGGGGGGTCAGGGCCCTCTGGGGAACGGCGTGAGGGAAGGCTCTCTTCTGTCTCTGGGTTCAACTCAGGTGGCTTCATAACCGCCTGAGACAAAGAAGATAGTGCCATCACTAAGTTTGGTGGTGAAAATATAGCTGGTGAGAACTTCTAGGATTGGAGATGGCAATTCACCTGTCTGTAGCGAAGCAAGTGTGTGGATGTACGGGAGTTGAGCAGGGAGGTGAGAACTTGCCGCATGGATTTCTGAATTTCTTTCTCCAAGACGGCCCGCCACTCAGCGGGATGGGGCTCAGTGCAGTTTGTGCAGGTGTAGACCACACTCTCAGGCAGGTTAGACAAGAGCTCATACATATCATCTAAATATATAAAGAGAAAGATTACCTATATAGTGGTGTATTACAGAAACATCCAAAATCTAGAATGCTACCTTATCTTTAATAACCATAGCCATGTTAGAACAGATCAGATCTTAACTAAATACTTACACTACCAATCAAAAGTTGTGGTCAGTAAGACTGTTAAATGTTTTTGAAAGAAGTCTCCTTAAGGCTGCATTTATTTGACCAAAACTACAGTAAAAACAGTAATATTGTGAGAAATCTTCGATTTTAATACATATTTTTAAATATTTTAACATGCAATTTATTCCTGTGATGTTAAAGCTGAAGCAACAACTTTTATTAGTTGAATGTCATGGTGTAATGCCACAAGACAGATAAGAGATGTTGAGAATAACAGATAATTCACCGGTTAAACTTTCACATTTGGCATGGACCCAGCAATCACACTTCCTGCACTTCATCATTTTGCTATCACAGTCATCGTCATCATAGCACTTATTACAGAGTGGGCAGAAGTTGCCTGGGAGAAGAAAAACATTGATTACATAGTTAAGTGATAGTTTAGAAACATACAATAAACATCCAGGATGTATAGCACTGACCTTTAGCTAAGAGTTTGGCACAGTCATGACACAAAGAGAAATCATGTGACCACTGGGCATCCCAGGCCTTCCCTGGTTTGGTGGCTCCACAACTCTTGCAGCACACACACTTGGTGCAAATCTGTGGCAGAAGGAAAAATAATTATGGGAGAATGTAGCAAAAATAACAGATGTTACAGACATCTAGGATTGAGAGTGTGTAAGTACCCAGACTCTTTTCTTCTTGGTGGGTCTGGTAGGGTGGTTGGGTCCCAGGCACTCAGGGTGATAGCTGTTTCGGCACTTGTCACACTCCAGTAGCTGCTAGATGATGGAAATAATAAAATGTTTAGTTCTGATTCCATCAAGGTATTAAGCATTAGTCATTTCTGAAGGTTTTGGAAGTGGCAAGGGGCTCGGTTATTAAATGTATCGAAAGGAAATGATAATTCCAGTGAGATGACATGTATTTTTCACTTTTCATTAGAAAATACCAAATGAAGACATTCATCATTGATCCGAGCGGACTCAAGCTTTGAGTATTCAACTTTATTCATCTTTAACAATTACATCAGAATGTTACAACCTTTTCGATCTGATGGTCATATAACGTAGCATTGTGTGAAAAACTTCACACTTCAATGTAAGAATAATATCAATCAGTGTCATACTGTTTACAGTAGTGTTACATTTTTTTCCATTAAATCTGGATGTTTTAAAACTTTCCTCCCTCTGTTCCAAAAGTGTCTTTTAAAAATCCCTTCTGTTGATATTGGAAGCACTTTATTATTCCCATGATCAGAGACTCTGAAATACTAAATTTTGTACTTTAGGAGAAAGCTTTGAAACAAATACCTGCCATTGAGTTACTTGCATAGTAATTCTTCTGTTAGTCTCCCTTATTTAAATTTGTACCTTTTTTGTAATGCATTTTTGCAGACACTTCTGGATTCTAAAGCATCTTTGATCTATATCGTGACAGAAATGTAAATTAATAGAAAGTCTTACTTTTGTTTTCTGATACTTCCGACCACAGACATGGCAAAAGCGGCATCGACGACAACACCAGTTCTCCCACTGTTCCTCATGGGGGCGTTCTGTCTCCCCCAAGCAGAAGAGGTGGAAGGGTTCACAGCACACCTGGCAGAAAACAAACTGAAGACGACAAACCATAAGAACATCTCATACGTTTTTTTTGCCTTCAATTCATGAGACAGGAATTACAAACAAAAGACAGCCCACCTCTACATTACCGCTGCTGGCACAAAGAAAGCACACCACCGGCGGGGTGATTGGCACAGAGGTGAGAATGCTGAGCCCACCCATCTCCCACACATTCTCAATGTCATAGTCCTCCTTGAAATCAACTCTGATTCGATGCACTCCATCGCAGGGCGCTTTCTGCTTGGCGGTGCCCCCAGGCGAAGGAGTGCTCTGGGAGTTTAAAGTACTGCTGTCTAGTTTGGGTATATGTTTCTCCTGTAAACAACGCCATTTATATTACATTGGGACATATGCAAGATGCTTTTACCCAAAGTGACTTAGTGTATTAAAGGTGCATTTTGTCAGTATGTGCATCCCCTGGGAATTGAACCTTTGACCTTGGCATCATTTGTGACCCATGCTGGCAAAACAAGTCACAATGAGCAAATTTTCTAAAATGAGTTATTTTCACACTCTCTACCTTCAAATAATGCATGATTTGTTGGAATCAGACAAAAAAAGTACTGAGCTACACCTGTTTGACGTCGATAGAGTCAGCAAAGTCAGTTTTGAGAAAAATCGAGTTAAAGTTTTCTGAAGGTTCCAAAACAAAATCACCTAGCAACCATATCTTAAAATCCCTGGTAATAACACCAAATTTGGCACACACCAAGTCAAAACCAGAGTTATTATAGAATATATTCAACTTTTTTTCCACTGATACCACAATAGTTTGATTAACATTAATGAAACAGACAGCCTTTATATTAAAACCTACTTATCGCACGGATCTAAAATAATGTTACACATCAGATGTTTTTCCCCAACAGTTAACCAAACGTTCACCTAAGACATAACAGATAATGTTTGTGTGAATACTCGCAAAGACAGATGTTTTGAAATACTGTAATTCTGTGTATGTGTGTATATCGGGACTGCGTGCTGTCTATGGCGTCTTTGTGCGCACGCGTCGGATCTGTCAGTCAGTGCGAGTAAGATAGTTTTTCATGGACAAAGGAAAGGTACTACTCTCAGAAAACATACCAATAAAGATATTTTTAGATGTTTAATTGCTATTTGGAGCACTGGGATCGCTAGACGAGGGCTTATTGAACTACTTTTTGTGAAAACCTGTAGCTCGAAATTATCCTGTGTGCATTCCGACTCCTTCTGCCGGCACGGGTCACATTTGTGCTATGAATCTGAATCTCAGGATTATAAACATCACAAAGAAAATCAACCACTATTCATAGGGGGAAGAGGCAAGAGACAAAACTGTTTTCATAAAAACAGTTTATGACAAAAAAAGAATACAAATCTGTCTGCAAGATCTGCTTACCTTTTCTTTTGGTTTAGGCTTGAGTGGTTGAACACATCGAGAGGTCTGTTTCTTTAGCTTTGCTTCAGATGCTAAAAGATGACATGACCATAAAACAAAAACATTAAGGCTATGGTAAGTCAGGGGTGTCCAATCCTGTTCATGGAAGGCCATCTTCCTGAAAAATTTAGCTACAACAGACCGGCCCGGAAATTTCTGGTGATCCAGACCTTGATTAACTGATTCGGGTGTTTAATTATTGCTGGAGCTAAACTCAGCTGGAAGGTGACCCTCCAGGAGCAGGAATGGACACCCTCTGTGTTAAGTTAGCAACAGTAAATATTCTCATCTCTTTACCTGTGTCTGCTGCAGAGCTGGATTGACTTTGTTGCTGAGATTTCTTCTTGGGCTCAGTGGGCTGGGACTTTGCAAGACCTTCCTTTTTTGCTGGCATTTGGCTTTGCTGCTGCAAGGACTGCTGGGACTGTGCTGGTGGGGAAGATGGGGCAGCGTGCAGGGAGGTGGGTGAAAAACTGGGCTGCTGCTTCCGTTCCTTTCTAAAGGCTGAGCTCAAAGGGGTCTGAGATTGCTTGGGGTCGTCAGAAGCACTAAAGAGCAGAAGGTCCTTTGGGGAGACAGCTGGTGAAGATGGTGATGAAGGTTGCGTTTGCTTTTGTTTGTCCTCTCCCTGTGCAGGTGGTGGAGTTTCACTTTTCTTATGGGGAGGGTCATCCTTTGGAGGAGGGCCTGGCTTGGGGCTTGATTCAGAACACTGGGATTTGTGATGGGAATCCTTTTTTTCAGTCAATTTATTCCTCCTCTTGTCCTTTTTACCTGAATTCAATGCAAACAGACAATTAATTGAAATATAAGAGCATCTCTGGCTTATAATAAGGTATTCTGAGAAAACAGACCTTTCGCCTGCTTCTGAAGAAACTTTGATGGCATCCACTGCAGGTTCTGACACTTCCGTACTCTGTGATGACAAACACAAATGTTTACAGGCAATTTTAGGGTGCAAAGGTTCAGAAACCCACAATTTATTATATTTATAACAAAATTTCACACTCACTTGCAACACTGCTTTTTAATATTGCGGCCCCCAAATTTGGGCTTATCCAGGCAGTTGGTGCAGACCCCACAGTCATTTGGGACTTGGCAGCCTGGACACTGCCCGCAGCGTCGAGAGCGCCGGCCCTTTCTGGGTGGGGCCTCATGGACCGTTTTCTGCCTCGTTACTGGCTTAATAGGAGGTGTGGGTGGCTCTGCCTCCTCTGATCCCGCCACTGATGATTTGTCTATTCAAATATATCATTAAAGATTTAAAAACAATGTCACTTTTTTCAACAAAATCAAACTAGTTCTAAGATGTTTTCTCACCATCGTTTCCCATGGAAGACAAGATCTTTTCTCTCTCCTCCCATGGCAAGGCACTAAGGGTAGGCATATCATCTGGGAACACAGCACGATTGCGACCCAGAGCTACAGCTGCACGACGACACACATGCTTAATGCGTGGACCACGGACTGACGTCTCAGAGGAGTCACTCTCTTGACCCTGGACAGGACAAACAAATGGAAATGACCTTTTGTGCATTTAAGAAAAACAACCTAGGAACATTTTCCAAAGAAAAGGTGACAAGAAAAGAGGACATACCGGTAATTTGGGTTGATCTGCAGGTTGTAAATCTCTCTTCTCTAACTTATTGAGCTGAGCTTTAGCTTTTTTCAGCAGTCCTGCAACGCGCCTGTCTGTGACTGGCTGTTTCTCAGCACGAGCTAACACGGAGCCCAGAGATGTGGTTGCAGGGGGTTTTCCCATCTGCCCCACTTGGGTAAGAGCACTCAATTTCTCCTTGTCCTTCTCCCTCTCTACTCCCTCCGCTTCAATCTTCTCTGAAGGTCTGCCCTTTTTGGCCAGACGACCCTTGGATGACAAGGCCCCAACAGGTTGAACTGCTACAGAGTCGCTTGGGGAGGCCTCTGCACCAGAGTCAACTGTCACTGACTTCTTTCGACCTGGTGTCCTTTTTTGGGTGATAGATTCTTCAATGTCCCTGGCCTCCACCGCAAATAGGCTGGATGTAGAATTGGGGGAAGTCTCTGATGGAAGGCTTTTCCCCCTTTTATCCCAGTCTTTCCCTACATCTCTTTTGTTTTCCTTTTCACGCTCTCTACTCTTCTCCGTCTCCCTGTCCTTCTCCTTTGTACCTGTGTCTCTAGTAGCAGAAACACTTCGGTCCCTTCCTGCTTTTCCAGTACCCCCACCTGATCCTTGAGGACTGGGGGTAAAAAGAGGGAAGAGCTGTGAAGATGAAGCAGAACTCCCACTCACACCGAGACCTCCTGCTGCTCGCCGCCCATCGGAAACTCCGTGGCTCGTAAGACCAAGAGAGCCTGAAGGGAAGCCGCTGAAAGAAGCTTGAGTTAAGGCACTGGCTGCAAGTGCACTGACTGCGACTCCAGGCAATGGGCTTGAATTTCCAGTCACGCTTATGGGAACAGAACTGCTAATCATGGATTGTTCAGAGGCCTTCCCTGTTGGAACTCCTGACTGACTGCTCCTGGTAGTCATTGAGTGTGAAGGTGATCTGGGTTGTCCACGTGAGAATCTAGACCCCTTTCTCTTTTTGTTTGACGTTGGTGAGACCTGAAGGGGAGACAGAGAGCCAGGGCTGCTCCCTGAGGAGGATGGGAGGGTGACAGACTCAAAGATGCGGGAATGAGCCGGACTCGGGGTGAAGAAAGGGGGACGTAGTAGTGGGCTGCGCTTTTGGTGTGGCGTTTCAATCCGTGATGAGGGATGCGGGTGGTGATTGTGGTGAGGATGATGATGTAGGGGGGAGAAAAGTCTGGTACCTGTCCCAGCTGTGCCACCAGGTGCTGGGAATCCTCCTGGTGCAACGCCACCTCCACCAGGCCCTGGTGGCAAGAGTCCCACATCTTCAGCGGTCAGTGGAGGAGGACGAAAGTTGTCAAAAGTTGGCTTACGGATAAGGCCCTCCTTTGCATACTTGGCAGAGGAGAAGTACTTATTTTCTGCACATGACAAAGACGTCCAGCGGAAAGTGGGCTCTCGTAGTATGGAGCGACGCTTGTCATGAGAGCTGGAAAGTATTGGAGGGGTGGGCAGAAAAGGGGCAATGGAATGTGACATCATCCACGGAGAATGGGAGTGATGCTCAGATGCACTGGATGAAGCTGCCTGGGGAGGCTGAGAAGGGCTCAGAAGAGGAGGAGGTGGTGGGGAAGAGGACAACGATGCAGTCGAAGAGGCTTGTTGAGATCCAGCTTGTGAAACCCCTGGGGCTGGGCTGATGATGACCTGTTTCCTTCCACCTATCAGGCTGCCCCTACCACGTGCCACTAAGGCACCCCTCCGATGACTCTGAGCTTTGCGACCCCGTCTGCTGTGCTCCATTAACACTACATGGTCTGGCTCCGGCTCTGACGGTGGTGAGGGTGGGTGCGAGGTGTGGTGCATGCTGGCCTCCGTCTCTCCCTGAGAGGCAGGGGAATGATCGCCCTCTTCCGAAAGGGCCTGGGTGCCCTCAGAGGCCTGGGAATCACAGGAGGAGTCATCAAGACTAGGGCTGCTGGAGCGAGACGACTCACCAGAAGAGAGCTGAGAGGAATGCTGCGAAACAGCGCTGGAGCCACAGGATGCAGCACTGCTACTGAAGCGCCCATTGCTAGTGCTATTGTTGCAACTGCTGTTAAGGAGACTAGCTGCAATGGCAGTGGCACTGCCAGTTTGGACAGGAGGTGGTGGAGGAAGGAGAGAGTCAACAGCAGGTCCTGCCCCGGGTGTGGCAGTGGTTCCACTTGTGACGGGAGCTGTGGAAACCAGAGCTGGGGAGGGTGATGCTATGGGTTGAGGTGCTGGGGCAGATGCTGCTGTGTCCAATCGAGCAATTTTCATGTGTGTTGGTGGAGTACTGAAACTGCCTGCATCCTCGATAAACCGTTTTGGAGTCTTGATGATGCGCAAGGACACTGTGCTCACAACAGGCATGATAAACTGCCTGATGTTTGTTAGCTGCGTTCGCCTCCTGTGCTTCCCAACCTCAGGATTGGCAGTTCCCTGGGTGCCAATAGCTTCTTTTGCCAATAGTTTCTTCTTCTGGGCCCCTTTCTTTGCCCGCTGCAGCAGCTGCTTTGCAATAGTGGCATCAGTGCGTTTGGAGGGAGGGACGACCCGCACAGGTTTGATATGGCGAGGGCTTTGACGTAACCCTAACGGCCTCCCAAGTTTAGTTGGAGTCATTGGGTTGACTGTTGTAGATGAGTCATGGGGATCTGGGCTAGTGCATTCATCAGCAGGATGAGAAGCCCTTAGCTTAAGATCATGTGGAGAGCAGGCACCCAAATCTTGTTCCCGACGAACCCTGAAGGCCTTATGTTTGGCAATCCCAGATGCTGTGGTAGACATCTCTAGGACCGAGGAGGCGTTAGCAGCCTGAGCAGCAGCGGCAGCAGCCTCAGCTTTGAGGCGCTCAGCAGAAGGCGGCCTGCCCCGTCTCCGTCTTTGCACACCAGGAACTGGGACACTCTTCTTCACAATGGCCTTCAGCTTAGACTTCAGAGGGCTCAGTTTGACATCCCGCAGTCTTTTTGGTTTGGACATCTTGGACTCTCGGCTGATTTTGAGAAGCTTAGCCTCAGAACCCTGATGGTGCCCAGACCCAAGCGGAGTTTGCCTTTTCTCCTTGTCTTCATCCTCCACACCATCCTTGCGATGTGCAGGACTGGAGCTGCACTCCAATGCTGTGTCATTACCATCTTCAGGCAGTGCATGGCCACTCTGTTGCCAGCTCCTCTGGCTGGCAGAAGCAGGAGGGCGGCCTCTTTTTTTTTCTCCAGTGCCAGGAGGCCTCCCTGGTGGTCGTTTGACCTTCTCTGTAGGAGCTGTGGCGACAGGCAAAGGAGCTGTCTCAATACCAGTGGCAAACCTTTGTGCAGCTAGAGACCTAGGAGGACGTCCTCTGGGCTTCTTTTCCGGTGTAACTGGACCTGACAGAAAAATAAAAACTCCATTAACAAGCACAACATTTCTTTACACTTAAATGCATCTCAATTACAATTGAGCAAAATAGCAAGTTAGACCATAGGAGGTCCCAATAATTATTTATTTTTTTTACAATTATTTTACAACACATTGGAGAAAAAAAAAAAAATTAGGGGTGTAACAATATACATTGTTATATTTAGATATTGCAATATAAAAATGCGACAATACGTATTGTTGATGTAAACAATATAATTTGTGATATAACGTTAGTTTTATCCAAGGCGCAGTTTATTGTATTTACTATTTATATGGTATAATTCACCACATTTTTTTTATTCTGACATCATATACTGTTTACTGTTACATATTAGTTAATAAGTACATATTACCGTTTCAAACCTGAAATATTTTCGTTCAACTTTTTTTTTGTATTAAACCTGAGAGATTTGTATCCCTCCATTTAAAGTCAATTCCTCTAAAAATTAAGATAAAAAAAATGTCAAAGCCATCGTAAAAATAATCGAGTGGTCTAATCCAAATCTTCTGAAGAGACACGATGGCTTTATATGATGAAAAGATTTACAACGCACATACTGTAAGTAAATACGGATGTTTCGTAACATGAGTGTATTGTTACACTCCTAAAGAATACACAACTAAGAGATGTAAGAGATAGTTTACCTATTGACGTCCTTCCTGGGCTGTGTATTCTTCTGTTGTCACTGACTGTGGTAAAGCCTCCAAATTCCTCCTAAAGAAAAGAAAATTTTAAAAAATCGTCAGTTTTTCAGTCTGATTTAACCAGAAGAGATTGAGTTTTTTCTAAATGTGTGTCCACAAAACCAAAGTGGCTATTGTCTAAAGAGTCATTCAGTTTTCATGACTGAGAAAATGGCAAGAGACCACACATTATGTTAGCAATTAAAATAATATAGAAATGTAAAATTATACATATATAAAAATTATATAATATTCATTTTATTTTTTATACCCTCTAGTTTGGTGTGCATATTTCATTCATTTGTTTAACCACCATTGGTTCAAAACAACATCTAGTGTAGCCTTAACATGACCTTATAATAAAAATGCAAAAATGAACCTGTCATCACCACTGATAGATCAAGCTCCATAACCTTAATGAATTAGGAGACAATTCATCTGAATCCAGAAATCAGGTGCAAACTGATTTTGTGAGATTTGGTTGAACGTATCCTAAATGAAACAATCAATTTTCAGCCTGGCGTCTACTTGCCGGGTTGCCCAAAACAACAGACTATTAATCAATCAAAAGTAGGGAAAGTGTAGTGTTCTTCTTCCAACAACTTAAAGTAACAAACACATCTGTGATGGCACCCCCTACTGAGATATGACTAGTTCAGCCAATTCCACTTAGATATCCTTAAGAGATGCTGTCGCTGGACTGCATGACATCACTCAATGTTAGGACATCTGTTGCAATGTCCGTATCTCCTGACAACTGCTCCACCTCTGTCAATCAAACAGGCTAAGCTTTGCAGACGTCCTATGATAGTATTTAATAAAGCTCCAGGCTTTTATGATAGCCCTGTGCTTATCTCACACCTGACATGAGGGATACAGGGAGGAATGCTGATTACATGGTCCATTTGGGCTCTTGCCTTTCTGGTCTAATTCTGTCACAACATTTTAGGTAAGCCATCATTTTTGAGTCAACTTAAACGCTCCATATCCCTTTAAGTCGGCCACATTTCCCACATTTATCAGATTTTTCAACAGGCTTACAGTGCAGATGATTACTGTAATTACTGTCTGCTCTGCAGCTGGGCACGCTGTGTTTTACGTTGTGATAAAAATGTCTCAGTCATTGAAGTGTCCTTGGTGTGAATTAAGTTGTACTCACAAGGACACACACTGAGAGAAAACTCATATGTACTCTAATTGTCTGTATGTGTAGAGGAGAGTTCCACAGATCAGACCATTTAAAAGGATTTGATGGGCTTAACTGAAACCGGGAGCACATCAAAAGGAATTCCCAGTAACTATGACTTCTAAAATAGAGACGAAAAATTATGTTTTCAAAATAAAGTAAAGTAATCAAGGCGTTAACCAGGCAGCTCTGTATTTGAGAAAGAAAGGAATTTAATCAGATGAGTTTTTGCATTAAAAAACAGCTAGATGGAGAGGAATTAAATGGGATAAAGCAGAGTTTACAAGACACATTTTAAACCTGCTAGTTTCAACGCTCATATAAAAATGGCCAAAAGACGCCTATCTGCACGTGTATGGTTGTAGCACTGGTGGTCTGAAGGGGATGAACTTACACAACAGAAAGAGAAAAAAACTACAGAAAATTTAATTAATATGGAAATCAATACATTAATTTTATAAATATGATTTCAACCAACCATCAGAGTAGAGTGTGCAAATGATTGTAATACGGCGATGCTGGCAACAAGCACAACCGCGGTGGGATCAACTGAGCACTGGACAATGCATCAATGCCACTGATCTCTATGAAGTGAAGCATCAGCTTAAGCATTACCCCAGTGATGCATTGGTCGTTGGTTGAGTCTTGTAAAGTGCGCTCGAAGTTAAAATAATTCCAACACCTTGTTTCATTAATAAAATGAACAATGAATGAAAGGTTTAATGACTCAGTCTCTTGGTCAGTTCTCTTTTATGCAAGGTGTGGTTTGTGTTATTCTCCTGCGTGTTCAATCAGAGTGTTTGGATTATGCTAATAAAGCCTGTTTTGTTTTTGAATCTCATTCATCTTGTGCTTGCCGACCACATTGTAACACTTATTTATACAGCAAAAAAAAAAAAGTGATATCGCATATCGCGATATTGTGCCACTCAAAATCACCGCAAGCAAAATTCCTTTACCGCAACAGCCCTGTGTTCAACAATTTGCTTATAGTTTGCTATGTTACAGTACTGCTACTACTATTACACAGAGTAAATGGGTCTTCATTACATTGAACAAGCACTGACATCATTTCACTATGTACTAGGCCCTACCTCTCAAAAGATGATTAATGTCTGCAAGTTTCTTAAACAGCCTATTGTGTTGATTTTCAAGCCTTAGGGGGCATTTCATTTCATATTCTTTATTTATAGCAGCATGTGGGGCTGCAGCTAAATTCCCTTCGGTCCAGTTTGTAGAACAGATGCCGCCGGAGACTGCACACATACAAGTCTAATCTCACTAACAAATCCCCATTCAGCTTTAATTTCAACATATGGTGACAAATTTCTTATGGGAAGCAGACCAAAATTAAATGAGAGTGAGTTATTAGATGATCAGTGTTAACAGATCATCTTAATAGAGCTTCTTTTTTTTTCATATCCAATCATCGATGGGTAAAAAGACCAGCGAAAATCTAAATGAAAACCTGATTCAGATGAGGCTGAAATAATGCACAACTCTCCAGAGATAATGTTTACAGTGAACATTTATTGATAGTGAATTCATTAGTCAATTTGTTTTCCTCCAGCTCTTTTGAATGCAGGCTCTCAGAGCTACAATGACTTCATTGCAGCTTTACTGTTGAGCCAAAGGTGATAGAGTACTAGAGAGCTGCGAGCAATGGAGCTCAAAGTCAGTGTGACACCATGAGTAGCTCTCAATGACAGCACGACTCTGCCTCGGGCACTCAAAAGCATGCTCGCGCACACACACTGGAGCGCACACACACACACATCCTCCTCCACCTTGTGCGCAAGGCAGTGAAGGCACACTGCAAGATGTAAACAACATCTCTAGACAAGAGGAAAGGGAGGAGGGACGGAGAGATGCAGGGCGGGAGAAACAGGGTACAGAGCATCATTCTGACCATAAAGGCATGTAGCGAAGATGCAGCAAGATGGAAAGGCTCGGTGGCCGACAAGCACATGAAAAGCTAATCTAAACAACCCACCCACACACTACAAGTTCTCTGACTATCCGCTCTGACGGAGCTGCTCAATCAACACCCACGGCTGAGACGGAGGGGGGAACGGTGATACTGGGCTCGAGAAAGTGACACTCGGCTCAGCCAAGGCGCCCGAGCACCTGCTGCCAGTGCAGGATGGGGGAGGAGAGATAACGGTGGTGGAGAGGGTGACACAAAAACACTTGTTTGTTATTCTCTACTTTCTTCATTAGTGTTCCTTCTTTATTCTTCAAACAGTAAAAATAAAAAGAATTTGGACACTTAAACCATGTTTAAAAATATATGAATGTATTTACATTATATAAATTCACACAATGATGCATTTATTTTAAAGAAAAACAAGCAAAACAATAATAACGATAATAATAAATAGTAGTAAAGTGCTACATTTCAATCAAACTGACTTTAAATATAGAATAAAGGAAACAAATTTGAAAGAAATATTACTAAGCTAAAAATACAAAGAATAGTAATAGAAAAGTGCTATTTAAAAAACAAACAAATAGGCTTTTAAATAATAAAGATATTTATTTTGAACAACATGTTTGTTTTTATTTGAAAGAAAGGGCGCTTTAAGTAAAATAATAAATACAACAGGCTAAATATAATAATAATGATAATAATAATAATAATAAATTATATAGAACTGCTATATTCATCTAAAGAAAATAATACTTAAAAATAATAAATGTTATTTTTATTTTAAATATAAGTGACTAAATCACTTTGAAACCAGCTGGTTAAAAGTAACTGTAAAAATGTCTCAAAAGTTCCTACAACCATTTGTTTGCTGAAGCTGCTTGGTTTTATATTTTAAAAACGTTTTAGGTTTAGCCACTGGGTTTTTAAGAATGTCTAGTTGTGAAAAGGGTGATCATCAAAACACCAAGCAAACACGTGAATATGCACAGTAAAGGGACAGGACCAAATCAACATCCCTTCTAAAAAGAGCAGATAAAAGCACTTGTTTGTGTCACTTCGAAGTTCCCGTAAATAAAAGGTAAGCAAACAAGACTATTTGTTTGCATAAACTCATTACATCCTGTTCCGAGCAGATGGTCACAAACCCAGGAAAGTTACTCAACATGGCATCTACAGTTCGCTTAAGAAGCTGGGCATAAACTGGCAAGCACACTGCAACCTGGCAACTCTCCCTCCCCAGAGCGGGACATAATTGCACTACTGTGTGTGTGGCCAATGATACCAAACACACACACACCTATAATCACAGTAAGCCAACATATCCACATCAAGACATGTAACTGATTATCATCTCTAAGCCTGGGGATATGTTATAGTAAGGCCTTTCATAAATTCACTGAATCACCATTTTCTAAACAATGTGAAGTTTTGACAACTGCTGAGCCATCAGATTCCCTCAAAAACGCCTGTATAAAAGATAAATGCAATGCACAAAACAGTAAATTGGGGTCAGACTGATGGCATTCCCAGCTTACGGCCAAAACGAACAAATCCAGGACAACTCGTAGCAAAAGAAACATGTCTGGACATATGACGACAAAAAAAAAAAAAAAAAAAAAAAAAGTGCACTTTGTGGTCACATATGAGAAATAGTTTAGGTTGTTTCAAAAACCCCTTCAAAAACAAAACTGACGGGGAACCCCAGTAGTTCACAGTGATGATTATTCAAACCTCTCGAAACACTTTCAAAACACAAAAGGCATCAGGAGAAATTTCCCTTCATGAGATGAAGATATAATGCTCTGATGTTGCTCATGCACACACATTCAAAGCACCGACAACTGAGTTTCTGAAACATGTTCCAACACCTCACACCCACGCTAATGAGGAGCCGTGGCTTTAAGATAAAAACAAATGTGCCTCCTGCAAGGTGTAATGAGGGACATAAATTTGGAGAGAACTGCTCCATGCGTTCAATGGCTGCTCCTGCTCCCCCCAGAGCAAAAAGCGAGGACGAAACCCCCTCTGCCCGCCTACAAAAGCAGAATAAAGCCATGGATGGGACGGCCTGTGTCTAATTCCCTCCCAGCGCTGTCCCAGGGGGAGGAGGGCTTGCTCTTCACCCTTTGATATCCACGTCTGTGCTCTTTCAGCTGCCTGCACTCCATAAAGGCTGGAATAAAAGCAGACACAAAGCTTCCTGCTATGATCCACACGCTGTCTAGGGGACAGGGCCCTCTCCAGATAAATAGGCCAAACACCTGCTGGACTTCTTCCCTCCGTATAGGCCACGCCATTCATTAGAAAGCAGCGGAGCAAAGCATTCATTTGCTGTATCCATTCAAATGCACTTTTGTACGAGGCCTTGATATTGATCCTCATTCTGCTTCTGTAAGCGGGGCTTTACTCTGGACATTAAAAGGCAGGCCAAATGGCGTCCCTCACAAAGAAACCAATGAATGGAGACTTAAACAGGACACCTCCTGAAAGTAACAGTTGTCTAGCAAACAGCCACAGACTTGTATTTGCACTTTAGATTTAGACGAATATATGGTTTGGAAGATCAAAGCGAAAGCAAGCTGCGATTTCTGGAGCTGCAAGAAAATCACGCAGACGTATTTACCTCTATGTAAACATTTTAAGCCGTCCAAATGGGTTAATGATGTAGTCTAAAAGGCAGCCATCAGAAGTGAAATCCTATTGGGGGCCCTGTGGGCCCGTGCTGTTGGATTTGGGTCTGATGGGAAGGAGGGGCGGCGTGCTTCTGTTTACTGAGCACGCTACTGGCCTAAGGCTGCTCTGTGAGCTCAGCGGGCTGCGATGAACCAGAACAATCCTACCCAGGCACAACATCCCCTCTGAATGAAACTACAATGCTGTGTCCGCAACTCGCATGAGCTGCAAGCTCCGCTGGGATTTTAGCCGTCTGTCTGGCTTGTACACTACTTATACGTTTCACAAATGGATTCGTGTTTTAATTGAGCACTCTTCAAAAAGGCTCCAAGTGTGTATTAAAGCATGCTGAACTGCAACAAATGCACACAAAAGAACAGGAAAGGAAATGTATGGTTTGGTTGCTATTTTTACAATCATTCCTTAAAGTCAACATACAATGACATTCACAAACTTGTTTACATCCATACTGAATTAATCAGGATATTCAGTGAAAAAACAAAAACAATGTTACTTAAATAGCCAATGTTGGCTAATGGTTAACATTATTCAATAGCCTGCATGGCCTAAGTGACATCATGAGACAAAAAAAAAAGTTGTTTTGGAGGTGGAGCAAGCAATTACAATAATTAGAGCCTTAATTAATGCATTAGTAAAGCCTATAAAAACAATTGTTTTCAATAACACACATTTTAACAATAAAACCCAAAGAACTAGATGAAAAAATAGGTCTGTTTTGATTTAATGGTGACTAAGGCGCATTTACATATATGTATACAATAATAAACAAATAACGGTTGACATTGGATCTGAGTGATTTACCATGGCAAACAAACCACAACATAATTATGTACAAAAAAAAACAGACTAAAGCAATAAGTACAAGACCTAAATATTTTATCTAAATGTTATGCTAAATTAATGAGTAGACTGCATTTATACACACGCCAGAAGACATCATGTCTAATAACCACAAATCCACGCTCTTAAATCTGCGCCACGTTTTCAAACGCAAAATTTCCCGTAGGGGAAACATAAAATCAAGCACGCTGTGTTTCTGGTTCGCGCTTGCTCTCGTTTCGATCTCCCCGCGTTTCCGATGCGCAGCGCTCTACTACTGAGAAAGGAAGATGGTAGTTTGTCACAGTACACACCCCCACACATAACAACCTCCGACAAACACTGTCTTTTATTGCAGCCGCCGTTTGCACCGCTCAAAACACTGCATTTACCGTGTATTTGATTAAACATATGGTCCTTGTAGCCTCGGCGAGGTTTTGCACAGGAATCGCTTGATTCCGGTTAGAAATGACATTTTTTCCGAATGCGTACTGCTACTACGCAATATCTGAGAGGGAAAAAAAAAAACATGTCCACCTCCCATTTTCCTGTGCATCAGTGAATGCTAACAGGCTAACGCGTTAGCCAGCCTCCTCTCGAGGATGAAGGAGATCAAACAGAGAGGTTTAAAATTACACCCTGCAAACTTTTGCAACTAAATAAACGATTTGTGAATATATGGCCCAACCTTCGCAACAAAAACACACGAGGCTGCATATTTTGATAGCAACACTGTTTACTGCTGCTAGCATCATCCATTTCTGAACCCAAGCTAGAGGGCAATATATAGCTGGGCAAAATAATATCAGAAGTGCACACATGCACGGCCACAGTAGTTTTAGCAATAGAACATTACATGTTCTGAGCTCAATCTACCCTTTTGTCTAGGCCAACACTTTAAAATGAAGTTTAACTAACGTTACAGCTGGGATAAATGCACTCTGCGTGCTATCGCTAAATGCTCAGACAACAACAACCAACTGGCACAAGGTGTTCAGTCCTGCTTAAACCTGCTCGTGTATGCTTATTGAAACACCCTAACCAGTTTATTTCTTTAAAAGAGGAAATTCCGTTATACACCACCAGTCTTTTGATCCAAGCTAACTTGGAAGTCCAATATAGAGTCATCAAATGTATAATTTAATCTCTTTTTGGGGTGAAAAACAGTTTAAAAAATGACCAGAGTAACTGAAAGGTGCTACCTTCATCCTTTATATGTCTTTAAGCTCTTTTGGACTTGATTTAATGGCAGAAGCTGGACGTTAATCTGGGTATTTTCTGTTCTTTATATCTTAAAAAGTGCTTTCATAGTGTTTAAATTCAAAAAGCGGTGTCACGTGAAACGCACGAGACTCCGAGTTAAACTGAAGTTCAGCCCAAAGCAGCCTACAGTTATCTGGCTTCGCATCTCCATCCTGTCAAAAATGGCAGTAAACTCTTCAGGGTTCCGAAATATGATGCCCGATCGCCTCAACATAGACACATAGACTACAGAGGCACAGCAACATCAGTCATTAGTTTTGAATAGGAGCGTGTTTTGATGTGGGCTAGCTAGCAGTTTAGTCTGTCAGTGGTCCCATAGTGAGAAAAACAGCACATGGATGGAGGCATGTGTCTGCTGCGCAGCAAAATAACTAGCTCACTCACTCACTCACTCTCCTCTCTGAGCAACTTAGAGCTGCTACACAGCCGCGGAGTTATTTGTAATTCCTGCATTGATCGTGAATGAGGCTAACGCTTTAGCCTGGGTCCCGCTTACCTCCCCGCTGCTGGAGCCGCTCGACTCCCCCAAAACATCCCGAAATTTCTGCAGGTTGCTGCTGATGGCAGCGGACACTTGCAACGCAGCGTCGAAACCGGGCCCGAGCCCGTTCGCGTTCGGATTAGTCCCCGCGCTGTTTAGGAGGGAAGCATTAACTCGAATTCGGCCCGCTTTCTTGCCGGTGCCCGAGCTGCTGCTCCCTCCGGGCCGAGCAGGGAACCGCCACCGACAGCTGTGCGCCATTTTACACTCTGCCTGCCTGCCCTAGGATCAGGAGCTCAGTGTGGGCGTGGCCCCGAACGAGCGATCTCAGCGCACGGCCGCTCTAGTCTAGCGGTCAGAATGGATTATCCATGTTTCGGGGTGGTGGTACCGAGGACCCCGACAAGATCCCAGCGCAGACTACGCTCAGTGATGTTTTTACGCAGGTTCGCCGGCGATACTCAAGGGAGGAAAAAAAACTCTACATCAGGCACAGCAACACTGCTTGGACCAGTACACTTTTTATATAGGCCTTTATGTTTGAGATATAGTCTTTAAGAACTTAATTATATTACAGAAAATGTTTACGTTTTAAGCATTTGCTGCTTTTAACGTAATATATTATTAGCTTGGAGAAATTAGACTTTATTGCTTATGTATTTTGTCACCCCTACCGTCACCAAACGGAATTGCAAAAATAGTGACTGTTTTCGCACAGGTTTCTCTGAATCTGCTATTGGTCGGGGAAACAAATAGCCCCGCCCTGAACCCACGACATTGGTTGAGGTAATGTAACCGTGTCAATGTAGGCTGCTCAAACAGCAATGTTTTGATAGCACCCATGAGACAGCGGTTACACTTTTTGAATAAAATTGTCTTGTAATTATTGTGAATTTTAAAGAACCACAGAATTATAATAAATCTCTGAAAGCCTTTGACTTTTACGAAAAGTTTTAAAAAGATTCAAAATAATTTACACATCAATGCATTTTATTTTGGGAAATTTTAAGTACAATACAGATTTTTTAAATTTTATTTTATTGCAATAAACAAGCCATAAGCACAATTAATATATGATTTAAAAAAAAGTTAAAAAAATAAAATTAACATCAGTGAAGCATGCTGTTATTTGGGGGCAGTTCAATTTATTCATTTGACAGAATCATTCATCTAATACCACTATAGAAAGTCTGGTTGTTCTATTTTCAAGAGGGACATGTTAGCGTGTACATTATATACCTACCGCCTATAATGCTATTAACTCAAGTTCAGTTCAAGTTATTTAATTGTGATTAAAAGAGACAAATGAGTGCATATGCACAGCTCAACAGACAGAAATATGACTACAGGACTTAAAGCATTCTGTTTGCTTTGAGAATTCATGGGGCCAGATTTATTGATTGGATGAGGTCTTGAGCGTATGAGGGAACAAAGAATTTAGAAAGACTTAGAACCAACTAACTCACTGAAATGAACAATTCAGTGAAAATCAAAAAATGCAGATATACCCTACATAACTTAATGGGTCGGTCTAATGCAACTCCCTCACAACTGAAGTGTCCTATCAATGTCATCTTTTAAGACAAATGTCAGTAGCAAGGTCCATCCACCCAAAGCATGCAGTTTTGCAACAGTTAACAAAAGGGCATGATGTCACTCTGCAAGAGAGGTCATAGGGCTGACTCAGCAGTCAAACAAGTCATTACTCGGGACATATTGCGCTGTTAAAAGACAATGGATTCTTGAAAAATTTACAGGAATATATCCAAACATTTCAACAAGAGCTCAATATTCTTTACGAGTCTCATAAAAGTGCATATTATAGCAAATGCTTCTTGAGTTTCAAGCATAAAATGTTCGTAATGAACAAAAGAACTTTGACAAATGGTCGAGTTCCTGACCAGCCCAAAAATAATCTGACATATGACTGCTGCATTATGGAACACAAATGCCTTTAAAACCAATAGGTACAACTATGAAACTGAAACTCAGTGGAATATAATGCTGATGATCTTAGCAAAATATTCTATGATAGTTTAATCTCTTTTGCAGCCAATATTATCCACAACTCCTTCTTCCTTAATACCATATGAGGCCACAACTCTTCTTCCTTAATATCAAACAAGGTACACTGCTTATATTCTAACTTAAAAAGTTAACAAATAAGCAATGCATATAAAATATTGCATACATATGAATTAAGTCAGAGGTAGGGCAAATGCACAGAACAGGTAAGCAAACCTTATACATGTCATCATCTGTCTATAAACCAAAGTTTCATTTCCCACAGTGAACAGCTTGGAAAGGCAAAATGCAAAAGTTTGAGTTCTATCTACAGAGACCTTGAGCGTCAGAGAAGTCTGAGAGAACAGATAGCCGAATATGCTACAGTATTATGGCATTTTGAGATTTGCATTTGACCTTTGAGGAGCACACCAACACCATAAATGCAGACGTGCTCCTCCAAATGTGGTTAAGTGTTCTTGTTTCAAAGCAGTATGAAAGATGCCAGGAACATCTGAATGGCTTAGTCATACAGAGCATGCCTGGGTGCTGGGGGAGGGGAGTAATGTGGTTTAGCCACTGGGTCCCATTTGCTGGTTGCTTTGCGTATGATCAGCAAGCCACTTCATGATCTGTTGCCTGAGCTCTTCGTTAGGCCTTATCTGGTCCATGGTGAGCGGACTGCGGTTGAAAGGGTCTGTCTGGTCACTAGAGCAAAAAAGACAAGACCAACACTGGTATTGGACTTTTACCTAATCAAATAGCAGTTGCGTTATTGTAAACTTCAACCAAAACTATTAAAACAGTTTTCTGTAAAGCCAAAATAGATAAAATATAAATATAGGATGATGTTACCTTTGCAACTGTTAAAGTACTAAAATGACTAAAACTAAAATAAAAATATTAACGCTATATATAAATATAAAAAAACGAATAAAAAAAGACAAAAGCACATCAAATTAATTAGCTGTCCGTAATGTTGTATACATGGCTCACCTTAGTAAGTGTCGTGCTATTGTCGAACGGTCCACTGTGACGTTTGAAGAAGGTAGCAGCACTGGATCAAGCATCAAGGTAGACATGATGGGATCCAGGAATTCATCCGGAGCATCCGAGTAGGTCTCCTCCTCTTGCTGATGCCTGTCTGCATGGGACTGAAGGAGACACAGAAAACCAACAAGATTACCATTAAACACACTCATGACTTCCTAAGAAAGATGTATATCTAAGATAAATATGCATAGCGATTAAATCAACCTTAATTTTATCTGCTAGGAGACTAAAAGATACAATCATTTCGCCAGGCTTGTTGATTTTCTTGAGGACCCGGACAGTTTGGCAGAACAGAGTGGGCGAATATGACCTTCCATCCTTTGGGACGGTGGCGCAGAAATTTTCTTCATCTCTGTGGCCAAAAAAAGCATCCATAATAGTTTACTTAGTTTAGTTAATATTATTCTCAAATAAATAAATAAATTCATTCCTGGTTTCACAGACAAGGCTTAAACCTAGTCCCAGCCTAAAGTCCATGCTTGATATAAGCCCTGTCTGTGAAACCAGGCCTGAGAGTAAATGTTAAATATACAAACAAAGAGCCTACCCCAGGTTTAGGTAAATAGTACAGATGTCTGACACTAGCTGCTGGGGCTTGAAGTCGAATTCACTGAAGTCTTTCACCTTCAGGGCGCCCATCTTGGGGCCTACCAGATGCTGCAAAAAGTAGTTGAGCATCGAGATGATCCTCTCAGCAAGAAAGGGGTGAACAAAAATACCTTTAATTTCTGGAGGGAAAAATAAATACATTAAAAGTCTTCAGAGTTTCAGTGTTATTTTATATTCTCTAATACACTAAAAGCCAAGTTCTTCTCTCAATAATTATTTCAAAACCTTCTGTTCAGGTCTAAATTGGTCAGGTAGTTTATAACCCCCCAAAAATGAATAATAATTCAGTGATGTTAATATTTTAGTGCATTTGGTTTCTTTCACGTCTCTTACCAGATGTGAGAAAAGCCAAGGTGCCAATGGTCTCATTTGACATGATGTTGTGGAAGCGACCCAGCTGTCCAAACATCTGCAGACTAGATTCTTTCTCTCTGCGGGCGTCAGGGGCCAGACTGTCCCACTCTCCCCGATCCCTCTCCAGCTGGAGGATTTTGATCTTACTTAAGTACTGGAAGGAACAGATGCATTTGTGAGTGACACATCTTTAATCTGTCAATTAAATGTTTCCTGATATCAACCATATAGGGGTTAATATATATTAATGTAATTAAACAACCAAGCTAACTTGAACAAACAAAATCTGTTACCACCAGTGTAAATAGTTTGAATTTGCATAATACATAAAAGCAATCTGCCTTTGCAGACAAGTACCTGTATAGCCTCGTCAAGTAAGAAGATGGCATCATTCATGAGGAGATTGAGAAACCTTAGGAAGAGTGGAGGATTCATAGCTTCAAGGTTTTTAGAGGCATAATCCGCAAGATGCTGTGAGGAAACAATTTTTTATTGTTATTTTTTATTATCTTTACAATAAGGTCTTATTTGTTAACATAAGTTAATGCATTAGCTAACAAAACAACTATGAGCAATATCATTTTTTTACAACGTTTATTAACCATTGATAATGTAACTTAATAAAAATGCAATTGTTCATTGTTTGTTCACAGTGCATTAACTAATGCTAACAGATACAACTTTTGATTTGAAGTTTAATAAATTCTGTAGAAGTATTGTTTATTGTTAGTTTATGGTAACTAATGTAGTTAACTAATGGTAACAAATGAAACATTGTAAAATGAATGAATTATTTCATTGTTTTATTTTAAAATAAAATATTTTGTTATTTTTTCTTTTATTTCATATTGTTTTTGTTATTTGTTTATTATTTATTGATTGATTTTATGCTGTATGCTTTTCTTTTTCTTTAATATTTTCTTTTCTTTTTTTCTTTAATTTAATTTTGTTTAAAGGTGCTCTAAGGCCCCGTTTACACGTACATGGTTATTTTGAAAAACGGAGACATTTCCCTTCGTTTGCACCCTTCGTTTACACGCAAACGGAGGATTCGCCAATGAAACCGATTCTTTCTAAAAACTCCGGCCAGAGTGGAGATTTTGAAAATCTTCGTTTGCACGTTTGCATGTAAACTGAGAAAAACGGAGTTTTAGGCAGCGACGTCACAGAATGTGACCATTTTCGGGATTCTGATTGGCTAAGGTGGGCTTGAGCTTCTCGTTACACTGCCACCTACAGGTTTGGCATGCTCTTGACAGCATATACACAGGTTCGTGTGCACGATGTTATTTTTGAAAACGAAGAGGGGAGAAATGTCCGTTTATGAAAATAGCCATCCACGTGTAAACGTAGCCTAAGTGATGTTGGGTGACGTCACTTCTTGTTGACATTTAAAGTATTGTCAAATCAAACGGAGGCTAGGTAGACCCTCCCTCATCCGCGCACTAACACCCCAAACCACACCCCAAATCCTTCTTGTCGGTCATTGGCTGGAACAGTTTATGTTTCGTGGTGCGGGTTAGCCCAATTTGTTTTTGTTGCCGTTTGTGGAGCCTGGGGTGTCTACAGAGACCGTGTTTTTTTTACAGTGAGTTCAGGGGACAGGCAGCTAGCGGATGGTGAGGAGATGTTTGCTGTATGTGACAAAAAATGTTTTGGCCTAAAAAACGCGTGACATCGCTTAGAGCATCGGTCCTTAACTTTTTTCTGTTCAAAATTTATATAATGAGCGAGTTAATCATGAATCCATTTTCCAAACCGTGTTTTTGTCTTATCCTGAATCACTATGGTACACCTATAATAAGTGATTACATTGGGACTATTTTACCCTGGTTCGAATCGCAGCCGCTGCGGAGTAGCCCAGTACCTGCGTGACTCGTCATAAGCGCACACACAGAGAGAGAAGTAGTTCCGGCTACAATGTTCTTCAGAAAGACGCATTATTCTGTTAATAAACGCAAGTTTATTATCTCTCGCTATAGCGCCAAAAGCCTAAAAAATAAAGCCTCACATTGATAAAGCCTCACAAATAACATGCAAGTATTGAGGCCCCAGACAGAAGTCATTTAGTAATAGCCTATATTCATTCTTTTTTTACCTACACACAAGTGTGAATACTGATATTTTTGTTATTGCATTTAAAATAGGGCAAATTTATAGGCTACTCCTAGGCTTACATTTTTAAATTACAAAGGGCCTACTAATGTTTTTGTTATTGTATTTTCAATATTGTAGGCTATTATTTGTGCATAAACATATCTGTTTATAGTAAACATACCGTTTGTTTGAAAACAACATATTCTGTCATCCTTGCTGCAAGCTTACAAGAGCGAAAATATCATTAAATGTGAAGGGGGGCCCTAAAATATTTTCTTGGGAAAAAGGGGGTCTCAGACAAAAAAAGGTTGGGAACCACTGGCTTAGAGCACCTTTAAGTACATTTTTAACAAAATTCCAGAGCAACATAATATATTATTTATAATAATAAAATGTCTGTCTGGTTCTCACCTTAATGCTCTCCCTGTAACTCTCTTCTCCCCACATGTACTTTAGAATGGCATACATTGGCCTCCTGTAATTAAACTTCTGCTCAAACTGATGAGGATCACCTGAGGAATAGGCCATAGACAAAATCTTATACAGGCTGTAATAATCAAATAAACAAATTAAAAAAACAAATTCAGAAACTGACCAGTGAACTCTATATCCACAAACACTGTAATGAGGGCTTCAGCAAGTTGGGGTGCATGCCGATATGAGCTGAACGCCCTTTGGCGCTGGAACATGATGGGCTGGGTAGCGCTAGGTGACAGAGTCTCCATATGGGGCATCACTGCCTCAAGAACCTCTGCCAACTTTGCCCGCAAATGAGGATTCTTCATTCTGTGAGTAAATATCCAAGAGTAAACAACAAGCCACATGGCATGCACAAAACACGTGAGAAACTCAGCATCACACCGGCTCACACCTATCAACGTTGCCCATGAACACAGTGATGAAGGTCAGGACATGTTCTAAGCTTTCCGCAGAGGACTCCAACACCTCGTCAGCAAAGCGGCGGAGGAATATGAAGAAATCGCCCATGTTTTCAGCAAAGAACTCTGTGAAAGAGACAGGAGATTTGGTTTTCAAAAAAATTGCAACGACTGCCAAGGTGTTTACTCAAAAGGAAAACAAAAACGGGGATACCTGGCACAAAGCACAGCAGGCTGTTCTCCAGTGCAGGTAAGGGAAAGGTGAGCGGGATGTGTTCAGGGCCCTGGTTGCCCAGGCTGAGCTGAACCAGCAGGGCGGCGCAGGAGGCTTGGAGGTTGAGGCAGTTTTGTAGCATGGCGGGCTGCGTGGTAGCAGCCTTGGTTGAAAGATAGACTGTCATAAGGCGTTCAAACTGTTCCCGTAGCTCTGTGGCTGGGCCTCCACTGAGCTGCGTGTCCCGCCACGTCCCCTGGAGCCGGTGCAGAGACTGATTCATCTTCACCATCTGATCATGAAGTCTGACAAACAAATACCATTAAAACATATGTTTATTTTCAGCAAATCAGTGTGTTTCCAACAGAATGCTGTTTTATCCCCTGCATCCTCATGACTGGTCCTAACTACATATATTTATATATATATATCAATTTTTTTATACATAAAATATAGTGCCCTGCACCCACCAATTATATCTGGCGTCTGAATCATTTTTGGTTTGACTCTCTCTGTGTGTGTGTGTGTGTGTGTGTGTGTGTGTATACATCATGACTCTTTCGTAATGAAGTGTTACCTATGGAAGCCCAGGTACAGGGTAAGTTGTGTAAGGATGAGGTTTTCTGTGAGAAGGCTGTATGATTGGGCAAATTCAACCGTTTTTTGAGGGGGCACGGGTATCAGACATGTCTCCTTGTCCAAACCTGTAGAGGGAAGTATAATTAGTTTAGATGGTTATGTCTGAAAAGAAATAAGAAAAAAAGTGTTAGTAGTGTTTAATAAGGTGGAGCACAGGTAGTTCACCTCTTGCGTGTACGTTTCTGTTACGCCTCTCTTCCTCACTCAGCTCCTTATGCAAGCAGTACGTGGGGTTAAAGGTCAGGAGTTTGGGGGAGTAGGGTCGAGAAAACGGCTGGCAGAGCTTGAGCAGGGCAGCTCCCAGATTCAAGAAGAATGCATCCGAAGCAAACATTTGGAAGAATAACTCGGGCATCTGGTTTGCCCAGATTTTTGCCCGCCCCATGTTGGCCTGCAGGCAGCCACCCAGCCACGAGAGCAGCAGGTGGCGCGTCTCGCTGGACTGCTGAAGTAAGTTTTTCAGAATCTGATACAGCTTATCATGAAACTGCCCCAGAAACTAGCACATGGAAAGACAAGAAACAAAAGGGGTTAGGTGGCTAGCTTCATGTCACAAATACACCTTTTTGTAAATTTTGTGCTCACCTGGTGAATATTCGACTCTTGAACCTTCATTTCCTGTGGGCTGGAGCGAGAAGGATTGAGGAAAAAGCCATGGTTCTCAACCACACCAGGAGTTTTCAGCAGACATGAAATATTCAGGATCGTTCCCAGAAGTGTTTTCTGATACTGAATCCCACTGTTAGGATCTTTGGGCTGACTGTGCTCCATTAAAACCTAGGATCAGAATAGTATTATCCAAAAATATTTCAGATCTGTATGAAAAGAAACTGCAGGTATCAAAATTACATTTTGTAAAGCATTACTGAGCATTGAAAACGAACCTTAGAAATATCCTTTTGCCGACAGAAGTACAGGAGAATTTCCAGGTAGGAATACAGCAGCAGCTGACAGAGGTCTAAGTCTTTGACCCGGCCTTGGAAAATATCAAACACTGGCACCATAACCTCCCCGAAGGTCCGCACCTCTTGGTCAGCCAACAGAATAGCGATGACCTCATCCAAAAACTCCACAACTTCCTCAAACTCTGCAAAGACCATGACACAAACAAATGGAATCAGTTCAGGACCTTCAAACATATCATATGACAAATCAAATGTGACACTTACGGGCTCCTCTCACAGCCTCCAGCAACAGGTCCAGAAGCTGCTCATAAACATTCTGACTGATGTAGATCTCTGGGGTCAACAGTACCGTGCGGGCATTGGACAAAGTCAGGTTTCTGCAGCGAACAGCATACGACAACAGCTTCTCCGGGACTTTAGTGACCTGTGTTGTTTTGAATTACATTAACACATTGAATCAGTCACAAACAGTGAGTACGAGCATAAACAGTGCAATGAGCAGACACATTTCATTCTTTTGGCACAACCATTTAGGTCGACAAAGTATAGAGTCTGCAGAAGATACCTCCTCCTTAGCTCTCTGGTAGCAGGCATAAAGGTACGGTATGGCACGTTTCTCCCCAGCATCACGATCTGCTGAGAGATTCACTACACTGCAGGAGGTCATGTAAATGAGATGGTTACCTGGCTCTTGCAAAAGCAGCCTGTTGAACAAAGCCTGGAGGGGGCAAATGAAGGAATATTATTCTTATTCAAACTTCATAATATACGTGGGAATGTCTATTACACAAATTTGGAAAAGAAAGACACACTTAACATATTGTACCTGCTCTATGGTGTCCATGTTAAGCCAGTCCTGGCCATCAAGATCAGCGGCCATTTCCTCAAGGTATACACAGCGTGGTGGGATGCCATTACCACCTCTTAGACTGGGGTCACCTGGAAAGATATCAACCAACATGGATCAATACAAGCACAATATCTCAATGCAACAGTAAATACATTCTTGGTGCATATTATGAACTCACATATTCACAACCATTTAAAAGTTTGGGCTCGGTAAGATTTTTCTATGCTTTTGAAAGAAGTCTCTTATGCTCATCAGGCAGCATCTATTTGATAAAAAAAACAGTAAAAACAGTAATATTGTGAAATATTGTTACAATTTAAATTAACCGTTTTCTATTTGAATATATTTTTTTAATTATTTGATTCATATGACGGCAAAGCTGAATTTTCAGCATCATTACTCCTGTCCTCAGTGTCACACGATCCTTCCGAAATCATACTAATATGCTGATTTGCTGCTCAAGAAACATTTCTTATTATCAATGTTGAAAATAGTTGTACTGCTTAATATTTTTGTGGAAACCATTTCATTTTTTTATGAATCTTTGATGAAACTTTAAATAGAAAGTTAAATCTTTTGTAACATTATATATGTTTTTACCGTCACTTTTGATCAATTGTGTTCTGAGGAAAATCATTATTTTGAAAAACTGACAATAGTGTAGCATTAAGAGGCCTCAGACATCATGTTTTCAGAACGCCTCTTTCAGCATGACTCACACAAACTGTTAAAGATTTTAATAGCAAACAGACCAGTGAGATGGACAGTAGATAGATGTAGAGGATAAAGATAAAGACACAAATGAAGGCAACATAAATGACGTAATCGGCCAAACTGCAGTGGATGAGGTCATCTGCAGCACTGCCTGGAAAAAGCAAGTCATTGTGATACAAACACCTAAACTTAGATCATCGAGAAATTAGTAATTTACTATAAACAATCTAATGTTCCTTTCTTCCCGAACTATCTAGAAGTACACTTGCATACGCATGAAATGGACCAGTTACAGAAAGCATCTCAAAAGTAGTGATTCGCAACTGGTAGGTCACCATGACCCAAAAATGGTCACTTCTGATAGTGTCATGGATAGCAGGGGGAAACAATGCTACATGCACATAATAGCATAACTTAAAAAAAAAAAAAAAATTTCCTTATCAACTATTAAAAGGAAAGTGAAAATGTTTTGCATCCAATCATATGAAACCAAAATCAAACTGTGTAAGTGTGTGTATATATATATATATATATATATATATATATATATATATATATATATATATATATATATATATATATACATACACTACCGTTCAAAAGTTTGGGGTCAGTAAGATTTTTTATGTTTTTAAAAGAAGTATCTTCTGCTCACCAAGGCTGCATTTATTTGATTAAAAATACAAACAAAAACAGTATTATTGTGAAATATTATTCCAATTTAAAACAGCTGTTTTCTATGTGAATATACAGTAAAGTGTAATTTATTCCTCTGATCAAAGCTGAATTTTCAGCATCATTACTCCAGTCTTCAGTGTCACATGATCCTTCAGAAATCATTCTAATATGATGATTTGATGCTCAAGAAACATTCATTATTATTATCAATGTTGAAAACAGTTGTGTACAATTTTTTTTCAAAATTCTTTGATGAATAGAAAGTTCAAAAGAACAGCATTTATTTAAAATAGAATGTTTTCTAACATTATAAATGTCTTTACTGTAACTTTTGATCAGTTTAACTCATCCTTGATGAATAAAAGTATTGATTTATTTGATTTATTTCCCCAAAAAATTAAATTAAAGTTCTTACTGACCCCAAACTTTTGAAAGGTAGTGTTTAATGTTACAAAAGCTTTAGATTTCAGATAAATGCTGTTCTTTTGAACTTTCTATTCATCAAAGAATTTTGAAAAAAAATTGTACACAACTGTTTTCAACATTGATAATAATAATGAATGTTTCTTGAGCATCAAATCATCATATTAGAATGATTTCTGAAGGATCATGTGACACTGAAGACTGGAGTAATGATGCTGAAAATTCAGCTTTGATCACAGGAATAAATTACAGTTTAAAATATATTAAAATAGAAAACAGTCATTTTAAATTGGAATAATATTTCACAATATTACTGTTTTTTAATTGTTTTTTATCAAATAAATGCAGCCTTGGTGAGCAGAAGATACGTCTTTTAAAAACATAAAAAATCTTACTGACCCCAAACTTTTGAACGGTAGTGTATATATATATATATATATATAGTCATGGACAGCAGGGGAAAATAGCACACATTTAAAAATAAAACTTTTTAAAAGGAAGTAGAAATATTTTGCAACCAATCAAATAAAACCAATATGAAACAATATAAAAAGATAGCTAAATTAAGCAGATGCCAAACCTAAGCAGGATAAAAGAAACAGTCACGCTATATTTTTAGCTGCACTGACAACTCATTTATGTGCATTTCTTATGCACTGCTTATTATGCATTTCTATTAACTGTAATTAATAGAATATTTGTGTGTTTGTAGCATTTTTGTAACATTATAATTGTTTTACTATTTCAAGTAAATGCAGTTTTTTTGTTGTTGTTGTTTTTTTTCATCGAAAAATTCTGGGAAAAAATGGATCACATGTTCCACAAAGATTTGAAGCAGCCACTGGGAAGTAACATGAACAGCTGTATTTTTATTAAGATTCATAAATACAGTTAAGATTAATAAATGCAGTAACAAATGAATTGCTCATGGTTAGTTCATGTTAGTTAACTAATACATTAATGTTAACAAATCAAACTATATTATAAAGTGTTACAAATCATTGAATCAGAACACCTCTTAAAATGAGAATGTAAGTGTGCTTACCCTATTTTTTTTAGTAAGAGTGGTTAGCAAGATTTAACCTTAATGAACTACAGTATTTTCAGGTTATTTATATGACAATGTGTATAAAAATTACCTAAAAAAATATTTTAGCCTAGTTTAGACTGGAGTGAGGTGAAAACAGAAAAAAGGTGCAAAGCAAGTTGTTGTTAGCTAGCTGTTAATTTTATACAATTGTATATGGTAGAAAATTTGACTATTAGTCCAAAAACTTTTTAATGCTACTTTTTTTATTCTACTTTTTGATATTGATATGATTATATACCAAAATAATTATCAGGTCTAGCAAAGAAGGATTTTAATCTTACAAAGATATGAAATCCAGTGGTAAAAAAATAAAATAAAATCACAGCTTTTTTTTAAAAAGAGGGCAAAAAAAGATGACAGTGTCAGTCGACCATTTTTGACCTAGGAAAAACCCGCAACGGTTTGCATAAAATGACTTTATCTTGCTGGAGTTTATTGCGCTTTCTAAATCATATTCCTTTCTTCCAGGTGTCTTTTAGACTACAGCACTGGAGTAGAGAGCACTATGAGTTGTTCTTCATGCGCACTGTAACTGAAATTTAAAACTGTTAAAAGAAAAGGCTCAATAAACTGTTGCATAGATATAATACACTAAGCATCAAGTGCATCATTCTGTGCACGGGATGCGCATAATCGCTTTGCCGCTCTAAATTGGAGCCTTTCATATTATAATACTTAGGGGAGGTTTAAACACCTGGGGCAAGGGGGCGTGGCCCATGGGAATATCACTCTTATCACTCTTAACATCCTAGAGGAAACACTGGAAGCAGGAAGCAGCACAACTGTTTTCAACACTGATAATAATACTAAATGCTTTACTAAAAGCACCAAATCACCATATTGGAATGATTTCTGAAAGATCATGTGACACTGAAGACTGGATTGCTGATTGCTGAAAATTCAGCTTTGCTGTCACAGTAATAAATTTACATTTTAAATATATTAAATAGAAAACCGTCATTTGAAATTGTAATAATAAAATATGTTTATATTGCATTTTTGATCAAATAAATGAGCCTTGAGCATAAGAGACTTACTTTTTACTTTTATGACCTCAAACTTTTGAACGGTAGTGTATATTTATGATTATATAGGAAACTTGTGTTAACACTATTCAATGCACAATCAGCAAATACGTATAGATAATGGGACATCTAGTTCTCATATCAAGTAGTTGTTTAACACTCACTGTTGTCCAGAGTGATGAGGAAGATCCTCTGGATCATGTGGTTGACGTTGAGCTGCTCGCAGAGCTCCTGTCGTGAGCGGAAAGATCGGCTGATCTCTGCCACCGAGTCATCATTTTCATCGATGCTGTCAGACACAGAATTTTCTGACTCAGACTGGCTCTCTCCTGAATCTACAGCTGTAGGGATAAACAATTACAAAGTGCCATCAAATTAATGTTATCCTCCAAGTTTAATGGCAGAGCAGTGCTTATTACCAAAACCTTACATTGTTGCTCAGCTTGATGCCGTTGCTTTTGGCCGGATGCAAACTGTTTTGCGTCAGCGAGAGAACTGAAGAGTGCTGCAAAGGGGTTTTTGGAGATGTTCTGATTGTTATTGCCCTGGTCTGTCATTTCCCTGGAGCACGTCCTCCATCAACAGGTGTATTTATAGCCTACAGGGGAAAAAATTTGTGAAATACCATCAAGCATCTAATCCAAGTCCCAAGACCAGCTGAGATCCATCTAGGTAAATCATAAAGTCTTCTATGCTCATTGCAAAAGGGTTTGCCAATGTGAATGGGACACTGTATATTTATGAGCAAAATTATTCCCTTTTTATACTCTTCTGATGAGTCACTAATAAAAACGAACTAATTATTTAATCTGTGAGTCATATTTAAGCAACAGGAGAACAGAAAACAGATAAAGTGACCTCACAATAACCAACTTGACTGTATATTAGGGTCAGGCATGCTAACTTGCTACACATACGTGACATATTAATTGCAGTCAGGAAATCAGACTACAATAGACAAACACTCAGTGGTCTGAAAAATGCGTAATGAATGTAAACCTTGGTAAACATGAGTTTAATAGCTGTCAGATCTCTTTATTAGATCTCTTTACTGACTGTGTCAGGTGTCTTAATCTAGCTGAATAACTAGCAACGTGCTTAGCAACTGACAGCGCGCTGGTAATGCTGCTGATACACAGCAACTCAAGGCAAAGTAAAGTAAATAATACATTAAATAGCAGAAGTACATTGCTATATATCAGTGTGGATGCATGCCATACCTAGTTTTGGGTTGAAATATGGTAAATCTGACGTGGTTCAGTACTGCAGCTCCAGGTCGTACTCGGTGTGTGACGTCATCAGAAATGGACGATACACTGTCTAGTGTCTGTCTACTCTAAGCTTTTGTTTTTTCCCATTTCTGCAGTTCAAAGGTATCTAGGGTGTAACAGTCAGTTGTAGCAGAAGACGAAACCGTATCGTTGAAATGGCTCTGGAAGTTTTTCACAAAGACGAAACTCTGCAAATGCGGAGGAAGCTGATTGGGTAAGTTGGATCAAATAGTAACTTACACGTCGAGCTGTTAAGGCCTGGTGTTGTTTGTATAATAAGTGCCCATTTTTAAACAGTTCTGATTAAATACTCTTTCCAATGTCTTTTCAGAGAGTCCTGCAGACTATTTTTCTCCAATGATCCCGTGAAAATATTGAGAGCACGGGGTCAGTATTTATATGATGAGAATGGCATGCAATACTTAGATTGCATCAGTAATGTTCAACATGGTAAGGACATTTTAAAATTATGTCATTCATGCTTATATGGGTATCTTAAGTGTCATTCAATTGAATATATATATATATATATATATATATATATATATATATATATATATATATATATATATATATATATAGATAGATATTTGTGTATATAGATGTGTGTGTGTGTTTATATTCATATATGTATATGTGTGTATGTGATATATATATCTCAGAGAGAGAGAGATTCCTTGTTAACTTATACAAGTAGTCAAAAAGCTTTTATTAAAGGAACCGTATGTAAGATTGTGGCCAAAACTGGTACAGCAATCACTTTCAAATTACTGTAGAGCGGTGTATCCCCTCCCCCTCCCCCTCCCCCCTGACTCGAGGTTGCCAGTTAGGCTGCAGGATCCAGCAGGAACGTAGGCTGCTACAAGGAGCTTCCAATGGCAAGTGACGAGTCCTACACAGTAAGTTTTTTTTCGGACTTTGTCACAACGTATTTCGGATTCATAACACGAGGTCTTTTAGGTTTCATAACGTTAGACATTTTTTATCCGACACGTTTGTAGCTGCAGCTGTGGTAACTGAGCAGAGCTGGCAAACCGGATGCCGAAGCACTACTGACTTCGTGATTGGTAGATAGGTGGAGGGTGGAGCATCAGGCCAAAACACAATGACAACATCAACATCAGTTGAGGGCTGCAACTTCACTTTTAAATGACAATATCCTGGCCGGACTACTGTTGTCAGTGATATAAGTATTTGAAATGAACATGATTTATTAATGTCTAGTGACATATCAGGGCCATTTTATGATTCATTGAAATACATTTCTTACATACGGTTCCTTTAAAGCTGCAGTCCGTAGTTTTTCCTCTTTGTCGCCATCTCTCTTCGAAATCTGCAATTGCAGTTATTAGTGGAATTATCAACTTTATGTGGGTTGTGCCTTGGAAAATGTCATCTGAACAAGTACATCCACTTTTGTTCTGACCAACTAAGGGAAAAATAGCATTGCAGTAAATCACGCTGATTAAATCTAACGATCACTTACCAGCAGAAAAAAAGCCGTCTCTGCGTCTGTTTTGAAACCCTTCAAAACACGGCGTTCACGCCACCTGTCAAAAGCCCTTCTGATATTTATCCTTGTTTTGCAGTCTGTAGCCACTCCGAAGTCCGAAGTCTTTTGCATTTTACAATGGGTGAATCTCCAGTTGTCACTGGTGATTGTCGTTTGAACCTTTCTGGATCCGTCATCAAATTGATAAGTGTAATTATATCAAGTGCTGTGAGAAAAGGCTATAAATCTCCTCCTCCAACATCCTCACACGCAATATAGCCTACTAGCCGAGACACCTTCTTTATGTGTACAGATGTAACGTAATGACGCAAAGACATGCTCGAATTTCCCACTGAAATCCACCAGTACCACTGGAATTAAAAACATTATTACAAGCTTACCATTTTGAATCGAGCTAAGGCAAGCAGATAGTTTTGAACACTGGCTGGTTATGTACTTACTCAAAAATGTATTTTGGATCATTTTTAACCCAAAAAAGTTACGGACTGCAGCTTTAAATAAAACATCATACACATACTATACAGTTCAGTAAGTTTGGTGTCAGTACGTTTTTGAAAGAAGTCTCTCTCACCAAGGCTGCATTTATTTGATCAAAATACTATAAACAGTCCTATTGTGAAATATTATAAAAATTTTAAATAACTGTTTTCTATTTTAGCACATTTTAAAATGTCATTTATCCTTCAGAATTAATTCTTATTTACTGATTTGGTGCTTCTAAAACATTTGTATTATTATCAATGTTGAAAAATGTTTCTTTGATAAATAGAAACTTTATTTGAGATAGAAATCTTTTAACATTATAAATGTCTTTGCTGTCACTTTAGAATTTTTAATACATTCTTGCTGAATAAAAGTATTTCTTTTTTCTTTGATTCAAAAAAGTCAGAACACATTTAGAAATTCTAACTGAAAAAACTGGTTTATTTGTAATGCAAATGAAGTATATTTCTTGACTCTCCCACAACGTTTCTACTTCTACGCTTCTACCATAGTTAATGTTCCGGTAGTAAAACCATGATAAATTGTCATAAAATGAATGCTTATAGAAACATAATCAGCTCTTGTCATTATCCCACTGAATTTTAAATAGGCTTTCCAGAGCACTACAGGAAGTGTCAAGTATCATGATTACGAATCACAGAACCATGATGACACTCGATGCATCTTGTCTTTGCAGTGGGACACTGTCACCCCAGCATCACTCAGGCCGCTGCTGCTCAGATGGATCTTCTCAATTCAAACACTAGATTCCTTCATGATAATATAGTGCAGTATGCAGCTCGGCTGGCAGCCACACTGCCAAAGAAGATTTGTGTCTTTTATTTTGTCAACTCAGGGTAAGTAACTCTGTTTATTCAGTTTAAAATAAATATTCAGTGAAATCTTATATAGATACCGTCTTCTTCCAAAGTTCAGAGGCTAATGATCTTGCTTTGAGACTGGCCCGTCAGTATACCCAACACCAGGATGTCATCGTGCTGGATCAGTAAGATTTCAAAATGTGAAATTTTGAACAATTATGATTCATATATCAGCAGGTAATGGCTACATCAGACTTATTTTTATGTCATCTTTACCTGCCTCTCCAGTGCATATCATGGACATGTCACCTCACTCATCGACATCAGCCCGTACAAGTTCAAGAAACTAGAGGGACAAAAAGAATGGGTTCATGTGGTACGTACAGGACATGCAAACATCTTTTTAAACCAGTAATTAAGGCTTTTTGCTGCATATCCTACTTTCTTGCATATCTACAGGCACCTCTCCCTGATACTTACCACGGTATTTACAGAGAAGATCATCCTGACCCGGGACAGGCTTATGCAGACACCGTGCAAAGTCTAATTGAAGAGGCACATAAGAAAGGCCGCAAGGTATGGTGGAAAAAAATCAGTCATTAACGGAAAGTTAAATATTTTTTACTAAAATATACTGACAATCCTTCTTAAAGTGATGTCATTCCAAACCTCTTTCGTGTGAAACACAAAAAAAGATGTTTTTTAAAAGTCTAAATTTTTTGTCCATACAATGAAAGTCAGTGACGTCCAATGTTACTTTAGTTTGGAATGACATTAGGGTTTAGTAAATGATGGAAGAATGTAATTTTTTTTGATGAGCTGTCCCTTTAATTTGTCCGCAGATTTCATCTTTTTTTGCTGAATCTTTACCCAGTGTTGGTGGCCAGATAATTTTTCCAACTGGTTATTGTAAAAAAGTAGCAGAGTAAGTCTTTTTGTTAGTGTAATTGAGTGTCGTCTTTTTATTCAGAACCTGCTGAATGAAGCTGCTTGTTTTTTTCCCCCCTCAGATACGTTCATGAAGCAGGAGGGATTTATGTGGCAGATGAGATTCAGACGGGCTTCGGTCGTGTTGGGAGTCATTTCTGGGCTTTTCAGCTTGAAGGTGAAGACTTCTGCCCTGACATTGTGACTATGGGCAAACCAATGGGCAATGGTCATCCGATTGCATGTGTGGCCACTACAAAGGAGATAGCTGGTGCTTTTACAGCCAATGGTGTGGAGTACTTCAACACAGTGAGAACCGTTATGCTTAGAAATAATTTTGTCCTGATGACTGTAGCTTTTACATCCTTTGTAAAGTGAGTTTAAGTAATATTTAACCTTTTTATCCCATGCAGTTTGGTGGTAACCCAGTATCCTGTGCCATTGGTCTGGCTGTCCTAGATGTGATAGAAAAAGAAGACCTCAGAGGCAATGCTGTGCGTGTCGGAGGTCATCTTAAACAGCTGCTCCTTCAGCTTCAAACTAAACATCAACTCATCGGAGATGTGCGGTAAATATGAAATGCAGAAAATCAATTTTAACTGAGACCTCATCAAATACTGATACCAGGGCTGGACTGGCCATCGGGCATACCGGGCATTTGCCCGGTGGGCCGACGTGCTTTTTGGGCCGATACATCTCATACTCATACATAATTTGTATTATTATATATATATACAGTATTTTTTTTTTTTTACGGCCCATAAAATCTGTACATCGGCGGCCCATTCGTTTTGTTTTGTTTTGCTTAATTGGCGGCGCTGGGTTTGTGCCGGTGTAATGCAGTGGTCAAAAAAAGTCAGTGTTAGTTTTTTTTTTTCTGACAGACCAGCCCATGAAACACGTAGATCAGCGGCCCATTGGTTCTTTTCTTGATTGACACTGGGCTGGCCCAATCACAACTTTAAACGAGTGAGCGAGCGTGCAGCAGTGTCAGTTGTATCTGTCAAAATAGTCTGCGAGATGGAGAAGAAACGCAAGGATTGTGCAGAGAAATAGCGTGAAAAAATACATCCAGGCCCTTAAAGCAGACACTGTAAAATGTGTCAAAATATATGTTTTCTGCCCTTCATCAGCTCCAGTGATGATGATGATAGTGAGGAGGATCAAGAGAGAGATGAGAAAGTGTAGAGCCTGCGGTAAGCAGAACTACTTTCAAAACACTTAAGCTATGTCCTGATCGAGTGTAGGAACCCATAACCCAGTTACAGATTATTTCTACATCTGCATAGTTGACGATTACATAGACAGTATATAAAGACGATTACCGCAATTCACTAGAAATTTAATGAGAGGCGTTTGTAAACCATGTTTTCCGCCAAAATAAAAGCTTGATGCAGTTTGCGTCAAAATAAAAGATCATGTGCTTATCTCTTTCAAGTATAGAAATTGGAACAAAACTAATTATGAAAGTTTCCTTTATTTTTTAGTGCATTTGTTTTACAAAATATGGCCATTACTGTCATTGGATTAATATTATAACTATTATTATGTAGTAGGTGTAATGTAAATAGACACTGTAACTAAAAGAGGTTTGAATTTTTCATTTAATTTGCACACTGAATATGGGTTGGAACTTTTAATTTTGAACTCTCAAAGTGCACCAGATTGATGAATTTAACATTAAAATGCACAACATTTTCTCACGGGGGGGCATGCCCCCGGATCCCCCTAGAAGAACCGAGGTCCACCCACCACAGTTTTACCAAAAATCCTGTGAGAAACACTGGTATTGCTATGCCATTGCAGCTTATAGCTTGTTTTAGGATTCATCACTGTATTAATTAATAAATGTCAAATTTTCACTCGTTCCTATACTCACTCATTACATGGCATTAGTGGTTTTAAGGAATAGGAGTTGGTATGCATATTAAGGGCGTGCAAAGATGGGTGGTGTTTATGATCATATAGTGGCCGATTTTTTGTCCCAGTCCATCCCTGACTGATACTGTAACATCACGCTATAATCTCAAAGAAGAAAATGAACAGATGTGTCTTCTGTTCTTTTTTTTTTGCAGTGGTGTTGGACTGTTTATAGGTATGGAGCTAGTTAAAGACAGAGTGTCCCGAAAACCAGCAACAGAAGAAGCAGCATATTTAGTTCGAAGGTACTGACAGTTTCTCTTCTTTCTCAGCTTTTTGCATTTATCTGATAACCAACTGCACTTTCTGATTTGTTCAGGCTTAAAGAGGAGCGTATAGTTATTAGCACCGATGGACCATGGGACAGTGTCATCAAATTCAAACCTCCAATGTGCTTCAGTATGGAGGATGCTGAAAGAGTCGCTACTTGCTTAGACCAAATTCTCAGAGGTTGGTAGTAATTTAACAGTTAATTCAGCATGTGGTAACTTAGTCTGACTCTGCAACTGCAATAATTTTGTTTAAGAATAATAATAATTAAGTGAGAAATTAACTATTTGTCTTTGGACTTACAGAATTGGAGGATACCCACCAAAAAGAGAACTGTGGAAAAAGTTAGGTTTAAAAACATTCTGAGAAAAATTTATTAATGTAGTGCATAAAGCAAACATTTTACATTTGAAAATGTTTTGAAATAAATAATCTTCATATGATTTACATTCTTGAATATAAATCTGTTTATATTCAAAATTCAGTTAAAATACTGAAATTTACACATCTGTCAGAATACTTTTGAAATAAAACTTTTTATATTTACATGAAATCACACCTCTATATGCAAGTTTCCAGAATGAGGTGTAAACAAATAATAAAGATTTTAAGATTTCATTGTGCTTTTATACTTTACAGTCATACAGCAATATAAATCACTTTGTGTAAACCTGATTGAACACAAATACTCTATATCCTATATATAATGATTTATATTACATTTGTACTCAAATATGTGTTGTGACTGGATTAAATAATGACACTAATAATAAATGTGGTTATTGACAAGCAGATTTGATTTTTTTTCTGAGAAAGCTGAAACATGTTTTCCCCTTTGTCAATATCTTTGCAAGACATAAGACAATCTTCGCAAGTGTGTGCAAAGCATTTGAAATGACTTAAATTTTTTTTACAGAAATTGTTAAATTAATAAGTTAACAAAATTAATGTTTTTACCTCGTTATATTAATTCATACAAAATCATCTTGTGAAGCATCTGGAACCTGTAAAACAAAGTTTAATTTTTAAAAATAATCCTAAAATTACAAAATACATGCATGTGTGTGAGCGGGTCTCACCTTGTTTGAACTTAAAGTCTGGCTGGTTTTGAGACCTGAAGTCTGTCTGGTGTTTCTCAGTTTCTCATATCCAATTCCCTCCACGACTAGCAGCCTGAGAGGAGTTCCTCCCTCTTTTATCAGCCTCACTACTTCATCAAAATACTCTTCCTCCACATTCCGTCCATTCACCTCTACCACCACATCCCACTCACACAGCCCAGCTCTCTCTCCTGCACTCCCCGCCATCACCTATAGACAAGAAGGAGAATTACTCATATCAGTTTTTCATAGACTTGGGAAAGCATATTTATTTAAAGCTTTAGTCTGTACTTTTTTCAATGTTAAAGCTAGAATTTAAAATTTTCTCTGAAAGTGTAAACATTGTGGTGATATCAATACTATTTTTTTTATTTGAGCATCCCAACACTGTCTTAGCCAATGGCATGAGTCTGGGGGCAGGACTATCATCTGCTTGACCAATGGCATATGAGGGGCATGCTCAATGAGACTTGTGTGAAAACATTGTGTCATTTTTGCTATAAAGTGCTGCAGGGATGACATATTTTTGTAGGCTAAAACCTGGAAGCGAATTAGCATTTTAGCACTTCCGGTTCAATTGTCCTAAATACAGTGGGTTTTACGTGGTTAAATGCCTGAAATAAGGTATGTGGTTCAGACAAGCCCAAGATTTTTTCAAGTTTTTTGCTACAACATAAAATGTCTAATTGGGACTAACTTGTCGATGATATTGAACTTCGTGCATTTAGGCTTCAAAATTCATAAAAGTTGTGTTCTTTTCATTATGAACAAAACATGTAAGAATTATAAACTTGTGCTGGTCACAGAGCTTCTTTTCTGCAATAATCCAAAAGTCAAAGGAAAAATCCAATTGGGTTTTTTTTTTTTTCAAGGGAAACAGGGAGATGCTAACTTCCTGGTTGGCCTACAAAATTACATCATTACTGCTGAAATTTAAATGAACATTTAAGACATTTAGCAGATCTACCAATAAAATAATAACTAAACTGAAAAACAGTACCTGGCCAATATACGTCCCAGGCTTATTTTGAACACAGCCTAGTTTGAAGCCAAATCCCGAGCCCTCTTTTTGAAGCACACAAAGTCGAGGGTGTGCTGGATTTTGTTGTCCCTCATGATGTAGTGGGGGAGGTTTAGAGAACTGTTCCCTTTTTGGAATCTGGTCTTCATAGAACAGCAATGGAGAAATACCCAGCTGAAGTGGATCAAATAACAGACACCGTTTCAGTGATAATTCTAAGCACTACTGCAAGAATAATGATTCCTATGCTATGTAGGTCACAGCGACCCCACCCATTCCCTGGGGTCCATGTCTGTTCCACACATTTATGATTCATTTAATTTTAAAAACACCTGTTTCGATGTGTAGCATAAGAATTAGGAGCATGAACTTAGGCTCTTGGTTAGCCCTCAGGGTCAAATGTCTTCAATCAGAGGTAAAATATGTTGATTTAGCAGCTGTTCGTTCAGCAAGTGTGTTCTCTGTATGAGCATGTGCATATGCATGCATTAAGCACCTGTGTGTAATATTCTCTGCCTGGGATGGAGATGGTGGTTAGGGTGACCTGCTGGCCGCTTTGCCGTATTTTGCTGACGATGCCCTCATGCTCTGCATCCTCCACCTGCTCCCCGTTTACCGCTAGCACAAGCTCTCCATCCTCCATTCCCACGGTCTCAGCTGGGCTGCAGGGGTCGATCTCTCGTAATACATGAGCTATAGAGTCAATATATCACAAAGTGATGGAAATATACTGTATACTGAAATAAAATGTCTACAGTGTTTCTGGCTAGTACCACATTTAACTACTAAAACAGGGATTTTAAATGCCATAGACCTGAAGAGAAACATAAAACTATGGATATCAAAAATAAAATAACATCACATGATGTCCAACCAGTCTTTGGAATGAAATAATGTCAAATTCTGTAAGTTTTAACACAATTATTACTGTATTTCATTCTTACTTTATTAGTAATTAAATATTGATATAAATATTTATTAATTTTATAATATAATTATTTAATATGAATATTATTTCATTAATATGTATTATTTTTTGTCATATTTATATTTGTACATTTAATATTTATGTTTAATAATACATATTAATGCTTATAAAATATTTATAGTAATTATTTATTTATTATTATTACAGATCATTTTAGTGCTTCGACCTAAACTTATTTCAGTTCGTTTTTAATTTAATTTAATTTTGTTTTTAATAAAATGTTTAGATTTTATTTAAATTTGTACTTAATTTCAGTTAACAAAAACTTTTAATAGTTTTAGTTTATAATAACTCGGTGATTATGAAAGAATCAGTAATTTCTTACCAATACGTCCAGATCGTAACTTCTCTTGCCTTAAGAGGAACCCGTATCCCTGTGGTCCTTGAGTCAGGTGTAGTGTTTTTGGTCTGTAGGGTAGATTATGAGTTTTGGCAAAAGCAGGAATTATGGGTAATCTCAAGCGATTATAACTCTCTTCACTCCTGCTGTCAATTACCAAGACAGTCACATGGTCCTCACATTTCTTCACCTGATGGAACAAAGTGGAAACTAGAAGCTCTGTGGTCCCTAAAACTGAACATTTTGGAGATTACACTGTAATGAAGGTATCACACATGACTACACTTACCATTTTTGACAGCGCTGCATATGTGAGTGCTGAAATCATGACTCCATTGATCCAGATCAGCCTGTCTCCATTCTGGACTCCTGCTCTCTCAGCTGAACCATCACCCACTGGACTGAGACGATAACGGCCTCGCTTACCTACTCACATATTGAATGAACCAGAACTGTCCACAATGATCCATGTATACATACACCATGCTGAAACATTCCATGAAGATGTGCATCAACTACTTTTTTACCATCTCATCTAGGGGATAAGTTTCTCATTTAGTATACTTTGACATTTACAGTATGTACATATCTATCCATCCATCTATCCATCCATCCATCCTTAAAGCAACTAGCTGACAGTCACATTGTTAACTACATGGCACAAGTTGATTGGTTCTTGTCTGCAGCCAATTAGTTTGTTGCTCAACATTTAAATAGTTGGTCAGTGTTTGCAGCAAGCTTTTTTTTGGTGTTGCCATGGTATTTTTATCGCCAAATTTAGCGACATTCTCATTGTTGCTGCGACTTTGATTTATGTTTTGCGACAAGGAGCTATTTTGGCTATATTTAAATAAAATTAGCAATGTTTTGGAGATTTTTTTATTTGGGGGAATTTAACTCACTGGTTGGCCACACCCTGCCGTGATCTCACGTTAGCGCTCAATGCCATGAGCCTGCGCACTGTATGAATGGGGAAAAAGGTTATCAGAGGGTCTGTCTAGCAACTAATGATGAATATAGCAAACTGTGGACTGTCTGACTGGAATGCCGGTGATAACCAAGTCCGTGCTGCAAAAGATCCAGAGTAACATTGATCAATTTCTTAAGTAGACCTCCTCTGAAGTCGATATGGTATGCATGATAGTGATTTTTAATTTGGATAATCTGTTAATATGTTTATCAGAGCTTGTATTTTAGCAAAATATTATATTGTAAGACAATATTTGTCAGGGTTCTGTCTAGTTTATATCTTGGTTTGGCGACAGAGCTCTGACACTCCCAGTTTGTCATGTGTTTGTGTTATAGTCCTGTTTGTTGTGAGCACATGGCTTGTCATGTGTTTCCTTGTGCCATGTGCTCTCCTGTTCATTGTCTAGCCCCTCCCATCTTGTTATCTGATTAGTGATTCATTTGCCCCACCTCCCTCGTTACCCTCTTTTGATTGCTTCCCTATTTATTCTCCCTGTGTTTACAGTCGTGCTGGTTCCTCATCATGTTTTTGGTTTTCCTGTCAAAGTTCAAGTTGAGATGCCTGTCTTGGTTTTCTCCCTCTGGGTAATTTTGTTTTATTTGACCAATAATTAAAGGTAATTGAAGACTTTAATTAAAGATCCTTCATTTCCTGCACTTGAATCCTCGCCTCACCTTTATTCCATCCGTGACAATGTTAGACAGATCATGAATATATATATCCTAGTCTGTCGTAATTTATGGCATTTAAAAAAATGCACACTTCTGAAGGAGTTATTTAGAAACAATTAATCAATCGGAAAATAATATAAAATAAAATGTTTGCATACTTGGTCTATTTTTGAGTTGTCATGAATGGGTGTCCCCGTTCATTTTTTATTTATTATATATATATATATATATATATATATATATATATATATATACACACACACACACACACACACACATGCTTTTTGTGAAAAATTGAGAATTTTGAGGGTGGGCCTAGAGATTTTCAAAGGGAGGGGTTTGGTAAAACTGCTCTGAAACCATCCACCTTCCACAGCTCAACTTGTATAGATCGGCTACGTGTAATTTCATATATGCTATTTATTCAGCCGCAGTATGTCTTACATGCAGATCTATTCCGCCAATACCAAATATATTAACATTGTCATATCCATTACCATGCTAAACTCTTGTCATGATAAATATTTTTAGTGCTTTTTATGTTTTTTAGATGTGCCCTCTTTTATGAAGTCTTGATAAACTAAAACTTATGTGAACAAAGTTGTACAAATCTTAAACTAGTAATCTTAAATTAATAAATGAAAAAACGTCATCAAACTAAGCTTCAAACACATGTTTAGTGCAGTAGCAAAAGGAGCAGTACCTTCAATGGGAATGATGCTGAGGCCTAAGCCGCTGCCAGGCTCTTTAGTGATGTAACATAACCGTGGTCGAGAACAGCCCTCTACGGGATGGTAAGCTCTAGCGAGCAACATGAGGTCTCTTCCCTCCGAAACTGCAAACTCATAATCCTGAGCACTCAGCACTAACAGATATAGTTTCAGCCCAGACGCCTGCACCTTCAGCACCACCTGAAAACAAGACACAAGGTTTACACTTTATTTTGAAGTGTCATCGTTACAGTGTAATTATATATTTAAGTACTGAATAATATTAATTAACAACATGTACTTATACAGCCCTTTAGGGTATAGGATTTGGTTGAGGTTTAGTTGCATGTAATTATGCATAATTTACTGTTATTATGCAACTTTTTATGGTAACATATGTAACAAGGACACTGTAAATTAAAGTGTTACCAACACAAGTTCCAGACAAGACTGAGTATACACAGTATAGGAAACACTTTCCAGTAAGGTCTCATTAGTTAAAGCATTAAGTAATATTAACTGGCAAAAAGCAATACATTTGTTACAATATTTGTTCATCTTTGTCATTGTTACTTCATGTTAAGCCCATTAAATAATATTAGTTAGTTAAATACAACATTAATTGAATACATTAGTTAAAATGAACTAACAATGAACAATACTTCCACAGCATTTATTAATCTTAGATAATGTGAATCTCAATATTTACTAAAATATTTGTAAGATCAAATCTGTTAATATGTCAATGCACTGTGTACTAACATGAATGTGAACAAAGGTTAATACATGTGTAACGTGTATATTCTCTTATGTTCAGAGTCGTTTGCTTTGTTTCTGTTTCCTGCCTCCCTTCCTCGTTAGTCTCCTTGATTAGTCATTTTGTTCAGCTTTTTCCTAATTAGTTCCCTTTGTTTGTTCCATGTATTTAAGCCCTGAGTTCTAATAAACTATATTTATACATTTTGTTAATAATAATAATAATATTATTATATTAATTATATTATATCGTTATATTTACTTAATTATATTTAATTAAGTTCTATAATAAATGAGTAAATGTTCAAATTAATAATGCTATTAATAAATAGCATTTTATTAATAAAATGCTTTGTATTTTTCATTGTTAGTTCATGTTAAGTAATGTAGGCTAGTTAACTAATCTTAAACAAATTGAACCTGATTGTAAAGTGTTACTGGTATGTTCAATAAAAAAAAATTATATATTGTTAATTTTGCAGGATGAATATTGTTATAAAATATGTGAACATTGGAAGTCTATTGTACCTTTAAGAACATAATGATTGCGTTGTGTTTTTTCACTAACACTCTAGAATACTTGATTCTCATTGGTTAATCATGTAATATTTCCATAATATTTGTCGTCAGCCATGGCATTGTGTTGTAATTTTGGAGTTTTTGTATAGGGACAAAAATTATTTGTGTTCCAAATCACACATTTGCAAAAAAAAACATGATGGTGAGTAAATAAGGACAGAATTTTCGAGTGAACTCTCCCTTAATATTGCGCATCTACTTGCCAATATCATTTGTATTCCAGTGTCTGTGTGTTTAATTCACAGAATACAAAGGTCTCATGTTTGCATAAGGAAGTGCTCTCACAGTTGAGTGCTCCTTGTCATCCACAAAGTCCTCATTGACCTCCAAAACACGGTCCCCCTTCCTCAGCCCTGCCTGCTCTGCACTGCTCCAAAGCTCCACCTGCCGCACCACATGTCCCCTGCAACCGCTGTCCTTGTTCAGGTAGAAGCCAAAGCCCTGACCCTCCTCCCGCTTCAGAACACACAGCCGCGGATGCACATCGGGCTCTGGGGACATTTAATCCAGCATGTCAAATCTCTTTTTCTTTAAGCCAGTTAATGATCTATCAGTTGCTGATTGGATAAAAATTAGCCTAACCTTTGTCATCCGAGATCACTAAAGCAGGGTTGTCAATCCCTTCTTTCGGATTGAAGGTGAACTTCCTGTGGAAAACATTTGCACTGTTCTGTAGATATTTTTTATGTAAACAAACCAAAAATAAAAAAAAATGTCGTGACTGCATAAACCAGAGTCATTAAGAGTGTCTCAATGCTTATTGTTGTCAGTTAGTCATGTAGGAAAGGGTGCAAAAGTAGGTCAAAAGGTCACATTTAAAGAGCATTCTGAAGAACTTACTTTGGTAAATCTGAGGCATCCACTGGATCTGTAATAGTAAACAATTCAAATATATTAATAAAAATAAACCATGCCTAGAAAAAAGGTACAAAAACTGTCACAGGGCTGGTATAGTAGCCTACTAATATGCGCTCTTTAGGGGTAAATAAGTTACAAAGGTGCAACTTTTGATACGGTACGGCTCCAGTGACAGATTTTATACCTTTTTTTCTGAGAGTGTACTCAAAATATCATGATGTGTTAACTTTTAAAGACAAGTGAAAGAGTCTTCAATACAGTTTAATATTAACCGTTGTCCAGTGGCGTGTGACTGGCAACCAGAAACTTGCTTTTTTGCAGAAGACAAACTATTTTCGTGAAATACTTCAATGGAAGACTTTAAGCATTTCTAAAATGTTCTGAATAAACATGTAGGACACAATATTTTATTTTACTCATTTCCATAGATTCAAAACCACTATACAGTTCCTTAACAGGGCTTTGTTTTTTTTACAATATTTGCCTGCGAGATGCACTGCAAGGACCGAGCTGTTTTACTCAGGAGTTTGCCTTCACAGAAATATGATTTAAAATCACACAGTCAATCTGTACAAAATGCTGACAGGACTTGAGATCAGAGTTCAAAAGGAAAATCTTTAGCTGAAAATTCAGGGCTTATTTTTGTCTGTACTTTTACTTTAAAAACTTTAAAAAAAGAAAAATTATTTGCACAGAGGTAGTGAAGAAATCAGCTTATTTATATAATTGTAACTCTTTGACTGTTTAAAAACGTTTTGAAAATCTTTAAAAAATAATGTTCCAAATTCTTAGATGAATGTAGTTTTAATAGTGTGCATCAAAAGAAATAAAGGAATATATATATATATATATATATATATATAACACTGTTAATATCATATAATACCTATCCATCTATCATTATTTCTACATTCGCTTTTTCTCTAAGACCTTTTTTTATACAGTAAAGGTTGTCGATCTCCACTGGTTTATAAAAATAAACCCTATTAAAAGTTATTTTCTAACATTTACATTACAGGCTGCGCAATCACTGCGATGTGAATATACATACATATATATATATATATGATATATTACCTGTGGTGACTCTCATGATCCTGCTGAGCTCTGGGCTTCGTAAAGGGTGCAAGGTACACATTTAAATGAAGCATTACAATGCTTTTGTCAGTATGGCTCCTCCTTGTTCCACCAGGAGATTAATATTTAATCTCAGGTTTATGAGACAACTGCCATCATCAGATGAAGGAAGTATTACATAAACAACTGTAATTAAGACCACTGACAACAAACTCCCCAAATAAGCTTGATTGTTTTTGAGATGGTATGAGCAGCCTCTTTTTATTGAAAGTCAAAGAAATACAGTATGACAAAGTCTTACATCAGCACTTTCAGTTTTATTTTGATTTTATTGCATAGCAAATTTCAGTCATAATTTGTTAGTACAAACATTTTTTCAACCATAGATTATATTAATATTGCAGAAGCATCTAAAGGCTTGTCTTTGTTAACCTTACTTGGTTAAACCTTGTCTAGAGCACCATTTGACACTCAAATATTGTGTAAAGATTTGACACAGAAAGGTTTGAGAACTGTGAACACACATAATTCATACGATAACAAGGGACCCTAAATTCTCCCTGAACACAAATGCAAAGGAAATGGCTTTAAATGGCAACATTTGCCATCATGCAACAAGGTTTTTTTCAAGTTTTAATCTGAAAAACTCTGGAATACCATATATTGACATTGTATTCAAAGTAAAAATCTTTCACTCAAACAAATAACACACATTTGTCACAGTGTTTTCTCAAAATAACCTAATGCTAAAGTAGACGAATATGCTGTAAACACAATTATTTGTAAAATCAACCCTTTACAAACCAAGTGAGAAATATTAAAGGGATAATTCACCCAAAAATGAACATTCTGTTATTGTTTATTCACCCTCATGCCATCCCCAATGAATGTGACTTTCTTTCTTCAGATAAACACAAACAAATGTTTTTTGGAAAAATAATCTATCTCTGTGAGTCCATATAATGCGAGTGAATGGGTGTCGCTTGGTTGACACTCACAGCGATCGTGACGGTAATCTATACGACCCCAGTGGATGAATCAATGTCTTTCGAAGCGAAACGATAGGTGTGTCTACTGGGATACAAGCGTTCTTGAGAGGGGTGTTTTGACATGACGTAAGTGCTTTGTGAAGCTTGCGCAAGAAGTGGCTGTCCTCTGTGCTTCAGTGTTACTTCCCACGCAAACTTCACAACGCACGTACAATCATGTCAAGCTGAACTTGAGTAGGCTACTTGAGAAGACAGTTGGCCCGAATCGAGTTTTCATAGTTAAAAGAGTTTAAAATATGAGAATTTTTCTAACATGCACCTATTGTCTTACTTGAGAAGACGACATTGATGCATCCAATGGGCTCAAATGGATTACCGTCACAATCGCAGAGTGGTTTTTCAAGCGTCAACGAAGTGGCACCCATTCAATGCATTAAATGGATTCACAGAGATGGATGATTTTCCTAAAAATCTTAATTTTTGTTGATCTGAAGAAAGTAAGTCATTTACAACGGGGCTGGCATGAAGGTGAGTAGCCTAAATGATGAGAGAATTTAAATTTTTGGGAGAACTATTCCTTTAAGGCTGACTGGATTAGCAACAAATATCCCTTTGAGAAATTAGACACACCTTATTCCTTTAGCTTCAATTGTAATTGCATCATTTTGTACCGGTCCCTGTACCCGTATCACTGCTCTTTTCCAGTAAACGTAAAGTTTGCCTCACAACGCTCTCTACTCGCCGGAAGTGCATCTTTTTCCAGAAACTCGGGTGCTGTTTCCGACCCCATTCCAGGTCTTTCAGGAAGACCAGCAGTTGTTCGCGTACACGGCCTCTATCCCAGGAAAGAGAATTTTTTCCAATAACATTCAGAATGGGATGCCAGTCCTCTGAAATGTCTGAACCCTCTGTTACGGAGGCCAGGACTTTCACCCGCCGGCCCTCCTTCACCCGAGGAACACCACGCACGTGCAGCGACTGCTTGCCCACATCGGTAAGCTGGTTCAGATACAGGCTGGGAGGAAGTATAAGCATTAAACATTTATTAACATCACAAATTAGCATGAAATTAGGTGGATTTATAAGATATAAGTAAAAATACAATTACAGATATCAAGAATTATTGTGTTTACTAGTTGAAATTCAATTGTTGATATCAAGAATTAGCATTTTAACTAGTGAAAATAGTACAGATATCTAGAAATGTAATTTTTACAGGTAAGAATAGCTATGGTAATGAGTTTATGAATATTAATGAGAACTGGATTTCCCATACTCCTTTTTTTGCGCCAGTATAGGCCAAAAATGGAGGAAGAACATCCAGTCAGAGAAATCCCAATCCCTTCACTCGATTGGGATGTTCACTTTTATTCTGGACGGCAAGGGCAGTGACTGTAACATCGAGCGTATTTTGCAGTATTACACCGTGTCCTAACCAGACGCGATACGATAAGATTCCAGCGACAAATAATTTGCCTGCCCACACTAGACGCGACGCGACGCGACTGCAAGATGCGTTAAAATCAATCAAAACCCACAGCCAATCAGAACCGCGTGTGGGCGGAGTCTCGCGGCAAGTGCACAGCACCAGAGTAATCTTGACGTCACTCGCAAGAAAATGGATAAGTAGCTACATAATCAAATTCACAAATATTACACCATTTTAACATTATTAAAAATACATAGGCTACTGAGTTACTAAAACAATCTTTGTCAAAGAATACACTTGTTTGTTCACAGTTTGAACGTTCTTGTTTCCATTTGTTTAATTTCAAGATCTGAGGTGAATTATCCATTGTTGTTTTTACAGCTTACAAAGCTGAATCACTAAATAGGGTGACCAGATGTCCCGAAAAATTCGGGACAGTCCCGAAATCTAAGCTGTTGTCCCTGAATCCAGAATCCGGCCTTAATTGTCCCGAAAATTATACTAAAGCAAATTCTTGAGTAGTTATTGTCTGATAAAACATTAAAAACTGTCCGTGGAGGTTGAGTCGTCCTGCAGCCCCCGCCGGCTGCTCATTTGCTGTAGCATCTTTTTTTCTTTTTTGAAGTTCTACAAAGATACCGTAGGCGCGAATTTAAATGCATTGATAAGCGAGCGCAAGTTGCCGCGAGTACAGTGAATGTACAGGCAGCCAGTCGTAAAGGAGTGATTGATTGGTCGCGGCACTGTGTGCAAAAAAATACTTCGGCCTAATGTCTGATGTCGGGTTACACAAAGCAAATCATCTACACAATTATTTAGTTTTCTTATTTAATGACCGTCAATTTAGTCGTAATAATAATTTTGGCATAAGGCTTATTAGCGTCAGGCTATAGCCTGAAATGTCTGATTTACGCACTGTTACAACAGTCTCTTTTTATTTTTTATTTCACAATGACATTTGAGTTCATGATTTTAATGTTGTTTTTTGTGGTAGACTAAAGACTAATGACAGACTGTTGATGTTTGAATAAAAATATGTTTGGTTCAGGTTTGAAATTCATTATCTTTTATTATAGGCTATTTAGTCTAATATCATAGTAGGACTACCCCAAAAGTGTCACATTTGCAAATCGTGTGGATATTCGATTAACGTGATCAACATTAAACTCAGGAACTCACACAGGGTATGTTTTGTATCGAAGAGAGTCTAAATCTTAAATCGATACAGTCTGTGTCTATATTTGTTCTTCATGCTAGTAAGTGCTAAATCCCCAATTTTACAAAGGTAGGCAACATGGTCGAGAACGCCAGTAGGCTATAGCGTGATTAGCCAAGGCAGCATTGTTGAGTGAATGCAGTCAATTTTGACTGCAATAGATGAGGTAATTTGATCGGATGTCATGTATTTACAGCATTTTATCTGCTAGAAATACATGCTCAGTGTTAATGTTATTTTAAGGTGGGGTAGAATTAAATTAACACAAAACTTAGCATTTTGTTTGCGTACCCCCTTCTGTCACCTCTCGTACCCCCAGGGGTAGGGGAGAGCAGGGCACAACCTAACACGGGGCTAGTTGTAACACCCTTGTTTTAAATACTTCCACACATGCTAGTATGATGAAACTTAGTGTATTTAGTAAATGGCATATCAACACTCTAAAGAGAAAAAAATTGCGCCAAAATTAAAATCTTTGGAAGATAACAAAGTCTCGGACACCACCGTCTCTGGCACGGACTTCGGCACGGACAGCAACGTCTCCAGAACACACACCAACGACTCCGGCACGGACACCACCGTCTCTGGCACGGACACCACCGTCTCCGGAACACACACCACCGTCTCCGGAACACACACCACCGTCTCCGGAAAGGATACCACCGTCTCCGGCACGGACACCAACGTCTCCGGCAAAGACACTACCGTCTCCGGAACGGACACCAACGTCTCCGGCACGGACACCAACGTCTTCGCCAAACACACCAATGTCTCCGGAACGGACATCACCGTCTCTGGAATGGACACCACCGTCTCCGGCACAAACACCAACGTCTCTGGAACGGACACCAACGTCTCCGGCAAAGACACCACCGTCTCCGGCACGGATACCACCGTCTCTGGAACGGACACCAACGTCTTGGGCAAAAAAACCAATGTTTCCGGAACAGACATCACCGTCTCCGGCACGGAAACCACCCACCGTCTCCGGCACGGACACCACCGTCTCCGGCACGGACACCGGCACAGACACCACCGTCTCCGGCACGGACACCACCGTCTCCGGCATGAACACACGGAAAAGTGCACGGACACCGGCACGGACACCACCGTCTCCGGCACGGAAAAGTGCACGAACACCGGCACGGAAAAGTGCACGGACAACGGCACGGACACCACCGTCTCCGGAAAGGACACCAACGTCACCGGAATGGACACTACCGTCTCCGGCACGGACACCACCCACCCTCTCCGGAATGGACACTACCGTCTCCGGCACGGAAACCACCCACTGTCTCCGGGAAGGACACCACCGTCTCCGGCACGGACACCACTGTCTCCGGCACGGACACCACCGTCTCTGGCACGGACACCACCGTCTCTGGCACGGACACTAACTTCTCCAGAACAGACACCAACAACTCTGGCACGGATACCACCGTCTCCGGAACGGACACCACCCACCGTCTCCGGAATGGACACCACCGTCTCCGGCACGAACACCAATGTCTCTGGCACGTCTCCGCCATCTCCGGCACGGACACCGGCACGGACACCACAGTCTCCGGAACAGACACCAAAGTCTCCGACACAGACACCACCGGCTCCGGAAAGGATACTACCGTCTCCAGCACGGACACCAATGTCTCCGGCACGGAACGGACACCAACGTGTCCGGCACCGGACACCGACAGACAACAAATGTCAACTATTGAATTTGAATGGCAGCCTATGGTGACATTTCACTGGTGAACAGGGGTTAAAGTGGGCCGGAACGTCCAGAACTGCGTTCCGGCACCTCAGATACATTTTTTTTTTATTATTAATTAATATCAATGATAGCGCGATGGTAGGCTATTGTTAAAAAAAATGTCGCGTGCACTGTCAAATTGCAGCCAGCCTGGTGCTCCTTCTGAAGGAGTCCTTCTGCATCAAATCAAAACGTTATATCACTATATATAGAGAGATATAGATATAGATATATTTGGACTATTAAATAAAAACAACATGTATTTTTCTACTCACTGTACTGTGTGGATGCTAGGATGTTCACGACAGGCATCGACTAGCGTGAGAGCTGCATTGTCTCCGATGTTGTTGTAGGCCACATTCAGTTCCTTTAACATGTTATGCTGGCCCAGTCTCTCAGCCAGCATTTGTGCCGATTGGTCCCCGAGGCCTGTGTGCATCAGATACAGCTGTTGCAGAGAGTGGTTACCAGACAGAGCTTCCAGTAAATTGCTGATGCCGGCGTCCGTCAAGTAGTTGTCACACAACCTGTGATCAGAGCAACACAAAATTCACAAGAAACACTTTTTCATATGTATAAACACTGATTCTTGAGTACTAGTATGAAACTGAAAAACTAGTTCATGTATCATTTAATTTTTCTGGATTAACCTGTAAACATCGCCACAGTTATACATTTACAGTACATTTGGCCACAACCTTCTGCATCTTTCATTTTCTCACAAATAGTTTTTTCCTAGCTCATTTCTATATGGGTCAATACTGTCAAATATTAAAATTATATGCCAAAAATGTATTATAAATATTGACAAATTTCTTTTTATATTATGGTCTGACGACAGTGAGTAGTTTTATAAATTAAGAGTAAATCAAATTAAATGGTGTGTTTGGGTAAAAACACTCTAGTGATCATCTCTGAATAATTTCAAAGTGGAAGTGTTGCTATTTCCAAAACTCAAGGTAACATTTAACACGTTTTGTCCCATGTCTCAAGATTCAGTGAACAGATGCTATGCCACTAATGAATACATTGCATGAAGGTTACTGGCAGAAGTGTCATTTTTTTGTCAGTAAAAATGTCACCTACCCCTCAACCATGAATATATCACATTTACAATGTTCTATTGAAAGTTGGCTTACTGTAATGATTTAATAGTACAGTTGGGCTCAAGTAGGAGATCTCGCAGTAGAATGCAGGACTCGGGATCCAGGCTGTTAAACTGGAGACTGTAAACACACAGTGAGCAAAAATACACACGCATGCCATTAGTTTGCCGATTTCCCAGGCAGAAAATCAATAACTAATGAGGTAATTGTGCTTAGGTGTAATTATTACTGACTGCATTCTGCAAGCAAAGCAACTTAAATGCAGCAATTGAATCCATAGTACAAAGTTGCATGTTAAAAGTCCAATACTTTCAATCAATAAGGTGCAGCACATTAAAAAAAACTTTTTGGTTATTCATAAAACTTGAGGCCAGTGTATTACAGGGCACTTCAGCAAGCTTCTATTGAGGATCAGATAATTTCAATAACATTTAAAAGGGGCCAAATATTATTAAATCTAATTATCAAATTCTAGCACCTTTTTGGCCAGTTTAACATGTTGACATAAAAAACACTAAACACACATAATACTGTGTTTTTATGAACATTAGTATAAATCAGAGGTATGAAAGCATTGAAAAATTTGAGGTTGGTAAGAATTTTGTATGCTTTTAAAAGAATTATCTTATGCTCACCAAGGCTGTATTTATTTGATCAAAAATACAGTAAAAAAAATGTATATTGTGAAATATTATTACAATTAAAATGAAATGTATTTTTATATATTTTAAAATGTCATTTATTCCTGAGATGGTAAAGCTGAATTTTCAGCATCATTACTCCAGTCTTCCGTGTCACATGATCCTTCAGAAATCATTATAATATGCTGATTTGCAACTCAAGAAACATTTCTTACTGTTATCAGTTTTGCTGCTAAATATTTTTGTGGAAATAGTGATTAGGATTCTTTGATAAATAGAAAGTTCAAAAGAATCGCATTAATTTGAAATAGAAATCTAAACTTTTGAACAATATTTTTTTTTTTTCTTTATTGTGAAAGTTCACCCATACATTCCTCTACAAAAAAAAAAAAAAAAAACCGGCCTATTAGCTGGTATCCTTATTACTGGTCAGACTGGTCTGAAGGCTGATTTTGGCCACTTTTCAGCTGGTCATGTTGAGAGAACCAGCTTAAACACACTAGCTTGACCAGACTGGAAGACCACTTTAAACCAGCTAAGACCAGCAAAACTCCTAAGGCTTTTGTTTGCTAGTTTTTGTTCTTAGCAGGAAACATTTGAAAGAAGAGCAGACTGCTAGCTGATGCGCCCTGGAGTACACTAACTAACTGAATGTCAAACATGTATTAATATCAGATTTAGCAATATCTAGAGAGGTAAACAAAAAGCTTATGTTAGATGTTCAGTATGCTTAAAAGGTTTCTACTTTTATGCACAACACTGCATGATTCAAGAATTTAAAACATTGGCTAGTTTTTTCTATAGTACGTGCAAGTCTCACTTGAGGTTGCTAGTGTGATGGAAGGCTGGCCAGAGGATCTGCAGTAACTCTGGAGTGATGTGGCAGGAGGAGAGGTTGAGCTCATTAAGGTGGAAGCTTGAACGTGTGCAGCCCAGAACGGTGCTCAGCACAAAGCACTTGTGTGGTGTCATGCGTACGGTCGACAAGTTAATGGTCTTGATGGATTGTAGGACTTCAGCAGTGAGTCGAGGGTTCTGAAACTCATACAGCAGGACCAGAAGGTCCATGAGTTCCTCAGGAGGCTGCTTCTTCTTACTCTCCTTGATCAGGTGTTTTCTCAGCGCACGAGTGATCTGAGCAACCGTATGACTCTTGATGTTGCATCCGAGCTGGTCTAACAGCCTCCGGTTCCCGTAATGAAGTAGTCCACCCATGAAGATAGGATAGAGTTCAAACGCCCTGGTGTCGGTTTCCTGTTGTGGCTGAGGACCATGCACTCCCAGCAGACTTTGCTCCACCTGGTCCAAGACATCTTCGTTGAAGCTGTCCTCTGAACGAAACATTTCCGCAGCCATGGTGTTTGCGATACGCCCTTTGCTAAGGCTGCTGAATCGATCAAAGAGTTTCGGGAACAACTTAAGCAAGTTGAAAACAGCGAAGATTCGGAAAGGTATGATTTTGGAGAGGATGCTCAGTAGGCTTGTGATGTCCTCACTGGCTTGTCCCAAAGCCTCTGAAACCTCCCTAGTCAACTTCTCCAGGACGCTTTTGTTCTCGCCAAGAACGACATAAAGAGCAGCTAGATATTCCTGCATGGCGGGAACAGCAAACACATAGCGTCTACCACCAGTTTCGGGATCTGTACCATGATCATCACGAGGCACCAGAAAGAAATCAAGCACATCTGTGCGAAACACCGCCAGTTGCTGGAGCTCTTCGTCCGTTTTAGTCTTGCCTCCGACCCACTGCTCCAGTTCGTCTTCGGAGAACGATGTCCGTTTGTTGGTGACGCCATCAAAAGCTAGTTTACCAACAGTACGGACCACATAGAGCATTAATGAGTTCTGTTGCTCTTGTGAAGAGGCGTTTCCGTCCAAAGTTATCACTTCTCCTCCGAAGTTGAGCCTCATGAAGCTGGTGTAGGTGCCAGTGAGGGTTCGAATTGGTGCCTTCGTATCAGTAAAATGCAATAAATGAAGAGTAGCACATGTGAGCCAGCAGTAAGATGGTAAGAAGCAGGCGGTAGCTAACTGAGTTTCCCGCTGTAGATTTAGGTAAAGCATCTCTATGAGCATCTCGGCAGCCTTGTCCGGCTTTTCTTCATTCTGTTGCAAGAGTCTACTGGTGAAGTAGGCTCTCTGGCGATCAGGATCATTGAAGCCACAGATCTGTACATAACGTTTTATGTATTTTCTAGGAACGTTGTCCACGGCAGATAGTCTGGTTGTAACCAAAATGCTGGCCTGTAAGAAAATTAACATGTTTTAGCAGCTATAAATTACAATAAACATTAACCTAAAGGAAGGGAGGTCAATGATAAATAAGATTCCCCACATGTGCTAAGTTTTTATAAATGTATTCACAAAATTCATTTTGGTCTCATATTATCATATTTAAAAAAAAAAAAAGTTTATATGATTGTCAAGAACAGTGTAGATAAATGTAAAATCTAATCAAGTAAAAAGTAATTATTTCAAATATTTTCCAATTTTCTTTCCAAGAAAATCATTCTTTTTTTTCTTCATTATAAGAAACAAAATATCAATTAATTTAAAATCAGAAATAAAAAAAATCCTCATCATATAGCAGGTGCATTAAAGTCACTGTATTTATGAATTGCAGTTTTAATGTATTTGTAAATTAATAGATCTAGAAGAAAAAAGGAAAAGAAAAAAAAGAGTGTCATGTCATTACCCCATGGTAATTACATCACAAAACCACAACCCATTTAATCTGGGACATGACATGATTCCACATGCCAGGTCACAGAAAAAAAGCTTCAAAAATAAAGAGCTGAGCTCATTCAGTACCTCAGGTAGCAGGTACTTCCTAAGCAGATTAACAACAACAGCTCCTGATGGGAGAGCCTCATTGGGATCACTGCATAACTCTGTGGACCCGATACGAAAATCCAGCTTCATTTTCTCCATTCCATTGAAGATGAAGAGGACATCCTTAGCCTTGTCATTATCTCCACTAAGATAAGGTGTCTTGAGAAGGTGCATGTATTTCCTGCCTACAAGGTTTCGAAGGGATGTTGGTTTGGATAAATTGGCGAGATCCTCACAGGAGAAGGGCAACACAAGTTTGAACTGGGAGTAAATAGATCCAGCACACCAATCCAGCACCATTTTACGGACGACAGTACTTTTCCCTGTGCCGACAGCCCCATATAGCAAAACATTTAGTCCTCGTGCCGAGTTTCCATTATTATTATCATCAAAGAGCTGCTCAACTGTGAGAGAGGGACGTGGAGATACCCTTTCCTTTGCCTTGAAGGGACTAAGACCTCTATCCTCATCAGGATGACGCTCTAGGATAAGTGGCTCCACATGCATAGTTTCGGGAGAAAAGTAGCCACCGAATCGCCTCTCCTCTTGAGGAAGGTGACTGAACCATAATGCCAACTTCTGTTTGTGGATCTCAATGGGATCTGCTGGTTAATACAAGCATGAAATACATTGTTATTTTATGAGATGAATGATCATTGATTAAGAGGCACTAAATCACTAAGATATTTTAATATGGCATCCAAATGTAAACAATTAATGCATAAACTCACCTGTGACAGGCTCATAGGTACAAAAGAACCTGGAGTTGAATCCAGAGATGGAATAGCACATAGATGTTCTCAGTTCTCTCCATGTATTTCTGTAAGAGCTTGTTTTCTTGCTGATGAGACAACACACGGACAATTTCAAAACATATTTTCTGAAAACACTAGACATAGATGCTGCATCAGGAAATGCTGGATTAATTTCTCTCAGAATTATACTTACATTGGGAATGGCAAGTGACGTTGTTTTACACTACCGCAGATGCCATCTGATCGGAGGCTTAAGTTAAAGGCTGAAATGAGCAATTATTATTTCAATTATACAAAACAAAATAAACAAACAATGATATACATTGCCGATGCATACTGATATACGTCTGATATACATTACCTTTTAAAAGTTTGGGGTCAGTATAATTTTAACATCAATACAATCGATTTTTTATTTTAAAGCTGCAGTCCGTAGTTTTTCTTCTTTGTCGCCATCTCTGTACAAATCTGCAATTGCAGTTATTACTGGAATTATCACTCTTTTTTCTGTAGCCACTCCGAAGTCCTTTGCATTTTACAACGGGGGAATCTCCAGTTGTCACTGGTGATTGTTGTTTGAACCTTTCTGGATCCGCCATCAAATTGATAAGATTGATTATATAAAGTGCTGTGAGAAAAGGCTATAAATCTCCACCTCCAACATCCTCACATGCAATATAGCCTACTAGCAGAGACACCTTCTTTATGTGTACAGATGTGACGTAATGACGCAAAGACATGCTCGAATTTCCCACTGAAATCCACCAGTACCACTGGAATTAAAAACATTATTACAAGCTTACCGTTTTGAATCGAGCTAAGGCAAGCAGATAGTTTTGAACACTGGCTGTTTATGTACTTGCTCAAAAATTTATTTTGGATAATTTTTAACCCCAAAAAAGTTACGGACTGTAGTTTTAAATTAAAATGTTTAACTTTCTATTCATCAAATAATCCTAAAATAAAAAATAATATAATAGAAATACTTATTTTAAATTGTAATAATATTTCACAATAGTAAAGTTTTTTCTATTTTTGATCAAATAAACGCAGCCTTGGTGTGCATATTAAGGTATGTTTTTTAAAAATATATTTTGTGTGTGTTCATATATTTTGAAATAAATAAAATAAAACTCACATTTGATTAATTGATTATTAAATTTTTTAAGATTATTGAACACCTACTTGTTTCAAGAGCCCTGGTGTGAAGTTTGCAGCAGACATCTTTTGATGACCCTCGGCATCTCCATCTTAACACTTCCGTTCCCGATGGCCTTCCAAATCGCCACATTTTGACTAAAATCACCCCTAAAGTATGATATGTTTTGTCATAGTTACTTTAAAAGGTTAAACAGGTCTGGACACTGTGTAGTACAGGGAGACCAATGCTATAATCAACACAGTAATGTAAGTGTATCTGAGAAAAACAAGCCAAACCTTGTAAGGTCACTCCTTTAGCTTTGTGTTTCAATGACACATAATGCTTACACAGGAACGTGATACACATGTGTTTTACCAACACACCCAAAGTGTTAATTTTGGATAATGTGTATTATCCAAAGAAACACCATGATGCATAACTACTTAGTGTGAACAATGTGGCATTTAAATACTCCCCAAATCAATTCCAGATATTATATATATATATATATATATATATATATATATATATATATATATATATATATATATATAAATAAATTCTTCACAAGGTGAGTTGAAATTCTGGCCTGGGAAAACCCTGACGAACTTCCGGCAAAGAGCCCATTCAAGCCCATTTCCAATCTTTCCAAATTTTGGCGCCAATCACAAATGTTGAGGCTTTACACGATGACGATCGCTCTGATTGGTTTTATTTGAGCGATGTCCGTTGGTGACGCCCCTTTGGTGAATGAAGCTTCCCCAGACCCACTCTCAGTTACGACTGAGAAGGGTCTGGTGTAAACCAGGCTATTGAAATTCATCAGTCAAGTTGATATTGATGAATGATCAAGAAAGTCAAGTGATTAGTCTGTGTATTTAATACACAGGAGAAAATGTTTTTTCTAACGACTGTGATGAAGACACTTTGAAGGAATGACCTTTCATCACACCTGTACCTAAACCAATAGTTGAAACTCATTTTCATTTCATTTTCATTTCATTTTCATTGGATACTCCACCGAAAAATGAAAATTCTGTCATCATATACTCACCCTCATGTTGTTTCAAAACTGTATGAATTTCTTTCTTCTGCTGAACAGAAAGGAAGATATTTAGAAGAATGTCAGTAACCAGACAGTTTTAGATACCATTGACTTCCATAGTAGGAAAAAAATATACTATGGAAGTCAATAGTATCTAAAACTGTCTGGTTACTGACATTCTTCTAAATGTTCAGCAGAAGAAAGACATTTCTCGGTGGAGTAACTTATCCCTTTAAGTAATTTACAACATAACAAGAATATCTAGAAAACAGCTACCACATTCCCAAACAGTTAACAGCACAGGTGAAATATTACAGACAGTTACAGTCCAAAATAACCAACAATCAAATGCTTAAAGGTGATATTTAACAATATGGATTCTTTTTAGTCTAAGTCTAGCTTAAAGACAAATGATACCAAGTATTGCATACAGTGGCAATGTAAATCTTAAGCCATACAAATTCCCTATAGCTATAGTCCTCGTCTAAAAATATTACAATCAGGTCAGTGTTTATGTTTTATTACTATTATTATTTGACTTGTACAGCTCTTGTTAGCAGTTGTCTTATCTGTAAAACATTTGCATATCCAACTGCACTTGAAAACCTTTCGTACAGGTCAAACCGTTTTGACTGTAAATGTAAACAGATGTATCCGTCACACGTGCCTGTCATGCATCTTCGAGTGTGATTAAGATATTTAATGGAATTCGTCAATTCGATTTTTGGAATTCGATGCAAACTCAGTTCTGAACTTGGTTTTAGACGCGTTGTTGTGACGTACTTTATTTCAATATAAATCACCCATATGTGTATGAATAAGAGCAACAGAGCACAATGACTACTACCATTAACATGAGAAATCAGACGTAACGATTAAGATGCTTGTGATTAATGCAAGTCTTTACCTAATCTAGAGGCTGGGAATACGGTGAATTCTTCCGAATTTTCCCTCGAACTCTGCCAGCGTTCTGACGCTCACCTCAAAGCCGAGGAAAGCGTCCATTCTACGGCAGGACGATGAGAGCTCTGCGCTTCGTCTTCCTGCTAAGCTAGTCAGTCGTAGTACCGCCCACAAACACAAACTTTCAACTTTGCTCTTCATTTTTACAACGCCGTAGCGAAGGTCAAATTAGCCATAAAGTAGACATAGTGAAGCCACATATGCCGAGTTAGGATTATAATGTGAAAGCATAGTGATTTTTTAAAAGTTATATCCTACCGGCAGCTTAAAATCTACAATAGACAAGCTTTCTTCAGGGTTCTGCTTGAGTTTTAAGTCTGATACATTTGATAAGGTATATTCAGACAGCAAAATCATACAGCATGTCACAATTTTATAGACCCACCCAAGCATTAATTACTATGACATTAATATTATGCGATGTCATAAGCTGTTGTTGCCCTGATCAAACTGACACTTCAAGTCCAACAAGTTCTATACATGGACCAGGGGTTCCTCAAGGATGATGAATGCTTCTACTGTAAGCTCTTTGTTGCTCCAAGGAATTCTGAGTAGTTCACAATTCTTAGAAAGGTTCTTTGATGAAACATGAAACAAACAGGTTGCACGTGGTATTCTTCTGTTTTAGTTCAATGAGTCAGAGTTAGTCAATGTTCAAAATAATTTTCTCTCTCTGAAATGCACTGTCAGATGGCTTAGTTTTTACTTACTGTAAGAGGTCAAATAAATTATAACAATTCAAGCATTTATTATTAAATTATTCTATGAACCAGTATGGATACTATATTCAAGCAGTGTTTTGCAATTGTTAGTCAGAAACTGCACCTCTGATGAGAATTTTCTGAATTTTATTTCTAAACACACTACATACATTTGGCAGTATGACATGTTAAGCAATATATTGCTGATATACATAGTATGAAAGTTTGTTGGTCTAAAAAAATTATAACTTTGTTTTAATACATATTTTGTAGCACCAAGTAATTACATAAAATCTCAAGACGAAAATACTAAATAATCCAAAAAAAAAGAAACGTATAATAAAATATTTTATACAAAAAGATTGATACAATGGTTTAATAGAAACCCAGACACTGTGTGAACCTTCACAGTCATCTGGTTTAAATTAAAAACCTTTTCAGACTTGTCCAATGATATATAAACATCCTCACCTCAGGTTCAAACTGAAAATGAAAAAAATTAAAAAATAAAAACCACTTCATTTGAATTAGTGTTTGAATAAAAAAATGGCATCGGTATTCGTGTGAGCTTAAAATCCAGAGTTAAATGAGTTTTAGAATTTAGAATTTAGAACTCCTTTTGGAAGAACTAATTTAGCTAATTTACCCTACTTCAGAGTAGGGTCTAAACCAGCACTATAGGAACTATCCGTGACGTTAGTGTACGCTGATTGGCCGAACGCACGCGAAACACCAGCACCCGCCATTTTTAAAAGGGTTGTGTAAACACACAGATTACAGCCTGTAGCCTCTATATTTACTCCACAAACTAACTCTACGAACATGGAAAACAGTGACAGATGGGTCTCTTAACCTTTAATAGTTAGTCCCTGGTCATTGTCGCCTGTCAATGACGTAATATCCGCGTTATCCCTGGTTTCCGCTCGTACTGCCATAGTAACTATTCGGTTGTTAAGTCGTGACGTAACCACTCTCCGATAATACTCTTTCCGGGTCCAAAGTCCAGGTCCTCTCTACCTACCTACCGCTTTCGCTAGTGTTTTGGTTATTATTGAGTGTTTTTACAATGCCGCAGTGCTGTGTCCCGTGTCCCGAGCTAACTCACTTCAACCTCGTAAATCTTATTTTTCATTGATGCCTGGACTCTACCCTTAATTATGCCACCTGAGTGATGAGCTACACTAACCACTCTGGTGGTGTTAAAGGAATTTAAACCCCTTTTGACTGCCAAGGGTGCCTCACTAAGAAGGACGTGATCGTAAATAAATGTACAGGTTCCACCATTGTTATTTCTGGACGAGAGGAGCGCTTGGACCCGGAAAAGGCTAAACGTCACGCGTGACGTCAGACTTAACAATCGGATGGCGACAGACGTGGATAACTGCATTACGTCTAGCGGCACGCTCACGCTGTTGTTGTTTCGTTCAAACATTATGGACCATGGCAAGCAGACTTTGGGACAAAAGGAGAACTAAAACGAGAATCAATATCAGCGTGGCGTTTTCGAGATGCCAAGAGCTCCACGTCCGTGACTAACTTCGACTTGACAGAGAAGCCGCTCTTGCATGTACTTTATTAGACAGGAGAGCAAATGTATGTTATTCTAATGTTGATCTAGTTTACTGCTAGTCTCATACAGCCAACAAACTAACACATAGAATAACATTATAACTTTCAACACACTCAAATGCAGTTCAGTGTGATAGTGTAGACCAAGTGAAACAGCGCTGCGTTACCTCACAAGTTTAATTCGTCAAATAAACTGACCTGTGTGAGTAGTAATTCAGCACTTGCGGGTAGTTCGGTAGAATGAAATGTCCTTATTTCTTTATATCCGTGGGCGCTGATATCTGTCTCTCATTAACAATCGCGACCTGCTTCATACCACAGTCATGTTAAAAACATCAATGTATTCACTCATCCATAAACATTATTAGATCCATCAGCATGACGACAAGTTCCAGAACTTGATGTTCCGCATATGCGTCATCAACCTACGCCTTTGTTATTGTAAGAGGTTAGTGACCCCTAGCAGCGAAAAAAATTTAAATATTGAAGCTTTAATCCAAATGAAAAACAAAACTAGAACAACAAAATGATCAACAAGTAAATCTGACCTTCCTGAGCAGAGGATGACACCTTTGGAAATGGTGTATAGAGTAGCCTGAGCTGGAGACCATGAAAGGCCATGACTTGAAAATTATCGCTCTGATTTTATTTTGTACCGAAGAACCAAGTAAGTGGCGAGTCGCAGGATAAGGAAGAAAATACCCAGTACAATGAAGTCCATGTAGAGCTTGGCATCTTCAACATCCAACAACTGCAGAACTTCTTCAGGTCTTTGGAACTTGCAAACCCTTCCTGGACATTCAAGCTCAGTTCGGTTCATCCCATAAATGGACAAAATCACCCCCTCAAATCCATACCTATCATGAGCACAATCAAACAAACATGAAACTAAAATTTTGCATTGTGAAAGCAAACACATCTATTTAAAATATAAATAGCATACCGGACATAGGACACATAAGAACTCCACTGTAAGTATTCTGGAATGGTGTCAAAGTTCACAAAGAAGCCTGAGAAAAGTAGGACTGGAATGGCTGTAACTGGACCAACAAAAGTGGCCACCTGTGAAGAAGATACACAATACAGTATGTATAAAACAAGTCTATGCCAAGCCAAGACAAGCTGAAAAGTTATACCATAACCAAAAGCAGGCATCCAGACTGAACAAATGACTAGCTATTGGATCCTAAAATTTAACATTTAATTTAATATGAGTTTATTTGTATAGTGCTTTTCTCACAACAAATATTGTTTCAAAGCAGGTTTACAGAAAATGCTTGGTTCAATGTTACAATTTAGGAAGCAATCTGTTATCAGACAGATGACTATCATAGTAATGGTCATATGGCAGTGACATATTATGAGCTTAGCTTGTATTTGATAAACACCTAAACTCACAGTCTTATTTTCAAACAGTTTTTCTTACACCATGTCTACACTGACATGACAGTTGTTGCGTCCCAACGCAACAGCTTGAGGCTGTTTAAACTGGACATGACAAAGCGACTGCTGCAAATCCATTTGCCTTCATGTTAGAGATAGCGTGCACACTTGAAGTATGTCACAAATAGAAAAGGGCATCAGTTTACCGTCAGGAATTTGTCATGTCGTGTTAAGCCACATCCAGTTTAGACAGCATCACAATAAGAAAACCTTTTTTTAGCATTTATAATATGTTTCTTTAATTGCATTTTTTTAAGTGAACGCTTAGTGTATACATATAGCCGAACGTGCAAAGTATACTTAATTTGATATTGTGTACGAACACAAGTGGTCATCACATGTGCACCAAAAAGGTTTAATCTTTGTCCAGTATCTGCGTTATTTTTCTCCAGAAGTTATGACCGATAAAAATGTCTTCGTAAACTAGAGTTGCAGGCATCTCTTAAACTTTTATTCTCTTAATATAGAAGCAAAGTTTTCACGCCTATCCTGACATGATTTGAAATGTACTGTCCTAAATGTTTTTGTCACAGTCTGGAGCCCTGAGAAATAAAAACATTTAGTTAACAGTGACAGTAGCTGCAACATGTACCTGAAGGGATGTGGAGGCAGCACCGACCAGAAGCCCTAGAGACTGAGCTACTAAAGCTGTACAGATTGACAAAGCCAAAAACAGCAAGTAGCGGGTTGCCTCTGGAGGCTGCTCAGTCATCCAGTACACAATACTGCAGTACATGATGGGACAAATGACCTGAGAAAGAGTGGACTATATCAAATGTTGGTGTTATAAGTGTCCATGATTCTTTCGTCTTAGTTTCATTATATTAAACTTTCAGCAGCACTATCCAAATATGCTCAGCTTATATCAGGCATAAAATGGAGTCAGTAAGGCTTAGACAGGCAGACAGGCACCCACCTGGAATGGAATGTCAGCCATTGTCTTAGCCAGATAGTAAGCCTTCAGACTGTACCAGTAGTTTAGATGTTCTCTCAGAAATACAGCCATCTCTAGAGGAACTGAAAACAGGGAAGAGAATCTATCAGATCAAAACAACTTTCACTTCCCCTGCTGAATGTAGGACATGAGTTAAGACCCAAAATTGTGGTACGTGTTGATAGTGAAACTGTGACATGGTTGCTACGTTCTTATATTTCTCTTTTCTAACTTACAGGTAAGAACTGTAGGCATCAGCGCTCCAAACATGATAAAGAGCATTGAGAAGAAGAGGAAACCGGTGTTGTTGAAGACTTTGCTGGCATCATTGCCAATATTGAGGTACAGCAGGCCTATCAACACTCCAATCGAGATGTGAGACATTAGCCGCAGATGTGTCAAAACCTAGAACAGGAACCAAATGCCATTATTAAACAATTCTGCAAAAGTAAAATGCAATAGTTACAATTTTCAAAACTGAATTAAGATATATATATATATATAATTAATTTTTTTTATCTAGTTTGTAAGATTGGTTTGGCTCAACTATACTAAAGTGAACATTTATATTAGATCTACCAAAGTTCAATAAAAAATAAAATATGTTTGTCACTTTCAGTGTTGGTATAGTTACTTTGAAAGGCATCATATTGGACACACCCTTAGGAAAGTTTAGGACTGACATACCAACTAAATGGTGTCAATTAAATGAAACAACATTGTACCTGGTCTCTGCATATTGTAATAAATGTTCTTTTAAATAGAATGCAGAACTGAGTCAGAGAGCTTGTAGCAAAGGTATGGCTCTCAATGTGTCCTGAATCCTGTAAAAGCAAGTGTAGGACACATTAAGAAGACAGTTATATCATATTAAACACATATAGTATTTTGTTTATTTTAAAGAAGTTTTTGAACTCAGTGGATCAGTTTGTCTAGCTTACATCCTGACCACAATATATGCAAGTAAGCATCACAGATGCTATTCACCGGAAGCAATGGGTGATTATGAAACTAGCATCACTCACTTTGACACATTTTGCAGCGCATGGGGTTACGGTGGTTTTGTCGATACAGTTGCACTTTTCCTCCAAAGCACACATGCCACCCTGAACAGCCTCAAACAACACAGGGTTCAAGTCACCATACTCTCCTGATGCTACCTCAATGACTACACACAAAACAGACAGACAGAAGCACAAAACAGAGGCATGATGCATTATGTATATATATTATTCGGTGCTCAGGAAATATGTATTATTATTAATGTTGAAAACTTAATAATGCTTAATAATGTACTGCTTACTATTTTATGTGGAAACCATGATACAACAAATGGTTTTATAAAGTTTACAGGAACATAATTTATTTGACAGAAATTAGAAAAAAAATGTTTGCATCCTTACTGAATGTATACTGAATGTATAAATATATACACACACACATATATGTATATATGCTTGTATATGTGAGTATGTAAGTATGAGTATTTATAAAACACATGGTCAACTCACTGAAATCTGCAGGATTGTGGTATGTTGGACAGTGAAGACCCAGTCCCTTCAAATAAGGGATGAGGTATGGGACACTTCCCTTATATATGCACTGGCCTTGGCTTAAAATATACAGCTGTGAAAGAGACACAGAATAAATCAAATGATGACTGAAATGATCTGAAGACGTTTCAGATTCCCAAAAAGATTTGCACATGCCTTTGTACCTTATCAAACATCTCGAAGAGTCTGGCACTGGGCTGATGAATAGTGCAAATGATGGTTCGCCCTCCTTGTGCCAGAGACTTCATTAAAGACACTACCTGGAAACTGGACGCACTATCCAAACCACTGAAATCAAAAAGCAACATTTAACAAAAAAAAAAACAGTATGGTTACCCTTACAGAAAAAATATATATGGGAATATACCGCAAAATATAATGCAGAATATATTACATAATACATATGGGAAACTTGTGCTTAAATTTTTCAATATACAGCAATATATGCATGACCATGTATGGCTATATATTATAAAATATTTATAAATGAAGACAAAAATAGCATTATATGTAATATTCACAACGTTTTATCCTTTATTGTGTACATATATTGCACATACATGTTCCCATATAAATGTTAATGTATGTTCACACATATATACACACATTCCCAGAATGAGCTACAACAGATTTCTAGTTCCCAGCATGCTTTGCTTCTGACTGTTAAAGGAGAGCAAATGTTAAAATGAAGTGTTATTTCATGTGTTTTGCTCAATATTAATATAGGGGGAGATCTGTCAGTGTTTTAAGTTGTATTATTTTGGAATTTAAAAGGTTTTCTGGTATGTCTGAGTTTTGGGGGTTACCATTGTGCTGAAGAGGAGAGCCTATGGTGAGGTTGATGATTGGCCAAAAATCATTAACACTATAATAATAACTATTTTACTATAATAAAAAAAAAAATGGAAGTGCCCTTCACAGCACAGTGATAGTCTATTGGCAAAATACTTTAGTACATGCCAGTGTAATTGTGCTTTTGTTAACAAACTAGAAAATATGAAACATTTAAAATGTAAATAAGAAATATATTACATTACATATTTCTTTATATGTGTGTTTATGCTGCATGAGTAAATATATCAGCAATATAACACATGCAGTACCAGATCTGATCACATATACATCTATATATTATCAAGTGTATTACTGAATATAAAATTACATACATTATGATATATTAGTAAATATATTGTCACATATTTTTCAATATATGAAAAACGGCAATTCCTTATGTATTATTCAATATATTGTAATATATGAACACAATATATTATTCTGTATATTTTAAAATATACTGTTAAACAATTTAATATGTTGATCATTCATTTATAGGGAAATATATTTTCTTTTCATAAGGGTATATATAAAAATCCATGTCACAAGCACAAGCATATAAATAATGCTGTTTTATTTGTGTCTAAAGACAATAACATCATTACCTTGTGGGCTCATCAAAGAACATGACTGGGGGGTTGTTTACTAGCTCGAGGGCAATAGCTAACCTCTTACACTGGCCCCCAGAGAGAGAGACAGTATGAGTGTGGACACACTCATGTAGTCCCAGGGCTGTCAGGATTTCTTTTATCTACATGCCAACATAAACACATGGAAAGTAGGTGAAATTTCACAGGGAAAAATACTGGAGCAAGTTTGAATGAGGTCATGAGCTTTACCTACCAGCTCTTTTTTCACCTCTGTGTTTTCATTAAGCTTCAGGTTGGCTGATACCTTAAAAACAGTGGAGAAATCATTCAGTTGAGTTCATTCATGTGTTTCCCTTTAGAAACAAAAATGTTTCTGTACATGAAAATCATTCTGAAGTGATTGTAATATGACCATTAGCATCAAACCAGCAGTAGGGGGCATCCTTTACCACATCATTCTCCCTGCAGACTCACCATCATTGCTTCTTGAACGGTCAAGTGGGGCAGCAATTTGTCTTCCTGCATAATGTAACAGGACATTTTACGAAAGGTTCGGAGGTCTCTGAGCTTTCCATTTACCAGTATCTGTCCAGTCATCCCTGTTTCCCTTCAAAGCACAAGACAACCAGAAATGGGTATGTAAGCTTTCAAGATTTTATTTTATTTTATTTAAAAATATATATATTTTATTTATTTGAAATGCATTCCCCCAAAAAATCCAATAAAATGATCAATTAGAACAAATAGTTTTTGTACGTTTTTTTTTTCCACGTTACTTTTGCACTCAATGTAACCTCACCTGTACCCTGCCAGGATGTTCATCAAGGTAGACTTTCCAGCCCCAGAAGGACCCATAATGCCAATGAGTTCCCGACTACAGAACTTGCCCGATAGACACTTGAGCAAGGCCTTATAACCTGCAGGGGGGAAAAAAATGTATATGCTTGGGGTCATACGGTTGGTTCTCCTTTTGAACAAACGGTCAACTTGCAGTTAATCCCTTCAAATAAGAAGTATGGTTTAATCCATGAACCTCATGACTGTACTACATATTTTCTCCAAAGCTAAGAAACGTGAGAAAGTGAGTGATAAAGGTGATGAGAGAATCAGACTCCAAAACCTTTAAGTTCAGTGGCTAATTAAATCACTCTGGACAAGTCTGCTCATTGACCTTTCTATGAGTCCACCAAGATGGCTTTCACCCACCCACAGACCGAAAGGTCACATAAAAAAACAAAACATTTTGAGGAGTCACTTATATAGCAAAATCTAAAAAGAAAGAGAGAGAGAGAGAGAGAGAGAGAGAGAGAGAGAGAGAGAGAGAGAGAGGATACACTCCCAGGATTGTCAAACCCCGACTTACTGTATTTCAAAGCAAGGCACCATAATTAGCAGTCTAACAGCCCAAAAACTCTGTTCTCACAGTCAAATCAAGGAGAGCCCTATTATTTACCCTTTGACTTTATTCCCATACATGTCTGTTCACTGAATGTTTAGAAGTCATTTGATGCTGCCATATTATCATAATTGGTGGAGCTCTTGCTTTAGGCCACTATGGAAGCATAGAGTGCAAATTACATTTTACACTTACATTCACATGTATCACCTCTACAAATACATTTCATTCTGTATTTCCTTATCATAGTGCAGACATATTGTGAATGCTTCATTCATCATGCATAAGAATAGTCAGGAGAATTACCAAGGAACAAGCATTAGGATGATATCATAAAGCAACTTCAGATTGAAAATGTTACTCTCCCTAGTGATGTCAGATGTGATGTCATCTAATTTAAACTTCTTGATGGCACTGCAAAAATAAAAGTCTTGTTGGCCCATGAAGGCTGCAAAATAGTAGCATCTTCCACCACTGGCGGAGCTAGGGGGTGGCCAGGGGTGTGCAAGTGCCGAATGAGCTTCAGCAGAACATCACACAGTGATATGCACATAGAAAATATAGAGTCAATCTTTCTCAACTGGTGGGTTGCAAGACCGTTTTGAGTAAGTTGAATAGTGTGCAGTCAACAACAAACGTAATTCTCTTTTTTTTCTGTTGCTACTTTTATTTTAGAAGATGTGTGTGAAAGCTTGTGACACTTCTGTCAGATGCTGAGAAAAGGGCGTTGTCCATATTCAGTTGGCTATCTTCGGTAAGATGAGATGTTGTCAGGCCAAATGTCAGTAAAACGAACTAACTTTCCTGTCATACGGCTGACAGCCGCTGTACTGTGCTTGCGGTACGCACATCACGCGCAAATGCGGCGCGCTGTAGCCGTAGTTGTCGTCAATTAACTCATGTAAGAATCAAAAAGGCGATTAAAGCTGTCAAAACTGCATGCATGTATTTGTTATATATGCGTCACATGTGTCTGGATTAAAATATTCTGCTATGTGAGATCACAATATAAGGCACAAACTGATATGTAATGTTTTAATGTCCAAATAAATGTGAGCACTGTGCATTTGTACTAGACGATAGGCATTCATTTTGCGTTAATTTGTAAAGGACAAACAAAAATGGATCATTTTTAAATCCATAAAATAACTAATTTTACATTCTGGCAACATTACATTATGAAAAACATAACATTTTACATTATGTGCTGTTGACTTCCGCCTTGTTCACATTCTTTCACATGGGGATTTTTTCCTTTTTAATTTAGGTATGATGGAACTGTTGCAATTATTTATTTTGACAAACTCAGAATTGGTTGAAGAGTTCATTGATTATATAAAACGCATTGAAGGTTGAATAATCTTTGGACTACAGTATTTATCTGCATGTTATCTCATCCATGAAGATGCAACAATGTAGAACAAGCTATTGGAGATTTTGAGAACCAGAACCAAGCTAACTGAGCAAGTTGAACTTTAGCTATAGTGTGTGCCCTTTTATTACTATTTAATTAATTTTAATATGAGGTGGTGGGTAATAATAAAAAAATATAAAATTTGCTCAGTATTCCATGATTCCTAATTCACTACTATCTCAATTACAATTAAGTACAAATTAACTTTATTCAGTTGTGTAGGCACTAAAACAGTCCAATACATTATAGTCAAATTATTTTTTTATGATAAAATAATTAAGATTTCTGTGCCACCCCAGACTGGTTGCTGGCCCTTGCCTGGCCACCCCTATGAAAAAATCCTGCCTCCGCCACTGTCTTCCACACTGGTATCTTTTCACCAATAAATCATAAAAGTAAAGAACCAACTGCTATCTTTGGGCCAGACTAGACAGTGCGGTGAGACAGCTTCATTAGATAAAAACAGAAGTGATCAGAATGAGATACCAGCATTCGTGAAGTTATACCTGCAAATCGAAAGATCTAAATGGAAAAGCAAGGCCCAGATCAGTCTTGTTAATTGTTCTAATGTGATTTTAATCTCCTCTGTATGTTAAACTGGTAAAATACGATTACTTACCGTATCCGCTTTGTAAAATGACAAAAGCTGCTACTATAAGAATGCATCTAACCAAGACCAGAATGTTTTAATTTCCGATTTGACTTATACAACCAAAATATAAATAGTCTGTTATTGCTAGTCTAGTAAGGCTCAATTAAAAAAAGAAGAAGATTGGACTTCTCTGCTAATCTGATCTGGTCTATATTTCTGTGTTCATTTGTGCACAATTATTCAGGGATGACCTGGTTGGGGGTAACGCATTGCTACAAGTAATGTAAGTTAGTCAGATTACTTTTTTCAAGTAACTAGTTAAGTAATGCATTACTTTTAAATTGACAACAAAATATCTGAGTTACTTTTTCAAATAAGTAACGCAAGTTACTTTGGCCCTGTTTACAAAATGCGTTTTGATCGATCGGATCACAAGTAGATGAGGGAGACACAGTCTGTTCACTTAACGTTTTGAAGTCATTTGATGCTGCCATATTATCATCATTGGTGGAGCTCTTGCTTTAGTCCACAATGGAAGCAAAGGGAATGCATATTACATTTAACACTTACATTCACATGTATTACCTTTACAAATACATTTCATTCTGTATTTCTTTATCAGTTTAGACATATTATGCATGTTACATGTAACATGCATAAGAATAGTCAGGAGAATGATTAGGTATATAAGTATAAGTATTAGGATGATATCATAAAGCAACTTACATTTACATTTACATTTATTCATTTAGCTGACGCCTTTATACAAAGCGACTTACAATTGCTATATATGTCAGAGGTCGCACGCCTCTGGAGCAACTAGGGGTTAAGTGTCTTGCTCAGGAACACATTGGTGTCTCACAGTGGATTCGAACCCGGGTCTCTCACACCAAAGGCATGTGTCTTATCCATTGCGCCACCACCACCCCGTTTCAAACTTCAGATTGAAAATGTTACTCTCCCTAGTGATGTCAGATGTGATGTCATCTAATTTAAACTACTTGATGGCACTGCATCGGAATAGCACTTGGGAGCACTTCGACTAGGCGCAGTAAAAATTTACTCCTGAAAAATCCTCTCCCTCTCTCCCTCTCACTTCTGTCATTAGAACCAACGTGACTTTTTACTGCGCCGAGTCGAAGTGCTCCCAAGTGCTATTCCGCCGTACATTATAGTTATCCTTTTTACCCGCTTAGAAAAGCGCCACGTTTTATTTTGTGTCACCATACTTGGTCGTGTAACTACTCGTGTAACTGTATTTAAATAGAGAAAACGTGGAGGTGTTTGGTCGCTTCTAACTTTATCTCTGTTTGGTCCCTAATGAATGAACTGGGCTAATCTAACTGCTATCAAAGTGTTGCCGCGCGCCAGAGCGATTGAGTGCACGCACTGAGACGAGAGAGGTATGTATCAACTCGTCTTAGTTAAGGGAATAACATAGTTTAATATGAAAAAACGGTGAAGTATCCCTTTAATCAAAATGTGTATGCGCTCCTGACCTTTTTTCTTCCACCACGGTCCTTCTCGGATGGTGTAGGAGAGGTCACTGAACTCCAGGTCCACAGTAGTGCGTTTTGGCAGGTGAGAGAAGCGCTGTGCCTCTGTGATGTGGTTCTCCACCTTCTTCAGATGGGTTAGCAATGGAGCTTCCTGGGGCTGTGTTCCCCCATTACAAAGGCTGTCTTCCATTGTAATACTAACTGTCCCTGGATCAGACATCTTCTCGGACATTCCAATAGTCTAAAAGGCAGCAAAAATGCTTCAGTGGTGTGACTACATGTTTAAAAAAAACTATAAGGTTACATTTTTACATTAAATTTCACTGTGACTTCTAGTCAACAAAGTACATGAGTCATCATACAGTACATAACCATGCATTCAAAATGAGAAATCTCCAAGGGGAGCATCTTCCTATATTCTGCCCTTGAAACGCAAACCTTTTTACACTGTCTGCTCATTCAGGAATCAGGAGAGGCCCCAACTCTGTCAAATTGATCTGGTTTAGAATTTGGAGCTCTTGTAAAAGGCTATAGGATTTGGTTTCCTCCAAGAGACTGCATTGTGCTGACACACTGAACTGACTGGCTAGATGTAAGTCCCTGGAGTTTGACAGCCAAAAGGAAGAGCGAAATCAGAGAATGTGAATAGCCAGGTCAGAGACAGATATCATTGGCTCAGTCCCACAGAGAGCACTAGGTAGGAGGGGATCGCTCGAGCGTTCACATGAGACTTGGTAGATTGTGCCGTGCGGAGACAGCCTGTACAATGGAAATCTGGTTGGAATGTATTGTATCCATTGAAACATAATCAGCATTTTTCATAGACGTATGGGTAGAACAAATTATTGCCACTGTGATTTCTGCCAACTATTTGGTGAAATACTGTGAATGTTCATTTACAAGCGTTAGATAACATTTGTAAATATGTCTTATTATCAACCCTTTCAATTTTATGAAGAGATATTTGAGAAAAGGAAGTTGGGGGGTCTCTCAAATTAAAAAAAAAAAAAAAGGGGTCTCTGCAAATACTTAGATACAAATTGGAAATAAAATTTTAAATAAGAAGGGATTTGTTAAAAAAGAAACATGAAATGGATCTCCTGAGCCCTAAAGTGTTTGAAAACAGCATTGTATTGATATGTTCCTGCCGTTTTAAGGGTAATAAGGTTGTTTTATTGGACACAAAAAAAGAAAAGAAAACTAACAGGCCAACATAGAGAGTTAAGAGATTTGGCTTTGTGGTCTTTATGCTATGTACACTAATCCACAAGAATTAGTAGTTTTATCTCTACCATGCATATATATATATATAATGAAAAGTAAACCTCATTGAGGTTATCAAACCCTACTAAAATACCATTTCACAGCATATAGTAAAGTATTACTATTAAAATATGTGATTAAAAAAAAGAATGAATTTAAGACAAGACATTATTATTCAGACGTTGTGCTATTGTTCTAAAGTCAGTATTATAAAGTTATGCTCCTGCTGAGAATGAACTGCAATAACTGGTAACAAATCAAGTGTTTAAAATTTAGGGGAGGGAAAAACTTACCTTGGGGTACACTTGAGAGGAAATATATTCGTTTAAGTCTTGAAATGAACGTCACTTTTTCCCTTTACAATAAGTACCAGAAATAAGCCCTGCTACTGGTAATCCCGTACAGAACTGAATGAAAAACCGAGTACTGACTCCGGAGGGAGTTTAGTGGGAGGTGTGACGCAAAACCTGCATGATGGAGAGGCTGCTCAGTCACTGTTGAGCCATGGGTGGAGTGTGAAGTCCAGCTCCCCCTCTTTAGATGTAATTTGGGCGTAATGGGTGGATCTATAAGGTCCAACCACACTATCCCTACTAGAGGCCTGCACTCCCACTGGACCCAACGCAGAGTGCGGCGCGGGACTAGATTTGATGGACGAGTGCGGGCGCGGGCGGTAATCATAGACAGTATGGCGGTAATGCACTCGTGTGTGAAAACCAATAAATTGTTATTTATCTGTTGCACAAAAGCAGCAATAACAACTAAAACAAAATAGAAACGATTTACAGGCCAGAGTTTCAATTTATAACATGTTTGCAGCGTTGAACAATGTAGCCAATCACAGACATATGTGTTGATTTCCTGAACGCAATAATGACCAATCAGATGCATTTAAGATAGAATCCCCTCACCGGTCAAAACTGACTTTTTGTTCAGTGCTGAATTCTGCATGCTGGCAAATGCTCTGATAATAACAAACAAAGTGTAGATATAATGAAAACTCCGTCCCGCGAAGAAAACTAATCCCTACCCATAACTCTATGCCTCAACCCATGAGGTCATGAGGTTCAGAGAGGGGGAGCTGGACGTCATTTGGATCTGTCTGCAGTGAGCACCACTTGGCCTATGTATGTGATGTAGACCTACTTATTGCGCGCTCACGTCACGTGCACTCTCTTCCATGGAAAACGACAAAAATACATAGGCCTACATAAATTGCTTTTACCTGTTTATTTATTTTTGATAATTGGAGTGTAATAGTTTAAGATTTCTTATTTAGTTTAAATGTATATATTTGTTAATCTATAATAATAATAATATAATGTAGGCCTCTATATATTGATATGATATGATATCATTGTGTAAAACTGTGTCACACAAATATGTACGTGCTTTTAAAATGCATGTTTGTTTATTAAAGCAGGAATGAGATTATAGACTTCTGTGGACAGTGTGGTATGTTATTTCCTGTGAAAATAAGTGGACGCGATGGCAACATGCCACAGCTGGTTGAAGAAGCCACGCGCTAATAAAGCGAGTTCACCCTCAGCTCAAGATCTGAACGAGTCTAAGCTTGACATCTGGCAGGCAGTCTTTCAGTTTAAATGTCAACTGGTACCTGGAACAGATATATATGAAACATTACTCTTGAAAAGTATGCATCTTTAATAGTAGTCAACATTTGAAGTGGATCAAAACCTTTCATCAGTTACACATGAATTTTGAACAATACCCGTTCTTGTCTTAGGACAGCTTTGATGAACTTTTTTGATCCACTTCAAATGTTGACTACTATAAATAAAACTGATATCTCAAATCTATTTTTTTATTCTAAGAGTTCAAAGCAGAGACACTTCTGATAATATAATGAATTACTCTTTTATTTATACCCGCAGCCATGACATGTCAGGTCTTCAGTAAAACTTTATTTTTATATTTACGAAGAAAAAGTAGTGACATCTAGTGGTATCTTATGGTCTAATGCAGTTTGTAAAAAACAGCAAAGAAAGTCAAAAACACATGATTGCATCTATATTGCTTGATTTATTTTGGACTAGCAAATAAAGTTAGTAAAACCAAACAACTCTGCTCTTAAAATCAAACTTTTGAAATATGGTGTTTCATGTAAATGTAGAGACGCCCCCTTTCAAAGTAATGGCAAACAATGATATCAAGTTATTCAGAGTTCAGTTAAACAGCACAGCACAGACTAAATGAAAGAACTATAAAAAAACCAACTAAATGTATTTTATGGAATTCAACAGTTTCAGTACATTCTAAAAATCTTGCATATGCTCACATTAAATCAAGTTGGTATCAGTTAAACTAGCTCTAAACCATACAAAATAAAAATCAGTGTTAATACTGGCTTAGTTTCATCATACAATACATCATCATTCAATTCTAAGAACAAGATGATGTCCAGCAAACACATTTAGCCAAATAAATAAAGCAACAACCTTATATTTGAGAGGAATAAATTAAAAGGATGAGGCAGTGCATACAAACTTTACATCTCTATCAGACCATGAGCTTATAGTCACATACACAAAGAAATTTGCAGAGGCGATCTTTTGAATTTCCAGGCACTGATGTTAGATAGATCTGATCTGACAAACAATTTAAATGGTTCAATGATAACATTTAAGGCATAAAATGTATGGGAATGAATGAAAACCTTTTTTTAATTAAAATTTCACACTAAATATTATCAAAAATCAGCTGGCCCAATCATAAAAAAAAAAATCATTCTGTAGTGGTATATAGGTTATTATGTTGTATAGCTTCACATATGCACAGTCAGTAACGATAAAATGTAGATGATACCTCAAGCAGCTTTTGGAAATGTACATCCCAGAATAATTCAAGTTTCAAAATAAGCATGTGTTTAGATAAAACACACACCACCTTAAAAGGCAAGATTGTGTATTCATGGCTTAATATGAGAACAAATATAATTTCTGTCTATTAGCTCCCTGTAATGCAGCTGTTTTTCATGTATGTCTTCAGTGAATAACGGAGTAATTTTGGCATTGTTATTCTGCATCATCCAAGTCTATTTAAAGTAGTAATGCAAATTGATCTTCGCTAAAAATCCTGTAAATACAACTCAAAGTTGCTTTTATTCCGTGAAAAATGAACTAATAACTTAATTACGCACAAAATATAGAATATCTATGTAGGATGACACTTAAACACTTGCTGACCTTTATAAAAATACTTCTGGAAAAGGGGGTGGTTGGTCTTCAGCTATGGATATGGACTATTTTGTACCTATCGCGCATCATTAAGCTGTCTGGCTACAGTCAGTATCTCTTTGGCCCCTTTGCTGAGCAGCAGATTTCCAAGGTCCACTCCTAACTTCACTGCGGCATCCTGGGCTGCTCCTGACACCTTTAAAGCAGTGATACCCACACGCTGGACCTTCTCATCAACCTTCTCCTGCTCCTCAGTCTGGGAATCATGAGGTCACACGCAAACGGGTCAGTGTAAAATTCAAAACATTCAGAATATCGGAAATGATATCTATATTTGAGTGGATAAACAACCTGATTGTCTGAGCTGATGCTTGTCTGCATCGTCTCCTTCAGACTGTCTGAGCCATCAAGACTGAATACTGCTCCGGTCATGTAGACCTGTAAAACGAACACAGATCTGTCATTCAGTTGAGAGACATTTTCTAGTTGAGTATAAAGTAAAATCAGCATGTAGCTCCTCACTACCTGTGAATTCTTAACTTCAGTGTGAACAGCAACTGGAACACTGCACCCCCCTTCCTATAAAAAAAGAAGAAGTAGTTTAAGGCACATGCACAAGGTTCTTAGAAATGTATTCTTTGTATTTGTAGTGGTTTTATATGGTTTTGAAAAACTTGTATACAATTTTCCAGAAAAGGTTTCTATTTAATGACTTCAAAAATGTAATATGGTGTAACCATCAAGTAAAAAGTAATGGTAACACTTTACAATAAGCTTCATTAGTTAATGTATTAACTAACATGAACTAACAATGAGCAATACATTTGTTACAGTATTTATTCATCTTTATTAATGTTAGTTAATAAAAATACAGCTGTTCATTGTTTGTTCATGTTAGTCCACAGTGTATTAACTAATGTTAATAAATACAACCTTTGATTTGAATATTGTATTAGTAAATGTTGGAATTAATATTAACTAAGATTAATAAATGCTGAAGAAGTATTGTTCATTTTTAGTTCATGTTAACTAAGGGAGTTAACTAACGAACCTTATTGTAAAGTGTTACCAAAGTAATATAACAAATTTTCATTACACATAGTTTTTTTTGAAATATATTTTTCAAGGTAAAAAAAAGTAATTTTTTTTTTTTACAAATGTCACACGTCACTACTGCTGGTATTTCACCCAAAAATGAACGTTTTGTCATTTACTAATCATTTCCTCAAGTTGTTACAAAACCTGTATGAATTTCTTTCTTCTGCTGAACACAAAAGAAGATATTTTAAGAATGTCGGTAACCAGACAGTTGAATTCCAAGGAATTTTTTTTTTCTTTACTATGGATGTCAAAGGGGCCCATCAACTGTTTGGTTAACCTTAACTCTCTTTTGTGTTCAGCAGGAAAAAAAGAAATTCATACAGGTTTGGAACAACTTGAAGGTGAGTAAATGATGACATCCTTTTCTTTTTTGGGTGAACAGCAGCAGAACTGATATTTTTATATTTTATTGATTATATTTATTTTTATGTTATTTAAAGTACATTACACTACTTTGATTGTTACATATACCTGCAACATTTCAGCAGTAAATTAATTATAAATGTTAGCTAGATTATATTCAATATCTGCCTGTATGTTTCGTGCTTCAGAATTTCCGTTAAGGGAGCATAGAGAGCCTCGATGCTCCCTGGTTTTCACAGTGCATTGTGGCACTTTTTAGGGAGCTAACAATTTGCGATTGAGACAGCCCTTAAAATGGCCGACTCCCTGAACAGTGCCCTGAGCTGATTGAGACGCACCCATAGTGTTACAAAAGATTTCTATTATTTTTCTTGGGAACTGAAACTAGACAGATGACTAAATTTGAACCTTGTGATTAAGTAATCATTAAAACAAAGTTTGCTTTAGCTGGTAACAGAAGGGTTTGTCTATGAAAACCAATCAAATTGTGGGGAAATTATGTAATGCAGCATGACATTTTTGCCATACCTCCTTATTCTATAAAAACTGTTGTATTCGTGTTAACTGGTGGGATTCTCAATGGAATTTGTCTGAGATCCTCCAGCCTTGCTTCTTCTTGGGGGAGATTCTCTGAGAACTGCTCGAGAGATCCTCCGGCTGTGATTAAAGCATTTAAAGGACATTTGCTGAGGTCTGTTTGTCGATTATTCCTGCGCAGGAAGTAAGCTAGTTACGGGACCAGGTATTAGGACCCAGCCGATGTTGATGTGTAGACGCGCTAGGGTATAGGGTTGTACTCAGCCGATGTCGATGTGTAGACGCGCTAGAGTATAAATATTATAGGCCCAGGTAGACTTAGGTCAGATGAGATAGGACTTGGTTAGGTTTAGGGAAAAATCTACGATACATTTTAGAATGATTTCTGAAGGATCATGTGACTGGAGTAATGATGCTGAAAATACAGCTTTACCAGAATAAAATACATTTCAAAATATATTCAAATAGAAAACAGTTATTTTAAATTGTAATATTTCACAATATTACTGTTTTTACTGTATTTTTGATCAAATAAATGCAACCTTGATGAGTATAAGAGACTTTTTTCAAAAACATAAAATTATCTTACCGACCCCAAACTTTTTAATTACAGTGTATTTATTTATCAATGATTAATTCATTTAAACAGGTGTGAGGGGTTTTACAGTGCAGCAGGATGCCTACCAGGTGTTTGAGGAACGCTCTCTCCGCGATGCAGCTCAACACAGTGTCCGAGTCATTTAATACTGACACCATTTCCAGGATGTCCCGGTCTCGAGCTCTCACCTCAACTGCCAGAGCGCCCTTTAACAGGACATTAAGAGCAGTCTGTAAGGGTCAGTGCGATAGACATACACTCACCGTTGTGCAGGAGATTTGCTCAATAGGGACACTGAATGTTACCCACCTGTCCAACGGCATACATGCAGTCCTCAGGCCCAAGGATCTGAAACAGGATGATACAAAATATATCAAATATGCATTATAGGCTAATCAATGCAATAATCTTGAGTTGACCTGGGGGAAGACATTGCAGTGCATTGTAGGTTAAAGGAGGATAGAGGCACCTGGCTAATGCGGTTCTCCCAGCCCATTCTCCGAAGACCAGCTGCTGCTAAGACAATGGCAGAAAAGTCATCCTTTTCATCCAGCTTCTTCAGACGGGTGTTGAGATTACCTCTCTGAAACACGACTGTTAAGGCATAACCTCACACAAAACATCAAGTGCTTATTAACACACTGAATTCATATTTTACTTGAATTTTTTTTTTTTTGCATCTACAGAAAAAGTGAGAGAAAAACAAATGGTTGCTGCATTGCACTGAAAGATACAATGTCTTTAAACTCCAGGTGGGGAAACCTTCTCTTCAGCTGTGCAGCCCGGCGAAGAGAACTGGTACCTATAACACTTCAAATATAAAATGTAAATGTATGTATTTTTCAAGAAAACTTGTATCCTGTAAATATATAATAATAATAATAATATTATAATATATATATATATATATATATACACACTACAATTAAACAGTTTGGGGTCTGTAAAATGCATTATTATTATTATTTTTCTTATAAGTCTCTTATGCTGCATTTATTTGAAAACAAATACAGTGAAAACAGTAATATTGTGAAATATTATTACATTTATAAAAAACTGTAATTAAAAAATTATTTATTCCTTTGAATTTTCAGCATCATTACTCCAGTCTTCAGTGTCACATGATCCTTCAGAAATCATTCAATATGCTGATTTGCTGCTCAAGATTTGGTTTGAATTATTATCAATGTTGAAAACGGTGCGTATATATTATATATATATATTTTTTTTTTTTTTTTTATAAAAAGTTCAAAAGAACATAATTTATTTGAAGTAGAAATCTTTTAAAACATTATGTCTTTACTGCCACTTTTGATCAATTTAATAAAATAAAAGTCAAATAAAAGTATTAATTTCTTATTAATAAAGTATTAATAAGTATTATTATTAATATATACATTTAAAAAATTTAATTCTGTGTACAGGCCACCGCTTTTACCTCTTGTTGACGAGAGCATCGAGACGTTTGCCTTTATTTTTGGGGTGCAAGACAACAGCGTCATGGGGGTTTTCTCGTCTTTAAAGAGAGGGAAATGTCAAATCACAATGTTGGCTTCATAATTAAAAGGATTTGCAATAAGCAATACACTGTACATCAGCATTTCCATACACTTTAATAATTATTTATGAACATTTAGGCTGATGTTTGTGTACTGTGTAACATGACATGTCAGCTACTTTTAAGATAAAAGACTCTTCAGATGTGGAGCAACATATAAGCACTTCAGAAAATAGAGACACTATTGTGATTTCCTTACTTCAGCACGGCTCCTATAGTGAAGCCCACAGGAAGAACAGTAGGCAAGTCTTTCAAAGAGTGCACAACCAGGTCTACCCTATAGAGACACAAATATTACAACAGCATTATTCATACTGAAACATATGCAACAATGTACCAATACAAACCTCTGAACATCAAATGCACCAAAAGACCAAAGACCAAATCTGTAAGTATACATGAGTGATATAAAGAAGCAAAGACGGATGGACTCACTCATTTTTTTCCAAGGCATTCTCCAATTCTTTTGTGAAGAGACTCTTTTCACCTATCTTTAACACAGAATTTGAACAATAATTAATTTCTCCAAAAACTTTATATACATTCACTTTTATAATACTAATTAATTATGACAGCAATGGAACTCTAATATTTATTTTTTTAAATTTGGGATTTAGATTAGGACTTACTTTGGATAAAGCTGTGTCGAGTATTTTATCTCCAGTTGTTGACATAGCCACTAAAAAAATAAAAAAATAAATAGTATGAAGTGGAAATCTGTTTATGCAGAGTGAATATTAACTTTCGTCATACTTGGTAGACTCAATTACAATGAACTGTTTTGCATATTACACAATAATCTCCTACCTATTTCGAAATTAACATCAGGATGTAACCCCTTGAGTTTCTCTACAATACTGTCTGTCTGAATCCGAGCCAGCTGAAAGAAATACAAGTAACAAAAAGGTTTAAAAGGTTCAACAATATTCCATATGCCACAGTTGGACCAATTGGTCTATATTATTCTATATTCCACAGTTGGACCAACTGGTCCAGCTGTGACCAGTTTCTTTACTAAAACTAAGCAATCTTATATCCACTGTGACAAAGACAGAAAGCTTATCAAACCCATCACAACCCCTGACACACCCAGGCAAACTTACAAACCTAAATGTTTCGTACCAAGTATTGATGAGGCAAATTCAATTATCAAAAAATATTTTATTTAGCAAGGACACATTAAATTGATCAAAACCGTCAGTAAAGACATTTACAATGTTACAAAAGATTTCCATTTAAAATAAATTCTGTTCTTTTGAACTTTCAATAAAGAATCTTGACAAAAATGTATCACTGTTTCCACAAATATATTAAGTAGCATAGCTGTTTTCAACATTGATAATAATCAATGAGCATACATATATTAAATTACCTGGCTTTTTCTGGTGCCAACACGGATCACCCTGCTGACTTTGCCATCACCGTCCTGTAAAAGAATATTTCACACAAAAGTTAGAACCAATACAAACAGAGTAACGTTACCAATACAAACAGCACAGGGTAACATTAATTTATTCATGTTCTGACCCTAATGAATTTATAAGGTCCATCTGCCATAGTTGTAGTGAGATGAGCTAGAGTCTTCAGATACTTCGAGTATGAGAAAGCAATGTATAGTGAACATGAAGAAAGATAGACCGAAACAAGAGGCACTAACGTTACGCCCCAGGGTGCCTTCAGTAGATAAGACAATAATGCCTATTCATTCATTGTGTCAGTTAATCACAAGGGAGGAGTAAATGACCGAGATGTCATTTTTAACATATTAGCCTACACTAAAACTGTTTTGGGTTAATACTGTTCAGGTGTAATTTCAACTTACTAACGTTAGCCCTAAACCAAAATAACCATAGCCATTATGCCATAATTGCAGACTAATGTGTACAAATTAATTACTAATAATAATGAATAAATACGGTTAAAGTAGAGTTAATGAATTAGTTAGGGAATGAATGAAAACATACCTGGAGATTTGTCTTTCCCGACATTTTCTAAGATGATCCAAGTGAATCAGTGCTGATCTCGTCGAAACTGCTGTAATTTCTCATTCATGATTTTAAAAGCGAAAATATTTAAGTAGGACAAATGTCATTCGCAACTGTTACAGGTTGAACATTGCTTCCGTAATGTGCGTCATTTTGAATTTCAAAATAAAAGTCATTTCGCATGGACCTGTCACAGCGACAATCGCGCAGTTCAAAATAAACGCTTTTAAAAACTTTTATTTTGAATATGTAGTCCTTCTAGAAACGGAAGTTAAGATGAACACAGTAAACGCGGAATCGTTTGTGTTGTCACATCATTCAATCACTTTACATATCAAAATTAGCAATTATATTGCAATTTTGTTATGACCAAAATGGTGGAGAATGAATTATTTCGCAAACAAACTTTGTCTATAATGACACTGTTGTCAGAAACAGCTCGAGACGAAATTCAGAAAGTTTTTGACTGTGAATTTCACCCATCCCACAATGAAATTGGTTGTGACAGAGATCCAATATTGGAAATGAATGAGAAACAACGCAGACTGGTACGTTTAGTTTTTGTTCTGCAGATATTCTACGTGCTATTTAGTTTGAATTAAGGGATTTTTTGTCAGTTGTGATCCATCAGACAGTCGGTTCCTGAAATTTTCCCTCTTTGTAGTATTTTATTTCAAGATTAAGACACATTTTATATGATTATTCAAGTATTTTTCTATGTTTAACACTATAATAAGTAACTGTATTTCATTCTTTCAAAGAAATGATCAGTTCCATCTCGCTAGTTCCAAAACTGAACATTAAGGCAAGTGAAGAAGTCCAGAAAAACAACCCGTAACTAAGTTAATATCTGTTGCAGGCAAAGCTCACAGCTGTGATGGAGACCTTTACCAACGTGGCTGTTCAAAAAATATGCAAAGTCTTCAGTTATTGCTTTGCTCTTAAGCCAACCCAGCTGAAGGGCTTTAAAAGTTACCATGATGATGTAGTAAATGTGAAAGAGATGGTGAAGGAGCATCTGAAGAAACCAGAAAGAAAAAACAATCAAACGGTCAAAAATGTGCCTGGTAAGACGTCCTGCATTTTAATTTAATGTCATTTGTTAAGAATATTTAATCCACTACAATTTTAACTAGTAATTTCTCTCCCTCCTCTCAGATTCTGCAGCTGTAGCTCCATCAGTGTCGACGGAGAGACCGACTATACTCTCTGTGTTACCTGAAGAAAATGTACAACCACAAGATTCTGTTAAAGGCCAGCAGGTCAGTTCAATGTTGAAATTATGTAACTCTGATATGTTTGCCAAAATGCTTGCAACAGCGTTTGTATTGATTTTCTTTTTCTTTCAGTGTGCAGAGGAGGGAAACGTTTCTGAATTTTCTCTTGAGTCGTCAAGTGGTGGAAAAGAGAAGCCAGTGCAAGCATTTTTTATAGAATGTACGTGCTGCACAGCTTTGATATTCATGTGAAATAACAAGCTGAGAAATTTAGAATTTTTTAATTAAATTATTTACTAATGTATTTATTGTTTATTTTTTACCCTTCAATATGTTTGGCATTACTAAATAATCAAATATTAGACTCTAGACCTGTTGTTTTCAAACTTGTTCAGGCAGTGGTCCACCTCAGCATTACAAAATACAATTTCTTTATTTTAAATTCTGTATTTCAAATTCTGGACCGCTTGACACAAGTACCTCAATTTTATTTATTAGATTTTTTTTAGACATTTTATATATATATCTCTTGAAATAGCCTCACTTTTCCCAATCCATAGTTTTTTTTTCTCCTCTTTTTTACTACTTTTTTACATTACTTTTAGCTAATGAATCGGAATGAGACAACTGTCCACTAGCTAGTTATTAATTAAATTAGGTGTCATTATAATACATTTAATTTATTTAGATTAGTTTATTAAGGCTTTTATTTAGATTAAAAAAAAAAAATTTAGTGAACTATTATTACAGTGTATAGTAACTATTTTCTATTTGTATATATTTTAAAATGTAATTTAGTTTTGTGTTGCAAAGCTGAATTTTCAGCATCATTACTCCAGTCTTCAATGTCACATGATCCTCCAGAAATCATTATAATATGCTGATTTGCTGCTTAAGAAACACTTATTACTATCATTGTTGATATACACAAATACATATACATACTTGTAGTTGTAACTTGTAGTAATTGAAACCCTGTTAATGTTTTGCAGTTGAATACACTGCCTCTGTTGAAGACCAGCAACCTGAAGTAAACCCGCAGGCAGAGCAAATCAGTACAAAGTCCAAGAAAACCAAGAAGACAATATCATTTCACTGTAATGAGTGCGGAAAGAAATTTATCTTGAGACACTCACTGAATCAGCACAAGTGTGGACATGTAAAAGGGCCTCACAGTTGTGAGCAGTGCGGGAAGAAGTTTAAATTCTTAAAAGGATTAGAGAAACACCTACTGCTTCACAATTCAGCCGATAAGAAAGGACTCTGTAAAACATGTGGGAAAACCTTCGCCAATGTTAAGATGCACGAACGTGTCCACCTGGAAGTGAAGCCGTTTCTTTGTTCCATATGTGGACACGGCTTCACCGTAAAGGGGAGTTTACTGGCACACAAGAGGATCCATACAGGTGAAAAACCATACAGCTGTGAGACATGCGGGAAGCACTTTACACACTCGGGAAACCTCACCAACCATCGGACTGTTCATTTAAATGAGAAACTGTGGAAATGCAGCCTCTGCGACAAGACATTCAAATCAAAAAAGCAAATGAATTTTCACCAGGTTGTGCATACAGGGGAGAAACCCCATATATGTCATGTATGCGGGCAGAAGTTTGGCCACATTACAAACCTCAGAAGGCATCTCCTTGTGCACAGTGGTGTGAAACGGCATGTGTGTGAAATCTGTTCCAAGCAGTTTTATCAGAGCAAATCTCTGAAGAGGCACATGGCGATACACGGAGCTCTGAAGTCATTCATGTGTGAAATATGTGGAAAGAGCTTTGTTTTTAACTATGCTTTACAGAAACACTTACTCACACATAGTGAGAATTCAAATCCAGATGGCAAATCCGGACATGGGAAGAACTCTTTCCCGTGTGATGTATGCGGAAAATGCTACAGTTCTACCGCTTTCCTCAGAATGCACGAGAGACTCCACTCGGAAAAGGATCCGTACATGTGTAAAGTCTGCGGTAAAAGCTACAGCAGCTTGTATACGCTGAAGGAACATGAGAAACTTCATTCAGGGGTGACGCCGTTCAAGTGTGGTGTGTGTGATAAGACTTTTACTCAGAGGATCGGTTTGAAAATGCACGAGATTGTTCATACCAAAGCTAAACCCTACAAATGTTCTGTTTGTGGGAGCAAATTTGGACTTCCTTACAGTCTTAGACTGCATATGCGCATTCATTCCGGTGAAAAGCCACACAAGTGCGAAACTTGCGGAATGTGCTTTCGCTTATCTGGAAACTTAATCAGACACAAGCGTGTCCACACAGGCGAGAGGCCGTTCAGCTGTGAGGTCTGTGGGAAAAAGTTTGTACAACTAAGCCACGTGAAGGCACACATGCAAATCCACACTGGTGTGAAACCCTACACATGCCAGAAATGCGGGAAGAAATACGCATACCGTAGAAATTACAATGACCACAAATGTATACCTGTGTGAAAAAGAAGTTGCTTTAAAGGAATTTTGTTTTGAGCTGAATTGCAGTGACATTTTCTTTGTTATATTTACAGTTTCTTTTAGTCAAATTATGGAAATGTCATGAAGGTTCACTATCTGTTAAAGGCAAAAATATGTACAATAGCACAGTGTGTTTGTTTTACCTTTATTTTCTTTCTTAGAAGAAATTCCCGATAAGTATCAATACATTTTTCATTCATTCAATAGAGATACATTTATGAATTGGGTCTGGAATCAAATTATTTTTAAGCCAATTATTAATATGCAAAATCAATAGTTCTACATTGTGAATTCCTCATTACAGTGTACTCTCTGGCCAAGAATAAACAGTTTGTTGGGAATGCAATGTTTTTTTATTATTGTTTTTTATATATACATATACAATTTTTGGTAGGAAACACTAACATAACCATTACTGTGGTTAAAAGATTAGTTCACTTCAAAATTAACATTTTAAAAAGTAATATAACATATTTTCATTACACATACCGGTAATTTACAAACGTCACACATCACTACTGGTATTTAAAAGGATAGTTCACCCAAAAATGAAAGTTTTTTCATTTACTAATCATTTACTCACCCTCTAGTTGTTCCAAACCTGTATTCATTTCTTTCTTCTGCTGAACACAAAAGAAGATATTTTGAAGAATGTCGATTAAAAAAAAACAGTTGATGTACCCTATTGACTTCCATAGTATTTTTTTTTTTCCTACTATGGAAGTCAATGGGGTACATCAACTGTCTGGTTACCGACATTCTTCAAATATCTTCCTTTGAGTTCAGCAGAAGAAAAAAATGTATACAGGTTTGAAACAACTTGAGGGTGAGTAAATGATGACAGCATTTTCATTTTGAAGTGAACTATTCCTTTAATAGTAATCTTTACTATAAATAAAGCACGTGCTGTAATGGATGAGTTGTCAATACGTTTGACTTCCCCTATGCAAACAGATAAATTATTAAATGGAGTGGGTCTTCTTCTGGAGTGGAGTGGGTCCATCTTTCTTTAGTATTTCATGTTAAATGGCTTTTATTTTGAAAACTTTGCCTCGGAAGTACAGGAACTGACAAATTGATGGTCGGTCAAGTCCATTTTCCTTAAAACAGGTTCTCAACATTTGCATTCAAAGCTAATTTTGCATATTATTAACACAAAACAATAAACAAACCTATTTAATAAATGATCCAGTTAGGGTTCTGACTATTATAAATAGAATGGTATAGTATTATGTATAATAAGTCGTATTTAATTTGTTGACCTGTTAATCTCTAATTAGAATGTAATAAAAAATATTGATGGTCAATGGCGCGTATTCGCATACTTTTACTTTGAAATGGTCATGATCAGGAAGTGAGAGAGGGAGCGCAACTTTTCCAGGGAGTTTGCATTCCAGACGCGTAATTACGAATATTATGGTTTGCCTTTACATTAAGAACACTTATTGATAACACTTGATCATTTGTTTGCATGTATTCAAACTGGCTTTACAGATTGGACTGCCAAAGCAGAAGAAGTCTTTTTCTTAAGTCTTGCAGAAATGTTATTTTGAAACACATTTCAAACACACTTTATCATTTTTGCACATCTTGTAATTGTGGTCACTATGTCCAGGTATGAGCAGCTTTTTCAGGGTCAAACTACTCTATTCATCTTATTAATGCTGGACATGCCAAAGCAGGACACACCAAAGACATGCAGCTCTGCTGAACAGCTCAACATGAAACAGAGTGACACTCAGACTCACATGGTAAGAATTTCTGTTATTAAAATTGTTTGAATAGTTGTAGAGGGCTAGCTTGTATCCTTATATATATATATATATATCTGTGCTGAATCAAAAACAACAATGTCTTGATACAAAGTGATGGTCAATGGTCATACAGTAAGAAACATTTCCATGTGACGTGAATTACAGCCTGCGCAGGAGAGCAATGCAAGCAGATGTTTGTTGGTGGAGGACAGAGCAGAAGACGGCATTCGGACTGTAGTCATTGGTGATGGTAATGTATAGTTCTCATACTCTCATTATTATTTGTCATTTACATAAAAGCCTAAATATATACAGGTCCTATTGGTAGTATATATAGTAATGGCTATTTCTTTGTGATGACTGCATTGAGTCTCGTTCTGCACTCACTCATTTTGTCCAATCAAATATCAAATTTTTTTTTTTTTTTTTAGAAAAATCATGTTGAAATGTGAGTAACAAGTATTATACAACAGGCTTGGTGATGAACATTTGTTTGTGCATCTCTCAATCATCGTTGCATTGGATTATATGTTGAGCCCCCCATTATAAAAACTACATAGCTTTGATCACAAAACTATTTAAATACATTTTATGAATGTAGTCTCCTACACTGTTATATAGATTTATTGATTTAGCTGTCAAAATTTCATCTTACTTTTTGCCCATATAAATATCAACAACTACACCAAATTGCATGTTTTTTCTCTGAATAAAACTATATTCTATTCCATATTCTAACTATATCATACTATATGAACCATAAAAGCCTGATGTATCAAATATGATACAACGCATAAAACGCATGCATTTTTTTAAAGGTTCAAATAGTTTTTCTGACTATTATTTCATATGTCAGGCTTTAAATGGTTAATATATCAATACTCATACTATCTGTTCATAAAAACATTTGAAAACAAGCAGCTTTGTCATAATTACAGCAGAAATACTGGAAATAGACCTATATCAGGGAGCTTTTGAATATTGTACTGGACAACAGGGGAGCCTTTGAGTCAAACATTTTGAGAACCACTGATATAGATGTAGGCTATTGGCTAAAAAATAAATAAAAATAAAATAAAAAGCCCTTTGAAATGTCCCTAACTTCCTTTTTTCAATAGGAAACATGTTATCAAAAGAAAGAAAATGCTTGTCAAGGCATTTCATGGGGTCTTTAAAGCACTTCTGTCATGATGGCATATATGTTGTTCAACACTAATTTTGTATTATTGTGTTATTTTTTTCATCAGCCGATGACGTGGGCTGGTCTGAAGATCAGGAAGGCGTATTGCAGACATCAATCGAGCAACCCGAAAAGCCACAGGACAAAGAGTCTTTTGCATGTGAGCAGTGCGGAAAGGCCTTTCCAAAGATGTTCTCTCTTCTGCGACACAAACGTGTGCATTCAGTCAGAAAGCAGCACTGTTGTGAAAAATGCGGGAAGAAGTTCTCTCAATTAAGAGCGCTAAAAACTCATCTCCGCAAACATACACAGAAGTTCGAGAAGAAGAAATTTCCCTGCAGTACGTGCGGAAAGAGCTTCAAGGATCTCGCAGCGCACGAACGGGTTCATGCGGAAGTCAAACCATTTACCTGTGAAAAATGTGGACAGGGATTCACAGTCAAAGGAAGTTTATACATGCACCAGAGGGTGCACACGGGCGAAAAACCGTACACGTGTGATACCTGTGGGAAAAGTTTCTCTCTGATAGGCACCCTAAACTGCCACAAGAAGTTTCATTCAGACGACAGGCCAATAAAATGCAGTCATTGCAATAAGAGCTTCAAGTGCAAGAGTCATTTGAGACGCCACCTTCCTGTGCACACCGGTGAGAGGCGATATACGTGTAAAATCTGTGGTAAATTATTTGCCCATCATGAAGCTATGACACGCCACCTCTTAATTCACACTGGTGAAAAGCCATACATCTGTGAGGTGTGTGGTAAAAGATTTCGCCAGAGAAGCAATTTGAAAGTCCATATGCGGGTACATGAAGAGATGCAATTTAAGTGTGAAGTGTGTGGGAAAACATTCCAGCATGAGTTTTTGCTACAGAACCATATGTTAACTCACAATCAGACAGAAAATTCAGGAGATAAGAGCAATGGCCAGTTTCCGAACTTCAACTGTGCATTTAAAATGCAGCTACATTCAGAACACAGCAAACCGTTTACATGCAAATTGTGTGAGAAGCGCTACAGCAACGTTTATAATCTTCGCTTACATGAGAAACTTCACTCGGGGGAGACCCCTTTCATTTGTGAGATCTGCGGTAAGGCCTACGCACTCAGGAAGTCTTTTAAAACGCATATGTTGTGCCATTCAGGAGAAAGACCTTACAAATGCATAGTGTGCAGGAAAGCGTTCAAGTGGTCTGGCTCTTTGAAAATGCATATGAAGACTCATACAGATGAAAAAACTCACAAATGTGAGACTTGTGGAAAGACCTTTCGCTTGTATGGAAATTTAAAGCGCCACAAGCGTGTCCATACTGCGGAGAAGACGTTCAGTTGTAATGTCTGTGGGGACTGGTTTCGAGAACCTGACCATGTTAAAGCACATATGCAAATTCATACTGGAGTGAAACCCTACACATGCCAGAAGTGTGGGAAGAATTATGTATATCTTAGACATTTCAATGATCACAAATGCAAACCTGTGTGAAAAAGATGTGGTGGAAATATTGTAATATTTCCTAGGCAAATGTTTCCATTGTGAAAACATTAAATTAAAACATGCTGAACAATCTGTTGTAAATTTTTATGTTACATTTTCAATTATATGGACCTATATCAAGTGATTTGATGCATAATATCAGGGTATCTGCCTTCACAGAGTAATAATAATTATGTAAATGGTTATGAAAAACCTGGAAATTTTAAATTGAGGAAATTGTGTTTTCCAAGTCTGAAAGTGGCTAAATCTAAATGTTTCAAGTAAGCTCTGATATTAATGATTTCATCATTGGTCTTGTGAAGATGCTTTCGAATAATGTTATAGATTTATGCTTTTCAATGAATATTCAAAAAAACGGAATGGTTCCTCAACGAATTTATCCGATGAACGTATTTTAAAAATCATTATCCAGTGACAGTCATCACAAATTACAGAAAGGGTAATGGTCAAAAGTGTTCAATGCTCTTTGTTATTAAAAATTATATTTGAGGGAACACTTGTTATTAAACCAACACAAAAAAAATTAAAGAAAAATGTAATTTGGATTTATTTTATTTTATTTTGTAATTAGCGAAGTTGGAGCAAGTATCCTTTGACCGAGACTTTTATTTTGAAAAAGTTCTTACCTCATTCTGAAGTATATTTGTTCTGAGAAATATTTTGTATTGACTGAGGTCAATTATGGGTCTTATTTTTTGGATCAAGTTTATAAGCCTTTTGTTTTGTTTGTTAATCATAACCAAATTGTATGGCGAATGGCAAGCATTCGGGTACTTTTATTTTAAAACAAAGAGGAAGTACTTTACTGCCCAGTGCAACTTTTCTAGGGAGTTCAAGATTCTGGCTAGTTGTCATACACAAACTGAGTTGGATTTACGTGCATGCACGTCTCTTAACTGTGGTCACTATGGCCCGGTATGAGCTTTTTCAGAGTCAAACCACTCTGGTTATGTCATTACTGACGGACACTGCTAAACTGGAGATACGAAAGACTTTTACATGCAGCTATGAATCTCATCTCACCATCAAATCAGACGATACTCAGATTCATATGGTATGAAAGTCTGTTATTAGAACTTTAACGTGTATGGTTGTATTTGATTGTTTATTAAAATAGTGAAAGAATCCTCCTTTTGTTTACAGCCTGGGTAATTAACTTATAGTATTATTCATACATGATTTTCTATTCTCTATTCTATTGTGTTTTAAACATGAAATTGGCTACACTAAGGTTTATGACTGACTCTTTAATCTTTGCATGTCTCCTCTAAAGCTCTTAAACCTATATTTAGTTATATATTAGATATTTGCTGTTTCTATTATATTACATTTTTAATTGTTGTAATTATCATAATGCTTTTTTTTTGTTGACTATGAAAACTGTGCCTTTTCCTTTGTTGTATTTACAATTTTTTTAAACGTATAATTTCAAGGTTTTATATTTATAATTATTGCATTTTTCTCATTTCAATGCAGCTTAATTCCATAATGGATAGGTTTGCCAAAGAAGCAGTGCAGAAGATTTGCAGTCTCTTCAGATACTGTTCATCTGGTGCACCAGTTCCAGCACAAATGTGTTTGAATGGACGAGATGACATAAGGAAGACTTCTTCTCAGATGGGACGTGACCTCAGTGGAACAACATGTATCCTAAACCAGGAGTTTCAGGGTACTTGATTTCAGTATCAGGCCACTCTAGAGACTTGCAGATGTAGCACTCTCTATCTTTTATTTGTGGTCATTTTTGTTTTGTGTTCCTCTCTCACAGGAGATGCTATATCTTTCTCTATGAGTCCTCTGAATGAGTTGGCAGCAACGTCTCGGCAGCAACCTTCAAGCATTGAGGTGAATGAATACTGTGCAGTTTTAAAGAGAAATTTATTTTGAGGAAATAACTTACAGTGTGTTAAATGTTGATTGAAACATTTACATGTAATGTGAATTATAGCATGCACAGGACGGTGATGCAAGCCAGTGTCTTATGGTGGCGGAAAGAGCAGAAGAAGCCATTCAGACAATATTCATCAGTGACGGTAAGAGTCCCAACTTTTTAGTTTGAAATTACTCAGCCTCTTTACCATTTGCAATCATTCATTGTGTCAAGAGCATCTAAATCATTACTGCTGCTGTTATACATTACCAACACTTACATTCATTATTATTGTATACATGTCAGTGTTGTTATTGTTAAAGGTAGGGTAGGCAGTTTTTTTAAAATAAGTTTTTAATGAGTTTGATACTCTCTTCACATCCTGATAGCAATCAAAAATAGAAGTGGTCTAAATATTAAAACATGTACGTATATCTTCTGTGGAAGTCTCAGGAACAAAATGTTTTTGTCCAATCATTGCATTCAGTCCGAATGCTATGATAGGATGTCCTACCTGCCTGTCAGCATATGCATTTCTATACCTTCGCACACATTGCCTACTCTACTTTTATCTAATTCAAAAGTAAAAATTTGTTAATTCAAATAAAGCTGAAAAATACAAGCTGAAATCAAGATTGAAATATTAGATGAAAAACTTTAACAAAATTGAATGGCAAGTAACTGAAATAAAATAAGTTGAAGAAGTTTTGCTTCACTGTTATTTTATTCCATTTTTTTGCTAAACTGTGAATATATGAATAGACTATGATTGATGTTGATGTAATGTTTTTCATTTTGCCAGCTGCCGATGACGTGGGCTGGTCTGAAGATCAGGAAGGCGTGTTGCAGACGTCAACCGAGCAACCTGAAAAGCCACGGGACAAAGAGTCTTTTGCATGTGAGCAGTGCGGAAAGGCCTTTCCAAAGATGTTTTCTCTCGTGCAGCACAAACGTGTGCATTCAATCGTGAGGCCGCACAATTGTGAAAAGTGCGGGAAGAAATTCACACTGCTGAGAGCGCTAGAGACTCACCTTCGCAAACACTCGCAGAAGTTCGAGAAGAAGAAATTTCCCTGCGCTACGTGCGGAAAGAGCTTCAGGGATCTCGCAGCGCACGAGCTGGTCCATGCGGAAGTCAAACCATTTACCTGTGAAATATGCGGACAGGGATTCACAATCAAAAGAAGTTTATACATGCACCAAAGGGTGCACACGGGCGAAAAACCGTACAGGTGCGACACTTGCGGGAAGTGTTTCTCCCTGATTGGCACGTTAAACTACCACAAGAGAATTCATTCCAGTGACAGGCCGATAAAGTGCAGCCATTGCAATAAGACCTTCAAGTACCATAAACTTTTGAAACACCACCTTCGTGTGCACACGGGTGAGAGGCCGCACACGTGCGACATCTGTGGGAAAAGTTTTGCGCTTTCCGGGACTCTGAAACGCCACATTCTCATTCACACCGGCGACAAGCCTTACGTCTGCGAGGTGTGTGGCAGAAGATTCAATCAGAGAAGCACTCTCAAAGGCCACATGCGAGTGCATGGAGAGAAGCGATTTATGTGTGAAATGTGTGGGAAAACATTCCAGTATAATTATGTCCTAAGGAACCATATTCTAACACACAATCAAATTGGAAATCCGGGAGATAAGAGCAGCGCTCATCGCTGCGACGTGTGCGGGAAGTTCCTGAGCTCCGCCTACGCATTGAAAACTCACCTGCAGCTGCATTCGGACAACAGCAAACCGTTTACGTGCACGTTATGTGACAGGAAGTACAGCAGCGTACATTCCCTCCGGATGCACCAGCAGCTCCACACGGGGGAGAAACCTTTCAAGTGCGAGATCTGCGGTAAGGACTTTTCTCTGAGGGCTTCGTATAAAACCCATATGTTTCTGCATTCAGGAGAAAGGCCTCACAAATGCGTATTGTGTGGGAAGAGATTCAAGCTGTCAAGCTCTCTGAAGATGCATATACGCACTCATACCGGTGAAAAACCTCACAAGTGTGAAACGTGTGGGAAGGCGTTTCATTTATCGGCCAATTTGAAAAGACACAGGCTTGTGCACACCGGGGAAAAGCCGTTTACCTGTGAAATTTGCTTGAAGAGTTTCACACAGCCCAACAATTTGAAGGCACACATGCACATTCACACTGGCAACAAGCCGTACACATGCACTAAGTGTTGGAAAAGTTTCGCCTATCAGAGAAATTTCAAAGATCACAAATGCGCTCCACTTTAAATGATTTCAGCTTTCTGAACTGAAATGACTAAATTGAGTAATGTCTACCTACAGGTCCCTGGATTTTATGTAGGATTATAAATAATTTTGTGGAAATTACAAGAAATGCTTGACTGTATTTATTTATCAAAAAATAAAAAGTTTTTCCTTGTAATTTTATTGTCTGTTTTATCATCTATGTAAATGAAATTTCGAGCCTTATTGGGTTAATACTGTCAAAAACACACAAGGTTTACATAAACACAGTTGGTTATGTCTAAAGTGAAAGCAAAGATTTGAGAGAAAATCGGGTGCTTGTCAAATGCGTGTATATTAAAATGCTTCCGGTCTTAAAGCGACAGTAGCCAAATAGTTAACATGCTGCCACTTGTCCTTAAAGGGATAGTTCACCCCAAAAATTGTATTCCGTCCTTATATACTCACTCTAATTTTGTTACAAACGTGTAATTTCTTTCTTGTGCTGAACACAAAAGAAGATATTTTGAAGAATATGGCTAACCAAACATTTGCTGGTCCCCATTGACTTCCATAGTAGGAAAATGGAACTATGGAAGTCACTGGGAAACTTATGTGGGTTTAAAACAATTTAAGAGAGTAAATGATGACAACTTTCATTTTTGGGGGAACTATCCCTTTAATGTTAATAAAACAACAAAAAACAAAGAGAAAATCACTCACTGCTCTGAGAACTTTAATAGTAGTTTTCATAAGTATCAATGTGTAATTTATACAGTGAAGTCTATGTTGTTTTATTTTTATATTTGTTCATTTAATTTCTTTCTTGAATGCTTCTGTTAAATACACTTACTGTAGCTGAAAAAATAAAGCATTGTTTATTTAATGTGTATATTGTATGTTGTGAATATGTAATGTGTATCTTTGTTCTTATCTTTTATCTTTTTATCTTCGCCACTTTGGCCTAAATGTCTGGCAATCTTTTTTATTTTATATGTTGTTACCTTGTAAGGCTTTGTTTTTAAAAAAGGGACATTAGTTTGGCTGTAATGCTCAGTCACCTTTTTTGTCGTGTCATGTCGGTGTCTGTGTCCGTGTCCGTATCGGTGTCAGTACTGGTGTGTCCGTGTCGGTGCCTGTGTGTCTGTGCCAGTGTGCCCATTCCGGTGTCCGTGTCCAGTGTGTCCGTGCCGGTGTGTCTATGCCAGTGTGTTCGTGCGGGTGTCCTTCCCAGTGTATGACAAAAATTTGGCCCTGATAGCCAAGTGGTCAGTGCACTGACTTATAGCACTGTTGGGCTTTGGGCGACCCGAGTTCAAATCCCGGCTCGTGGATTTTTCTTGATCTCATAATGTGCTGTCATAATAAAAAATAATATTTTTACTAATAATAATTGTTTAAACTGATGGTAGTTAAGCTCCATCCACACACAAAATAAAATCAGCCTTTTTTAAGCCACATCAACATCTCTCATAATGGGAGTGGGGGAACGGATTCCGACAGCTGGTATGTTTCCGGTCAGATTCTGTTCCCCCCATGTTGCTTACGTAAAGAGGTTCTAATATATATCAAACTGATGCTGGTCAAGGACCATCGACACAAAGAATAGAATAAACTTCCATTAAACCACTACATCAACACCTCTCATAATGGGAGAACGGATCCCGACAGCTGGTTTATTTGCCATCGGATTCTGTTCCCCCCATGTTTCTTAGCAGTGAGGTTCAAATATTCATCAAACTGTTTATGAACAGTTGTCCCCAATAGCCAAGTGGTCAGTGCACTACCACTGACATTTAGTACTTTTGGGCTTTGGACGACCGGAGTTTGAGTCCCGACTTGTGGATTTTTATTGATCTCATAGTGTCCTATCATAATAAAAGGCAAAAACTTTAAATTCTTTTTTAAACTGATGGCAGTTAAGCTCCATCCGCACAAAAAAATTAATCAGCCTTTTTTTAAGCCACTATATCAACACCTCTCATAATGGGAGTGGGCAATGGAATCTGACAGCTGTTATGTTGGCCGTCATTTCTGTTCCCTCCATATTTCTTACACAAAAAGGATAAAATAATTGCATAGCTGCAGCCTGAAGCCCTTATCAGTTTGACACATATTAGAACATAAGTCAAACTGATTAGGGCTGCAGCTATTGATTAATTTATTAATTGAGTATTCTGCCTATTATTCCATCGATTAATTGAGTAATCTCATAAAAATTGTGGTAATAAAAATAGATCCAAGTGAACAACAGCCTTTAAAATGTATATCAAAGTAAGTAATCATAGGCAATGGGTTTTATTGAACGACACTGTTAAAATACACCATGTAAAATAAATTATATAAACTAATATAAACATAATTCGTACATTACGTATTATAAAAAATGCCTGCAGAGGGTGCCAACGGCCTGGTGTTAGTAGTTGCTACACTACAGCGTGTTCAAATCCTTGTTTAATATATATTGGCCAAATAACATTTAGTACAAATGTCCACTTAATCTTTAATATTTGCCCAGATAGCAGACAGACGTCGATTCAACGTCTATGTTTGGTACGTCAGTATCAGTCGTCGATCAAATTTCAACGATGAATCAACGTCCACTATTTGATCAGTACATCAGAACGTTATTACGTCAAAAATACAACATCGATTCAACGTCGAAATGAGGCTGATCCACCAACAGATGCCGCCAACGCATATGGTCGAAATCATAACATCTGATAAATGTAGAAACTCGGTTAGAACAATCAGACGTCGCGTGCACTATAAAGCCCTATTCGTACGGAATAGGACGTGTGTCTTTTAATTTATTATTTATTGATATCATTTTAATTTATTATAAAAACCCTATTTAGTCTAAACGTCACAAGTTCATAGAAGTGGCTGTTTAAACCCACATAGTGAGCAGAGAAATCTAGCAGGCTATCTCTTAACTTTACCTGAAAATATTAAAATATATAATATAACCAAGTGCCGTCATCGATTAATCACATCTAACATAAAAGTTTGTTTATATATGTGTATATATATATATAGCCAAACCTGTACACACACACACACACACACACACACACACACACACACACACACACACACACACACACACACACAATTGAAATGCAAATAAACTCCAGTCCAGTGAGGGGCAGCAGAGAGCACAACCACAACGCTGTTTAATACAAGAGAATAGAACAGAACAGGAAACGAAGATTGTAATGGCTTTATTGAAATTATAATATCTGTCACCAAAACAGCAGCAGGAGAAAAATGTCGTTTTTGGAGTCTGATGTTGTCTCTGTTTTGGAGACGCTTGTAAAGGACACGGTAAAAGAAATGACTACATTCGTGGACTTATTAGGCATACCTCCACTGACAGAAACTACAGCAAACGAGTCTGTCACGCTGGACTTTACAGTAAGTGAGCAAAAAGTTTACGAAATGACTGAATGTTTGCTTGCTAGTTGCTACGTTTGTTTGTTAGCCATATATCATAACCATAGACAGTATCATAACCTGCATGGTTTAATTAGATATGGCAATAAATCAAAGGGGTCACTGATAAATTGGTCAGATAAAATGATAAAATGATAAAATGTTCATTCGTTGATATTGTGACACCCTAGTAACATAAATTAGGATAAATAATCTCTTTCCAGATTCTCAGTTTGTTCACCAATTGTAGTCTTGATTGCATTTGTCAATCTTAACCATTCAAATCTGTTATCCATGTTATTGTATGAAAAAAAAAAAATCTAGCAAATATTTTTGGTCCCTTAATGAATGACAGCTTAATTTAGGCTAGTTTATAATTTATTTGTTTCTATATTTTAGACCAAGCTGAACTGTGTGTTACAACGTAACGCAAAGGAAGCTGTGGAGAAAATATGCCAGCTTTTCTCTGCACTTCAGCATCTTGAAACGACTCAGGACAGTGCACAGGACAGCTTGACACCAACACTAAAGCAAATTGAGAACCGGCAGAAGACTCTACAGGGAGAGACTTATCTAACCGACAGTGCTCTCTTCAGAAGTCAGTCCAGTGACCAGCTTACTCTAGGTGAGATTCATTACTTCTGCTTCATTCACACCACTATGCTTCTCAGAGCAAATCTTTAAGATGTATGATCCGTTGTGCCATTGCAGTCTCTACGGAGAATATCATTCTGAGCTGGGAGGAGGAGGAGGAGATCATAGACACTGAGCATATGAGATCAGTAAGTTATTCACACATAATAGATCACAACAGTTGGGTTCTGAAAGTAAAATATCTCTTTATACCTTTTTTTTTTAAAAGAAATTATTACTTTTATTAAACAAGGACATATTAAAGGGGTCATGAACTGCATTGTTTTATTGTTTCATAATGTTTCCTGGGGTGCACTTATAATGTTAGTATGATTTTTACTTAAAAAATGGTCATAATTTAGAAATAAAAGGCGTTTTTTCCTAGCCTGATTTTAGCATCTGATTTGAACGCTCTGTGTCTGTTGTGAGACTTCATTGTAAACGCCCACTGCTGTGATTTGCTGACATGTTTGCATATGAAATAGCTAGTATTACATGTGGAAGTCTCAAACTTTTAGCACGTTTTTACTATTACAGCTCTCTAGGGCTGTCCCCGACTATGGATTTTCATAGTCGAATCAGAATCGTCATGTCTTGCCTATAGTCGACTAATAGTCGAATCATGTGTATGTGTATGGGGGTGGGGCTGGGGGCGGGGCTTTAACGTTTCAAAGCCGCGATGTACAGAAAATCACACAAAGATATAGAAGAAAATGTATAAAAACATTTTTGATCAGTAAAACTAAGAAATAACATAAATAACTCCAGAAAGGCCACACTGCAGATTTGCATTTCACATTCACATGCAAATCAAATTAAATCGGCTAAATTACCTGTGCGAGCAGGCCAGCCTACAGCACAACATCGATGCACCGAAATAATAAACAATTAATTTACTAAATTAAATTAGAACAGAATATACCTTTCTAATAAATAAAAAATACAAAACGAAATAAATCAGAATCAAGTCACAGGATGAGGAGCAAATGTGTGCAAAATGCCTAAAGTGCAGGGGAACATACATTCAAAACACAAGCCACAAATAGTTAGATTAGATAACCCTGACAGATTAATAAATAAAATAAAAATAAAGAAATTATTAAAATAACGATAGTAGCCAGAATTTTCAACTTTGTCTTTTTAACTGCAGAAACAACAATAAATGCTAAACTGGAGAGGCAGTCTTTTTAGCTAAAAATGTTCACAGCATCCAAAAATAAAATTAGAACCGGCTGAAAAGTTTTGAAATCACTTGTACCTGATCGAGAGAACAAATCCTGAACGTCTTTCACTCTGTCTGTCCGTTGGAGTCTTTTCAAATTGTGCGCGCGGATAAAATACATTCTAATGTGAAACCCAGTCTATGCGTGAAACATGTTAACGTTGGCCGGCAGAAGTGCGATCATGGTTTTCCTGATGCTAAATCCAGCCTTGGAGAATATCCTTTCTAATCGTGTACATCCACACTTTAGATTTTCTTATCCCAGACATTGTTAAAGATTTAAATCCTTGCCGCGAAGACGCTCCTCTGTCGGTCACGGATTGAAAGTGAAACTTAAATCTGTCACGGGGTGTTTGGATTTATTCACGCACGTTAAAAAATATTTATTAAAAGCTTCTTTCTTTGCACATTTTTATATAGGCCTACAGCATTATCATAATAGGCTGAATATTAACGTATTTACATAAAAGCTAGTTCTATGTGAAATCAGACATTGAGCGCCCTCATATAGCCAAAGTGGCATGATCCTCGTTTCATAACACCTCTGCGAAGATTCGACCGTGAGATCGGTAGTCGAATCAGGCTCCTCCTATCGAAGCATCGAATCTTCGACTATTCGGGGTCACCCCTACAGCTCTCAATGTTAACTACTCGTGAAAAGTGATAATTATAGCATTACAATTAGATCTGTGGCATTATATTTAGATAGTGGCATGAAAGGTTGCAGTGATGAGCATGTAGCCGATCACAGACATGTGTGTTGCGATCTCGTCATTGCAACTCGATTTCTGCACACTAATGCTTTCATCATAACTAACAGTGCAAACACAATGTAAATAAGAGATTCGTTGATTATTACGGGAATTTTGGTGCGAGTCCAGAACTCACTTAGTCACTTAGAAACACGCTGTTTGATTGACAGCTACAGCTCTTGTAAGCGGAGCGTTCTTTGATCGTTTTCTATATATAATTCAATCAGTTTAAATAACAGATTATTTACACCCTACTAAGAGAAACAATGTGAAGTTGACTGTTAGTCACTGGTTTGATTTACCGACAAGGCAAAGAACATCAGAAATCACTGGTCACAGATCAGGCATTAGAATGAACATGGTTACTTACATGTTGTGGCAATACTGTTGAGTCCATATTGTAAAAGTCTGCAAAGCCTGCGATGAGTTTGCGGACTGATTTACCAAAGAATCCAGTGAAATGTACCAAATACGAATAAATAATTTTCAACTGAGACATTCACATTGTTGAAAATAAATATCCACATTCCTAGCATTAGGATCCTTTGGAGGTTATGTTATTTTTAGTCCAGTGAGTGACCCTGTGCTCTTCTCTCTTCCTCATCTCACTAACGCCGTCAGTGGTTTTGATTTTCTTATGCAGAGGCAGACTTTCACTACCTTATAGTGTGGTGAATCTACTCTGTTCACAGTGTTGTGTGGTGTTTTCACTACCTTTAGAGGCACAGTCTCTAGGGCGAGTCGTTCGCTGGGCCTGGTAACAATAAAAATTGATTTTGGACTAACAAGGAAGTTTTCCGTTCTGAAACTTTCAGGGTATTCTTATAACTTTTATTATGACCTCTTATATGTCAAAATTTCTCAGTTCATGACCCTTTTAAATTGTTTAAAAGTGATACTATTGAGATTTCTATTTCAAATAAATGCTGTTCTTTTTAACTTTCTTTTTCATCAGAGAAACCTGAAATGTTTTTTATCACGGTTTCCACAAAAATATTAAGCTGTTTTCCACATTGATAATAATAAGATATTTTGAGCACCAAATCAGCATATTAGAATGATTTCTGAAGGATCATGTGGCATTGAAGACTGGAATACTGGCTGCCGAGACTTCAGCTTTGACATTACAGGAATAATTTACATTTTAAAATATAAAATAAAAAATCTTTACTTCAGAATCTTACAAAACATAAAAAAAAACATCTTACCAACCCCAAACTTTTGAACGGTAGTGTATACCACAATAACACATTTCTTTCATGTTGATCTATTCTAAATTGTTCTCTTTTTCTGTTTTGAAAAGCCCATTAAAACACAGAAGACTTTGATCTTTGAGGATGAGGAGTCACCTGATTGTGCAGAAAACAGCAACCATTCTGTGTTTGTGGTGTTGCAGGACAGTGATGATGAGGAAGAATCTAGAACTTTGAGCATCTTAAGAAGCAGACGTGCTCGGCTGAGAAGTCGTAAGAAAGAAAAAGTGTTCAGCTGTAAACACTGTAGAAGGAAATTTGACTCACTCGTTCTGCTGAGAGCTCATCGGGTCATTCATGCGGCGGGAGAGAAAACCTTCAGCTGCTCGCAGTGTGGTAGGCGTTTCGGCAGTGAAGGCAATCTGGATGTACACTACCAGCTTCATACTGACAAGAGCCCTTATGCTTGCAGTCATTGTGGCAAGACCTTCACCAAACATAAACAGCTGATGTATCACCAGAGGATTCATAATGAAGACAAGACTTTTATGTGTAAAGTTTGTGGGAAGTCTTTTCATCAAGCTTACTGTCTCAGGAAGCATCTGGTCGTGCATTCGGGAGAGAAGCTGCATAAATGTGACGTATGTGGGAAGAACTTCCACTTTCGAAACAATCTACTTCGGCACCAGAGAATCCATACAGGCGAGAAGCCGTTCACCTGCCAGACGTGCGAGCGAAGTTTCAACCAGCTCGATTCGCTAAAGGCGCACAAACTAACTCACACCGGTGAGAAACCGCACAAATGCAAATTGTGCGGGCAGGGCTTTGTCCAGAAGTGGATGCTTCGGCTTCATGAGGGACAGCAAACGGGACAAACCGGACATGGCTGTGTTGTATGCGGGGTGGTTTTGGGTTGCACGAACGCCTTAAAAACGCATCTCACTATTCATGCGGGACAGTTTCCAGTCGCCTGCATCGTGTGTGAAGAGACCCTCGACTCGATTAACACCTTGAAATCTCACCATCACCATCAACACACCGTCGCTACCAAATACAGCTGTTGTGTGTGCGGAAAGTCCTTTAAGAGTGTTGCTGGTGTGAAAACTCATGAGAGGATTCATACGGGAGAGAAGCCCTACAGCTGCTCCGTGTGCGGGAAGACATTTCGGCAGCAGAATTGCCTAAAAGCTCACCTGACCTTGCATACCGGCGAAAGACCTTTTAATTGCGACGTGTGTGGAAAAGGTTTTTGCACGTTGGGAAATCTCCGTCGACATCAGCGCATACACACCGGAGAAAAGCCGTTCAGATGTGCCACATGCGGGCGGGAATTTAACCAGTCAAATTCGCTCAAAGCTCACATGCACGTTCACACTGGGGAAAAGCAATACATGTGTGACAAGTGTGGGAAGAGTTTTGCTTATCTAAGAAATTTGAGGTGCCATAAATGTATATAGATTTAAATGGATCATTCACTCAAAAATGAACATTTTGTCCTTGTTTACTCTTGATACAGCTTTCTTTCTTTTTTTCCCAAACACCCCCCTTTGGACCCCATTGAAAAAATAAATAAATTCTCAAAATAACTTATTTTGTGTTCCACAAAATGATAAAATCATACAGGTTTGGAACAACATGAGGGTGAGTAATCGATGACAGAATTTACATTTTTGGGTAAACTAACTAACAGGATTATTTGTGTTTTAACAGGGATCTGTGTGCTTTGTTAATTTTCAGTTTTTTAGCTTGATCTAAATATTTCAGTACACTAGTTCCCTCATAAAATTCTGTTTAATGTAGAATCTTCAAATTAATGTGAAATAAACTGTAAAGCTCTTAAAAATCAACAAATAAATCAAAGTCATCAGATTATCTAGTGATCTAGTCTTTTTTAGTCTATGCTTATAAAGGTGGGTGATGTTTTTTACATTTGTTTAACTTTTATATTTTTTTAAACACTTTCTTTAATCTTTGTTACCTTGTAGGACTATATTTTTTAAATAGGGAAATTAGATTGGCTTTGCTTCTCCATAACTTGCAAAACAGTCTTAAAAACCAACATGAAAAATAATTGTGATTTTGTTCTGATCAAATCAGAACATCCAATTACAGACACAGTTTCTTTTCTTTTTTTCTTTTTTTTCAATTCAATTTAAGAACAAACTTAAGGATGTGAGCAATACATTTATTAAATTTATTTATTTACATAATAAAATATAGTCAACAATATCATGTCTTGTTTCTAGTTGGTTGCATGGATTGTAACAACAGTGATGTGTTATTCCCATATTCATTTTGAATTTAGATGCTTGAATATTAGTCAAGGCAGTACTGTATTAATAAAATTGACTTGGTCACAAAAAAAGTCAATTTTATTGGTAGTGGATATTCTTGACTTTCTCTATATTAATTATTATTCAACTCAATAAAAAAAAAAAAAGTGTTACTTGTTTGAAAATCTTCCACATTGAGAAACTTAAAAACAAAACAAAAAACTAGTAAAATATAATTTAGATATAGATGTTTCAATGCATTTCCTTATCTTCCACCCTTCCTGAATAGACTTCATCTTCCATTATAGCTAGCCTCTATCTAAGTTACATTTATTACTTGTTACTTGAACATTATTTCTATCTGTTTCTTAAAAACTACAGTGATTTTATTATGAAAAAGGGGTAGTCTAAACAGACAAAACATTTGTCAGTTGTACAGAAGTTGCAAATTAATCTAATGTATCCATAAATATGAATTAATATCCTAGTTGTAAGTTTATTGTCATCCTTAGAACAATTTTTAATTACAAGCTTGGGCCAATAAAATGAAGAAACACAGAAAACGTCTATGAAGAAATCTGAAAAAAATCTATGAAGACAAATCTGGTCCAACCTAGTTTTTCAGACAAACAACCACAGTTTACAGCCGGTTGTACATCTTTGCCTTGAGATGTAGTTTTTAAAAATGCGTGAGTGCATAAGAATTTGATTATCTGGGTTCTGAAATGAGTAAAAGGAAATCCCCTCTTGCTGCATCAGCATGTGGCCTCTTTAAACGCTTTGTCTTGTCACACACTCAGAGAATAGGCTGCAAGTATTCAGCATAGCAGTTTATTTTATGAAACAATAATGCAAAACGTTAAATCTCAGATACATAATTTTTCAGTGATTAATGGAATATAGTCATGTTCTCTGATGAACATTTGCATTTCAGATATGTTAAAATTATTAATCCTTTCTACAGAAGCTGTGGTGGTTTCTGTTCTCAACACTTTAACCACACATATGGTCGTTTAGCATAGCACAGCAATTTCATAAGAAAAGCAAACCCTGAAAGAAAACAGTGAGAACCAACAGTTTCTCCATATTTAAAGAGAAGCAGGCTGAACTTGTACAATGCTTTGATAACGATGATGGGAAAAGAGCTGGGTAGTAGAGATTCTGGCCAGAGGAGCACATGGGTGTAGGTTTTACCAACTGAGTATTATTGTTAAACCACTGACTTAGATACAGAATGGACACACAAGAACAATCCCATGGATTCCCGTCAAGATGGATAAGTATTCGGTTTCCTAAAGGCGTCAGAGTCCCATTTTCCAATGAGCGCAGTTGATTAAATTTGATATCGAGTTCATGTAATTTCACTAAGCCTTGAAACTGTGCTGGATGAATATGCTGGAGATGGTTTCTGTCCAAATGGAGCTCTTCCAAATTGGCTAGAGCAGAAAACACTTTGGTGGGCAAGTGTGTCAGCTGGTTGTTTTGCAGGTGGAGCATTGTGAGACTTCTCAAAGATGTGAAGATGTCATCTGGAAGCTTTTTGAGAGTATTAAAGCTCAGATCCAGCTCTTTCAGTTTGAACAGGTCTTTGAAGATATCAGAGGAGATGAAATGCAACTTATTGTTGGACACATCTAGAACCGTCAGGTTCATAAGACCTGAGAAAAATCCAATAGGGATGGTTTCTATCTGGTTGTTGTTCAGCCCTAACTCCCTTAAACGACTAAGGTTAGTCAGTAGCTCTGTAGGTAGACTTGCCAGGCGGTTGTTGCTGAGTTTCAGAGTCCGTAGTCTGACTAAACCTTTAAAGGACAACTTTGGAATGGAGTGGATATGATTGTTCTCCAGATTGAGATCCCTCAGATGATGTGTCTTTTTGAAGAGGTCCTTGGGAATCCTCACGAGGGTGTTGTTGCTAAGATCGAGATGCTTAAGCTTCCTCAGCTTCACAAACGTGTTTGAGTGGAGCTTCGAAATGTGATTGTTGTCCAACTGTAGATCATGCAATGCTGAAAGTGGGTGAAAGAGGTCTTGTGGAATAGCAGAGATATTATTGTTGTCCAGCTGGAGCTCAGTTATCTTGCTTAAGTTGTTAAACACGATGTTTGGAAGGGACATCAGATTGTTGTGATACAAATTAAGGAACTCAAGCTTCCCCAAGTCTTGAAACACATGTGGCGTAAGTGTCCCTAACTTATTGAAACTCAAATCCAATGCGCCCAACTGGTAAAGACCTCTGAAGGAACCGTCAGACATAGAAACAAGAGCATTATGACTCATATCCAAATACCTCAGTGCTGGAACCTTAAAGAAAATGTCTTCAGGAATTGAAGTTATGGAATTTTTTACAAGATGGAGGCTAGTGAGGTTTGAAGTATCCTGAAGGACACTGGTAGGTATGGCATTTAGTCCATTTCGACTAAGATCGAGGTGCTGTAGCCTTATGGCACCCTTAAAACTCCCATTGCCTACACTTTTTAGGTTGTTTATTGACATATAGAGTTTAGCTAGATGGGTGCAGTTCTCAAATACATCCACCTCGATCATCTCGATCTTGTTACTTTTCAGATGGAGGTCCATAAGGGCAGGAGCTCCCTCCAGGACCCCATAAGATAAACTAAATATTTCGTTCATATTCAAATTGAGGATTTGAAGCTTGGTCAGACCATATAGAAACATCTGAGGAAGAGTTTTAATGTAATTGTCACTGAGATCCAACACTTGGAGGTTCAGCAACCCATGAAATTGTCTTGGTCCTAATGTACTCAGTTCATTTCCACTCAGAAATAGTTTTGAAAGTCTGCTCATGTTCTGCCAGTTGGTATTCAGTGACATATTGAAGGAATTCTTGGTGAGGTCCAGAACCAACAATTCTTCCAAACCTTCGTTTGGGAGAGCTTCAATCATGTTATTTGTAGCATATAATTGCCTGGTACCCTGAGGCAGATAAGGGACCTCCTGAAGTCTCTGGCTTGAGCATATTATGATGTCAATATCTTCACATTTACATGGTATAGGACAGGCATCAATCACTGAGATGAGAGCCAGAACCACTGACAAGGGCCAAAACATTTTTAATGATGTGATCTGCAAGACCTAAAGAAAACCACAAGTTACATTGTGACACTATGTGAAACCGGGCATGTATTCAAATGTTCTCACTTTCATTGTAAACAACTGATAGCAAGTTATGAGACAGAATGAAAATATGTAATGCTTTTTTGCTGAGATGCAACATTTTAATTAATTAAAATAGCAGAATATCCATTCTCAGCTATCGATTATCTGATTTTTTAAAATTAGTTTTAGAAATGATCAATCATGTATCATATTACAAAATCGAATTATAAAAATGTTGAATGGTAACACATATAAATGTCACAAATCTATTAACTTGATGTCCCATATATGTGTGTGTGTGTGTGTGTGTGTGTGTGTGTGTGTGTGTGTGTGTGTGTGTGTGTGTGTGTGTATGTATATATATATGTATGTATATGTATATATATGTATATATATATGTATATATATGTGTGTATATATATATATATATATATATATATATATATATATATTTCTTTGATATTTCTTTTAAGTTGCTCTTAATGCATGTAGACACACTTACCTGCAAAGAGAGTCGACCTGCAAAACAGAATGGTTGTGAAAGATGTAAAATGCCCTGTATCACGATAAGGTAAAGAAAAAAAAACCTGTCAGCAGAACAACTGAGCTTAAAAGATCCTATCTCTGATGTCACATGCGATACGCATTTCTTCATCTTAACCACATAGATGCAACTAAAATCTCACCACAGCTTGGGGAAACCCAACAAATACAAAAGGTGTGTTTAAAAGGTGTGTAGTTTTTAATGAATACTTGATAAAAATGTTTATATCAAGTATTTAATTAATACTACTATTATATATGTATATGTGTGTGTATATGTGTATATATATATATATATATATATATATAGTATGTATGTATGTATGTATGTATGTATGTGTGTGCATATGTATGTATAAACAGTTGTGCTCTAGATCATCATTTAGGGTATGAATTGATACAAGCAGATGTAGTCCTTTTCACTCTAAAAGCATTGGGTTAAAAATTGACACTGTTCTCAGGCTCTCACATCATTCTATAAATGTTCCTATACTAAATTTTCATTCAGTCTATATTCATTCTGTGAAAAAAAATAAAAAATATATATAACAGAGCAAACAGAGGACAATGCGCTGACAGACAAGACAGAGCAGGTTACTTTTGATATCTCATCCTTTTGACTAGTTACAGCACAAAACAGCTAAACATGAATAAACATCAGAGGGTGTGTTTTTAAAAATCCAGTACAACCTACTGAAATGTATGATGTCTCATGTAATTGCTCAATCAATGTTTCAACCGTGGATAAAACAGCTTGTAAACAGGGATGGGCAGAATTTCAAATAAATGTATTTAAAATATGTATTTGTAATACAAAATACTACTTTATATTTTGTATTTAAAAGCCTTTGAAAAAAAACAAATGTATTTTGTATTGAAATGCATTTAATCTTAGAATTTTTGTATTTTCAAAATACATAAAATACTTTTTGGTAGTCAACCTCTTTATTAGGCTGCTGATTTCCTGTTTCAACTAGTTCACTTTCAGTTCACTGTATCAACGTGCCACTTTCTTGCACGTAAGCTGCAGATGTATGACTCCATCTATAATTGGGTGAGTGAATTTTCTGGATTCCTAAAGAAATTAGGAATAAAGCTGTCTTCATGTGCAATCAGAAATTTCCTACTTCCAATTTCTGAAGTCGTGACATGATTACAAGCTTCTCTTATTCAAGTGCTTTGCTGTTGGAAAGAATAGAAATCATGAGGACACCAGGTTTCTTGGGGAAATCTTATTAAAGCTAAAATCTATTGAAGATCATTAATTTTGTTTGATTTGTTGACAACCATTATAAACATTTACAGATCTATCTATATAGTCGGCTAGTTGAGTTGAGCTAGTTAATACATGTTGTTTTACTTTTTTACTTTAACATTAAAACAAGGTGATCTAGCTTTTGTGGAAAAAAAATCATTCCTGTCACAGCTTCAACAGTTTTCTCCTCCGCCATGTTTAAAGTTTATGGCACACCTAACTCGGAAACTTGGGTATAAAAATGATCTGTGAGTTTCCCAGTAGTAAATATGGCAAGGGCGTTCATGTCCAATTTCCAACTAGGAAACTCATTCACAGTAATTTTGATATGTGAAGGCAGCATAAGATAAGGTGAGGATGTAAAGGTCATTTTTACTAATTGATTAAGGTTAGAATGAAACACCGTTCAAATCGCCCTTTAATAAAAATGAAGGGAAAAAAGACCACTATCAAGGAGAAAATAGCATTAGCACTAGCACTGGACATTAAAGCTAGCCAGTCAGTCTTGATAGTTTTTTTTTTTTTGACTTTGCTTGACATGTTAGAACGATAAAGAATCATGGATAATTGAGTAATAAAGAGCGAGATGTGCTTGATATTAAAAATAGTTAATAAAAGTGCAGTACGCCATGAAAGAGAACTCAAATTCAGTAGGCCCACTCGCACACTGACAGCCAGCTTTCTGTGTTCACCCAGAGACAAAGATAAATATAACGATAATAATAAAGATACAGTTCTAAAAACTGTAAGGGCATACTCACACTAGGCACGGTTGCCTTGTACTGAGCCCGAGTGTGATTGTCCTTTCGCTAATAAACTGCCTGCCTAACAGATTTAGAATTTATGCCATGCAGTGATTTTCCCTTTTTACAGAGGATTACGGAGACAGCTGACGCAAATGGTGGAATTCCTGTTTATCAATACAGTAAATCGAGAACCATACCAGACTCGTTATAAATCTAAATGTAGGCCTACTTGAATTCAATTAATTGAAAAGTGTAATATCCAAGTAGGGGAGAGCCGGGACAGTTGAAACACTTTTCAGATAAATGTTGTTTTCTAAGATAAGGTTACAGATAGATTTTTGTACTTTTTTTTTTACTAGAAAATAAAATAATCTAAGTACTAGTACCTAATAAATAACTACTAGTATCTAATAAATACGTACTAGTCACAGTTGGAATACATACTAGTCAAAACTGAATAGTTGATATCTGAATGACAGATCCCCATACAAGTCAATGGCAAAAAAAATCATTTGTTACTAGTAACAAAAGAATAGTTACTAGTCACTATTGAAATAAGCACTAGTATCTAATGAATAAGTACTAGTATCTATTTAATAGGCACTGGCAGGGGAGACCGGGGACAGCTGCAACAGGGGATAGTTGCAACATGTCATTTTTCTCCAGTCAGAAACAAGCTAGACCCTCCCCCCACCAAGAAGACAGTAGACATATTCAACATCTGCTGCTGCATTTATTGAATAAAACTTGTTTTGGAGGTATGAAAGTAATTTTTTTCATGAGATATATTTTTGTCACACTGTCCTGACTCCTGACATTTTGTATGAATTAATCAAAACTTACTTAGTTTGAATTATTGTTTTGTTGACTTCTAAGTGACATGGTTAGCATGTGTCAAAGTCAGTGTGTCTAGCAGGCATATGATGTTCTGTCATGGCTGATAGGGTCGGGGACGGTTGCAACATGTTATAAATTGCATGTTTAATAAAAGTTTGTTGCATTGCAAATTGTTAAATTCTTCCTGTCTGACACTGAAATATGGAGAGATTGAATAGCATCTGTAACACCTGCACACTGAATCTATGTAGGCCTATGTTCTACACATGAACAAACAAAACTCAATAACTGTTATTTGATAAATATGCTAAATAAATAAATTATAGGCTACAATAATATTATTTAAAAAAAATAATAATATAATATTATAGTAGGCCTAAAACAGTTAATATTTTCAGAATTCCATGCTCATTGAGACAAAAAGCTTGAGTTAATTAGTGAAATTTAAGGTATTTTTTAACATATTGCAACCGCCCCTGGGTTGGGGTCAGTTGCAACATCTGGCTTCTTCCATTCATATAAATACTGTGAACGATATGTCATATATAATCATCTTTAAATGGTATGGGTAATTAGCAGACAGATGCAAGTTTAATATATACAAATTTGGTTGGTCTAGTCCAAATAGTCTCTGAGTAACTGAGAGAATTGCAAAAAGTGTTGCAACTGACCCCGGTCTTCCCTACTAGTAAGTTATCTAATTAATAAGTAGGCTACTAATATCTAATAATAAATACGCTTAATGTGGAAAATCGCTAGTTACGTATGTAACTGAGGTTCAGTGAATTCTGGATGACTGCCACAGGCAGTGCAAAGCACTAGTGGATAATCGCTGCGGATAATCCACACGATAGGCCTACGTAGGCTACTTTATGTTGGTTGAATACAGTTCTAAATAGGCCTACACTATATTTCTTCGTTTTTACTCGTGAAGCCTATACAATTTTACCAACATTTAAACTTGTTTAACCAACATTTTCGACAAAAACATTCAACATTAAAAAGTAACATTTTTACTCACGTGTGATCAACCGTTCTTTTCCACCGAAATGGTGCTGATTCTCGTTAAAGTGTGTTGCCGAAACACGTGATGGGCTGTTTCTCTGTGGTTTTTCATAGCCAAAAGAGAATGACCCAGCCACTGGACCCATGGTTCCATGGTAATCAACCATGGAACAAATAACCCCAAAAAATGACCCAAATGGCTCAACCCACGTTTGAGTAGGAAATTAAACCAGTGCAGACTCAGAGTGTTCTAGCCAGTTTCTTTGTTTTTACATACATTCTTAAAAATATGTGAAAGCTCTTTATTCACTGCCTGACAAAATAGGGAAATTAATTAATTCACTGTACTGCCCATTATTAAACAATAGATGGCGCAGTTGAGATGAATGATGGCTTTTGCTCATTCAGAAGTAGATTCATTGTAGTAGACATATTGTTAGGACTAGACAGTAAACATATATTTTGGAAGTTTTATTTGTCAGCTAATGTCCAGCATAGGCCAACCAATCTAGAATTTTCTGCTTGTAAACAAAAATATTGATTTTAATGTACTATTATTGTGTAGACCTTATTCAGGACAAGTTTGTTCTTCCAGTAAATCATTTGTTTAAAACATAATTCATAAAAAAAATAAAACGCATCCAAAATCAAACAGTTGGTAAATATTCTTATAAATAAATATTCTTAATTATTTTGAGCTAATAAAACATTTACTGGTAAAATAAAATGCATGAATAAGAAATATGTAATCACTGCATTCTAACAAAAGTTGATCATCCCAGCCTTGACGCAGTTGTTTGACATTTCTTGAACTCAGGAGCAATTTGGTGATGATCTGTGCATTCTATATCATGATGGAGCAACATGTCACAAGGCAATGAAGTGGCCCGGAGATCATTGCATTTAAATTTTGGATCCATGGACCGTGGCAGGCAACTTCCCAGATCTTCATCCAACCTGTGTTCCATCCTCAAAAGAATCTATCACAAACTGTGAGCACTAATAATGCATGAATGGATTGCCATCAGCAGGATTTGGCCCAGAAGCTGATATCCAGCATGCTGGAGCATATTGCAGAGGTTATGAAGAAGAATGGTCAACACTGTAAATATTGACTCTTTGCATATATTTAATCTTTTTGCAGGTAAAAGCATTTAAAACTTTTTGAAATGCTTATTGTTTTCCAGTATAGAAAAAATATAAATAAATAAAAGTTTTCCAGCATATAAAGATGTGAAAAAAATCTACAAATAAAGAAGCATGCAGCAAACTTTGCAAAAACACTAAATCGATGTCACTGCCAAGGCTGTAAAACAGTAATTACCCAGGGGGCAAAGGGGGTTTAGCAGATATGGGCTGCTGTAAAAGGTTGTCATATAAAAATGAAATCTATGATGTCTGAGGATCACAACCTGGGTGGACAACCCGGTCAACAAGCTGCTGGAAACTTGTAATTAGGGTCAAAACAATGCTACCTCAAATTCTGCTTTAACTCCCCGGAATCACCCAATGAATTAAAGGGATAGTTCACTTTGAAATTAAATTTTGGTATGTTTTAGCTTACCTCAAGGGCATCCAAGATGTAGGTGTCTTTTTTTCCGCAGTAGTTTCAATTTTGATATTTTTAGGTCAAACCGTTCTTGTCTGTCAGTCATATAATGCAGGTCGATGGTCACTGTCTCAAAGAGCATGCACAGAGTCCAAATTAAAACAATTCCCCATCGTCCAAATTAAACAATTCCCCATCGTAAGTACACATTGATGGCCCAAGACACGAAACGAGCGGTTTGTGTGAGAAAACGAACAGTATTTATATCGTTTTTACCTCTTGTACACAGCCACGTCCAAGTGATCTGAGAGCGCGGGCGGGTATAGATATATACAATAGAAGTCGCCTTGGCTACTGCAGTTCATTGGAACGAAACCGTAGCCAATGCGACATCTAGTGTATCTACATCTAGTGACCATCGACCTGCATTATATGACTGACAGACAAGAACGGTTTGACCTAAAAATATCAAAATTGAAACTACTGCGGAAAAAAAGACACCTACATCTTGGATGCCCTTGAGGTAAGCTAAAACATACCAAAATTTAATTTCAAAGTGAACTATCCCTTTAATAGTCCAGGCAAAGTAGCGTTTTACGACAGACTAATTGTAAAATAATTTTTTGCAGCTCAGATCATTTCTATGAGGTGTCCAGAACAACATACTAAAAGTCCTAAGAAATCCTAGTTGAGGAAATATGTTAAATTCTCATCAATCCGAGATGTGTGCCAATAAGGCAACAATACTCCCCAATGGGGCTGTTTTTTTCCTTTACTCCTATCAAAATGAAACTTTACACAATGAAAGTACCCATGAAAAGTAAACATTTTTGTATTACAAGTTTCTTTGAAAATGAATTTGAATATGCAAATGAGCGCCACACTTATTGAATATGTCCTAATTTGCATAGGCAGAAACACCATTCATATGTATGACAAATACATCGGCCCAATCTTCATCCAATCATCCTACTGCCAATGGGTGATGGCAATGCTGCTTTTAGACTGGCCTCTAACCTGAAAACTGCCTGGCTGGGTAGTACCTGCCAGGGCTATAACCCCCGCCGGTATAGTCTTCAGGGTCACGGAGGCACACAAGCCTCTCCACCACGACAAGGCAGCAACAACAGGGGAGGTTTCTTTTTTGGTGTTTTTTATTTATTTATTTATTTATTTATTTATTTTTCTTTAACTAACCTAGATATTGCTGTTGCTAGCTTCTCATAACACTGCAAAGCTACTTTACAAACGGTGGAAGTCTGATGTGTGGCCCGCCTGGTCTGAAATACTGGCTAACTACAAAATGAGAAGCAGTTTTGGTGTCTGGCAAAATTATTTTAAAGAGCTGGAATGTCTGGAAAGTGTGTCTATCTGGTTTTTCATCTGTTTTCTGTGTGAGAGTGAATCGTTTAGTTGGTAAGAATGACTTCTGCCTGTAATCTCGTAATCTTACCAACAATACCAATCATTTGTAAATCTACCAGCCCAAAATTTAATCTCACCACGTTACTAATGACTAAGATGGCTATTCTGACTTGTGTGTTTACTTGTCAACTTTAAGAGTGCTGGCCTAGATAATTAGAATACATAAAGTGGGAGAGAGGCCGCACTATGCTTAAATATATTTTTATTTTTATTTGCAAATAAAAATAAAAATATATTTAAGCATAGTGCGGCCTCTCTCCCACTTTATGTATTTTTGGCCACAAGTCAATTAGGCCTAGTGTTGAGCTCATTTGCATATTTAAAATAGATTTTTCAAAGAAACTTGTAAAACAAAACATTTTACTTTTCATGTATACTTTCACTGTGTGAGGTTTGATTGTGGTAGGAGTAAAGGAAAAATAAGTCCATTAGGGTGTATTTTGGGCATATTCGATTAGTATATTGCTCATTTGCATATTCAAATTCATTTTCAAAGAAACTTCTAATACAAAATGTTTTACTTTTCTTGTAGACTTTCATTGTGTAAAGTTTTATTGTGGTAGGAGTAAAAGAAAAAAATAGCCCCATTGGGGAGTATTGTTGCCTTATTGGCACACATCTCGGATTGATGAGAATTTAACATATTTCCTCAACTAGGATTTCTTAGGACTTTTAGTATGTTGTTCTGGACACCTCATAGAAATGATCTAAGCTGCAAAAAAGGTTGTCCACCCAGGAGTTTTGCCCCCTGGGTAAATATGATGAAATATGATTGAAATAAAAAAATAAACTTTATATTTGAATATACTGTATCTCAATGTCATTTATTCCTGTGATGGCAAAGCTGAATTTTCAGCAGCCGAATATTCCTTTAGTGTCACATGATCCATCAGAACATTTGGTGCTCAAGAAACCATCGAAAATCATCAAATTTCTTATCATTATCAGAGTTGAAAACGGTTTAAACCGCTAATAATGTTTCATTTTTCAGGTTTCCTGATATAGAAAGTTCAAAAGAACAGCATTTATTTGAAATAGAATCTTTTGTCAGCGGGGTTAATGCATTTCTCAATATTGTTCACATCCTCATTTTATTTTAAATTTAGCAATGCAGAAGATCCATCGACATTCATATATATTCTATGCAGATTATTATTATGCAGATGCATTTTGAATCAAGTTTCCAGCACCAGAATGTACTAGCGTACAGTGACCAGCTGGAGGAGTGGTGCACATTTATTCGATAACCCTGTTTGTCTGGCGATGGGTCTGCTAGCTACATGAATGAATGAACGAACAGCCAGCGTGTTTAGGACCATGGGGGAGGGTGTGTGTGAGCGTCCGCCGCAGCAGCCCTGCCCAGCCTATTCTTTCTCCTGACGTCCTTCCTTGATGCCAGTGTCACACGCTGCTGGGGATGAACATTTAACAGCGACTGTACAGTTTTTATGTTTGGGAACATTGACATTCCCTGCCTCTTCGAAAAGGATATTGTTCAGTGGTCTTTGTTGGGACGGGAGTGTGCTCGAGAGACGCTTAATAGATTGTATTTCGTATTGTAGGCTATCCGCTGTTGTTTGTTTATTTATTAATATATTGTTTTCCTGGAAATGTACACAGATGACTCTTTGAAGGGGACGCTGCGTCCGTGGGAGTGGTTTATTTTCTCTGGACAAGCCAGACTCATTGAAAAAAAATGAGGATGTTTTTCCCTGTTTGATGCTGCGGTAGCTAATTTTTTCTTTTCCTCTTCTGTTCTGCTTTTGTTTTCATTCTGTCTGTCTCGTGGTCTACAAACAATCGTTGACGGCGTATTCTTGAGGATTCACCATACATTTCTGTAAAACAGAGACTGTATGGACTGTTGGATGGAAAATTGTCGTTTAGCTAAGTACAAAATGATCTATTGTTCCGGCTAGCCAAACCTCCACAGACATGAGCATCATATAGCTTTTTATTTATTTATTTATTTGATCTTTGTTCACTTCCCATCAGCATTGCGTAGAAAATCTAGTAAACTTGACCAAAAATGAGGATTGTTTAAGGAAAACGCTGTATTGGTGGTCGGAGAGGGCAGCGATAGCCTCGCGATACTGGCTCGGCTACGGACTGCTTCTCCTGTCTGTGCTGATTCAATTAGCAACTGTACACGGACCGCTGAAATAAACCCAGTATTGCTGTAAGCTGAAGCTCCAGGGACGATGTCCTCACGCGCAGCGCTGCAGCCTGGGAACGAAAGGAATGCAGACCACGTAAGTTAAAAGCTTTCTTACGTCATTTGATTAGAACGTATGTCGTCAAAATTAGCGATAGGAAGTGAGACTCGTTTATGCGAATCGGTTCTTTCAAAACAGTTCGCTTCAAAGAAATGGTTCAAAATAACATTATCATCTACTCCTGTACGTCATCACGTGATTATTACGACATATTATTAAATGTGCTGTTTAGTAACATATTGCTGCTTATTACGTTTGTTCCTATTCGTTTTTAACAACAATGGTGTTTTTTGTAATTTCACGTGTCCTAGTTCGGTTGTTGCAGCCACGATTCAGCTCATAAAGAGTCTAAAACGAAATAGGTCTATAATTTGTATTGACGTTAAATAATTAATTTACATTTGACAAAAAATTGTGTATTTTTAAATTTTTATGTGTGGATAATAAAACTGCCATACAGTCATACTTGTGTGACATAAAGTAGCCTATAACACGTAATGTCCATTAGTGATATTTCTGTTATTTGGCTATTAAAGTATCTTTTTTTGCCCGTTTGTCAATTCATCGGTTCACTCCAAATGCTCTTATCATCAGTAGACTACTCAGCTCGTAATATGAGTCAGACAGGACCGAAAAAGAGTAACGTTAATCGGTTCTCAAGAACCGCGCTAACAATTAATAAATTAATTCATTCGGACCGATTTTCCGAACCAGTTCAGCCGATTCATTGAAAATATTCGATTCTAGACGCGTTAATCGCTAGTAAAGAGCATTGGCATGAAGCCAGAAATTATCTTTACGGAGCTCACCTGTTATTAGTTGTGTTTGTGTCTCAATTATTTCATAAACGAAGGAGATGCATTGACTAAAACATGAATTTTAAAATGAACAACTACCTGCCACTCCCTGAAAACAGTGTCACAAATGACATATTGACACTATTGAGGGTATATCTACAACGTTTTTATTGTTTAGATCATGGAGAAAGGGACTCTTTTACAGACCTTCTGTTGGGTTTAATTTGTGGAAGATTCATTTGCAACCTATGTTAGGCCTATTCGTGCCCTGGTGCAAAATGGTACTTGTGTACTTGAATGTGATGCAAAGTAAACCCACTTCTTTGTGAATCAGTGTGAATTCAGCTTTCAGAGGCCGAGCTATCTATCGATAAACAGTGTTATAAACCATCAACATTCAGATTAGTGCTCGATCAATGGGCAGTTTTATTTCATTTTACTGTTGCCCTTCCCCAGTCTGGAATATTTGGTGACATCTTTGTGCATTTGCCAAAATGGAATAACATTTTTGTTGTATTTTAATTGAAAGCTTAAAAAGTTGCTTTTGGTTTATGATGTGCACATGCATATGTAAACAGGTTCCTGGCATTTTATTGCAACATTCTTAACACACAGAGCATATCAAAACAACACAAAAACATGTTTGCAAGGTAGCAAGGTCAGTACCTTATTTAAGCGCACAGTTTATACAATTTAAAGTTGTTTTTTGTCTACTTACAAACTTGTATACCAGTTTATTTTATTAAAAAGTAGTCAGATTGACTTGTGCATTATACATTTTAAGTCATGAAAAGACTGAAATGTAAATTAGAAGGCATGTAGCTTTTGAAGTGAGTCATTGATGTCAGAATTTTCTTTTATTTGGTTCCTTTCTTAAGATCTGTTTCTGGAATTTGTTTTCATAATGTGGCAAACAACAAGTATTTATCTGTGGCCAATCATGTAGACTGTTGCAAATATGTCTTTCACACATTTTGTAAGAACTGCCTCTCTATTTCCTCCTCAAACTGTCACATGTGTTCTGTGTACTTATTGTTACCAAAGCTCTTTATAAGTGGGATTTCATGTCAGGTGTCCATTTACCTGGCTTGGGTATTAAATAGTTCTTTAGGAGATGTAAAATACATCTGCTGTACACATCACATTTCAGAATTTGATTGCTTTGGAGGAAGTTGATTGCTTGTATTTATTGCTACTGTAATCTAAAGTCGGATTATATGTTATGCAAAAACTATTAAGACAAAGGGATCCCTAAACAGCGACTTAGTGGAGATGGTCATAGACTGAAAAATAAAGAAGCATACATAAAGAAAAAGGAGTGGTTGGATACATGAATGATTGAAGATAATTGAAAAGTTTGCATATTTTGCTTCAATTATCCAGAACCTCTGCCAGCACAGACACAAACAGTGTGGCATGTCACACAGAGGCACTGCAAGACCCTCTAATCTAGAATGATGAGAGCTGATGTGAAGGGATGAGATAGCGAGCAAAGCAAACACAATAGGAAATGTGTCTACCGATCTGGGAGGTTATTTAAACTCTCTGTCTAGCCATGGAACAAGAGTGGAACGATGATGTCAAAACATAGAGCCTGCAAGTGAATCCACAGATTCCATTTAGGGCAGAGAAACATCATGTTGTCTGTCAAATACAAGTTGTGCGAGGACTGGGTCAAGAAGGAAGCCCAGAATGTTCAGTACATCTAAGGGCATATGTGAAAATGAATTCATGTTCATTTGCGAGGTCAAATTTTTTCTATAATGGCAGCCATCTTGATAACCATCACATTGTAACAGCTTATCCAAAGAAAATGGTACGGGTGGAAAATAAGATGTTAGAATTGCATCATTTTGTTTGACTTGACCTAGACTCTGTAAATTTGCGCAAATGTTGATTTTGATTATGTGAAGAAGCTTGCAGCTTTCACAGAGGAGCAGACACTTTAAATGATGTCTATATCAGCTAAAAATCTCTCGTTTGAAACGCTAATTATTCATGTGTTAGCTACTGTGTGGACGTTTAACTTATGCTGAAGTGTCGAAACATCAAAAGAGGAAACTGATTGGTAAAGTGCGTAATTGTTCACGCAATCGACTTCCTCATTGCTGATCTGTTACGTGTTTTTACACTCTAACACATCATTTACAAAGACATATTTTCAGTGTTTAGAGATTTGGCCCTTCCAGTCACAATGAGGTAATGAGGAAAAGGAAAGATATGCTACTATTATTCTATACATAAGAGCTAATGATATGATAAGAATATGATTCCTAAAATTCTGGATGATTCTGATAAGCTGATAAATGGAATTCTACTGCATTGTACTATTTTGTCAAAATAAATTTCAATTAAAACTTTAAGAGTGACCGATACAGATAATAACAAAAATCTCTAATATTGGCTGATAACTGATGTACTGATATATTGTGCAAAGGTGCAGTCACATCTGCAAATCTCCTGTTTGAAAGTGACTTATGTGTGGGTGGTGCTTCATATATCACTGCACTACTACTAATGAATGGACAATGGACTTTTTTTGCCCATGAAATTTCACTAATGTGACCGCACCTTAAGATGAATAACAAGTCTGCAAAACCATGTGCTGTTCCTGGATGTGTAGCACCTACCACACTGCACATCATTCTGAAGGATCCCAGTGTTGGCTGAAGTTTATTTTCAACCAGATCTGTCTTTATTTTAATGTGATAGTAACAATTTGATTGTTTTATGAACCTGTGACAATTTAATGAACTAATTGCGTGAAATTAATGCAATTTTTTGTTGAATGATGGAGTAATGCAAACTATATTGCACCCGGTCTCTTATTTCCCTTCCATATAATTCTTAAAGGGACAGCAGCAACAAACAGCTTGTTTAAATCTGAAGAGAGGGTGGAAATGGTTGTTAAAGTCTGTCAAATAATTTATTTATATTTTGACCCCTTCAAGAGAAACAGTAACACACTATCACACCCTTTAAAAGATAGTTGTAACTGGACATTATACCTCCACTATCAGCCAGAAGAAATTCACTGAGCGGATTGGTTTTTCATTGTTCCTCAGTAAAGCACGAAAGCTGATCCAATGTAAAGTTCAGATAGGCAGGGGTACCACACGCCGGGTGGCTTTTTTTTTTTGAGGAACCAGTGAAACCTAGGCCTAGACATTCATGTTCTGAATAAAGAGGTTATTGTGTCTTCTGTGAAGAAAGCAAAGAAACTGAAGTTGAAGGCGCATCTTTTATAAAGAGCATTTGCTTCTTGGTTGGTCTAAGTCTGTGGCATGTCTTGTTCATAGCACTACTAGTTTGTTGTGTTAATGTTACTGTGGTAAATATCCAGTCCAGTATATCAGTGTCTTCAAGTCAGCCTAAGTTAATGCATTATGTTGTCCACCACAATGCAGTTATCGTTTGGTTTGGCCAGCTACTACAAGTAAAACATGTTTATCTAGTCGAACCTTTAACTCTGAGCATGTTTTTGAATCAAGAGGGTGTTTAGACCATGAGCGACAATCACACAATCAGCATGTTTTTTGTGCTAGTCATTGTGGAAGTATTGTGGCACCCCCTGTTTCGTTGCCAAGCCAATAGTTGCTCTTGACAACTGATATTGATGTTGTCTCCTTGTGTATTTGGCTTATGTGTGTGCGGGCACATGAGGGGGTTATGTTACTAGTTGATGGGGAGGGGGGTTGCAGAGTGCGGCTAGCAGATGGGCCTCAGCTGGGGCTTTTTGTTTGGCTCTCTCATCTGATGCCAAGGTGAGACTTTTGCTCTGTAGTCATGAGGATTGCACCATTAGTTATTCAGATGTTTCACTCATGGCAGAGACACTTACTTAAGGGTAACAAGTAGCATAGGGGCTAATAGCATTTCAGTCACAAGGCCTGAGTCGGTGTTGAGGCAGTGTCTTAGAATTTGGTCATCTGCTGAATACAGAAAGATTGCATGTTCATTTAAATATATGAATCTCACAATAACCATGTGAATTATCCATTTTTTTAATTAACCTGTCAAAGTAGGACGGTCATTCAGTTAAACATTTTATGTGTTTAATTAAATGCTATTCTGATGTGCTGAATAATTTATCACAGTAAATTGCCAAGGTGGGATATTATTGATACAGATTTCCAGATTCAATTTTATTCCGATTCACAAGCTCTTGATTTGTTTGACTCACAATAACTATGTAAATTATCCGTGTTAGCATGAATCTTTCAAAGTGGGACTGTCATTCAGCTAAAATGTTATCAAATTAATTGCATGATATGCTTGATAATTAATAACAGTTATTATGCAGGGCTGGGTACTGATGCAGATTTCCAGAATCAGTTTGATTCTGATTCACAAGCTCTTTATTTGATTTTAATTTTGATTCATTTAGGTATATTTCAGTTATGTCCATTTTGCTTGTGAGGAAATTCTTTCTCTTCTAATGCTGCAAATCATGTCGAGAATTGGGCTACACTGGTTACGTAGCATGTTCGTGTTTGCATGCAGCCTGTTAATTTTGTGGCAGATAAGCAAATCTTTGAGTAGACATTACAAAAAGTGGCTTTAGAAGTCAATATATTGTTTGTTTTATTTCCATGTCAGTGAACCATAAACCTATAAAGAGTGAACAAACCAATAAAGCCTTTTACACTGAACCTGTTTAAGAAGCGGAAAGCTTTGTTGCAAGCATTTACTCTGGAAGCCACACCAGAAAACTGTTACAAAAGGAAAGCAAAACATCTATCCAAGACAGGAAACCATGCACGTTTGAGTTTTGGCTGGGTTCTTCACACCTGGCTCAAGCGTACACCTGTTTCCCCACAGACTTTTATCTCACATCAACACAATATTGCATAGTGATGTTGTGAACGACTAAAACACATTGTTGTGCATTCATTTCAAGGAAACGCTGTGAAAGAAATCAGCACAGAGGAAACTGGTTTTCTGCAATGCCAAATGCAAAGCTTCACAGGGCAGGACAGGACATAGACCCCTGTAAATGGATTTTGGGAGTAAGTCATAAGATGCAATAGCAGGATGTGTGTCTGGATGGGTTGACCCTGACCCTGACCCATCTCTACCCCCTTCACATGTGCTTCTATCCTACCATGAGCAGGATGCAGGCTAGATAGGCGGTCTATTGTCTCAGTCTGGGGTGGGACTCTAGAATCATGTTATTATGGAATTATGTCTTGGGCGCTGCATAGTCCTACCAGGTCTAGATCAATACATATTTTTAAATCTGCAGTTATAATTAAAGGGATAGTTCACCCAAAAATGAAAATTCTGTCATTCATTACTCACCCTCATGTCGTTTCAAACCTATAAGACTTTCTTTCATCTTCGGAACACAAATTAAGATAATCTGAGAGCTTTCTGTCCCTCCATAGACCGCTATGCAACTACCACTTTGAAGCTTCAAAAAGGTCATAAAGAGAATGGTTTTACAATCTATAATTAGTCCAAATTTTCTGAAGAGAAATGATCGCTTTAAATGATGAACAGATTGAATTTAGGCTTTTATTCACATGAAACATTCATCAACGCACACATCAGTTGAGGTAAACGGAAACTGAAGCATGTCTGCTTGACGTGCGAAAACCAATGAGGTTAATTCACGTGTTACGCAGCACGTTTGAGCTTCTGCAAGAACCAATGAGGTTAATTCACGTGTTACGCAGCACGTTTGAGCTTCTGCAAGGACCAATGAGGTTCATTCTCGTGTTACGCAGCACGTTTGAGCTTCTGCAAGAACCAATGAGGTTCATTCTCGTGTTACGCAGCACGTTTGAGCTTCTGCAAGAACCAATGAGGTTCATTCTCGTGTTACGCAGCACGTTTGAGCTTCTGCAAGAACCAGTGAGGTTCATTCTCGTGTTACGCAGCACGTTTGAGCTTCTGCAAGAACCAGTGAGGTTCATTCTCGTGTTACGCAGCACGTTTGAGCTTCTGCAAGAACCAGTGAGGTTCATTCTCGTGTTACGCAGCACGTTTGAGCTTCTGCAAGAACCAATGAGGTTCATTCTCGTGTTACGCAGTACGTTTGAGCTTCTGCAAGAACCAATGAGGTTCATTCTCATGTTACGCAGCACGTTTGAGCTTCTGCAAGAACCAATGAGGTTCATTCTCGTGTTACGCAGCACGTTTGAGCTTCTGCAAGAACCAATGAGGTTCATTCTCGTGTTACGCAGCACGTTTGAGCTTCTGCAAGAACCAGTGAGGTTCATTCTCGTGTTACGCAGCACGTTTGAGCTTCTGCAAGAACCAATGAGGTTCATTCTCATGTTACGCAGCACGTTTGAGCTTCTGCAAGAACCAATGAGGTTCATTCTCGTGTTACGCAGCACGTTTGAGCTTCTGCAAGAACCAATGAGGTTAATTCACGTGTTACGCAGCACGTTTGAGCTTCTGCAAGAACCAATGAGGTTCATTCTCGTGTTACGCAGCACGTTTGAGCTTCTGCAAGAACCAATGAGGTTCATTCTCGTGTTACGCAGCACGTTTGAGCTTCTGCAAGAACCAATGAGGTTCATTCTCGTGTTACGCAGCACGTTTGAGCTTCTGCAAGAACCAGTGAGGTTCATTCTCGTGTTACGCAGCACGTTTGAGCTTCTGCAAGAACCAATGAGGTTCATTCTCATGTTACGCAGCACGTTTGAGCTTCTGCAAGAACCAATGAGGTTCATTCTCGTGTTACGCAGCACGTTTGAGCTTCTGCAAGAACCAATGAGGTTAATTCACGTGTTACGCAGCACGTTTGAGCTTCTGCAAGAACCAATGAGGTTCATTCTCGTGTTACGCAGCACGTTTGAGCTTCTGCAAGAACCAATGAGGTTCATTCTCGTGTTACGCAGCACGTTTGAGCTTCTGCAAGAACCAATGAGGTTCATTCTCGTGTTACGCAGCACGTTTGAGCTTCTGCAAGAACCAGTGAGGTTCATTCTCGTGTTACGCAGCACGTTTGAGCTTCTGCAAGAACCAGTGAGGTTCATTCTCGTGTTACGCAGCACGTTTGAGCTTCTGCAAGAACCAGTGAGGTTCATTCTCGTGTTACGCAGCACGTTTTAGCTTCTGCAAGAACCAATGAGGTTCATTCTCGTGTTACGCAGCACGTTTGAGCTTCTGCAAGAACCAATGAGGTTCATTCTCGTGTTACGCAGTACGTTTGAGCTTCTGCAAGAACCAATGAGGTTCATTCTCATGTTACGCAGCACGTTTGAGCTTCTGCAAGAACCAATGAGGTTCATTCTCGTGTTACGCAGCACGTTTTAGCTTCTGCAAGAACCAATGAGGTTAATTCTTGTGTTACGCAGCACGTTTGAGTTTCTGCAAGAACCAATGAGGTTAATTCTCGTGTTACGCAGCACGTCTTGGCTTCTGCAAGAACCAATGAGGTTCATTCTCGTGTTACGCAGCACGTTTGAGCTTCTGCAAGAACCAATGAGGTTCATTCTCGTGTTACGCAGCACGTTTGAGTTTCTGCAAGAACCAGTGAGGTTTATTCTCGTGTTACGCAGCACGTTTGAGCTTCTGCAAGAACCAATGAGGTTCATTCTCGTGTTACGCAGCACGTTTGAGCTTCTGCAAGAACCAGTGAGGTTTATTCTCGTGTTACGCAGCACGTTTTAGCTTCTGCAAGAACCAATGAGGTTCATTCTCGTGTTACGCAGCACGTTTGAGCTTCTGCAAGAACCAATGAGGTTCATTCTCGTGTTACGCAGCACGTTTGAGTTTCTGCAAGAACCAATGAGGTTCATTCTTGTGTTGCGCAGCACGTTTGAGCTTCTGCAAGAACCAATGAGGTTCATTCTTGTGTTGCGCAGCACGTTTGAGCTTCTGCAAGAACCAATGAGGTTAATTCTCGTGTTACGCAGCACGTTTGAGCTTCTGCAAGAACCAGTGAGGTTAATTCTCATGTTACGCAGCACGTTTGAGCTTCTGCAAGAACCAGTGAGGTTAATTCTCGTGTTACGCAGCACGTTTGAGCTTCTGCAAGAACCAATGAGGTTCATTCTCGTGTTGCGCAGTACGTTTGAGCTTCTGCAAGAGGTTTGTTCTCACGCATCAAGCAGGTTTCAGTTGAGCTTCTGTTAATGTTCGCTGATCAATGTTTATGCTCAGATTTCATTAAAAATATATTTTTTGGGGTGAAATAACCCTTTAAGCTCCTGCATGTTGTTGAACTACAGACTTCATCTCTAAATGTACATGATACACACGTAATTTAATATTTGAAAGATTAAAGAAGAGTCACCTCTGTGTTTCGTAGAAAAAGCACAATGTAATATTTAGTGTTGCTTGCTAAAATTTTGCGTTCAAAATCCAGTAATTTCGATAGGAATCCATACAATCGGAATTTGAAGATTTCATTTGTGTTCAAGTTGGTCATGAGAATTCACTCCGTTGAAATCTGCTTGGTTTGAAAGTGACTTCTGTGTGAGGAGTGTTTTATGCATTGCTACACTATTGACTGTGTATAATAGATTTTTTGGGCACAAAATTTTGCTAACATGACCACACCTTAAATAAAATGTTTGCAAAAATCAGACTGGTGTGACTTTGGGTGCAATAAAGCATTTACATGACTTAAGTCAGATGTAAATCAAACTTTTAAAGTGCATGTAAACACTAAGTGGGAGGAAACTGAATATCTAAATGCAACATCATTTATTGTTCTCCATAGCAAGGTGCTTTCTTCCCCCATCTAAACCATCTATTTCAGTGACATATTGCTTTCACTGAGAAACCCTCTTCCTCTACACCCTGCCCCCACCTTCTCATATAAATTGCAAGGGCAATCAGACAGAGAGCAGCAGTGGAACAATCAATGTGTGTGTGGCTTGGACAGGGTGGGGCAGTGGGCGGTGGTGGAGGAGGATGGGTGGGTGACAGGCGATGAGGTCTATGTCAGCATGATATGGTCAAACTGTTGGGAATAGGGGGTGTGGGGATAGGGTCACTAAAAGAGCCTTATTGGTGTGAAAAGATGTTCCCATCACAAAAATTTGAGCTCATGATACTATAGAAAATATATCCCCTCATAAAGATGTACTATATGTAATATATCCTTATACTCTAGAATATAGAATCTACAAGCAATAAATCCAGATATTTTTGGTCAGAATTCAAGGATAAGATGCATTCTGTATTTGTTTTTTGATTATTCTGTACCCACATAGAATGATCAGTGTCCGGCTGAGAATGCCACATGCGTCACATTGCATCAAGGTGCGAGTGCAGTTTAGTGTCGCAATGCATTCCTGGATAGATTAGATTTAAGACTTAAGATCTTTGAACAGCCAGACATGAAACATGTCAGCAATGTATAGCAAAGCAGAGATTAGCTTTTCTTGGAGAAACCACAAAAACTTTTGCCTAAAGTATGTTGAGATTTGAAGCAGTGTTATTTTTAGTGTATACACTCAAATGAGTTTCATTTTTAGTCATTTTGTTTTGTGCTTTATTTTATATTTCTCTTTTGTTTTAATTTATATTTATTTGAGTTTTAAGTTGTAGTACTTTCATTTCAGTTATTTGAAAATAATTTTTCGGTTTAGGTTTTTCAGCTAATATTATATTTTATTTAATTTCAGCTTTATTTCAATTAACAAAAACTATAACAACACTGTTAAGTGTACCCATCTAAATCTGGTTAAATTTGATCCAGACATTTATGACATTCTTTCTTCTGTGGAACTCACACAAAAAATATATTTTGAAAAATGCCCCAATGTTTTTTTGTTTTGTTTTTCATACAAGGAAAGTCAGGTCCAATTTTTTAAACCCTATTGATTGGACATTGTTTGGACAAAAAACGTTCTCCAAAATATCTTTTATGTTCCAAAATCATAAAGGTTTGGAATGACGTGAGGGTGTGTAAATTATGACAGATTATTCATTTTGGGGTGAACTTCTTGAAGCTGAATTTATTTACATTTTGCAAGATTATGAATTCATGTGCTGAATATTCTACACTGAAATAACATTGCCTTTTATTGAGCTTGGTCATCATGAGTAACGTTTTCTCTTTAACCCCCAGCATGCCTCTCTCTCAGCCAGTCGTTCAGAGAAGGGCTCGGGATGGTCGAGTCGCTCACTCGGAGCCCGTTGCCGGAATTCCATCGCCTCCTGCTCGGACGAACTGCCACACATCGGCAACTACCGGCTGCTCAAGACCATCGGCAAGGGCAATTTCGCCAAAGTGAAGTTGGCACGCCATATTTTGACCGGCAAGGAGGTAAGATGTATATTAATGTGGGGAATTAAATGAATAAAGATTCTCAAGGCTCCTCTGATTGACTCTTAGGTAAAACTTCTTGTTCTACTTTGTGACCAGACTGGTCTCTGCTGTACTTTTTGAGCCAAATGAAAAATGTATATAATAACTTTTTTACATTTGCTCATCTGGTTTGTCACACCTTGACCAAAAGCAATTATGTTATCAACCTACTGAGGTGTGCGCAGTTAGCATAATTTAACAGGTGATTGCTCCTTTTATTTGCAATTTAGTTGTCAAGTCAATGTGTCAGCTGCATTCTGATGATTTTTAACTTTGTCTCTTCTCAGGTTGCAATAAAAATCATTGACAAAACCCAACTCAACCCTACAAGCCTTCAGAAGGTAGGAACTAGGTCATAACCGCTGCACTCTCGTAAGCTTGTGATCCTAATTATGTCTTTGCGCACTAATGTTTATCTGCACTCAGTGCCCGAGGCATAAGGTCATATCGAGGAGCTTGTTTTGGTCTAATTGTATTTGATTAGACACTGTTTAGCAGTGGTCAGTAAAAATGTAAACTTTGACCCCATGGCTTTGATTTGCCACCATTGTTCTCTGAGGTGGACTGTGGTCTAATGCTGTTGTAATATATCTGGAGCTGTCTGAGCAGTTTATCTGTGTGAAATCTGAAAAATACAACAGTGAGCTGTTTTTGTCCTTGGTTTAGTTTGCAGCTAAATGTATTAATTCACTGGAAAGTGGCAGGAAAGATAAGATAAGCAAGTCAAATAAGAGAAAGCTGTTGAATTTGATGGAGCTAAGTGGTTGTTTCTTTATAGGCATGTTATCATTATTTTGCACTTTTTGTTTTTAGCTGATTTGTCTTTGTGAAGATAATACAATCTCTACATTTAAATATTACATCAGTTTGTGTATTTGAAGTTTATTTACTTAATAACACGCTAAAAAACCTTTCCAACCTTATCTTTAGTATTTGTTTTATGTTTAATGTTGTCTGAGGTACATCACATGAACTGAATCATGATTAGGATTTATCCATCTTAGTGCAAAATAGTCCTTTCTGTTATGCATATGGCTTGATGACTAGGGAAATGTTGTGTTAGTGTGAGAGAGTCTGTGTGATAATCACACCTTTAAATGTGAGAACTAAGTATGGTGTGCTGCTTCATTCTGAAGTTTTGTTATTTCTAACACCGCATTTCAGTCCTGTAGATTATTATTGGCGCTAAGCTCTGAAAGTTCTTCCAGAATATCCAAGTGTAATGCGTTACTAATGACTGTCAAGAAGATTAATAAGTATGTAACAGCAAGTTTTAGTTAGAGGATGTGATGGCACACTTAAAATAAGAATTATATTTGTTGGTAATAGTTTATCTGTGATGTCTTGGTGAGTGATGTCATGTGGTCAACTCAAAACCAAAAGCAAATGATGGGTCAGAGCAGAGGCGTTGTGTACTGTAGTGTATTGTGCTAGGTGGGGCTAAAGGTGTTACTGGTCTCTGCAGGGATGGATTGGACACTGCAGCAGAAATGCATGCCACTCCCATCAGCAATTATACTAGGTGACACTTCTGAGTAGAATATTTATGTACATGGTCCTCCTTTCTTTCTTTCTTTCTTTGTTCTCTCACATGGTATCATTCCTAACCTTCATTCAACTGTCAACTTCATTCTGCATCTGGCCTACAAATTCCCATGATTGACAATGACAGATGTGAATGAATTTCTCTCAAATTATATATATATACATACACATATATACACGCACACACACATACTGTGTATGTATGTGTGTATATATATATATGTGTGTGTGTGTGTGTGTGTGTGTGTGTGTGTGTGTGTGTGTATGTGTGTGTGTGTATATATATATATATATATATATATACTGTATATATATATGTGTGTGTGTGTGTATATATATATATACGTGTGTGTGTGTGCTACCATTCAAAAGTAAAATAATGTTTTTTAATACTTCAGCAAGAAAATACAATGTACAGAGCTTGTACAGAAAATCCAATGATAATGTTATAAAAGATTTCTATTTTAACTTAAGTCAGATGTAAATCAAACTTTTAAAGTGCATGTAAACATGTAACGTGTGTGTGTGTGTGTTTAAAAGTATTGTATGCTAACCAAGGCTGATATTTAAATTCAAAATAACTGTTTTCTATTTTAATATATTTAATAATAAAATGTATAGCTGTGGTGTCACAGCTGAATTTACTGCATCATCACTCCAGTCTTCAGTGTCACGATCATGATTTTTCAGAAATCATTCTAATATGCTGATTTGCTGTAGAAACTGATAAAAATTTTCAGGATTCTTTGATGAATGGAAAGTTCAAAAGAACAGCGTTTATTTAAAATAGAAATCTTTTATAACATTATCATTGGATTTTCTGTACAAGCTCTGTACATTGTATTTTCTTGCTGAAGTATTAAAAAACATTATTTTACTTTTGAATGGTAGTACACACACACACACACACACACACACACACACACACACACACACACACACACACACACACACACACACGTATATATATATATACACACACACACACACACACACACACACACATATATATATATATATATGTATGTGTGTGTATATATATATATATATATATATATATATATATATATATATATATATATATATATATATATATATATATGTGTGTGTGTATGTGTGTGTGTGTATATATATATAGGCTATATATACACACATATATGTATATGTAAAAATTAAGCCTTCACCATGACATCATAAACTATGATGATGGTGATGATAGACAAGCTTCTAGATGTAATCAAATACTGAAAATCGCAGACCAAATCTAAAAATTGTTTGTCCCTCTTGATGTTTATGCTGGTTATACAGCCCTGCTCCTGTGTCATGTTTAGTGCAGATCAAGAGGTTTTGTTAGTCTGATGTGGCCACAGCACTGGAGATACGCCAGCAGGCTCTTTCTTCTCTTCTTCTCCAATCTCCTCTGTTTAATTCTGTTCAGAGATGGAGGGGGGCAGAGCACAATCAGCTGACCATGAACTTTCCCAGCAGCTGGATTTCAGAAGGGCCGGAAAAGACATGGCATTTGCCTTTATCAACGTGTGTGTGTGTGTGTGTGTGTGGGAGAGGGTTGGGGGCTTGATTGTAAATGTTTGGATCCCCATCATAAGAGCACAGTGTTACTTTAATAAAAAAAAAAACTTCAGGGCGGGTGACAGAGTTGGACCGTGGGTGAAGAAGGGTAGAGGGGGTTGGGTGTCCCTTATTCAAGTCTCTTGCAGCCAGGAGCGCTGTTCCAGACATACGAACAATGGGGGCAACTGAACCCGGAGGGGGTGGGGGACTCCAGAGGGGCCATAGCACAGGAGCAGAGATCCTGAGAAAGTAAGCTTGCATACAAGAGAAGTGAGGAGTGTCTATAACACGATATCAGAAAGGGAAAAGGCCCTGATTTAACATGGTTTGTTTGGCACCTTTGACTGTGTTGTTATAGTGTCGTTGTTATATCATTTTAGCGCATTGTGCAGTCTTGAAATGGTGGGAATGTACTGATGTATGACTATTATTGTTTCTAAGAGAATGAATCATGAATTATTAATTATGTAGATCACATAAGTGTCACTTCAGATATATATATATATATATATATATATATATATATATATATATATAAATGTGTCTATATTTTTGTAAAGATATCTTCATTTGTGCTCCACTGAAAAAAGCAAGTCAGGTTTGGAAAGGCACGAGGAATTTTCATTTTCGGGTGATATATCTCTTTAGGGAAAGTCAGTTTACATCTTTCTGGATGATTTTGACTCCTCAGTCCCACAAAAGCTAGAATTATTAGTATCTTGAATGTCCTAAAAAAAATTCAGTTTAGTGCATATTATCTATGTATGCAGTCATTATAATTGTTAAATCACTGATGAGAGCAGTTGCTGGAAAAGCACTAACAGGCAGAGCCAGATATACGGTATTCTAAAAAGAGAAGATGAAGTAAACTTGACATTTATGAGTCACACTGGGGATGCATCACCGCCTAACACTTCAAGATTATTTCTGATCAACTCCAAATACTCATGGATTACTTATGTAAGCTCCATCAATTATGAGATTATCACTATTTCTGGCACTGTAGGGCATTGTGTGTTGTATGTATCTAGGACAGTTGTTCCCAACCCTGGGTGTGGAGTACTGCCAGCGCTGCACAGTTAGATGTCTCACTAATCAAACACACCTGATTCAACTCATCAGCTCATGAAGACTCCAAGACCCCAGATTGGTGTATTAAATAAGAGAGACATCGGCTGCGTCCGAAAATTTAGGCAGCTGACTTGTTGCCTCGCTTATCAGGCGATGACTTTGTAGGCAGCGTTTCCACATGAAGGTATCTCACGAAAATGATTTCAGACAGACTTCTGTGGTAGCGTAATGATCTACAGCAAAATAGAGCAAGCTTTGGTGATAACGAAACAAATATTTTATTACTATAATAGTAATTTCTCGCTAGAAGTGACATCAGAAGTGGAAAACGTTGGTCAAAAACTTACATTTACACACAAACTGAACACAAACCACATCTTTCAGACATCGTTTTTATTTTATTTATTTTTTTAGCTCATCTGTCACAGAATGGGAAGCACAGGATTGTGGGAAATCAAAGGCAGTGAAGGATACATCTATGCTGCCTTCAAAAATCGATTAGATGAAGGTATAACACACCAAGCCGGTCGGCCTTCTGGCAGTGTTAGACCATTTTTGAGCGTCGGTCATCTTCGTTTTTTTGGTGTGTTCCGCACGGTTGGCTCTAGTCAGATGCCGTCTGAGTTTTAAGGGCCAATTCAGCCTGTTGAATCCACATTGGGCCGTCGGTGAGACAGAACTCTGATTGGCTGTTCAGCTTAGCGAATGAGAGAGTGCACGAGAACAAAAGCGAAAGTGCTGAAAGCGAGCAAAGAAATCAAGACGGTACAGATAGAAGGCTGTTACATTTTTACGTAATCTTACCTGAGCATTCGAATGCAGGAATATTTTCATAAAAACATGAGCCAACTGGAATGAAGAAAGTGCTCAGCATGATTGATATTCAAAATGGTAAGCATGCCCTGCTTTGTTTACAGTTTGTATATCTGCAGTCCTAGTTTTGTTTCCCTTTTTGAATGAAGAAAATATACTATTGAAACCTGTTGAGATAGACAGATATTTACTTACAAGCAGGCGCAGAACGCACGTGATAGTTGACCGTCGCCTTTAGTCCTTTCAGTGTGTTCAAGCGCAGCTTTTTGGCCTAGACGGAGCGGAGGAGAGGCGACAACACAGTCAGATTTCATCGCCACTAGCTCTTTGACGTCGGCTTGGTGTGTCCCAGGCTTTAGGAGACAGGAAGTGAAGATAACATTGGATTCGGACGTTGCCATCAATGTGCAGTGTTGTACAAGTGTATGTGCAATATGCAAGTGTGGGCAAGTTTTTTTTAAAAGAAATTCGTACATTTATTTAGCAAGGATGCATTAAATTGGTCAAAAGTGACAGTAAAGACATTTATAATGTTACAAAGGATTTCTATTTTTGAAGTAAATGCGGTTCTTTTAAACTTTCTATGCATCAAAGAATCCAGAAAAATGTATCACAGTTTTGACAAAAATATTAAGCATATGTTAAGCATATGTAAGCATATAATATGTTCTCAGCATTGATAATAATAAGAAATGTTTATTGGGCACCAAATCAGCATATTAGAATGATTTCTGAAGGATCATGTGACACTGAAGACTGGAGTAATGATGTTGAAAATGCAGCTTTACATCCCAGGAATACGTAAATTACACCTTGAAATAGATTAAAATATATATATAATATATAATATATATAATAGAAAATATATTTTATGGTATGTTTTTACTTCTAAAGAATTCAGAACAAGATGATACATAAATAAAACACAAATGAAATCTCCAATAAATCTCCAGATCTTTGAAAGAGCATTGAGCAATAAAATATCCCTTTGGGACGTGCCCCCCTCACTTTCGAGCAGTCATGAGGCTTCTGGGTAAGCCAAAGTTTTTTCCCTCTGGCACTTCCTGTCCTGATGTTGATGATGACCTGAGCTGTTGGTGTTCCCGGATGAGACCATCTGCGTTTCTCTCTGTGGTGATCCAGCTCTCTTTCTCTCTCTGTCACTCACCGGGATCCAGATCAATGCTAGGGAAAATGGCGTGGGCATAAGCACTAATGCCTGGGAGCTATAGAAGTACTTTGAAATCCTGAAGTGTTTTCTTTGGTAAAATCACTTGTATATGTGAATGATTCACTTTAAATTGTCAACTAACATGTTGTTTATTTGCAGTTTTTCTAAATACTCTCACTGTTTTGTTTTCACATCTGAATGGTACATTCTTCCTGGACTCGGCTGGCTGTATGTGTGTTTGTGGTATTGACCGAACGTTAGATTTCTTTAGGTGAGAATGTGATGGTGTACAGAGAAAGACGGGCGGCTGCGATCATATGAGGATGCCATTAGCCTACAGACAATCACACTGAATAAAACTTCCCTTTGGGAACAGAATGAGCCAAAGATGTAGAAGCAGGGATTACCAATATGACGTATAGCCACTGCTGGGAAGTTACTGTAGCAGTCGTCGTTCAGACTGACATGATTCCTCTAAGTCTTGCAGATTTTTAGTAGAATATGCAGCGATGCAGAACCGTTCTTTCCCTCTCGACTGAGAGGCTCTTACAATGTCTTATGATAGACTTGGATATAATGTGGCGCCCATGTAAGCTCCTTGTCGACGCCTCCCGCAACCTGATCCAGTTAAAAGATTCTGAAATGTCTCCGGATGGAAGATTCAATCAATTACATTTTTTGGATAGTTCACCCAAAAATGACCATTCTGTCATTTATTTATTCACCCTCAGGTCATTCCAAACCAGTGTTATTTTACTATCATTATACTATTATAGTTTTAGTTCATTAGTTTTAGAAATTTTGTTGTGATTTTGTCATTTTATTCGTTTTTTTTTGTAAATATGTCTGTGTAGTTTTTATTAATTTGTGTTTATTTGTTTTAGTTTATTTGCTTTTAGTTATTTTAGTACCTTAAGTTAAACTAAACGAAAATGAGAAATGTTGCTTTGGCAACTAGCTGAAATAAAATAAGTTGAAGTTTTTTATATTATATAATAACACTGTTCCAAACCTGGTAGTAACAATATTTTCTGGGCCCCGATGTTCTAAGTATCTTATGTTCCACATAAGAAATAGTCATACAGATTTGAACGACATGAGATTGAGAAAATTATGATGACAATTACATTTCTTGGGTAAATTATCCCTTTAATTGTAGAGTTGTGCAACAGTGATCGGAGGCAAAAGATAATTCACATGCCAATAATCATTGTTATAGCTATTATTTGATGTCAGAAGTGTTGCGTGGGCGTTTTTGTTCTCTTGCTCAGACATGCAAAAATGTCAAGCCTCCGATTTGCATATTTCACCCCCTCTCCGTGTCGCAGTTGGAGATGGTGTGGCAAGAGAACGGCCTGGACAGAACCAGACGCACATAAAAAATGATTCCCAGTGGGATGTGGACGGCTGTTATGTGCTTATATCTGACTGATGAGCTTGATAGGGGCAAACTTAGGTTATCAGACACTTTCAGTGATATGATGAATGAAGAAATATGCCTAATGCTGAAGGTTTGCCTCAGTATAAAGTGTCACACCTTGTCTTAACACCAGATGTGATGCGATCTCTTCCATGTAAATTTGTGTTTTTGTACATGACAAGCAACGAGAGCCTGGAAATTATCTCAGCTGCCTGGTTTCTACTTCTGAAGTGTTGCTCAATGAAATCTTAAAGTCCCCAAATCCTTCTCCACATCAGATCTGCCTCCATATTCCTACCAAGGGATAAAATCTCGTCCTGTTTTATTTTGTTCTTGTTTGATCGCCTTCATTGTGACGTTTTTTCCCAAGTAAAATGGCTGTTACAAACTTGCAACTTCAATTTCATGCAGACTCTAAACCTTCTGATTGGCTGTATAACCATATTTAAAGGGATACTCCACTTTAAAATGAAAATTCTGTCATCATATACTCACCCTCATGTTGTTTCAAACCTGTATGAATTTCTTTCTTCTGCTGAACAGAAAGGATGATATTTAGAAGAATGTCAGTAACCAGACAGTTTCTGGTCTCATTGACTTCCATAGTATATATTTTTCCTACTATGGAAGTCAATGGGACCAGAAACTGTCTGGTTACTGACATTCTTCTAAATATCATCCTTTCTGTTCAGCAGAAGAAAGAAATTCATACAGGTTTGAAACAACATGAGGGTGAGTATATGATGACAGAATTTTCATTTTAAAGTGGAGTATCCCTTTAACATTTTTAATTGAATTGCTTTTTTTTTTATCATTATATTTTTATATCTCACAATGTGACTTTGTATCTCACAATCAATGTTGTTATTGTAGCCATTGTCTCAAGATGCACACCAGTAATGTTTTTTTCTAAGGCACATTTATAAAAGGTCCTAATTGAACGAAGGCCTAATCCTGGCTTAATCTAAGCCCTGTCTCTGAAACCAGGCCTAAATGTTTGGGCTTGATCTCTTAAATTTTTCTCAGTGTTATCGGCATGAGTACTCACTGTAAACCCTCCCATGTATATTTAGATTATTTTTGCCTGTGCATTTCTTTATAAGCATGTCTGAATGTACAGTTATGGTGTTCGCTCTTTGCATCTGTAAATGCTGCTCAATCAGGCCTGGATTAACTAGTGGGAAGCCTGCAGTGGGATCAAGGTGAGGTGGTCCTGCGCAAACAACGATCTGGACTCGACAAATGTTTGCGTCCATCACCACCAACATGACCTCGTTCACCCACAATGCCATTCAGAGGGAAACCGTGAAAGGCAAATTCATCTCTAAAAGAAGAAAAAAGGAAGGAGATCAAATCAGGGTTTGATTACCGCAGTCTGGAAGTCAGTAACTTGAAAAATGGACAGTAGAAACAGGAGAGAAAGGGTAGAAATAGAGCAGTAATGTGCGGGCAGAGGCAGGTTTTCCATCAGGTGCTGAGGGAGTGTTGCCTGACATAGGGGGTGAGATAAGTCCCTGCTTAAATACCAGGTCACCATAGCAACAGTGACGTGAGGCCAAAGCCTAGGAAATGAACCAGGAAGTCCTGTCTTTGAGGAAAAGCAGGAGAGATGCATGAGGAAAGAGAGTGAGGGAGGGGCTGGATTATCTGATGGTTATCTTTAGGGCTCAGGTGAACAGCTGATGTGCAATTCAATTAGAGCCGCTCTCAAGGGGACGTTCCTGTATGTGTGAGCCGGGTGATGTTTGATGTCTCAGGATACCCCTGATGCCATAAGATCATTCAGCTTGTATGACTGCTTATAAAAGCAAAAGACATACACTTTCACATTCCAAATTGAAAATACAAGGTCACTTGTACACGCTGCAAAAAAGCACATTCTTAATGTGCATCTTTCTCTTTTTTACAGAAATAAAAAAAAATGTACAAATCTGTAGAACAATATAAATGTACAACATGTGGTTTGGGGTCAGTATGATTTTTTTTATTATTATTTTTTTACGAAATTAATACTATTATTCAGTAAGGATGCATTAAATTGACCAAAAATCACATTAAAGACTTTTACATTGTTACAATATTTGTATTATAAATGCTGCTCTTTTTAACTTTTTATTCATCAAAGAATCCTGAAAAAAAATGTCATGGATTCCACAAAATATTAGGCAGCACATCTGTTTATAATAATAATGTTTCTTGAGCGGCAAATGAGCATATAGTGATAATTAAAATTGTCCCTTTTTTATTGACTTAATGTACTGTTTCTGGTCTTACTGTGATCGATTCACCAATGCATGCAATTGAAAACAGTTATTTGACCTTGATGTTGATATTTGATATCAGAATTTTTACAGTGCTGATCAGCTGGTTCATGGGATGTATTGAACTTCTAATGCACTTGTGAAAACAGAGGCACACTGGAGTTGATTCGAGACGAATAACCTGTGCATACTAGTGATGCAACAGCTCTGTTTTGTTTCAGGATTCGATTTCCTTTCTGTGAACAGTGATTGTGCTGCTGGCTCAGAGTCTTTCGCATTAGCGGGGTCATTATGTAACCTGTCTGCCTCGATCAGTTCAATTCGCATTGGAGAGCATCTGTGTTTGTGTGTTCCAGCCGTACATGCGTAAAACAAACAGATTAGTGACCTCAAACAGATGCCTACTGTTGGTGTGTCCCACCAGAACTGTGTTAGCTATAGTACCTCAAGTGAAGTGCATGACGACTTAAAATATAAAGATCGAATTGATCATAATCTGTCCAAATCATGTTATCAACCCTTTACAAGTATATTTTTAGCACTGCTGCATCTAAAAACTAGTCCTTCTTGCTTTTGACACCATGTTTAGATCTTTTATCTCTTTGGCTTTGCTGAACAGGCCTCATGTTTCTCAAAATACATGGCAATTCGATCATAATGTTATCTGGAGTGTGTCTGATGTATAAAGGGCAAACCTGCTCCTGTACCGGTTTTGTTAGAACAAATTATGCCCAAAGGTGAACGCATGTGCACCGAGAAGCAAAACAAAACTCCTCGGGGGGCCGTCAGCATGCAGACAGTATAAATCTAGAGAGAACTTCACTGGAATTCCTTCCTGCTCTTTAAAGCAGCCAAATATAAAGCCGTATGAGGTCGTTTGTCTTGAAAAGGCCTTTAAGGAGAGACAGAAATACGAACGTTTTGGAGCCAGCAAAAAAAAAAAAGCCTTCATCAATCTCAAGCTCTGCTAGCAATCAAGAAATGTAGGTATTCATTAGCTCTTTTCCAAAAACTACTGAGTTGCCTCGTTGCCTACTTGGGCAGCTCCCTTGACTGATTTGGAGTGGTCTACAATAGAATAGAGGTGAGGTGTCATTTAGGTGATGTACCAAAATAACTAAAACTGAAATAAAAATTAATAAAAAATAAACAGACAAATATATATATATAGAGAGAGAGAGAGAGAGAGAGAGAGAGAAAGAGAGAATCTCAGTGGTACTAAAGTAACACTTTACAATATATATAAAATGAATCATAAAAATACAAAGCACACAAATATTGGACAAAATAAAGATTTAATTAGGCTTAATATTGTATATGTATATATAAAATCAACATTTCTCTTTTGCATTCGTTTTTTTCTTTCTTTTTTTTTTCACAGAGCTCATCACAGTGCATTCTGGAATTGTCTTCTCCACAGGATACATAGAGTTTGAATTAAAATGTGTCCAAAACTAAGTATATGAGCATAATTAAGTTGCCTTTGTTTTGAGGGGGGCATGTGATGCCTTAAATGCCGTCTCTGTAGGGGATTTGGAACAGAGCCATTGTGTTCATAATCATTGTGTTTATACTGCATTGAAAAGTAAACTTGGCCCTGATTCTGTATCAGTTTGTTCGGCTTTGTGTTGTGATGCTTTTTGTCAACCTATGATTTTGGCCCAGGGCTGGGAAAGTGAAGCTGCACAGACTCCTGAATTGAAAGCGGATGGTAAATGGAAACTAACCGATGGGACACACAGAGGGCAGTGAGTGAGGACAAATGAAAACATGGCCTCCCTTTCTCTCTCTATTTCATTTGGACTTTCTCCCAGGGTGACTGAGTGTGTTTGGGAAGAATTAGCTCTATCGGTGTCGTGTCGTGTCTGTCAGCCGTCGACACATTCCACGTATTATCTTCTCTTTCCTTTACCTTCCCTTTCTGTTTCTCATATTCAGAAGTGCACTCGTAGTCTTCGTGACTCTTTGTCTTTCAGTCACGCTTTTTCTTGGTCCGTCACTTCTCTCTTCGACTCTGTCTCTCCGCCCCTCTCCTTTTGTCACACAAGGTTCTTGCTGCAATCGAGTTCTGCTTTCAAACAACAGACGGACGGTTCTCACACACCTTGTTTGTCGTTTCATCATGGCCATTAGGTTGGACTTCTTAAACTTAAAGGGATAGTTCACACAAGAATGAGAATACTGTCATTTACCCTCGTACAATTTTAAAACAAGTAAATGTTACAATTTTGGAAGGACTCTGTGCATAACAGCGTACCTCAAGACCATGATTCTCAGCGGCAGACACGCCGCAACATAGCTCTGATGTCTTAGAAAACAGAAAGAAAGATTGGTCATAAGATGGGTCTTTCTTTTTTTTTATCTTGATCCCTCTTCTGTTCAATTTAAACGCTGTTAGAAAGGACAGGCTGGTCTGCGCTGGCAGCACCACGGGTTGCATCACAGAGAGTGTGGGCCGTGTTTTGTATTTATCATGGACTTTGGTGTAAATGGTATTTATGAATCAACACAACTGATGAATACCCGTCCGTCGGTCTTTGCAGAGTTATTGTGGCTTCTGATGTTTTATTAATATTATCAATGAAATCATGTCTGACAGAGATGACTTTATCAATCTCTAAACATGACTGAAAAAGACAGACCACTAGTAATGTTTCTAGGTTAATACAAATTGTATGATCAGCATAACAATTTGGGTGAAATGTAATGTTAAGTACACATTAATTATACATATGTAATTATCTTAATTATATTCATTTTCAGATTATATTAAGATTTAATTATAGATCATTTAAGATAATTCTATGAATTATAATTATCTTTGAATGATATGTTATGAATTAAAAAATTTTATGTTGTTGTATAAACAAAAGTTTATAGCTGATTATTTTATCTCTCCTCAGCTCTTTCGAGAGGTACGGATCATGAAGGGCCTCAACCACCCAAACATAGGTGAGTATTTTAGATACTTTTGAGTAAAAAATGTCAGTCTTCTTCATTTTATCCTTTACACAGGAAAATATTAACATCTGAGGCCTCTCAAAACACACTGACCCTCCTCTGAAGTTTTTTTAGTTTATAGTATCTGTATCTGTCGCAATGTTGTTATTATTATACTTGTATGTAATATTCATTAATATTTTGAATTGGCTTTTATTTTCATATTTTTGTTTTTATTTTAATTTTAGTTGAAGTTTTAGTAGTTTTGTTATGCGATTCGTTTTTTTATATATTTCTATTTAGCTTTAATTTATTTTTATTTCAGTTTGAGTCATTTTAGTACTTCAACTTATTTCAGTTAGTTTTATATTTTAAGGTCAAATATTTGTTAGCACAAATGAGATTTGACAGCTATGTCGAACAGAACATTTTCAGTGAATAATGATTTCGATTATTTACAGAATTTACATTTTCAGGTTTTCCTTGAACCAATCATACGACAACCTGCGCTTATTCTCTGTTGCTTAATGCACTTATTACCATGTTTTTTAGACTCTACCCAGTGATATGATCTGATGTTTTTCTCTCATCTACAGTTCAGCTCTTTGAAGTGATTGAGACAGAAAAGACGCTCTACCTTGTGATGGAATACGCCAGTGGAGGTATGATTCCTCCCTGATTCAACATACACACATGCTTCCTACATAATGTTGGAAAACATTGCTTAAAAGAAGCAAATTACATCATTGTTAATCCTGAAAAAAAGTACAACTTTTTTTTCTGTGTGTATCATATTTACATGAATAATCACACGTCTCCAGTTTTAATTCGTGCTCACACGTAAACATGCACGTGTACGACTGTCGCATCATCAGACTCTGCACTGAATGCAGCTGCACAGGCTCTTCTATAGGTTTCATGTGCATTCACTGAAGCCAGGCCCACACAGCTCAGCAATTAGAGCTGCTAGGAAATATTATGTTCATAGTCAAATCAGGCTTATTTTAACTTTAGCCCATCCTATTCGTGGCGCTTGAATCGGCTGCTCTCACGTTTCCACTCCTAATCTATCTGATGAGGCTGATGCATGTGTGAGCGCGTGGAAGATCATGTACAACGGTACAGCTTATACTACACATTGGCAATCTGCCTTTTCTATTTCCTCCCCGTTTCACATCTCACTGGAAGCATAATCATTATCCATCACTTCCTCTAATGAATATGATCCTGTCGTCAGTGAATACGTGGCGGAATGAAAAATTGTGTTCGTTCACTGAGAATTAAGTAACTTACTTGAAATTCCCAATTGATTGTTCATAATTTATCTAAATGAGTTATATTAGTGACCTCCATTACCCGTCCATTGTGTGTTTACCTTTATGAATAAAGGTAAATGGGTTTTATACATAAAACCCATACTTCTATGTAGTTTTATGTAGATTAATGTTTAATGCTGATTTTAGATTCATTTTAATATAATTTTTGACTATATAGTGTAGAATTTTCTTATTGGCTGTTTACCAGTTATCAGGCAAAATAAATGAAAATAAATAATCACCGGCTGTCGTTTTAAGATTTTATTTCAATAATTTCCCTGAGGAAGAATAATTTTGGCCGATATTTTTTATCGTGTTTTAGTTTTACTCAAATTTTTCTTCTGTGATAGGTGAAGTATTTGACTACCTCGTATCCCATGGGAGAATGAAGGAAAAGGAGGCACGTGCTAAATTCCGGCAGGTGAGAAATATCATAAATAAATTCTATAAATCTATATCAAAAATCTTGAAACTTGTTCACCTTTGATAAAATACAAATCTTAGAGGAGCAAAACCAAGCTGTATTTTCGGTTTCTAATGTGTAAACGTTTATGCTCATTAAAATGTAGCAATTTTGTTCTGTAACTTCCTGTTACAGAGATGTTAATGTCAGTGTTTCCCTTTCAGATTGTGTCTGCGGTTCATTACTGTCATCAGAAGAATATTGTTCACAGGGACTTGAAGGTTATATTTCTTTCTCATGACTTATACATCCTTTTATTACCTCTGGAGCTCTCATAAAAGAGTAAAGGCCTTACAGATACACACTTTGCTCCCTTTTTAAAATACCCCCAAAGCATAAAACTATTAAATTCCTGCTCATGGTCATTAACCCCATCCTATCTTATACCTCACTCAGGCGGAAAACCTCCTGCTTGATGCAGACTCCAACATCAAGATTGCTGACTTTGGCTTCAGTAATGAATTTACGCTGGGCAGTAAACTGGACACTTTCTGCGGCAGCCCCCCCTACGCCGCCCCAGAGCTCTTTCAGGGGAAGAAGTATGACGGGCCAGAGGTGGACATTTGGAGTCTGGGGGTTATTCTCTATACGCTGGTCAGCGGATCACTGCCCTTTGATGGACAGAACCTCAAGGTAAATTACAAAGTATGAAACGAAAGAAAGTAAGGCAAGAAATGTCAAAAATACTATGCAACAACCATGTTTATCTGGATTTTCGTTTTAATATTTTAAACGGTGATAGGTAGGAACGAATGCCCCATTATTAAAATTGACGCTGATATAGATAAGCCAATAATTCTTTTTATGTTATGGCTGATAATCAATAAATGCCGCTATTAACATTCTGCACTATTCTGTGTAAATAAAATTAAAAATAAAGCACTAAAAGTTAAAATCATTATAAATGCCACAAGTGAATTTAAGTATCACAACACAATATTAATGTACAGTATAAAAATGGATCATTTGAGATTTGCTTAAGATAACATTTAAGAGATTAACTTTAAGTGAGCATTAGATGACGACAAAAACAATTCACATCTAAAAACAGGGTAAATGCATTCCAGTATCGGACAAAATATATACAATATCAACCATTATGATAACTAAAAATCTGTAATGTCCTGTTATTATGCATTATTTATTGATTTTCATTGTTTGTAAACACTATGATAATTTTGGTCAATAAAATAATTCATTTGCGTGTTGAATATCACTAAGGGCTGCACATATTGTCTATATTTAGGTAGAAAACGTGATTGGTAGATACTATGATAATTATTCAGGATAAAATAAATTGACTACATTAAATATGTGCCACAGTGTGTTTCAACTTCAATTTTAAAGACATTTTTGCTTACTTTTGTAACAAACTTTTTAATAATATGTCCAGTCACCGCTAATATTCAATGTAAAATCTGTTTTGTGTAATTTCCAAACAGTTTTGAGACATTTTCTAAGGCGCCTCACGTGCAGCAAGTGCTCTTATGAAATGCTTTGCTCTCAAGTAATGTAGGTCAAGTGAGCTGTGATTGTTTCTCTGTGCCGTGGGGGTGATTCGGTGGCTGACTGGTTCAGAATAAGATTAGGTGTTGAATAGAAGTCTGTGCTGTTCCCGCAGGAGCTGCGTGAGCGTGTGTTGAGGGGGAAATACCGGGTGCCATTCTACATGTCTACCGACTGTGAGGGCATCCTGCGCCGGTTTCTCGTGCTAAACCCCACCAAGCGCTGCACCCTGGAGGTGAGGAGGAGCAACTGTGACCCGCGGTCGACCAACACAGCTGATAACACGTCTTATTGAGTTTACATAGATCTTGTGGTCTTTGGCTTACTCTATCTGATTTTCTGTTCTTCCCTTTCAGCAAATCATGAAGGATAAGTGGATGAATGTCGGGTATGAAAGTGATGAGCTGAAGCCTCATATAGAGCCGGTGGAGGATTATAATGACACCAGCCGTATAGGTAAGAAATGACTATTAACACTTTTGGGAAAAAACTGTATTTTTATCTTGTTTTCCAGTATATAAACATCCTTTAAAACAAGCTCTTGCACAATTTTGCTTGTAAATTCAGCTGGTTTCCAAACAGTATACATTGATTTAAGTAATAAATCAAGACATATTTTATTATTTTACCCCATTGCCAAAATTGTTTTTTTCTTCTATAAATAATATATGATTAAAGTTTAAACTGTAGTATATTAAATTGTTTCTTGTTCTTACATCATTTGCGAATTGATTTAGAGTCGGTATGATGTTCTAATGTTTTTGAAAGAAGTCTTTTGTGCGTATTACCAAGGCTTTATTTAATAAAAATTGATTTAATATGTTTTCTATTTGAATATATTAAAAAAAAAGTTATTTATTCCTGTGATGGCAAATCTGAATTTTAGCAGCCATTACTCCAGTGTTCAGTGTCACATGATCCTTCAGAAATCATTCTAAGAAATCTTTTATTATGTAAAAAAAAAAATGTATCTTTGTAGTGTATATTCTGTGAAAAATATTGATTTTCAAAGGAAAATGTATCTTGTTTTTAAGATGATTATTATTTTTTAAATGAAGCAAGACAGATTACTGATTAAAAAGGAAAAACGTAAAAGTAAAAGTTTTTTTTTTCCATTGTTGTAACCAGAACGTAATTTGTCTTGCTAGCAAGACACTTGAACCCAGATTGCTCAAAGTGTGGCTAAAATCGTCTGCTAAATGGCTACTTGCTTATTTACTTACATAATTTTTTTCTCTCTCTGCTCATACAGATGTGATGGTAGGGATGGGTTACTCCCGTGATGAAATCAAAGATGCCCTGACCACACAGAAGTACAATGAGATATTTGCCACCTATCTGCTGCTAAGTCGCAAGAATGAGGTGAGATAGGGATTGCCACTGACCCGAGAGCAGCCAGTGTGCTATCCTATAAGTGTGTAATATCTCATATGTTTCCCATATAGGATGGCATGGAGTCCCGGTCAAGCAGCAATTTGTCTCTAGCACGGGTGAGGCCCAGTCCCATCACGAATGGCACCAGCAAACACTCCTCCACCTCCAGCTCCACCTCTGCCTCCAGTCACACTAAACCCCAGCGCAGTGCCTCCACCTACCACCGCCAGAGGAGGCACAGCGACTTCTGTGAGTCCCTACATTTCTCAAGGATAATTTCATATTTATAAATGGCCTAGATCAGAGGTTTTCACAGGTGATCCATGATAGTATTGCTGGGGGGTCTGCCAGTTATAGTTTTTGATAGCTTAATTATGATTAACTATGTAATAATAATATAATTTTTATTATGAACTATGTTTATAATTGTGTTTATATGTTTGTTAGGTGGGCCATCAGTGCCAGTAACCCACCCCAAGCGCAGCCCCACCAGTACAGGAGAGGGGGATCTAAAAGAGGAACGTTTGCCCTCACGGAAGGCCAGCTGCAGTGTGGTGGGCAGTCGTAGCATCCCCCCGTCGAGCCCCATGGTCAGCACAGCCAACAACCCCAACAAGGCCGAGATCCCTGACCGCCGCAAGGACATCAACGTAACAACGGTAATCAAGCACAGGAAATCACGCACATACGGTTACAGGAAATATTTATTGAAATATTCATTTTTTTCATTGATATTCTTAGGGCTTGTGCACTAGATTCCAGGTCTTTTGAAGCTATTTGATAGATTTCTGTGAGGAACGGACTGAAATTTAAGCCTTTAACCTTGCTTGCAGCCATGGTCACCATTCACTTTCATTCTATGGAAAAGGGAAGCGGGACATTCTGCTAAAAATAACTCCTTTTGTGTTCCAAGGAAGAAAGAAAATCCTGCCTTTTTGAAAGACATAAGTAAATAATGACAGAATTTTCATTTTTGGATGCTCATTTCCTTTAATAGAGAAAAATATATATATCATCCTGATGACAATTCAAGTGCCGCCCATTAAAATGTTGCATAACTTTTTTTCCCCTGGGATATAATGGCGCATGTTCAGATTCGTTATCGGCATTCTCAGGTCAGAAATTGATGTTCCCTTTGTATGCAAAACAACTTGTTCCTAAAATGTTCCGTTGGACAAAATCCATGAATTTCTGAGGACAACTGTGTCAGAAATGCTGGTTATATTTAGATAGCCTTAGTGACATAAACTATGTCACTGTTAATTTCCATCTTTTTTGGTTTTCAATGCTTTCTCTTTCATGTTTTAGAACAACATCCCTGCCAGTGCCATGACCCGTAGGAACACTTATGTATGTACGGACCGTACCAGCACTGACAGACACACCTTACTACAGAATGGGAAAGAGAACAGGTAAACCTGTCTCTGTATATGTGTCTCTGTATTTTATGTGTATTGAAGTTTTATAATTGATGTCCATGTTGAAGCTGAAACAATTTTTTCCTGTGGGCTTGTTTATTGAGATGGATTAGGTCTGTTATGCTTCAGCAGTGGCAGATGGTGGCTGCTTAGCTGTCCTTCTATCACTCTCCTCTCTTTTTTCCCCCCCTTTGGGGGAGGTCCAAAGACTGAGTGTCATGTGACTTAAAGAGAATGAGAGGAGGCACATGGTGACGTGGATTGTCTGGGTCACAAGGCTGCTTGACTGGTTGACCTAAAGAAGCCTCCCTCCCCCGAGCCCAACCAGTACAGTACATGTGTCTACACGCAAAATCACCATCACCATAAATTACAAATACATAGTCTGAAATCTGACACCACCCAGGAAATATTTTTATACTTTAAATGGTATTATAAGCATAACAATTTGATTAAAATGGAATTGATATTCATATTTTATGTTTGATATGTCACAAATTAGCTTTTTTGATTAGTTACTTTAAAAATAATACTTAAATATATATTTTTATTTTACAGTTTAAAATAAACATAGATTCTGGGATTTTAAATCCTAGACTAGTCTTACATTTTTTGGACCCCATGCACACACCCAGCCATGCTGTTTCAAACCCCTTCATCATGCTAATTTTCTGCCCAGCACCGCTATTAATGACTGCAGTGTGGCTGACCAAGGGATGCTAATATGTGAAACCCTGTTATAGGAAATCCTGTGTGTGTGTGTGTGTGTGTGTGTGTGTGTGTGTGTGTGTGTGTGTGTGTGTGTGTGTGTGTGTGTGTGTGTGTGTAAGGTCCATCAACGCTGGGTTATTTAGAGCGTTAAGTGAAGTAGCCCCAGGCGAGTGGGCAGACTGAGGCAGCATGTGAGATCTGTTAAATCTATGCCAAAACTGAGCGAGATTGAGGGGACAGAGGCAGTCCGATGCCAAGAGATGCACGTCAGCAAAGTGAACCCATCTGAACGGAGAGATCATTAGTGCTGGTTTCTATGGAAAGCATTACGATTCCTATTGCTCATCAAAAGGAGAGGTGTGCTACTCTGATCAGACAACATCAGGTTTAAACAGAAATCAAGTAGTCCCTGGTAACCACCTAACAACTGCATAGCAACACCTTGGTAACACCCAGAACACTATAGAAACTGCATAGCAACACCCTAGTAAGGAGCCAGAACACCGTAGCTAGCAGCTGCATAGAAACACCCTAGTAACCGCTCAGAACACCACAGCAATTGTATGGCAACACCTTAGTAACCACCTAGAACACTCTTCCATTGCACAGCAGCATGTTATCCACTATTAAGCACACCTCAGTAATGCCAGTAGAATTGTGAGCTTTGAATGATCTTTCCATCTTGCACTCCTTTTCTCTCTTTGATGTTTGACTTTCTGTCCTTTGTCCTGGGTTTGGACTTGTTTGACAAACAGAAAATAGAGTGATTTGTCTCGCCTTTTCTCTGCGTTGAGATGTGCAGTCGTGTGCTAGCTTTTTTCCGCCAAGGGTTCTGTTTTAATTTGCCTTAAGTGGCTGTTTCTGAGATGGGAATAAGAACACAAGAGAGCTCATGCCTCAGTGACTCAGCAGCATCCTGCCTCACATTTACGCTCAACTGAACCCAACGAGAGCGGCCTCTTCAAGTGTCGAGATCTGATGTCGGTCTAATCGCATCGCTATAGAGCTGTTACTGTGGTACGTTTTGGACTTTGTCTTATGGATTAAGTTCTGCCACCAAAGTAGCCTCCAGTTAGAGCCACTATGACTGCTATTGAGTGGTAACAATGAACGTACAGCACAGCAGCCATATTTAAATCAAGATTTTTGCATTTTCTGGAGAAGTCTTTGCCTGTGCAAAACTCATTTTTGATAATGTGTTATAAAAATCTTTATATCTGATCAAAATCTGATTTTGAACAATAACTTATAAACCATTAAAGGAACACTCCACCGTTTTTTGAAATAGGGCTTATTCACTTTCTTTCCTACATTTAGATAGGTGGGCAAATGCATTTTTGTCTCAGTGCATGCATTGTTTTAGTTTGACAGGGTCGGCGCTAGCTTAGCTTAGCACAATGAATGGAATCCTTTGTTGCCAGCTAGCATGTCCTGAGTAAAAGTGATATAAAAAATAAAAAAAACCCACCTAATTACTTCTTGTGGCCTGCGTATTCACAACAAGTACAAATAGTGATGCAGATTAACACTAGGCGATTTCCTAGGCAGATATTGATTTATATATTAAGGACTATATTAGGGGGAAGCACAGGCGAAGCACTGCTACTTGGGCGTGATATCTCTGCGCCCAAGTAGCAGTGCTTCACCTGTGCTTCCCCCTAATATAGTCCCAAGTCAAAATCTGCATAGGAAATCGTCTAGTGTTAATCTGCATCGCTATTTGTACTTGTTGTGAATACGCAGGCCACAAGAAGTAATTAGGTGGGTTTTAAAAAAAATTGATATCACTTTTACTCAGGACATGCTAGCTGGCAACAAAGGATTCCATTCATTATGCTAAGCTAAGCTAGCGCCGACCCTGTCAAACTAAAACAATGCATGCACTGAGACAAAAATGCATTTGCCCACCTATCTAAATGTAGGAAAGAAGGTGAATAAGCCCTATTTCAAAAAACGGTGGAGTGTTCCTTTAAAGAAAGACCTACTGTGAGCTGCAAGGTTGTTAATAGATGGTATATGCTTTTGTTGAAGCCATCACCCTGCATTATTTCAACTATTTGTTTTTTTGAATACAAAATACATTCGGAACCAAGGCCGCTGAAAAAGTGAGTGGGATCTGTTTAACTTTATTATTATGCCATTGATTAAATCGTTGTTAACATTTTGCTAAGCCATTGCTATACTGTTGCTCATGTGCTCTTTGTTGTTGTTAGCATTGCTGCTATGGTTGTTCTTGATGGATATCATTCTTCTCCGGAGCAAAAGCGATGCAGGTTATGTGGCAAACTTTTTTTTTTTTGCTTTTCATCCATGTTTTCTTGTTTCTTTCCTCAGCTCCTTGTCACATCGATTACCTCCAGCCTCCCCATCCACCCACAGCATCTCCGGGGCCGGGGCCTCTGGCTCCACATCTTCAGAACGTTCTCGGCTGACAAGGGGATCCACCATACGCAGCACCTTCCACGGTGGCCAGCTAAGGGACCACCGGCCTCCCACCCACGCACCCCCCACCTCACCCACCCTCTCCCACGAAGCCAGCCCTCTGCCACACTCCCGTAGCCGTGCCACCACAAACTTGTTCTCTAAGCTGACCTCAAAACTTACCCGCAGGTAAGAGGAGAGCGACGGTTTCATCTTGTAAACCAGAATGACTTTGTGAGAGTAAACATTTGTTGATTATAGATAAAAATAGATCTACATAAAATCAAGTTCCAAATCATTAGTTTACTCTTCCCAAATCTTCTACTTTTAGTGTACATTGTTCTATCTGAAGACGTTTAAGGCTCCTTCACACCAAGAACGATAACTATATAAACATAACTATATTAGCATTCACATCAAGAACAATAACTATAAACCTAACTAAAATAACTATATTAGTATTCATACCAACGGACCAACTATAAACATAACAATAATGATAACATGAACTATAACTATTAAAAAAAACTATAACGATAACTATATTAGCATTCACACCAAGAACAATAACTATAAACCTAACTAAAATGATAACTATAGTATTCATACCAACGGACCAACTATATACCAACTATAAACATAATAATGATAACATATGAACTATAACTATAAAAAAAACTATAACGATAACTATATTAGCATTCACACCAAGAACAATAACTATAAACCTAACTGAAATGATAACTATATTATTATTCATACCAACGGAACAACTATATACCAACTATAAACATAGCAATAATGATAACATGAACGATAACTATAAACATAACTATAAAGAGAACTATATTAGCATTCAAACCAAGAACAACAACTATAAACATAACTAAAATGATAACTATATTAGTATTCATACCAACGGACCATCTATAACTATAAATATAACGATAACATGAACATTAACTATAAAGAACAGCGTTGACACTAACGAACAAAAATAATAAAGATAACTATAACAAAAACAATATTAGTGTTCACCCCAAGAACAATAACTATAAACAAATCTATAACAATAAATATATTAGTATCCACACTACCAGACGATAACTATAAAGATAATTATAACGATCATTATATTAGTCCCCTTACCAAAGGACGATAATAATAAAGACGTTTTCACACCAAGAACGATAACTGTTTTAGCATCCACACCAAAGAACAATAGCTTTAAAAACAACTATAATGATAACTGTATTGGAATCCACATAATGTTCTGTTCATTTATAAGCGTTCTGCAATTATGTTGTCTGCCTTTTAAGTGCTCAAACTTAATGTCAGGGTGGATTCTGATTGAATGTCAATGTTTTTATTGTTCATCGGTTGAAAAAATTATTCTGAAAGCGAATACAACGATATTGTTATAATACAATGACTTTGTTGTTATCATTGTACATGTGGTGTGGACCTATTCTCACAAAATTCGTAGAAATGTTTAAAACTTCTTTAAAAACTTTTAGTTATCGTCCTTGGATGTGAATTGCTCTTTAGCCGCATGAGATCAAAATGACATGGGCTCCACCGCTAGAGCCAATTAGTTTACAAAGTCATCTTTCATTTGGTTTGGTGCCCATTGTCCTGTGGAATATGAGGAGGTAATTTAGTTAGATATGGGAGCGTTTGAAGTCCGTAATGTGATTGAGATGTTCAGTAGAAAGTAGGAACGCTGATGGGGCGCTTTGCTCTTCAGCATCCTCAGTTGAATTGTTTATGTGCCTGTCTGGGCCAAAAGCCAGAAAGAACGACTTTTGCAGAGATACGCAACTAGAAGCTCTTTATTAGATTAGAGCAACACTTCCATCTCTTAGATTAGATTAAGCACCTATCTAGGATGACATCCAATGGATAAAGTCCCTTTTCCGCATAAGTTTGCATATGTACTCTCTGCATTAACTCTTCCTCAAGCCTCCTGTGTTATTAACCGACAGTTTCAGGCGCCTGCTCCTCCTCGTGTCTCTATCTCTTGGTCTTGGCTGTTGTTGGGTGCTCAGTGTTTCTGTTTTGTTTATTTGTTTCTTTGCCTTTTTTTCCCTTGCTGCAATCTTATTTCTCTCTCGATCTCCCTGTTCCCCTCCTTCTTTCTGTCTATCACACTGTCCTTTTCTCTTTTTCCTTCCCCTCATCAACTCTTAGGGTCAATCTTGACCCCTCTAAGCGCCAGAGCTCAAACAAGTCAGTCTCGGGCTGCACTCTGCCACAGGGATCAAAAACAGTTAGTAAGTTTTCTTCCTGTTTGTGGCCTTGTTCCATCTCTCAGTCTGTCAAAATAATCAGTCTCACCGCTCTCTTTGGCACCCGTGTTGGCGCTGGGTGTCAGAGCACCTCTTTGAGCTTTCAGAGATAATTCAAAATTTCAATTCTGTCATCATTGACTGTCATCATCACCCTTGTGTCCAAACCTGTATGGTTTTGTGCGATGTGGGATGTTGAGAGCTGTCGGGCTACAAAAAGCAGCAGAAAAGTAGAATATTAGTTGTTTGCCACAGCTGGGTTCCGGAAGTAAAAATCTGATTTATTTTTTCCATAGGGCAATTTGAATTGATTTTGAATGATAACTTACACTCAGAAAAGCTATCACTGGGACGGTACCCTTTAAATAGGTTCCCATATGTACCATTTAGGTTCTAAGATGTACAATTTTGGTACCAATATGTACATTTTGAGGTACTAATATGCACTCTTTGTGTACAAAGGTGTACCTTTTGAAAGGGTACCGAGCCAGTGATATCTTTTGTACCTTTTTTTTCTGAGAGTGTATAAACCTTTAAAGACAGACCTAATGTGAGTTTCAGGGTTGTTAATCGATAGTGTATGGTTTTGTTGAATCCATTAATCCACATTAATTCAACATATTTTTAAAATAATTGTGTTTAACAGTGGTACCATCGATTCTGCAAAGATAATTATATATTAATCAATAGTTTTATATTTATCCAACATTTTAATTTGATTGTCATTCGCAATGCTTCATGGGATTGTAGTTCTTTCCCTCATTTTACCTTTGTAGCTGGTTGGTTTAATTCATGGCTTCTAACTCTTCAACAAAGAACTTTTACAAAGAACCGTTACACTCTATTGCAAGTCTTCTGAAGTCATATGATAACTTAATTCACTGAAAATCATTTTTGAAGAGAAGAAAAGAATTATACATGTTTGGAATGGCACTAGGGTAAGCAAATGTTTTCAGTTTTGACAGAATTTTTTTTGTGTGAACCAACACTATTTTGATTTATTTATTGTCAATGCATTTTGTAAAACTGCATTTTTTGCGGATATGTTTTAATATTTAAGAATGTGCTTTCTTTGTGTTTGATGCTCAAGAGGTCTTTTACACCATAGCTCCATCCATGTATCACTTTTTTCATGCACTCATTCATGCATTTCTCTCACCTTTTACTCATTCACAGGAATGGCATTTAGCTTGGCCTGAAGAACACAGTGCCCTTATTAGATTTCTCGTGATTCTTAACGGAATTAAAAATGCTTTGTAAAACAATTTCATCTGGACTGTTCTATCACAAAAGCCTAACTTTGGAAAAGGCAGAGCCAAGCAAGGGCTTCCCCTCTCCACTTTAGACCCAGATTAGTTATGTAACTTGTATTTTATCCTCTCATGTCAAATCCCAATCACCGTTGGCCAAGCTCATTTGCCTCCCCTGCTTATCACAAGATATTTTTTTCTATCCAGATATGGTTTATTCACACCCAACAGAGAGCCCTCCATTTTCACTGTAATGCTTGAGGAAGATGGCTGTGTACTGTCCCTTTAAAAGGGAATACACTGGCCACCTCATTTGCTACATTATGTGAATGGAAAGTTTCACAAGTGTTCATATTAGCAGCCTTGAACCGTAGCGCCCTCATGTGGACATCAGCCAACTAGCACTTTCTTTGTTTAGAGCTAATAATAACAACTAATGTCTCATCTAGAATATTAGATTAATAAACTCAAAGGCAAATAACCACACACAAGAAATTGGTTTTAGATGGTGTTATTAAGGATACAATTGTGACTGTTTCTTTAAATTGTGTTACACTGACATGAAGCAACGTGTGACGATGTCTCAAAAACATAATCAATATATTCTATAAGAAAATACATAATCCTACCCTATCAAATCCATCACTGCTGTCAGTTTCTTTTGTTCTCAGTAGTGATATTTGTGGATTGATTGAAGGTGACGTCAGTGTTACGGTGCACGTCTGTGATTGGTTGTTGTGGAGGGAGGAATAAACTGATAATCGCCGCTATATTGGCTAATTGATTCCTAACATGAACCATTCTTGTCTTCTTCTTGAGGGTCACAGACGAACCTGAGAGAGTCAGCAGATCTCCGGTCACAAGGTGAGTGTTTCCATATTCTTTTTTATACACATATTTGACTGAGGAACTAGCATAAAAGTTGTCCATCTTCATTTCAGAAAACAAGCAAGCAACTCAAACAGAAGACAGACAGAAAATAGGTAGAGCAAATTGAAAAATAATAGCACAAAGAATATCTAGATAAATGAACAAATGTTATTTGCTCGGTAAAAAATTAAAAAAAATGTTAAAACGTCCTCACATACTATTTTAACTCTGTTACTTCTCCTTAGCTACAGATACAGCTACAAAAAGTCAGGCTAAAAAACACAGGTAACTTCTAGCATGTGCTGCGTGCCATGTCAGATCAGACTGATCAGAATGTGACTGCTTTTTGTTAATTATATAGAACTGTGTACTGTACTATGTGCATCAAATCTAGCTTAGATATATGTAGAGTTTCCTTAGATACGTACTTGTCCCTCCCTTTACCTTTTCCATATTCACAATCACAATATAATATTCATTGACAGTGGTTGGCTATTGCATTTCGAAAGTCCCATTTCCGTTTTTTTAAACATGGATGTTTGAATGACATTTTTTTATTTTCTGTGCTAATAGTGACCAGCTAATTTCAATATATATTGCTGGTAAAAGTTGAATGTATTTGGAATGCAGTTTACATTCGGTTGAGATTTACATTGAGGGATAATGTGTATGAGGCTTATGAAGTGCATGACACAGGTGATGTTTGGCTGCACAGGTTGTACTGATTTCAGCATACACATAGTGCTCTACCTATACACTTTTGTTCTATACTTTGCCTGATTTTTATGTTATTATATTCTATTTCTATATTTGTATGTGCCTGAATGTTTTTTTACTCTACCGTTCAAAGGTTTGGGTTTAGTAGGATTTTTTTTTTTTTTTTTTAAATTAAGACTTTTATTCAGTGAGGATGCATTAAAGGGTTAGTTCACCCAAAAATTTCATTCTTGTCATTAATTACTCATCCTCATCTTCAGAACACAAATGAAGATATTTTTGATGAAATCCGAGAGGTTTCTGAACCAGCCATAGTCATTGTAACTTTCAAGACCCAGAAAGGTAGTAAAGACATCGTTAAACTAGTCCATGCGACTACAGTGGTTCAAGTAATGAAGCGACGAGAAAAACCAACAATTCTCTTCTCCTCCATGTCTGTCTGCTACGCTATTTACGTAGTTAACAGTGCAGCGCCTCTGGGTTCAGCATCAGAACGCCAGTGATTATTGGCCAGCTCCTGCGTCAGCATCACACGCATGCGTCGTGGTGCTCACATGAACAGTGTCGGCCAATAATGAGCCGGCGTTCTGACGTTGACGCCGTTTCGAAGATGAACAAATATTTACGGGTTTTGAACAACAGTGAGTAATTAATGACAGAAATTTCATTTTTGTGTGAACTAACCCATTAAATTGATGAAAAGTCACAGGAAAGACATAATGTTGGATTATTCTATTCATCCAATAATCTTGAAAAAAAAAATATCATGGTTTCTACAAAAAAGCAGCTGTTAAAATGCACCAGAAATGAATATAATATGCTGATTTGAAGGATCATGTGACACTGAAGACTGGAGTAATGACGCTGAAAATTCAGCTTTGCCATCACAAGAATTTTTTTACATTTAAAATATATATTCAAATAGAAAACAATTCTTTCACATTGAAATATTTCACAATTGTTGTTTTTACTGTATTTTTTATTCAATTAAATGCACCCTTGTGAGCAAAGAAGACTTATTTCAAAAATATAAAAAATCTCAGACACCAAACTTTTGAACCGTAGTTTACTTAAAGTCACCTTTAAAAATGAATGGCATTCACATTTTTTTCAGGCCTTGCAAAATGTTCTACAACTTTGTGCTGATAATCGCACTAAATTTAAATAATGCTTAGATTTTAACTGGTTTTGAAAATGGTTTTACTATCCTGAAGAACTCCAGTGTCTCCTGCAAGGTAACTGGTTTTAGCTTTTATCTAAACATTTCCTCCCTTTTTGATTGTAGAAGGATTTCAAACTTTTTATTAAGATGTTTCTTTCAAATCATTTAGCATTATTTTATTGGTAACACACTTTACCTCAAGGTTCATTTAACATTAGTTAACGCATTACGTTTACATTACATTTTAAGAATTTATTTATCTAGGTTAATGTTAATTTCTTCTTATAATAATAAATTTGTAACATTTCAAGATGTATATTTTCAGTTAAAGTTTAGTTTAAACTTTTTGCAATTATATTTTAATTAATGTAATATGAACTTACTTTAACTAACAAATAACAATAGTGTATATTACAAATGAACAATAATCTAGATAAGAAAAAGGTCATGTTATGCTCTACCTAATGTTAACAAATTGAACCTTACTGTAAAGTGTTATCTTTCTATTTCCTGGCCCCTGAAATTAATTAGCTTAGTTAAATAATATCACAAACTAGCAGTCCACACAGGTTGAACAGTCTTTAAGAACTTTTTTAAGGATTTTTGCTCTCACAGATTTCTAATATATTTCTCTCTTGTTCCCCCTCCACCCCCCATCCGCCCACACACATCACCACCCACTTCACATTTCTCTCCCATTTCACCTCCTCCTCCTTCCACAGTCGCTATCTATCTGGGTATCAAAAAGCGGCAGAGCCCCGGACCCCCCGATGCGGCTGGGATGTGAAGGTGCGGAGCCCGCGGGACCCGGCCGAGGTGGTTCTGGCTCTGCGGGAGGCGGCGCAGGGCTGCGGTTGCCAGGTCCACCAGGCCGGGCCCTTCCTCCTCTCCTGCACCCACGGAGCCGCTGGCTCCCGCGTTGCCTTCGAAGCCGAGGTTTGCCAGCTGCCCAACGGCCCCGCCGAGACCAGCGGTGTTCGATTTAAGCGCCTGTGGGGGGCACCGCTTGCCTTTCGGGACATTGCCACCAAAGTGTCCAAAGAACTCGAACTCTGAGGGCAACAGGGGGTGGAGGGCAGGGACAAAAGCATGGGACAGAAAGATGGGATGAGTGGAAGTAGCCCCGCCCACACCCCCGCCCCCTCTAAGCCTACAAAGACTGGCACACACACATTGAGAACTGGGCACCTGCTTACACAAAAGCCCTGCTGAAGGAACTCCCCTTTACCGGGTCTGTTTTACCGCTGATTTTACCTGGTATCTTAGCCATGTTATTTTTTAACACGGATTGTTTGTTGCATATTCACTCTGTACATTGTCATTCCTTTTTAACTGCTGCTATTTAACTCTTTTTTTTTTTTTTATTCTTCTGCGCCAGTGAGAAGAGTATGTTTTATTTTATCCTCGTTTCAATAACCATATTCACAAAAAACACATGTGAATGCCACACCATTTCGAACCGTAGACAACATGCGGAGACATGCAAGTGCTGAAAGTGATAGCAATTTCTCCTAATTTTTTAATGATCTTTCCTTGTTGGTTGTTTTAGCCATCGAACTTGCCAGTGATGCAGGTTGAGTAGGTGATGTCTGCTTTCCTGAGCCTCCTTGTTTTTAGATTCGTCATATTACATGGTCACACCGTAGCACTTTAGGGCTGAGTGAGCAACATCATCTGTTTTAAAGCAGTTCCCCCTTCAAATGGTGCAATTTACCCCACTGAGCCAAGTAGAGATACAGTGCTCTTTGTGTTGCTCTTGTATGTGTATTACGCTGATGAGAAACCTCTGTTATCTTGCCGGAAGTGCACTCTGCTGAATGGCTACAAACAGACTGTTGATTTTGTTTATCTCTGATTTGATATAGTAAGTCCTCATCGTCAAGATTGGAATATGTCAGAGCTGTGCAATGTGAGAAAATGCAAGAATGATTAATACAACATTTGTCTGAAATTCAGTGATTTGTATGTCTGTTTATTTAGTAGCTTTATCTTTTTGTTTGCGTGGGAAATATTTTTAAATGCTTAAACCTACTAAATTCTCTTTTAAAGAAGGCCTACTCTTTAATTAAAATTGTTGTATTCCAACTATTTATTGTTGGTTTCACAGTTTAAACCGTTTAATTTTTGTAGAAAAATGCACTCTGTGGATTTCATAAAGGACTTTTTTAATATTTGGAATATATAACAATTAAAGGTGTTATTATCTAGATTTTTTTTTTTATTAATAGTAATTAATATTTTAATTAATCGAAAGACAGTTACCATTGTACCAGCAATTTATATGAATTTATTCAATTTCAGGATGAAATATGTTGTGTATGATTTTCAAATATACTGACATGTATATTCAAGCAAGCATTAATCTGACTTCATAACCAAAAGAAATGACAAATTATGCTTGCTTGAATTATTGTTGATTGTTATTGTGCTATTCTGCACAAATTACTCATCTTTTAGTGCCTTTAATGTCTGTTGGATCAGCTTAGCTGATTGCATTCATAAAAATGTGCTTAGTTTCAATTATATATTGATAGAATTCTGAATGAATTCCCACAAAAGTGTTATACATTACATACATTAAGTTTATAGCTGTGTCTGAAGGTAAAAACCAAGAATGCAAAGAATGTAAAGACTTAAAACAGGTTGATTGTTACATGGGGCCGTTTATTAACTTTGTACAACCAAAAAAAAGTTCAGGTGAATACAACATAGCTAGGGTTTTCTAGCTATGTGGAAGTTTGATCCCAGGATGTTACAGGAGGAACAGGAAAATAAAGAAAAGTGCATGAAAAAGAAGACGACCGATAAGAAAGGAAGGAGGAAAAAAGTAGGAAAAAGGGAGCAGGGGTGGAGTGTTTCTTGGAAGAGTCAAGGTGGCATGACCGCATGAAAGAACAAATAAAAAAAGAAAAGGACTTTTGCCATTTTACTTCTGAGCAGGGATCATGCCATCGATGGCCTCGCCCTTCTCCAGTTTCTTTTCCATTTCAACCATGAGCTTCACACCATCGACTACCATCTGCACTTGCTTCACCTCGGAGGAGCCCAGACGGTCAGCGTTGGAGATGTCAAACACACCACCGACAGAGGCAGTGTCCACACCACCTGGATAAAGAGAGGTACAAAGAGTCACTCATATGGATGATCTCAGTGCAACACTGCCATTTTATATGTTCAATGATTTCAAGCCCACCTGTGCCACGCTTCTGAAGACGCAGTCTGGTCAGGATCTCCGCGAATTTGGCATGTGTGCTGAGTTTAGGCAGCTTGACGTGCACACCACCACGAAGACCGGTACCCAAGTTAGAGGGGCAGGTCAGGACGTAACCAAGATGCTCGTTCCACATGAAACCGTGGTTGTGCTTCTTGAAGACATCCTCAATCTGCCATAAGAAGGGGTCAGGCCTTTGGTTGCTTATCTTTGCATTATATGACCAAAAAGTAGGTAGTAAATAATGGGATTTACCTTCTGCAGGCCAACGCAGAACCTCTTGAAGACCTCCTTCATGTTGCCGCCCTTCTGCATGGAAATGACACGCAGGTGATCCTCCTCGTTCACCCACACAAGGAAGGTCTTGTTGTCATTGTGATAGATGCCTCTTGCGTCAGGCCAGTCGCGGGCCATGCCGGCAGACAACAGCAGTGGGGACACAGGCTTGTCAAACAGGAAGTGGTCAGCAATGAGCTGCTCCTGCTCCTTGTCACTCATGTCCTTCAGAGGGTAGTACTTGCCCTTGAACTCCCCATCCAGGCTTTTCAGAGCTGTGAGGGGAACAATGTGAACTTCAGTAAAAGCAGGCATGTTGCTTTGTAGATGTCAGTATACATGACGTGACTGAGACTCACCCTCAATGGACAGCTTTTCCACAGTTCTACGCTCACCACGGCTGTTGTGGGGCGGCAGGGTGAATCCCTTGATGCTACGGCCGGTACGCACACGGCTGCTCAGAACGTAGTTGGGGTCAAGGTCATCACCACCCTGCACACAGGTAAACATCAGCCATGGTAAGAGCAAAACAGCCATGATCATATAAGGAACTTTAGAGTACCTTCAGGTTCTCCCAGTTCAGGTCAGTCAAGTGCTTGTCAGTGGCCTTGTAACCACCGTGACGGTCAGAAATGATGGGGTCGAACAGCTCCTTGAAGACTTCGTAAGACTCCTCGTCACCAGCCACACAGCCGACAGTCATGATGAAGGGGTGGCCTTGAGTTGAGAACAAAAGGAAGTGATTTATACATCTTCAAGAACAAATAAAACATCACTTGTGGTATCTTTGAGAGATCAGCTGCTATGGGGGAATGTGTTCAAACATGTTCTGCTTACCAGGGTTGTCCACACCGGTCTGGATGCAGTCATCCAGGGTGAATCCACTGGGAGTTGACTTGCCCCTGAGTTTGGTGTAGATGTCCTTATTCAAGACCTTGGCCATGTGGTTGTTGTGCAGGGAAAGGTCAGGGAACTCCTCATCCAGACTGAATTTCATCTTGTAGTCGTTGTGGCAGTTCTTAGCCATGATTGCACTTTTACAATGATCTGCCACAAGACAAGAGTACGGCAAGTTGGCACCTACAATTTGCTTTTGAGACAAGGATAAGTCTACAACACCTCTATGGTGTAGCTTACTCTTTGGACAAAGGAATGAAGGGGAACCTGCTCGCTGATATTGATATTGTGAATTACGAACAGCTACCAATTTGCATTTAGTTAAGGATAAGCCACACTTGTTTCCAGAAAAAAAAATGCCAGCAGTTGCAGACACAGTTAATGTATACTATATTTCGTGCCACAAGTAAACTTCAATCTCTTAGTAACAAAATGTTGCTTTTTCTAACCAGCACCTCATATTTCTACATGGAGTGTTTGTTGCATAGCTTGCATGCTTATATGCATTAGACAGCAGGTGATATTTTTAGCATGGCTGGCAAACTCACTCACAGCAGATAGCATTCAACTCTCTAGTTTCTGATGGGGGTGGAGCATTTACACTGGCCCCATATAGTATTATGTCCACATCAATTTAGCTTTTGTGAAATCTAATTTCAAAATGTAATTCAAAATATAAAAAAACACGTTTAGGAGTAATAAATCATCCTGATCTATTTGTCCATATTCACAGATTTTGCATATAGTTGCATATAAAAAGAATTAAATGTCTGAGGCATTATAAATAGACTTGAGTAAAATGCATCAGCTATGAACCCCAGATGGCATGACCTTGCACTAAAGTACAACAGGTGTCAAACACACAGATCATTCCTGCCACAGACAGCATATCTACTCCAGACTGCTCTCTTATAGCTTCCCAATGCATTATGACTCTGAAGCTTATCAGGCAAGGACAAGCTTTCTGCAGACCTAGTTATGCTTCAAAAAGCAAAGCAGCTTAAAAAAATATGAACATTTTTAACATTCCAACAATCAAGATAAAGTAATTCCACAAGAATCCAGTGCATGAGGAACAGGAATGTGATTTGAATAATTTGAACCAAACTGAAAGCCCCAATTTATTGTGTTCTTTTTTTCTGAAGTTTATCGTGTTTAATCAAGTACCCCTTATTCCCACCCTTGTAAAATCTCTGAACCGTAACTTACTTTACCTGTATGGGAGAAAAGGTAACAGTCCTTGGGATCAGATCCTGTTCACCAAGCCAATGTAGGGGTTGCCCAACTTTGCAAGATGTCAGACCTTGGTTTATATACTTCAGTGTTTGTTGCCCATTGGCTGCCCAGCTCATGCAGGCTTTAACCTGATTGGACAGCTGCACTCCTTGATAGGGGTTTCAGGTTCTAAAAGGAAAGAAGCTGCATCACAACACCCGAGACGGGCAGACAGCTGTCCTCACCCCCTCACAGTGGCCTGTTCCCCCGTGTTATGAAATAAATTCGAAGGCACTGCAGAAGCACAAAAACATGGTTTATTTACTCATTTTAATGAATTATAATGGATTAGTTATAACTTACTGTTGTGTTTAGGCCTAAAACTGTCTTTGGTACTTAATCCGTTTTCCGAAGGAAATTGTGAATTTTTTTTTAACAAAACCCACTAAAATGAATCATAATATTCATTGTTGCTGTGAATGTACGAGTTAAAATAGCCTTATGGTATTTGCACTTTTATAAAATACTGTTTACTTATGAAAAAGTCTACATTAATGATTGTTCTCATTAAAATAGTAGTTGGCCCTGTATTCATCCATGTCTTGTAATATATACTTAGAGAACGTAAGAGAAGGCATCATGTGTCCCTTGAGGTGAAGACAGTCTGTACTGTACACACTAGTGTTCTCAGTGTCCAGTTAGTGAGCTCTACTGCTTAAAACCTTTGCATGCAATATACAAACTGTGATTATGGCATTATTTTAAAGACTTATTGACTGGTCTCAATAGAATATGTGTAGACAACATTTTTGTAAAAACTCTAAGTTATCTTTTTCTCAATATTGCTATTATTGCACTAAGTTGTTATGTACTGTATGTAAATATTCTTATTGTAAAGTGACTGGGAAAGACTATTAAAATAAAACTACTACTACTTCATTGCAGTGAAGTCAGAAGGCAGCTGCATACAGAAACATCCACAGCCTGAAGTTGTTGGAACAAACCAGAAAACACTCTGGAGTTTGTGTAAGTAAAACTCCAGTGTGCATCCATTGGTTCATTAGTGGTTCCCACCCTGGTAAATGCTTTAAGGGCACATGACTGAGCATATGACATATGGGCAGAAAGTTTAGGAACCCTGTGGAGAAAAAAAAAAAAAAACTCTATAACATAAGTGAAGAGATGGGTTTGTGAAAGTGTGTAGATAGAAGAGGACAAAACTCAACCATCCCCCCTACGCTATTAATACCCAGTGTCCAGTTTCACAGTTGCACCCCTGCTATGTGTCCCAATGTGACAAAATTAGTTTAACCATTATCCCCTTCTTGCTTTTCTGCCAGATCTTATTTGTATCTAGACACCGATGTGATCTAAACATTTTGTTTTTACCTCAGGTTTACTTAATATGAAAATAAGCACAAAAAATATCAAAATGTTACGTCAAAAGTCTATATGACCAAATCTGTCCAATTTTAAAAAGCATTGAGTTTTGTCTGCTATAGTGCAGGAGAGCCTTTGGATTTGGTGGAGAAATGAAGGGTTAAAAGAGGAAAGGAAAAAACTCAAGCTCACAGTCTGCTCCAAAATTAGTAGCAGCCATGCATCCAACACCATAGCATGCCTAGCAGACAGAGAGGACAGTCACAGAACAGCGTTACCACCTGCCATGAGAGAGTGGGCATAACAGGGTGTGTGGGGGTCCCCATGAACAGAGAAAACCCCCTTATCTCATAACAGCATTCGCATATGTCTTTTAGGAAATTATAGGGGGTCGGGGTCGCTGTAAAATCTACATGCAGAGTATCATCTCTACATGCACTGTAAAACTGCATCTTGGTTGCAAACTTCTAGGGAAATGCTTGCAACATTTTTAGAAGGGTTAGAGTGATTTGACGTAGAGGACCTTCTAAACATTAGGCCTAGGGTTCTCCACAGCTTTTTGGACTGAAGGTATGCATAAGGGTTATAAAGGCACCTTCTTTTGACCCCATGCGTAGGGCACGACCTCTGAAAGGTCTGTGTCAAAAATATAGCCACACTTAACAAGCTTGGTAAACTTTAGTCTTAAATTAGAAATTGTTCTGAAAACAACTGTTCTTTTTTATCTGTGACTATAAAAGATAATGAACCTCATTGATAATAAATGCCTTGCAAATTTTAGTTTGTTGCACTTGTCAATACCTGTTTGCACATTGTTATATAACTCAGTCAGCTGATTACCGTGAGATATATTTAGCCGAATGTGTATGATGGTCTCTTGCCATTCCATAGCTGTTGTATTTCAGGATTGTACGATGCACATGCTTTCAAACTCAATTACATGTGAAATTCATATTCAAATTCTGTTTGGTCACCACTTCAGGTTTGAAAAGTTAACAGTTTAACCCAGCCAACCCAACATTCGAATTAGCAGACAGCAACAAGCTGCTGGAGCCCAGGCAGATGTAATGAGAGACGTAATTGAGCCACAGTCTGGTATTAACAGACAGCAAGTTTTATTCCAATTGATCTTACATAAGTAGCAGAGGTGGGACGTGTGTCCCATGACCCCATGACCAAGGTGCTGGACTGATGCAGATAAGACCTTTATATATTTCACTTTCTACAAACAGGCAAAAAAATGGTGTCCCATGACTTTTTTTGTTGTTGCTAAAAAACACATCAAATTAAGCAAGCTAGTTTTAAACACGTCTGTACTGTAAAATGGTGATTTTGGCCCGGCTTGACTTTCTTGACTGTATCCAACAATCAAAATCATGCAACAATCTCATCATTTTGATATAATTCATTAACATTATAGTGAATTAATTGTCATAAAACATTTGTAATTATTAACTCATTTCAATGACCAAAAGCATAGCTGTTTTCTATCCTGTTAAAACATGATTTTCCCCATTTGGATCCCTTCTAACGCATGGTGGGAAGACAAGTAATTAATCTCATAACATTTTATAAATTTTTACACAGTCTGTAGTGTTGAGTGCATTCGGCAATCTCAACCATTCAACCCACTTTATTGAAATAAAAAAGGATCAAACTAATTTTTTCTTTAATTACAGGAAATCAGTTTATCATAAAAGTTCAAGTATCAATAACTACAAACTCAAATTTGGCCCCAAAGTAGCTTAATTTATGTTTATCTGACTTTGGGGGTCAGATAAACCTGATCTCAATGTAATCGTAATCAATCGTTATCAAAATGCATTTATGCACATAAGATGCAACTATGATGCTCCACATGTGGTGTGTTTTTCTAGTGCAGCAGTGATCACATGGTTTAGCACAAAGGTGCCAGATATGTTCTTGCTTTGCTTTTACTGTCAGTGTAGCTCATAGTTTTGAGAGTATTTTGTGCACCTTCATGCACATCCGCTGCAATCTCTTCCGTTGAAATCAGAGTTGGTCAACTGGCTCACAGGCACTAAATTAGTGCTAGGTTGCAAGGTTGTCTCTTTCCCCATGCCATCTCGCCAGATTGAATTGCACTGACTCAGTTATGAGTCCCTCCGTTTGTCCGTCCCTCCCTCTGCCTATCCACTGACCTCTGCCCCCAGAATCTAGAGTGACCATAAACAAAATGTATTTATACATGTGAAATGCATTTTCGATGTCCCGCACGTGTTATGTTTTTCTAGTACAGCAGTACGGGTCTGTAACTCTTTTTGAAAATAAACATTGCTGGATAGCATCGAGTCACATGGTTTAGCGCTAATGTGCCAGATATGTTCTCGCTTTGCTTTTACTGTCAGTGAAAAGGTCATTGAGCATTTGATTCATGTACTGATACTTTGGCTCTGTATAGCATTACATCTCCCACATCTATACAATCAATCCATAAACTTACCCACAGATACCCATCGACTTGTACCAGTACATGAGCTGTTACAGAACTCCTCCTTGAAAGCACAGCTATAACAGCAGAATCACCTGAGGTGTGGAGGGGCTTCACGCAGACATCTTCATTGCATTCTCTGTGCTTAGCACTGCTCTCCATAACCTGTAGACAAAAGCTTCATTCAATCGAAACTTCTCATTCTAAAACAAATACATAGCGCCTCATTCTTAGGAAACATCTGCACAGTTTGTGTCCTCATGACTGACTATTGGTCAAATTAAAAGAAACTGTACTATTAGTCACATTAATTGATATTTTTATTGCAAAATAAATTTCAGACATTTTTAAATGTTAATTTTTCATTGCAATATCAGCCAATTTGTATATCTGTATTCATTATCATTATATTTGAATTTATTATAAAGAATTATAAAAAAAAATCTATTATATTTATTTATATGTAGATTTCTTTTCTAAAATTGTTTATGCATTTTTTTGCATCCCTGTTGCACTCTGACAGTTCTTTAAAAATAATGGTTTCTTCATATTTGTCTCAAGTACTCAAGTTGACTAAATCAACTCTTTTATGAGGAGGTGTCTTGCAGTTGAGCAGTACAAAAACTGTGAATATATTATATTGTATATTATTATTAATATTATATTTTATTAATAGATAATAATATAATATAAATGTTAAGTTTTTCCTGTCACATTTCCCCTGCACATTTCCAAGTGCACCTGTCCCTCATCAGTTTGCCAATCAAACCCACTATAAAGCACACACACAGTTTCTGTCTGGCCTCGACTACAGACTATCACTTACCTCGATACCTTGTGAAACATATCTGTGATTCCACAATCTCCAACGTTAATCTCCAAGTCGTCTACTGGTATTCCTCTCCGTGATCCTCGTCTCGTCTGCTCCCTTGTGTATGTGTGTGCAAATTATCTCCTGCCTAAGAAAACCACAGTTACTCTATCATTCGGTCTTTCAATCCTCTGTTCTACCATCACTCCTCACTTGCCGTGATCCTGATGCCTTTATAAATAAACTTACCATTGTGTTCTCAAGTTCTACCTCTCTCTTTCCTGTGCCTGTGTATATCCTGACAATAATATTACACGTTATTATTAATCATTTTATATATTATTACACATAAATGTGAATATAAAAATAATATTCTATGTTGTATAGAGCTGTTTTTACAGCCATAAGATATGAGTAGCTGGCCATTACACACAAAATGTTTTCAGAGAAAAATCATTGGTTATTTTCCCCCCAATAATGTGCCATTTATTAGCCACTGTGAAACTAAATGACATCAGAATTATCAATGATCTATTCAATTGTAAAAAAAAAAATTAGTAACAATACATCCCTACTGCTACTTTGTAAGTCTATAACTACATATTTCTGTTTGGAGGTAATAGAATTGTAATTGTTTGTTCATGTTGTTGGGGAATAATATTTGGAAAGGCATTGCTGAATTTGTTATATGTCTTGAATTTGCATTTTACTGACAATTTCAGACACTGTCTAGTGTCCTCACATCATTAAGACATAAAAGTGTGGTTGAGCTGACACAACAGAGTGAGCGGAGAGATAAAAATGAGTTTTAGTGGTTCTATTGACTTTGGCCTCATCAAATTTAGAGATATAGATTAGCTCTTTCCCCATTTGAGAACATTGCACTGCACTGGCCCAGCCTAGCTGCCCTTATTGGGAGTAGATTTGCCCCCAGCTCCTCTAGCAGCTGAACCATTAATCACTCCAGTCTCATATATCTGCCCACAGTTGCTCCATCGGCATCACGCTCCTTCCTCTTTACATCCCTCGACTCATTTTTCTTACTAAATCGCACTCTGGTTTTACTCTTTCCATGCAGCAAAGTGCTGCTATCAGCCTTTTTTCTTTGTCTTTCACATTCTGAATGAGTTGATCCCTCCCTTTCCTCACTCTCAACTCTGCACAGTCTTATTTTGATAAGTTCGTATGTTAAACTCAACTCGCTTCCAATATGCATCCTGATCTGTACGGTTCCTATCATTAAGTTAAGCCCGTCTGATGGGTCCGAGGCTAATGCTGCTTATTTTACACACCCAGACAACACCCCCACCCTCTTACCCCAACTCACCCTAAGCGGCTTTATTGAAACTTTGCCAATGTGGCGTCACAGAAAGACTATGCATGTCCAGTTTGTTTAGACTGATTTGTGACTGTGTGATGTAACAAATAGATTTACACAGGCATTTACTTTGTAAGCATTGTTTTATGTTTTTGTTGCCAAGCATTGAGGGAAAAAGCAACTCTACCTCGACGGCTTGTCATCATCAATATTTATCATTATTATATAGGCCTACCTATAGTTTTTGTTTAGTTTTTATATTTTGTTATTTTCACCAGTGGGCTGCCTCACTAATGTTGTCATTAACAAACCAATCAAATCGATCTAATTAAACATTACTTGCAATGTGAGGCTTTGGAATCATAACTGAAATATTTACGTACACTGACTCGTTAAATTTACAGTACTAAAAACTGGCAGATGTGGTTCACACACAAAAAAAAAAACGAAATGTAACACAAAATATGAATAGGCTATACATTACTGATAACAAAAATATAATAAAACGAGATTTAAATAAAATATGCTGCTGCTGCTCAGTCAGACGCAGTTCAGAGTGTCACAGATAGGTGGCCTCGCTCTGTGTGGTCACGCGCAGCCGCCGTACATGGTGTGAACTGACGGATCAGGTAAGCACTGTTAATTCAGCCTGTCTGCGACGCAACAACAGGTAAATGAATGACCGCGACGGAGGCTGTACTCATTTATCGCCACAACATCGAGGAAATAAAGATGTGATGTGGAATATTTTAGTCGGAATTGTCTGGCTGTAAAGTTGGGACGCGTCGCGGACACTTGTCCGAGTTATTGCAGGTAAATAAATATCAGCTGTTGACTTGACGCTCACTGACCGATAGTCTCTTTTAATGAGCTGGGAAAATAAACAGCTTTACTGTGCGGTTTAATAGACTGTTACACTCTCGTTATATATACTAGGTAGGCAGGCTACATATATATCTTATATGTGTATATATATATATTTAATTTATATAGACTATTTAAATATAAATATACTTAGTAATACTATAGTATTCAAAAGTCAAATCCAATAGATACAATTTTTGTCATTATTTGCCCAACCTCCTGTCAATCCAAACTGGTATGATGTTCTTTCTTCCATGATATTTTAGCCATTCTTTTCACTACACTGAAAGTAAACAATGATTGGGTTTGTCAACCTCTAAAATGACAAAATATGACTCTTGTTCTGTCTTCTGAAGCCATACAATAGCTTTTATAACAAACAGACTGAAATTTTGTTTAACTGAATAACTCGTTTGTTATTCGCTGTTATTCTGAATTAGATGACATGGAATATATAGCACACTAGTCATATGAACAAACATTATGACACTTATGATGGACTTGCATCCTTTTGGAGTCTTGAAACCTTGCAATAATAATTGCATGAGAAAGAGCGACCAGCACAATGTTCAAAATTTCTCTTTTTGTATTCCACAGTTTGAAATGACATGAGGGTGAATAAATAATGACACATATTTTGGAGGGGAATCATTTAAGTGTTGAACTGCATCATAAAATAGGGTATGCAATGTAATTTCAAACAAATCAGAACAAAAGAGCTTTTTCAACAGCTGAAAGTTTGCTGTTAGTCCACTCCACCCTTTAAACCTAATTTATCATTTATCATCGTTTTGTTATTTTCTCAATTAATCACCGTTAAAAGCATGTATCCCGTGTATGATGACCTCATCAGTCTGGCGTAAACATTATCTCAGGCCTTTCCCTCCCCAGAGGGATCTTTGTTCCTACATGTAAACTGATTCTTACCTAGTAACCCTTCTGCTTGTTTTCATCTTGTTGGGGAGGCAAAGAAGCTTCACTACACTACACTTCACTTCAGTCTTTTAAGGCTATAATGGGTCTCAGCTCTCATTCCCTTAAAACTAAAATAGGCCCAGTTGTATTCTTTGGTGCTTCCTGAAAAACATGTGTATTGCCCATCTGAACATATCACACATACAGTGCTGTTTTGCCTGTGCAGTTACTTTTAATTCTTTTCCCATCAGAGAATGCCTTTTTATTATGAAGCTTTTTCTTTCTTTGCTGCCTAAGGAGATTGTGAATTAAGGTCAGTTTCTGATATTCTATACTGTGTTTTATCCATGTAATGTTACCTGTGACCCTCAAATGCTTGTTTAGTAGTTGCTTGTGTCTACACATTTTTCAGACGATTTTCTGGCTGACAAATCACCTGTGATATTTCGTAGCAGTGTTTATTTATTTACAGTGTACATTTTAACAGTGATGTCTGCGTAAATGTATGTAGCCGAAGTAAGTGTAGCAGCCTCTATAAAATATGCTGTGGAAATACACTATAAAAGTATTTATTTTGACCTTCTGACTTGAAGTTGTAAAAAAGGGCACACAATTTACACACAAATGTAGATTAATAATTTGCGTGTACACCATTTGGATACTTCAAAAGTTAATGGTTGGGAAGTCTCTCATACTCACCGTGATCAAAAATACAGTAAAAAAAAAAGTAATATTGTGAAATATTATTACAATTTAAAATGATTGTTTTCTATTTGAATATATTTAAAAATCTAACTTATTCCTGTGATGGCAAAGCTGAATTTTCAGCATCATTACTCCAGTCTTCAGTGTCACATGATCCTTCAAAAATCATTCTAATACGCTTTTCTAATTATTATCAGTGTTAAAACGGCTTAATATTTTTGTGGAAACTGGGATGCAGGTTTTCATGATTTTTTGATTAATAGAAAGTTTAAAAGAACAGCATTTATTTGAAATAAAAATCGTTTGTATTTTAATGCATTCTTGCTGAATAAAAGTATTAATTTCTTAAAAAAAACATCTTTTGAACAGCAGTGTAAATGTGACCCTTCTCCTCATGTAAGAAAGTTTGAACTATTTGTTAATTTCCCCCCTTTAAATAATTTCCATCATTTTAGTAGGAAAGTTATAATGCATTTCTGCATACGAAAAGGTCCTTAGAATCATGCTCAATTTTCACAGTAAATGCACATTAATACCAAATACATATTTTCCTCTCCAGGTACTGAGGTCAGACATGTTGTCAGGGGAGGAAATCATATGCAGCACCCAGCAGGTCATCGCAGGGCTGGAAGCTTTGCGTGGAGAGAACCGCACGCTGCTGGACAGCCTGCAGGACACGCTCCAGAGCCAGAAGTCCAGCGAGAGCGGCAGTCTGGAGCAGGAGAAGACCAGCATCATTTTAGAGTCTCTGGAGAGGATTGAGCTGGGCCTAGGAGAGGCACAAGTGAGCGACGCAGTCATCTTCATTCATCTGTCACGCTAAGAGCATTTCCACTCACCCTTAGCTGTCTGTTTCCCGCTCATCCAGGTAATGATGGCGCTGTCAGCACACCTGGGCTCCTTGGAGGCAGAGAAGCAGAAGTTGCGTGCTCAGGTGCGGAGGTTGTGCCAGGAGAACCAGTGGCTGAGGGATGAGCTGGCCCGGGCCCAGCTGCAGCTACAGGAGCGGGAACAGGAAGTGGTTACTTTAGAGGAGCAGAACAGACACCTGCAGTTCATGAGCAGCATCCGCAAGTACGACCACGAAGAGCCGCCACTGGTAAGGGTTCATCTTCAAAACATTCATACAGTTAATATTAGGTTCTTAGGCTAAACATTTTGTTCCAGACTAGCTTTGTGGTTCTATTGTTGTGTGCTCAGTCATGTTTCCTGATAATAATTAAACAAACATTAATAAAACAATTCCCACCACAGTGTCATTTACACCACATCTCAAGTTGTATTTAATAGCATTCTGTGGTGGAAATTACTTTTTTAAATATTAAAGGCACACTATGCAAGATGTGTACCTTAATATAACAGCTTTGAAATCATTTCGATGGTAAACGAACTCAAATTAGGGCGAATCATCCCGATAGCAAAGCGGGGGGGACGCCGCTGACAAAACCAGCAATGCAGGTTTGAGAGGTCATCAAATCCTGACAAATCTCGCGAGAATCACGACTTGCTTTACAGCACAACGTCACATACATCATCAACATATGAAGCAGCCTCTATGGAAGACACTAGCATGCATTTCAGACGTTAATCATGGCAGAGTCGACGAAGAAAGCGCGGTCGGAAGAGTCAAGGAAAAGAAAACGACGGCTCTGCGTGAGTGGTATTTACGACAGTAACGTTAAATACAAGTACTCCACAGCGACTCTAGGGGTCGCTGTTTGAGAAAAACAGAAACTGCATAGTGTGCCTTTAATAAAATGGCAGACTCCTTTGTCTTGCTAAGCATTTTATGCATCTCAAATTACCACAATTAAATAATTTCACACTTCTTGAATAATTTGACAATTACAGATTGATTGGTAATGATAATAACAATATTCTGCTCACAAGTAATATTTATCTTTATTTTTTTATCTTTATCTTCACACATTACATCTCCTATTTCATCTTAGGCATATTTTTTATTTTTTATGTTGCGAATTAACCAGCACACAGCAGTGTAAGTGATATAAATTATATTTATTTGTATAGTTATGGTCACTTTTTGGGGGGATTATCAACAAATTATAGATTAAAAGATGATCAAAATTATCATTTTAAACATGTAATGTAATTCATATGTTTATGAGGGATTTTCATATTTTATCAAAATTCTGGGACAAGGGTTTGGGACAATGCTAAAACAAATAATATCCATATAAAAAGGCATTTGAAAAGTAGCAAATAATAAATGCATGGTATGACAAAGCACTGGTTACAAGTCAGTTTGGCCTTGCTATAACAAAAAGAAAAAGTTGAAATCTATTAGTTTTAGTAAAAATCAACCCCTGGGACATAAGTGTACCCAAAGTTAAAGAAACACGCAACTTTTTGACGAAGACCTCCATATAGGCAAAGATTGTTTCTGCATTTCTACTGTAATTATGACAGCTACTTTTTTGTTCACAAAAACTGAGGAGTATTGATGTATCGAATTGATTAGCCATGATTCTTTTTGTGATTTTAAGAACTGTATGTTCTTCAATAAGAAAAAAGAAATATGATTGCATTTTTCAACTTTTGAAAATCTAGTGTACATAACAGCACTTATTTATATACCTTTAAACATCTCGTCTAAATTAAATGTTTATTTTTACCAGAATAATAAGCATAAGATATACATTTGATGGCTCAATCAATAGATTCAAATCAAGTTGTATAATCCAGTATCTCAACTAGGTGCCTCAAGGTGACTTAAATGGTTAAAATAAAAGAAAGTTGTATTAATATTTTTTGGAAGTATTTTATAACTTTATAAGTGTGGTTTCTAGACCTGGAAAAGTGATTTTAAGAACTGCATGTTCTTCAATAAGAACAAATAAGAAAAAGAAATATGAATGTATATTACATCTTGCTTTGTTAGTTTTTTAGCATTTTAATTTCAATTAGAATTGGATGATTTTAACATTTTGATAATCATTTATTATTTGAAAGTGATTTTGGAAGTGTGCTGAAGCCCCCTTGTGGGCCCTGACACCATGGTTGAGAACCACTGGTCTAAAGGCTTTCCGAAATATATCATGACATGTTCATGTTTGTTTGTTACAGGAGGATAAAGATGCTTCTTCAGGGAAGGAATCCCTTGATGATCTCTTTCCTTCTGAAGAAGAGGAGCAATCACACAGTACATCATCCCTCACAGACCACAGCTGCTCCTTTACACATTTGTTTTCAGAGTTTATGCCATGTCAGCTGTTAGGTTAGAGTAAGCTAGGTTTAGTGTGGTGTTTGATTTCAAGCACAGTTAGGACGGTTTAGTAGAACCCTCACATTAAATTTAAACTTCTGAAAGATTGCCCTTTTTTATTTCGATAAGGGTAGAGGAAATTGAGAAATGTCACAATATGGATTTGAATATTGATCTCAGCGCAGCTCTTGTATTTGCAGTGTCTCGGCCACACAGTAGTGCCGCCGCCGCTGCCCAGCAGGGAGGATATGAGATCCCTGCCCGACTGCGAACGCTCCACAACCTGGTGATCCAGTACGCCTCTCAGGGCCGCTACGAGGTGGCCGTGCCACTCTGCAAGCAAGCTCTGGAGGACCTGGAGAAATCCTCGGGCCACAGCCACCCAGATGTTGCTACCATGCTCAATATCCTGGCTTTAGTGTACAGGTCAGTTATATGGAACATCAAATAATTATCATTTTACAGAATCAATATTAAGTTGTGTTTAAATGATAAGCTTATTAAATAATTATTATTAATATGTTGCTTTAAAGGGATCAGAACAAATACAAGGAAGCTGCCAATCTCCTGAATGATGCATTGGCCATCCGTGAGAAGACGTTAGGCATGGACCATCCAGCAGTATGTACTGTTTGATTTCTTTAGGAAGTCAAAAAATTCTTATTTCCCTTTCCTTGAATTTATGTGTTTGTGTTTGTAGGTGGCAGCTACTCTGAATAATCTGGCCGTGTTGTATGGAAAAAGGGGGAAGTACAAAGAGGCGGAGCCGCTGTGTAAAAGAGCTCTGGAGATCAGAGAAAAGGTACTGACATAATAGAGGAATGGTAATCCCACCTGTCAGATCATATCCACTTTTGAAAGAAAGGTTTGTACAGTTTGTACAAACATTTTTTTGTCTTTGAAGAACCAGGATTCCTATCTTGAAAATATCCTTTATCTTTATCCAGTAAATCAAGAACAACTGGAAAAGTCATGGGGCCTTTAAATATTGTTGTGGACATTGTGGGGCCTTGGAGTCAGAAAGGTTGAGAACCACTGGTCTAGTCTAAATATCTTGTCTATATTTGTCTGTTGACAGGTGCTTGGGATGGATCACCCCGATGTAGCCAAGCAGCTGAATAATTTAGCCCTCCTATGCCAGAATCAGGGCAAATACCAGGAGGTGGAGCAATACTATGAACGTGCCCTGCACATTTACCAGAGCCAGCTGGGCCCTGACGATGCCAATGTGGCCAAGACGAAGAACAACCTGGTGAGGATTGGAAATGAGTTATTTAATAACAATAGCAGTATTATATAATGCGTGTTAAATAACATACCGTTTCATGTGCTCCTCAGGCCTCCTGCTACCTCAAGCAGGGTAAATACAGGCAAGCTGAGGCTCTTTATAAAGAGATTCTGACTCGTGCTCATGAGAAGGAGTTCGGCTCAGTGGAAGGTGAAATTAATTTTACATCTGCCTCCAGATAATTATCTATGCACCGTAGTTTGGCCTATTAAACATACCTGTCCAATAGTAAATTAATATTTTCACCTCTATAAAGGGGACGAACGACCTGTTTGGATACATACAGAGGAAGGATGCTCTAGACAGGTATGTTTCCAATCCAAATATATGTTTTAAAAGGAGAAATAGCTTTTTCTTTGACATTTTCCTCTTTGTGTGTGTGTGTGTGTTTACTGTAGGATGGTCTAGGAAGTCTAAAGCGCAGCGGATCATTTACTAAGCTCCGGGAATCCATAAGACGAAGCAGCGAAAAACTTGTTCGGAAGTTGAAAGGAGTCGGAACACAAGAAACGACCCCTCGAGCTGCTGGGTAATGATATTCTGCTTTTTGTTCAGTTCTCATCACTTTTTATGTAGAACAGAGCAGAATTTTTTAACTACTACTCTATTTTTAAAAAGGATGAAGAGAGCCAATTCTCTCAATGTGCTTAATGTGGGTCTTAAAGAGAATCAAGAGGCTGCTATGGTAAGTGCTGAGTCTTTGCTTTCAAATTATAATTTTTTTATGTATTCAATGAATGTATTTTTTTTTTTAAAGTATTTACAAATATTTCACATATAATCCTCATATAGTTTTATCATACTTTTGGTTTTGGATTTGAACAGACCCCTAACCATAAATGTTCAACTGTTTTCCCACCGGGTGTATTTTGGACCTCAAATCTTGTTTAGGAGAGGTGCGCTAATACATTTAAACGTTTTTTGTAATAATTTTAATCATTACTCCAGTCTTCAGTGTCACATGATCCTTCAGAAATCATTCAAAATGTTGATTTGGTGCTCCAAAAACATTTCTTATTATTATCAATGTTGAAAACTGTTTTTCAGGGTTCTTTAAATAAATGAAAGTTCAAAAGAACATAATTTATTCATAGAAATCTTTTGTAAATGTCTTTACTGTCACTTGCTGAATAAAAGTATTTTCTTTAAAAAATAAAAAATAAAACATTTAGTGACCATAAAGTTTTGATTGATGAATGGAAGGGTATAATTTCACAAGAATTAGATCGAGATTGATTAACGCCTAGTTTTGTCTTTTCAGAAGCCCAAGAGGCTGACAGACACACGGGGTCTGAGTTCCAGCACGCAGAGTTTAGCCCGCCGCTCGTCTCTGGGTGGACACAGCTAACCTTACGCCACACATCAGGACACCTTGAAGAGATGTCAACATCTGAATGGTCTGTAATCACTGCAGAGATCGTATTTGATAATAATATGTGAGACAATGAATGCAGTCTGTCAAAGTGCTCCTGGGAAAAGGAAGCGCACTTTGGCTTTACAAAAAGCAGCTTTTTTTTACTTTGTTGAAATCAGTTTGATCTCTTGTGTTGTTGTTTTTTAAAGTCAGTTGCATTATAAAAAGTCACAGTGAATTTTAACTTATTGCATTCCAAAGCTAAGACCAGATTGAGGTTTTCCTAATAATACTATCCAATATTAATACATAATCATTCCTACAATTACTATAATTTTACCACAACCTTCAGCAGGATGCAGTTTTTTTGTTGCTTGGCAAAATTTTGCGGGCGAAATAGTCTTTTCAATAGGAATCCACATGATTGGGAGTTTTGTGCGAGAGCGAAAAAGTTCCCCATGCAAATTTTCCTCAAGTTGGATGTGCAATTTTGTCACATTGACCAACTTTCTGCCTGGTTTGAAAGTAACTTCTGTGTGAGCTGTGCTTCATGCATCATACACTATAGACAATTCATTTTTGCTCATGAAATTTCTCCAAAATTTCTTACTGTTACTCTTACAAAAACTTACTGTTTATTTAGAATAGTGTAGTATTATGTGAAATACATTCCATGTTCTCACACCATCATGCAGTGAAATTATAGTATTGGAATTGAACAATTTCAATTGCACATAAATCTCAAAATCGGATATAAATGCACTTAAAATTCCTAATTAAAGCTACATGTTACATTCCAAGATAAATGAAATGCATTGCTGAGGTAATGTAAAAAAAATTGTGGTACTTGTGCCTATAAAATATGGGACTTTTTATTTTTCAATTTCAAGCACATATTGTCGATATATGCTGTACTATTGTTTTAGTTTTAGCAATCATCACTATAGGAAGGATTTTATAAGAGCAGAACTTAAGGGTACTTTACAGTATATAACTTGAATCTAGTTTAGTGGAAGTTGTTATTGAGAGGTAAAGGCATTTGGACCTATAATTCAAAGAGTTGTTACATAATCTAAACAGTTGTACATGCTACATGGTTGAATGTTACATATGCACATATGAGCTTAGAGAGTATATTATTTATGTACACAATGTTGCTGATGAACCAAATAAAATTGTTCTACCTCTGTCTTAATCAAAATGTGTACTGTCTGATAAATAGGGGAATGACAGCTGATATGGCCCGAATCAATAGCTGGGGCCTCATTTCTCAAATGTGTGTACATGTGTTTCAGGGAAAAAAGTATGCCTCTCTTCCAGATGTGAAATTTATAAATCACAAATGATCTTGAAATTGTGTGCAGCTGAATGGTTTCAGATCTCCGCCTTATAAACGGCATCTAATTAATGTCTTTAACATATAAAAGAGCACCATTCAACATCCAAATCCTTTACTTGAGAATAGCAAGCGGCAAGAATTGCTTTGATTTCCAAACACCCGAGGTTCTCCGACTCTCTTCCATGAGGAAAAGCACATACGTCGTCTTAGAACCTGACAAATCTGTGCATACACCCGTTTTATAAATGAGGCCCCTGGTGATCTACAGTTGTGATTTAGTGTGCGTTTGTGCCCTCTACAGCTGCTTCTGAGACAGTATGTTGCACTTCAAACAATACAGAATGACACCGGTTAAAGAACAGCATTTATTAATGCTTCTTGGATTGTTGTAGAAAACACTTAAAAAAATACATACATATATACACATTTTCTCAGTTATGTTCCTTTCCGCTGTGAGAGACCTCAGGCTTGATGCGCAATCTGAGCAATTTTCTGGAGCATATCCTCAGACTGCAATTGTTCCAGGGTCAGCAGAGACAAACCCAACTGATCCTCCTGCCACACAAAGATTCTTATGAGAATTATGCACCTCACAAACTCATCCCAGCTAACGTATTGTTACGCTCTCACTTTTTGCATACACATGATTTCAGTTGCTTCTAAATTTAGAAAGAATATAAGTACAAACTTACTGAATGAAACCCACTAAACATGACAGGTTTAGATCATTGAATCGACGACCGTGGTCACCCATGATTTGACCGTACCTGTCTGAAGGGCTGTGCCATCTGTCGCAGAAAGTGTTTGGCTAACTGCACCGTCTCATCAATGGTCAGATTTAGGCTTCCATCTGTGAGGTGTTCCTGGATCCAGCGGGGCAGCTTTCCTCGCTTATCTGCTCGTGCGTAACGCTGAGGGGAAAAATAACAATTAAACGACAAAGAAAAGTTTGCATGCTTCTTTCCAAACAGTTTACTTACTTTATCTGCAAAGATCATCAGGCCATAGTCTGTTTTGCCTCGGATGACCCTACCCACACACTGAGCCGCATGCCGCATCGCATCAAACGTCAGGAAGTCATTTTCCCGGATTTGAAACTGCTCTCTGAGGTATTCCAACCGTGCCTGATTCAAGCAAACGGGTCATGGTTTTTATTAGTTACAGACAATATTAGAAATCATGATGTAGGAGCTCTACATACCTTGAGGATTCGGCTCTGAGTGTAAACATACGGCACTCCAAACATGATAACGGCACGACCAAAATGATGAACTGGGGGTTAAAAGGAAAAACTGATCAACAAAAGGTTTAACTTAATTTTATTAAAGAATTTGCGGATTAAAAACAAACAGCGCTAAATTGATAAAGGGACTAGTATCCACCAAAGTCAATCCCCTCGGACACTTTCCCTCTTGCCACGGAGAGCAGAATTGCTCCTCTGCCGTTCTCACAGGCCTGAAAGTGAAAGATAACAAAAGTGATTACATTATTACAGGACACTCAAAATAAAGTCAACATTACATAAGACGATTAAGGGAAATAGGATTAGGGAGCATTAAAAACCCAATGATTATTGACCTCCTGATACTTCTCCAGGGCCATGCTAGTCTCGGCTGCATCTTGGGTCTCTATGAAAATGAGCTTGTTCCTTTGGATGTTCTCAAGGATTCCCTACAAATCCAGCAAGTTAATTAGTTACGATTATAATAACAGCACTTTAAATGATCGGAGAAGGAATCAAGTTGCTTCTTTATACCTGTTCATACCAGGAGGCCACAATGTTCTCCATGTAAATGTAACTTGTGAAGAATGCAACAATTCCGTCAGGGACAACGGCGGACATTTCCAGCAGCAAGTTTCCATAGTTCCGGATCACAGCTATGGGATGTAGTAAATAAAATGGTTCTCTTTCAACAAGCACTACAAAATAAAGCCAATTTCACAAACAAAATTCACAAAACAACTTACCAAAATCTTCTCTGGTCTCAAACTTGGAGGTCATCGCTACCTGATCATTCCCTCGACCAACAATCTGGAAAAAAAAAAATGGGAAAAAAATTGTCTAGATTAAAAAATTCTAATACAGCTTAATGCAGTGGTTCTCAAACAGGGGGCCAGAGGATAACTTATAAGTATTTAAGTAATTATTAAGTAAGGGGGGGCTTGTCTTTGACATCCGTCTCATATATCTTCTTTCAAAACTTTAAATTAAATATGCAAATATTTGCACAATTGCACAAACAGTTTGGGGACATTGCCATAGTCATAACTCACAAGAGGGCACAGGCAGGTCCGTGCCAGGGTCATGGTGAAGGAAGCCACAGTCACTGGGCGGAAATCAAGGATGCGTGGGTAGATGTCCAGCGGAGAGAGCGTCTAATTCGGAGAGAGAATTAAAAATGATCCTAAATCCAAAAGTAGCTAACCCAGAATAGTGAAGTTTCTAAAATAAATAACTTCAGAAGATAATAACGGATGATGTGGAAGTGTAGGCTACTGAGGTTTGATGACAAGTGACACTTGGCCTGCACACTTTAAGGTGAAAGTGAAGTGTGTCTTACACAGATGGCATGAGTGTTACAGTGGGATTATAATGAAGAGATTAGTGGGTAGGGTGCGTGTAATCTAATATTCATGCAAAGATAGCGGCATATGGATTGAGGAGCACAGCTTACCCCTGATGTGATGATAACTGACTGAAAACGCCCAAACACTGGCTTTATGGCGATAGAGGGGTCCATACAACTGCAGAGAAAGGAAAAGTTAGTGATAATGCTAATAAACTGAAATGAATAGACATCTAATAGAAATGACAAATTGCAGAATGAATGCACCTGAAGTGAAGAACGGGATTCGCTATTGTTGGCGTTTTATCTTCAAAGGGTTCAATGATGATGGTGAAGCCTAAAAGAGAATTATTACTCATAAGAACTCACTTTTGAAGGAAAACATTAGTAGAGCAGCTTTCTGTTGGTCGCTGCGGTGTTAACTTTAAAGGAACCGTATGTAAGATTGTGGCCAAAACTGGTACTGCAATCACTTTCAAATTACTGTAGAGCGGTGTATCCCCTCCCCCTCCCCCCTGACTCGAGGTTGCCAGATAGGCTGGCATTTTTTATCCGACATGTTTGTAGCTGCAGCTGTGGTAACTAGAGCAGAGCTGGCAACCCGGATGCCGAAACACTACTGACTTTGTGATTGGTAGATAGGTGGAGGGTGGAGCATCAGGCCAAAACACAACATGACAACATCAACATCAGTTGAGGGCTGCAACTTCACTTTTAAATGACAATATCCTGGCTGGACTACTGTTGTCAGTGATATAAGTATTTGAAATGAACATGATTTCTTAATGTCTAGTGACATATCAGGGCCATTTTATGATTAATTGAAATACATTTCTTACATACGGTTCCTTTAACACTGCAAAATCTGCTAAATGTTCTGCCCTCACGCTAAATTCCTGATCACATGGATTCCAATTGGAGTGACTGGATTTCCATGTAAAGTTGCAGAACAAGGGTAAACAAGACTGCAACATCATGGTGGCAGGAGGGCAGGATGAGGCTTTCTTACCTTTGCTGTAGGTGCTGACAAGTGTGGCAAAGTGTGAGATCAGGGTAATGGCTGAGAAGTCAGCGATGTCTGCAATCTCCAGCGTCCTCAGCAGTGAGCGCAGCCTCTCGGCACAAAATCTGGAAGTGGATTAAATATACATTTAGGCTGGGGTGAATATGTGGCTTCGTTACTTAATAATGACCATCAGTACTATTTCCAGTACGGGGTGGCAGAAGAAACTGACTGTTTATTTTTCTCACCTCAGGGGTTTGCGGTCAATGCAGACCTTCTCGAAGATGTCTTTGAGGAACTGAGGAGCACTCTCCTGCACCACATGATGGATCCGCAAACGTGCCTTCAGGTACTCGAGGAAGCGCTTCATAAAGCCTACAAAGTGCTCTGCAGTGCGGATGCTGCCAGGAACAGCCTCTGTAGTGAGAGTCGCATGTGTCAAACATATCTGGACACTGAAGCCACACTTAAAAATGTATGAATGTCTTTACTTTATAAATCAAAATATGTAATTTAAAGAAATATAGCAATTTGAAGCAAAACATTTCACAAAAGAAGTCTGTTACGTTTCATTTGATAGGATAGATATTGTATTTTTATAATTCAAAATCAAGACAAAAAGTATCTAACTAAAAATATGGGACCAGCTGGTTGAAAGTCATCATCAAAATATGACATTTGTTCGCAGATGCAAATTGGTTTGATATATTGTATCTAATTCAATGACAGGCATCTTTTTAGTGTTTCCAAATACTTAGTGTGTCGTTGTAGATGATAAAAACTGACCTTGGAGGATTTCATCAGGCAAAACTGGATTGGACAGATAGATGTCAGTCTCTCGGGCAACATTTGCTTCTTTAAGACCCTCAACTAATCTCCTGTATTCTTCTCGAAGTTTGGCAGCATCTGTTTCCTTAATTCTTTAAAAGAACAAGCAGAATGCAGGAAATTATAGACATTACCCATGTAGTAATAAATAAGACACTCGTTAATTCACTCTCGCACTATTTTGTCATACTTGCTAATGGTGTTTTGCAGGGTTTCCACATTAGTCTGGCAGCGATCCAGCGTCCTCCTGGTGATGTTGACGCTCATGGAGTCAATACACACATTATCTAGAGGGAACAATATCAGCTTAAATAACCATGATCTGTCTGCATGATATGGATGACAGTGACAAGCACTGCAATTTGCTACTCACCGATGTTGTGAGCCTCGTCGAACACGACTACAGATTTCTTTGCGAGCTCTTTTGAGACCACGTCTGCAATTTTTGGATCTAGTAAGTAATGGTAGCTGTACACTACTATGTTTGCGTGAAGAATCTGAATGAAGAAACATATGAAAGCAACAATCAATTGCATGCATAAAAAAATAATAATACTACATCTAGCAAAGTACTCACTGCGTAACGCGCCAGGAAGTACGGACACCAGCCCTTTCTACGCCCTAAGTCCTTCAGATCGTCCAAGTTATATATACCAGGGGAAATGGGCACTTGTCTGCCAACTGAATCAAATTCCTGCATACAGGTATTCAATTTTAATAGTGTTGTTTTAATAGTGTTATTTTAATAGTGTTGTTTTAATAGTGTTATTTTAATAGTGTTATTTAAATGTTTTACTTCGATTACAAGAAAAAAAAAAGATTTAGAAAAGAAAAGAAAATAACTTTTCATTTTATTTAAATATAAAAGTAATTAAAGATTTTACAGTTCAAATTACAATTTGGAAACAAATATTTTTAAATAATTATAGTAAAATAATAATAATAATAAATATTTATTATTTCAAAACATTAAACATTTTTTTAAATATTTTTTTATAAAAAAAATTATAATCATGTAACATTTGATTTACATGGACTTATTTATTTCATACACTAGAATATAATAAAATATACTGTAATTCCCTGCATACACAAAACTGAGTGACTCATATGACACAAACTGTGGTAGGATTGTAAAGTAAAAAATAAATAAAGAGGCCAAATGCTACAGCATACACTTGAGAAATGCTTCATACCTCATAGAACTGGCAGACAGGTTGACTCGGGTTACTGTGATGCTGCGCTCGAATATACGAAGCTGTCAGACTGTGACACTTTCCATCTACTTCTTTTCCAAAACGCAGAGAGCTCACCTGTAATCACACATTCACTTCCACTTGAGTTCACCTGCACACACATTTTACTGAAGCTCATTTAGCAGCCTCTACCTCAGGATGAATGCACAGGTTTTTCCGTGAAGAAAGTGCCAGTGCGAGGAAGTCGTTTTTTGCTCCTGTTTGCTTTGTATAATAGTCCATTAGTTTCCTTAGCTCTTCCACAACCTGACAGGAGAAGAGAGGATGCAGAAAAGTCATACTTGATTAACTGATGAAAAGTAATTAAAATAGGATGAGTTTTTATGCAATGGGTTATAAACATGTATGTAAAGTCAGTTATTGATTACCTTTTCTATCTCTGGCACAGTGCGAGAGCAGTAGACAAGCTTGGTGACTTCTAAAGGGTAAGCCTGCAAGAGGGGAAAATATAAATTAAGATATGTGCAGAGTTATCTGTATTGTATAACACAGTCATTCAGAAATCACTCGCCTTCTGGTAAGCAACGATGAGGGAAAGAAGAGAAATAGTTTTTCCTGTTCCTGAGGGCATCTCGAGAACTCCGTGACCCTTTGCACACATAATAGAAGAGAGAAACAATTATAGATAGATAGACAAATACACATATTATACATATCTAAGTTTTTGAATGACTTTTAACTTTCACGAAGTCATTTAAACACCTCTGTTGGGAGACAAATGTAAAATGAACAAATTTGCCATGTAGCCTCTCAATTAATATAAGATTACAAAATTTTTTTTTTTATAATAATTCGAAAAGAAATAATTCTGTATAAAGTAAAAGAAGAAGCAGTTTAAAAAAGATTTTTATTTTATATTAAGTATAGCATGTAACATTGCATGAAATGTCATGTAAATTAATCATAATGTTACTGTATAATATATAAGACGAAATTGTCTCAATGGATGAATGGATTATAATATACCTTTGCATCCAGCGTCCTCTTCAGCTCAAGCATGTACGAGTATTGTTCGGGATAAATGTAGTCATACGGAAAATAGACTAATAGCCCGTCGATATTCAACCTAAAGGGATGAAAGGGAAATTAAGGGCAGAAAACTTCTGGTAAATAAACACTGGGTTTGGAGATTTGCAGCAATGCTCCTAACGTTAGTCCATATATTAAAGTGACGGTTTTACTCACTTCATGATAGCTGGTAGCTTTACAGCACTATACCACTTCTTGTAGTCAGTTTTCTTTAATTTCACACAATAATAAGTCTATATATAACTGTCACGCGTATATTACACAAATGACTACTATCGAGTTATACGGGCGTTCCTAGCAGCACGAAAAGCTGTCGCGATTAAAATGCGTAAGGTATTTTGCTTCTGTGATTGGTTGTTAGCTTGAAAACCCTCCCCCAGACTCTCATCTCATTGGATGATACGCATGTCAATTCAACTTTTTGGCGGAAGTACATCTAGAAGCATGGGGTTAGACCTAAATAATCAAAAAAGAGTCCGGAATAAACTTTCACTAGAAAAATAATATTCTGCCCGACTAGTTGTACTTTACTAGCATCAATTATTTTAAAGAATTTAGTGTAAATAATAAAAAATAAAATAATAATAATCATAATTTAATAAATAAATGTATTATAATAAATACTATATATATATATATATATATATATATATATATATATATATATAAAAATCATTAAATAATTAATATTTTGACCATAGAGTATATAATAAACATTAATACAATAATAAATACATGAAAAGATAAAATGAAAGAAAGTTTTTTTCAAACACCAGAGGCATATATTTATAATATATATATTTTATTTACATGAACATTTTTATTTAATATATTACAATGCAATAAAATATAATTTATACATTATATCCCAACAAAGATAAACCTTTACAAAGTGATTTCCTTTGTACTCATAGGCAGGGAAAAGGAGTATTTTAGATCACAGGCTAGACAGAATACAATGTTTTATCTGCATAATATGTTTACTCATATGGAAGTAAATCAAACATGCATTTTGGGCCATTCCTTGACAATATGCTCCTACTTTGCCTAAAAATGATACCTTCCTCAAAACTTAATGAAACTTTTTTGACAAGAAAAATGTACTATCTAGCCAAACTCCCAATTTCATTCCCTGCTAAATATAGCTTAATAAGTAACAGCAAATATAAAAAATGAACAAACTGTAAGTGCTTGAATTTTTTACATCTCCAGATAGGTCAGAATGACCAAAACCCAGGAAAACACTGCTCTTGTAATGTTATCTATTAACACTGTTGTGTAATGACCTGATCACCTTATGGAAATTAATTGATCGATTGATCATTGTATTTTTTAAAAAATGACAGCATCACAGAGTTTTCACAATTATTGCCTATTTGTGATAATTACATGTGGCTAAAAATGTGCCATAACTCTGCAGCATCTGTGGCACAACCAGCTATTGCTCTTTAATCCTAATTCTTTCATTGTCCTCTGAAACAGGCATAATAAGATGGCATGGGTGAGCTGACACTTATCATAGTTTCTGAAGTGAATCCCCTCATATCTCATGTCTCTCCTCCACAGTCTTATAACGGTCCATGATGCTAAGAACATCATCCAAAATGGATGGTCCCAGGTCCAGGTCCAAACCCATTAGGGACTCTGAGCGTGACATGCTGGGTGAGATAGCCGGAGACTCACAGTGTTCGTTCCGCAGGTCCTCATTACTGAGCCCTGCATCAGAGTCCAGACTCAAGCCTCGTTTCGGATCCAGAGGACCACAGCCTTCCGACATGGAGTCGTCCGAGGAGGCCTCTGACAAGTAGCCCGTGGAAGGCACCAGGTGTGGCAGGACTGGGATCGAGGCGGAGAGAGTGGGGTCACGGCAGGGATCCCTGCACTTCCCAATCCCTTCCTCACACACAGACATGGAGCGCTGCTGCTGTGGACTGTGATGCTGATGAACAGGATTCGACTGCTCGTCTAAATGCAGACGGGGGGGTTTAGGAGGAGGCTGCACTGGCGCGATAAACACCGGCATGGAGATTGTGGTTTTGAGGAGAGAGTTGTGATGATAATTATGACTGCGATGGTAAGTGTGGCTCTTGCTGTTCACATCGCAGATCTCATCCATTCTTCTGTCCATGCTGTGAGAACGAGAGTTGGGCGGTTGACTGAGGGCAGGAAGCATGTCAAGTTTGCCTTGTAAGAATCCCACATCGCCAAACATGCCCCCCTCTCCCTCAGGCCCGACATGAGCACTGTGACGCACATCACCCAGCGGCGGGCTTATCATGTCGCTTGAAAGAACGTCCCGTATTTTCAACTTCTTGCCTCGCTTTGGTGTAGATGTCTTTAAGTACATGGGTGTCTTGGCTGGCATTCTGTTTCCCAGTATTCGGTGTGAAACGTCTGTATTTGTAGCAGAAATGAAGAGGAACCTAGTCCTCAGTCTGATATTAGCTCTTTCATACGTTTTGATTGGTCGGTCACCTTTATCTCACTTTTAAATCCCAAAATGGCAACTGGAAGCGACGTCCTTTATGTCTTATGTAAACTCTTCAGCAGCTCCTGGAATTTATCATCACAACAGCAGATCTGAGGAACAAAAAAGGAGAAGAAAGATTTACAACCTGTGAAAATCAAGAGTGTGTTGTAGAACTAAAAATACAAACACACACACACACACAGAAAGAGAGAGAGAGAGAAAGAGAAAAGCACATTTATTTATTGTGCAATTTGAACAAAAAAGAAAATGGCTGTTTTTCTTCTCCCCTGAGCGGTGATTTATATTTTTTCTCTCTAGTCTTTGCAGCTACTTACCTATAAATTACAAACCCTCAGAAATATCACTTCTTCCAAAACGTGTTGCAGGGATTTGTTGGATTTTTTGTAAGACAAAATAGCGAATACATTGTGTGCATGCATGCCTTTATGAGTATAATTGTGACTGCCCCAGAACATTATTGGCAGTAGAGAACGAGATTAGAAATCCCTAGTTTTTATTCCCCTTTGAACTCTAGCTATTACTGTAAATTACATCCACACTGACATATACCATTGTATTCAACATTTAAATGTAGTGTGAAGATTGCATAACCTTTGGAAATCACTGAATACAACAGACTAATAGCACAGTATTATTATTTACTTGAAGTATAAATATACTCTGTGTGTGTGTGTGTGTGTGTGTGTGTGTGTGTGTGTGTGTGTGTGTGTGTGTGTGTGTGTGTGTGTGTGTGTGTGTGTGTGTGTGTGTGTGTGTGTGTGTGTGTGTGTGTGTGTGTGTGTGTGTGTGTGTGTGTGTGTGTGTGTGTGTGTAAGGGAAAAGACAGAATCAAAGTGGTTATTTTTGCTAGCAGACTTAATTTAATTACGCCATTGCTGGCACTGCGGGCATTAAAACAAGCACATTTCTGTTATTGTTTCTCTATGAGAGCCATATGTTTTTACCATTTTAGACTATTCACAGCTTGTTGCTGAGATTTACTGGTGTGTGACGCAACTGTGAAAACATGTTTGTTAAAAGAAAGACAAATATATATATTGAATGTTTAAAAGTTGTGTGTTCTATCAATGGCGAGCAGAAGCATCACCTAATGTACATCTCTTAAATGACATCTGTCCTCGTGACCTTCAGAAAATCACTTGGACCAGTTACACTAACTCACCATTATGTAATGGCTAAACACTGTTAGTCCTTGAGATCAGCCAATTCCCGGATTTCCCTAGTAAACCACATGGTGTCATTGCTTTAACATAGCTGAGACTTCAGTCCACACCCACCATGGTGTTTAGAGAATGGCGGGGTTGGTTATTTATCAGTTTTTATATATATATATAGCTAGAAGCGTGGATATATAGCGTGGATGTGGATGACTAAAACCTTGTTTAAGTATTATAATTAAGGGCTTTTACAGTCACCAAGACCCTGATTTGTGCAATGAAAAAGCCAGTTTTAGATATAGGCCTACTGAAATTTACCTTAAACACACTGTGAACAGTGTTTTCATCACTATGAAATAATATGTGTGCTTATTACATCCATTACACTTACAATAATGTCTGTCATGTCTACTTAAATTTATGAGTTTTAAGAGTTTTCAGTTCGGTCATCAGAAATTAAATAAAAAATGTCCATAAACATTTAAGGAAGTAAACCTTTCAGTGTTAATGAGTTTATATAGATATATAGATAGGCCTATATAGTAGCCTACAAATGTAAATGGCAATGTATCAGATTCGACCAAGTATTCATATCCTGACACTGTAAATCTCAGCACTGACGTAGAGTTTGACAAGTTGATATTTAAATTACAGTATTCAAAACTTCATGTGAAAGTATCTGTACTTGCCTTTGATATTTGCGTTGAAACCCTCGTTTGTTCTGGTACTGATAGGTTATTCCGGGGTGTTAGTGGATAAGCTGCTCTCTGTGCGCGTTCTCGGTAGGGTTGCTATAAACCTCTTAAGTTCGCTGAAGCTGAAGCTGAGGGTGACGAGCTGCAGAAGGGCAGGGACGGGACGGGGGCGTGCGCTCATCATGCTCGTGAATGATGACATTTTTGTCAGAAGGAGGGGCCCTAAAGTGAGGGTATTTTTTACGGTAAAATATCTGTTCAAAGTTGTTAACAGGAAGTTTTGTCATTTAAAACTGACCGTTTCCTCAGTCAGTTATGTATTGCAATTAAAGGGACAGACCAGTCGTAAAAGCTTCAAAACGATTTTAAACCTTTTTTTTTTCAATCGTATGACTTTTGAAACTCTTATGACTTTTTGTCTTCTGTTAAACACAAAACATATTATTTAGTATAATGTCCACGCTGCTCTTTTACATATACAGTGAAAGTCAATGGTGACCAGGGAGGTCAAACACAAGTTTTAGTCAACAGCAACTTAACATAAACCTATCATATGACTTCGGTGTACCAGTAGTATTCTATTTTTATGATATTTTAATGTTTTTTGTTATCTTTTTTAAACTTGACATCCCTAGTCCCCATCCACTTTTGTAAGGCCTATATGGAAGACAGCAGCTCAAACATTCTGGTAAACTTATCCCTTGGATAAGTTATCCCTTATCCCTTGTTTTTTGAAGAACTAAAGTCAGATGGGTTTGGAATGACACGCCAATGAGTAAATGACGACAGAAGTTTCATGGTGAACTGTTCCTCTACCTTCAGGCCATTAAGCATTGCAAATGCTTAGCAATGTTTTTTCCCATGCTGATGCAGCATTGACTCATGGGATAGACAAGCCCTATCCTGTAGGTTTCATAAATAGTAAAAAATTATGCAAAGATTGCATAAGCAAAGAAACAATGTTGTAATATCCCTTTACTGGTAACTTCTAACCTTTTTCAAAAATAAATCTTGAACAAATTAATATACATGGAAATAGTAAAATAATCAAGAAAACGTTTATATTTTAATTGACAAGCATTAAATGTTAATCAAAGACTTAAAATTCAATAAAATATAAAAATGTTTGGCTTTAACTGGTTTTGTGTATTTTTTAAGTTAAAGGTATAGCGGAGGATCTTTCCAAATTTTAGATAAGACCCGCCCTCTCCACTTTTTGAAAAGTTTGATTGATTCACCAGAATGATTGACAATTAGGAGGACCAATAGTTTAGACTACCCACCAGGAAGTAAAACATCCTCTGCTATACCTTTAAATAGCCGACTGTAATGTGACCAAATCAATCTGGCTACAATACATTATACAAGTTAAAATAACTTTTAGGAATCAGGTCTTATAAAACGTTAACTCTATACTTTAACCGTTCAGATTTTTTTTTTTTTTAAATGGCATAATCGTGTGTCATGTTTCCAAAGAAATCAGATGAATCAGTTTGGTGTGTTTTTAGCTTGAAACAGCGATGCATTTCTGATTGAAGAATGTGACTGACTGCCAGATCATTATCTTCATTTGAAGATAAAAAAAAAATGCAGAGCACCTTAAAATATGCTGAAAACAGCAAAGAGAACCTACTTTATGTGGTTTAAATAGATTTTCTCCAAATTAGAAACATTTGTTTGACACAGTCTACGTAGTTTTATAGGACGATGGGCCAAGTTGATCTCAGACTACAAATATGCATACAAGGCCCTCTCAAACCATCCTTTAAAACGGGTCTCTGTTTTATGGCTCTGTGGGTTTAAGCTCCAGTTAATGTTAAAATCAATGACTACCTCTGGAATTATTATAATCAGACTTCCAACATTCACTGACATTTATAACTTTAACACACATTCAACACACCGCATTCTAACCCGTTTTTGCAATATAATAGTGTCAGTATAGCCTATTTAATGTGTTGGAATAAGTCTTCAGAGCTATTTCAACATCATTTCACCTTATGTATCATAGTGTTGACCCACTTGACTGAATACTATTCCATATAGTGTCTCATTATCTGTGTGAAAATGTTCCTTAGACTATGATTCAGTGACCTAGAAATTCCCCTTTCTCCTCTGACAGACCAAACTGTAATGGCATAAATACTTCTGTGATGTTTTGTGAAACTGGGGAGTCTTCAATAAGGTCACCTATATTCGTTACAGCACCAAATTATTAGATTACTGCAGAAACCATGTGAGGATTAAGACCGTCCTCCTCCACATATTCCTTGGAAGGTCCAGTGTCTGTTCTGGTTGAATTAATCAGTGGTTTAGCACTTGAGGGTTCAGTTACTGGTCAGCTCTGACGCAGAGGGCCAGGATGAACCCACGGGTCAACCAGCACCCCCTTCTGCGGGGCCCTTGCAAGTCGTCAATCCATCAAAGATGTTACTGTGTATATTGCATGAATGGGCATGGGGAATGCTGAACGAGAGACCGATTTTGCAGGACAATTGACTAGCATAGTGACCTTATAGTGGGAATTCTGGGAATTTCGAGATATGACATGTGGTTTGCATTAGTGCTCTGAGTGTTTTCACAGTGTTCAGCACACAGGCCTGTCAGAAGGCACACTGGGAGGATGACACACTAAGCTGAGATGGAAAAAGAGCTGTAATTCCACTATGAAATCACACTCAACAAATTGTGTCTTTTATTGATGTCTGGCATACTGATGTCTGGATATGCTTATTAGACTTTTTAGTGTATAATAATGCTTATTTTGTTCTATCTATAGAATAAATGACTTAACATTGTTATGTTGTACACTAAAAAACTATCGTGATTTTAACAGTAAAAGACTACGGTAAAATGCTACGGTGAAAAACTGTTAATTGGTTAACAGAAGGTTTCCGTACTATATGGTGAATAACTGTAATAGATCTAGCCGTACATTTAATGAAATGTAATTTTACAGTAAAATACCATTAAATGTACAGTTTTTGGAAGTAAAGAAGAACAAGTCATTGTATAATTTACAGTGAAAAAACGTAAATCGACACGTGCGTGACTGCGTGACACTTATGACATTTGATGTATTTTTGTTGAAATAACCGTTTCTTCGTTTTTTTAAATCAGTTATTACATCTAATGTTAAAGGACAAGTTCGGTATTTTACACTTAAAGCCCTGTTTACAGAAGCGAAATAAACCTAAAATTCTCGGGACAGCAGCATGTGTCCAAATTTTAATCTTAACCGTTCTATTTCATCAGATACGATCTGTAAACAGGGCTTTAAGTGTAAAATACCGAACTTGGCCTTTAAATTAATGTTTATTGCATTTTTTTATGTCATGTGTGTTACCATGATGGTGTTTAGTGTTTGTGTGAATGACAACAAGCACCTTCTATAAATTAGTATTAACCTTCTCAGCTTGGAGAAGTTGCTTGTGATGAGCTTTAATTCATCATGTGACTTTCTCATCACGACCAAGTTAATTCAATATTTTTTTCTGGCAACTAGGCTAAGGTTGCCGTTTTTTTTAACCGTAAATTTATCATAATTTGTTTAAGTGTATAGAGTCGATGGAGCTTGATAAAGCCTATTAATCACTGAACCGACAGATTAAACTGTAACTGGAGTTGGAAAGGTGAAAGAATTATTTTAAAATCCTGCATGCCATAAACACAAATGGACAGAATTTAACCAGTTTTTTTTTCTTTTCTTTTTTTTTCTTGTCACGCTACATGATTCCATTCATGGCCTATTCAGTCTCTGTTCCTCACAAGGACATATTGCTGCCAGTGTGGGCAGTGAATACAAAATAAGATAAGAAAACAATACAAAGTAAAGGGCTTAAATAAAACAATGAGTGACGAATAAAATATTTATATCTTTAGCTGAGTCTGAAATAGCTTAACACTTCAGTTGCATTGACATGTCACAAAACTTGGTGTGATTTACTACAGCAATCTAATGGGAGCAGACCTGGGAAAAGGCACAGCTCAGCAGGAAAAGAAATAAACAGACTGTATATGACCCATTTAGTGCAGATAGTTCCCAGAGGGCCGAGGGGCTGCTGTGGGAACTCAGTAGACTATGTTTGAATTCACTGCAGTAATTATCATTAAACAGCTCTTTCACACACAGACACACACGTAATGCATGTTGAGTTGAAACTGAAAGTTGCTTACTTGGTCTAAAAATATATGCATGAATTGTTTTGTTATTCAAGATGCCTTAGAAATAAAATTCATACAATGTCTTAAATGTGATTTTTGAATAAAAAAAATTTTCCCCACTTTTGACTAAATCAAAGATGGTGGTTTAAAAAAAAGAAAAAAAGTTTTTACCCGGATAATAAACAATTATTCTTTTGAAAAAAGCAGTGAAGAACTTTAATTTTGCCCACCCATTCAAAATCAGTGTGGCATATACGTCATGTAACAAGAAAACTGTTAAACACAGTGGACCCCTTTTAGACTCATGACTGGGTCATATATAAAAAAAAAAATAAAAAAACATATTTTGACCAAACATTTTGAACCTTAAGAAAATGTAATACTGACTAAAAACAAGTATATTATTAATGATGTGAAAATATTTTCACCTTGAAAATGATCAAAAAGGTTTGGATATTTATTAGTATTTTAGTACATTTTACTTGGTTACAGGACTTCACATTAAATCAACCAAACCAAAATGGACTTATACACCACAATCTTGCTGTGAAAAAAGCTTGGTCAAAAAAGTTGCAATGACTGCAGTCAAACTGCAGTTAAAGGACTTGGTGTACTCCATGCTATTTTTGTCACGACCCGAGTGTTATTTTACATAACAATCTATTTGAATATGTTTTTTCCCCTTCATCCACAGCAGTGGAATAGGAAGAAAGTGTTTGGAGTGAAAAGGAAGGCTCCACTCATTGACTGATTGAATTTCCCCATCTGTTTTTTCAAAAGGAAGCCAGTTTTGTTTTTGAGGTCTCTTAAGCAGACATCTCGTTCCTGCTCCAATGCCTGGCTCAGATCAGTCTTCCCAAGAAAAATGAGCACTGGTTGGAATTCCTCAAAGAGGGCAGGAAATAGGGTGGAGGGACCAAAGAGAAGGTTGTAGTTGTGACCACATGGGAATCGCAAACATGACGGCTGTAGAAATTTGGCATGATGTTTAGTGCGACTTAATCTACTAAACAGTTCTAGATTGGCAGCAGGGCTTCCAGTTAAAGTAAAACTAAAAATAGGCTCACAGTAAAAAAAAAAATTATCAGTAGTCTCTGATTTATTTTTTCCACATAAATCATTTAATTGTGAGGTCTTATTAGCTGTGAATTAAATAGCAGACCTTTACTTTTAATTGTATTGAATGCCCTATATATTTAGCAGTTTGAAATTAAATCATAAAACAACATTTTATACAAGAAATTAAAACTACTTGTATAATCCTTTTTGGTAAATATGAGGGACACTATATTTACTTAAAGGGATACTCCACTTTAAAATGAAAATTCTGTCATCATATACTCACCCTCATGTTGTTTCAAACCTGTATGAATTTATTTCTTCTGCTGAACAGAAAGGAAGATATTTAGAAGAATGTCAGTAACCAGACAGTTTCTGGTCCCATTGACTTCCATAGTATTTTTTTTTTTTTTTTTACTATGGAAGTCAATGAGACCAAAAACTGTCTGGTTACTGACATTCTTCTAAATATCTTCCTTTCTGTTCAGCAGAAGAAAGAAATTCATACAGGTTTGAAACAACATGAGGGTGAGTATATGATGACAGAATTTTCATTTTAAAGTGGAGTATCCCTTTAAGCCTATTCTTAATTTAGTTGTTGCCTTAAGAGGATTAGTGACACACACAAAAAATGCCAATGCATCATTTAACTATTCTATTTTCGATCAGTGTTGATGGTACATCCGTGACAAGAAGCTGTAGTTTTGTTCTGAGAAAAACTTTGCATTCAGTTTAAAACAAAGGAGCTGGGCTAAAATAAGCTACTTTATAAGAACATTACGCAAATTTAGCCTCTGTTTAATCAAGGCCTGTTTCCCCTGCCAAAGAAAATCAACACTCTTACCACTCCAGTTATAAAAACAGCAGGGTGTGGTGGTACCCTGTATAGAAATGTGTTTACAACAGACTAAATGTAAAAAATAGTCAAATAGGATCTTTTCTGGGGTTTCTCATTTAGGGAGGTTCGACCTAACAGCAAATGACAGCGTTGAGACTATAAACAAACGAACTCCATTTTACAGTTTTTCTCAGTTGCTTTGGTGCATTTCTCAGATCAGAAATGAAATTCTTAAAACTACTTGTTCAACCTCCACATCATAGTCACTTGTGCACATCATAAAAGCAGTTTCTCATTCTTTTGAACAAGTTGCGATTGCTTTGGTAAATTCATGCAATTGATTATGTACAATTGTCTGCGGTTTCCTACATTATCAGTTGCTAATGCCATGTTGCTCAAAATGTATTAAAGGCACATTATGCAAGATTTGTACCTTAATATAACAGCTTCAAAATAATTTTGATGGTAAACGAATGGCAGAGTCAATGAAGAAAACTAAAAAAGCGCGGTTGGAAGAGTGCAGAGACGGCTCTGCGTGGGTGGTATTACGACAGTAACGTTAAATACAAGTACTCCACAACGACTCTAGGGGTCGCTGTTTGAGAAAAATGGAAACTGCATAGTATGCCTTTAAATAATTCTCTGTGCAATAGTCTTACCCCTCAAAACATCTAGTCCAGGCATTCTCAACCCTGGTCCTGGAGGGCCACTGTCCTGCAGAGTTTAGGTCCAACCTTGATCAAACACACCTGAGCCAGCTAATTAAGCTAATTAAGCCTTTCAGGATTACTGGAAAGCTAAAGGCAGGTGAGTTTGATCAAGGTTGGACCTAAACTCTGCAGGACAGTGGCCCTCCAGGACCAGGGTTGAGAATGCCTGATCTAGTCATTAGTTCATCGTATAAGTCATTAAATGCAAAATGGTTGAACTAGTTGTCATAAACTGTCAAGCATATTTTTATACACATTTCTATTAGACTTTTTGTAAATGTACCATGAATTGATTAATTGTGAAGGTGAATCTTGACTTTCACTAATGAAGAGAATGTAGATCAACCAATGAGAAACCAGTTCTCTGAAATAGCTCAAAGTTGCATCTTATGAACCTTCAATTGGCATATACAGTGCTGCATGCAAAAGCAAAGTTCTGCCTAAGGGGTCTTTCCTGCGTTTGCCTTTCTAATGTTGTATTCTCGCCTTTGTGCCCCTATTTCTTTTTCTTTTCTATATCACAATAATATTGTAATGTTTTTTTTCCTGTCAGACCACTAGTAAAAGTGTTACTGTGAATCCTATCCAGTCTCTTTCAATCAATAACTCACGTACAGTAGTGTGTACATTTGAAATGGATAAATGGCATACAGAAGAAGCGCAGCTTTGTACATTTCAATACAGTAACTGTCATACAAACTGTTGCCATAGTTTACATCAGGTAATAATAACAGAGTGCAGTGTTTTATTGACAACATGACTAAGCATTTTGACTATCTTGTTTGTGAACAAATGACACAAGATCTTTTCATTCTGATGTCACTGATATGTTCATTGACATGAATACTTACTTATGAGAGATGAACTAAAGATTATAAAGGTAACCTACATGGCAATTAAAGGGATAGTTCATCCAAAAAGAACAATTCTGTCATTGTTTACGCATCCACATGTCATTCTCATATGGCTTTAGTTCTTCTTCTGTGGAACATAGAACATTATTATTTATTTATTACAAAATTATAGTCAAAACCAATATTATGGTCACCAAAACGGTTTGGTTACCAATGTTGTTCTTCTTTTTGTGTTAAGCAGAGGAAAGTAAGTCTTGACTTGAGGGTGAGTGAATGATATCAGAATTATAATTTTTTGCCTATACCTTTTTAAAGCATGCCAACAGTCAGAGCTAGGAATGTTGAAGACCTGGAATCTAGAGGAAATGAGTCATATGCTCACACACAGAAAGAATCATGATACAACCACCACCGATTCACCCATTGTTTGAGGTCCTGCTAGGTTTCAATCTGGTATTGCCTTTATTAAATACTTCACAATTTCACCTACAATGAATGGTTACAAAATGGTTACCTTTTGTCAAATATGGACACTTTTCAATTTACAAAGCTGTCATTTTGCAGCGAGGCAACCCAAAAACAAAAACCCAGATACTTCAGAGCAGTCAATGAGACATGCCACGTTTCAGGGAAAGACCGACAGAGCTGTGAGAGGACAAAAGAAAGACATGATATATTTTCCCTCAACATCAGCTGTTGAGCAATTCAAGTTAATTTACAAACCAGATGCAAAGAATATGTACTATACACATGTATATATATATTTATATTTATATATATACACATTCATAAAATGGTTCAATTTGACAGCCATGTTACAAAGAAAGAAAAAAAATAGCAGACTGCTTAAGTATAAAAAATAAATAAAAATGATCTCACATGTGACAAACACGTACAACAGTAGGTCTGATCTGTGAAGTGGCATCGACAGACTTAACACGAATTTGAAACAATAGGAATATAAGGGGCATCCATACAGACATGAAAAAGGAGCTAACTAGTCTAAGCAGAAGAAATATAGATAAAATTTCTTAAAAGGATCTAAATCACTGGTGGGAAACAAATGGAAAGTGCCAATGAGCAACAGGAACTAGTTCAGTTCCACCTCAGGAGGCAGAGGGAGTGGCAGTAAATGAAGTCTCCCTGCTGCCAGGTGGAGCAAGTCAGTCGGCAAACTCAAGGAGGATGATGTGGTGGGGTTAATGGGTCATAATCCAACAAACCTGTTTGGTGTAGGCTGATGAAATTGTTTGTCTTTTACAATGCCAAAATTAATGTAATTCAGTGTCTCTTGATGTACACACCCATAGAGGTCCTTAAAATGACATTTATTTAAACGTTTCTTATTTGGTTTTTAAAATAGACATTTAGTTTTCATCTTTCCCTCACTAGTACAGACTTAATCCCTCCCAATCCCAACCGTCCAATAGAAATATATATGTGAATACTGTGGTGTGTAATCTGGCAGGGGTGAATCTTTATATATCAGGTATCAGTGAAGCCACACACCTAAAAGTCCTAAAGCAGCTCACAACAACATAGTAGAGTTCACTGGCAAAACGGTGACGCTGTGGGGTCAAAGCCTTTGAAAACGTCCTTTAGAGAGGCATTGTCCTGTTCAGCCGTGTCAGGCTGGGCGGGGCTATTGCCGCCAAACGGGCTGCCAGTGCCGCTCGGTTTGTTGGCCTGCTTTACCATGGAGAACAGTGTGGATACAGGTAGGTTGTGGACCCCCGCAGGCTGCTCCGCAGAACCAGTAGGGCCCTGACCAGCTGTGGTTGGACCACCTGTAGCAGGGGTCCCTGCAGCTGTCCCTGCATTGGGCGAAGGTGAAGGTTTGGGTCGAGGGCGATTGTAGCTGTTGTAGCGATCCGTAGTCTGCTCCGTCGAGCTCTTCTCTGGTTCCGGCTGGTCCAGTGCAGACTTACGCACAAACAGCGGCTCTTTAGATTTGGGCTTAGCTGAAGCTGCTGTACTTTCGCTTGACTTTGGTTCAGGGGGAGGGCTAGTGTTTCTAGCTGCCCCTGAACCCTCTGCCTTGTCTGAGCCCTGAGTCCGAGGATCATACAGACTGATGCCGCTCAGCACGCTGCTGCTGCTGCCACCACCACTACCTGCACCGCCAGCTCCCACGCCTCTAACCGACCCTCCTGCTGATAGCAGCCGAGGGTCATAGGGTGCGATGGTGGGGCTGGAGGAAGGTGGAGATAAAGAGGCAGCTGGGGGAGATCCTTGAGGAGCAGGTGGCTCAGAGGTGGACTTAAGGGCAGATTTCTGTGGCTGGAGTCGGGGGTCGGCAGGGGCTTTTCGTGCCATGCGAGGGTCAACAGGTTTCTCGGCAGAGATGGACGGAGGTGACGAGATTCCTGTAGAAGCACCTTGAGTGGGGCTGGATGAAGTGGCGTTGACAGTTTTGAGGATTCGGGAGAGCAGCTCAAAGTCTGGAAGGGTAGAGGAGGATTGATTCGATTGCTCAGCAGGAGGAGCAGTAGAAGGAAGAGAAGCGGAGTGGTGCTGGGGCTGGGTGCGAGACAGACGAGGATCTATAGCGGTAACTGGAGGGATGCCAGGGGGCAGTGGGAGCAAGTCTTGTTTGGGAATGGGGATAGGGATGAGGTCTTCAGGACTCCACAGCACCGCCTTAGAAAACGAAGGCTTGTTCAGGACTACATCCTTTTTGATGTGGCTGAACTGCTGTAGTTGGGAGCGGGGATCACGCAAAGCCATGCCCATTAAAGGGTCGAGAGGGATGGGCACAGGCTTGTCCCTCAGCATCCTCTCACCCTCCTCTTCCTCATTACTGGCTGGGGCGGTCAACGGAGGAGGTTTGTACACAAGCGGAGGTTCTGGTTTAGGGGCATGGGCGGCTGCATGCCGGGCAAGTCGGGGGTCTGAAGGGGTAGGAGATAGGGAAGATGAAGCACTGGTCTCGGGTGCCTGAGAGTCTGTGTTCCGGGACAGACGTGGGTCTCGTGCCAGCCGGGGGTCTGCTGGTCGGCTGGGTGGGAGTGGGGGCTGAGACTTTTGTAGACGAGGGTCACTTGGAGCTGCATCCTGCTTGGCAGGGCCTTGGGTCTGGGTTTGTTGGCGTAAAGTTTTGAGAATGGAAGTGACACTGCCACCACCATCTTCATCTTCACTGGAATACCAGTTTGCTGAATCTCCTGTAAGTAAAAGGAATTGATTTAGACCGATTTAGAGCGCAATCTAAAGGCTTGGAATTGCGTCCATTTTGGTTGCATATGCTCCCGAACTTTTACCTGTGTGACCTCAAAACATATTTGGGAGCATTTGTGCAAGTGCAAACAGTTGTTGGGCTGCAAAATGTTTTGTCATTTTTGCACAGCATGTGCCTGCTATGACCTGATACAGTGACCAGTCCACCGTTATATCACATAACCAATTAAACTTCATCTTTATGCTCTTAACTTTAAAGCAGCTAGCACACAAAATGTAAAGTGCTGAAGAGAGATGAAAAGAACACGGTTACATATCACATATCCAGCACTTGATTTGTCCTGGTTAACTACTTCACTAAAACGCTCCCACACTGTACTTTTCTTTCTTTCTTTCCTTCCTTCCTTTTGTTTTGTTTTTAATTCTCCTTTTTTAAATTGATCTCGGATCTGTTTTGCATCTATTGCAACTTAAAAAATTGGACCCTGCAACTGCGAGTTTAATGGGAGTCTGCAAAGTAGTGCCTGAGAAAAAAACATGAACATTTCCAACATTATGTTGGAAAACACTTTTATCAGAATGATCTGTATATTTTTAGTTAAGGACGTTAAGTTAGTTAGAAGTTTTTTAAGGATAAAAAAAATGATCTTACTTTACTAATGCTGTAAACTATATAGGGAGCCCTTACTTGCACATTACCATTATATCAATGGTTAACAACAGAGCCCACACTATTAGCCTAAATTCAGTTGCTATTTATTTTTAGATATGATTAAAAAAAAATTTATGCAAACACGTAAACTGCACATAAGGGAGTTGTGTAAGTCAGTATATGTTATTACTCCAATTCGTTGTTGAAATGTAATCATTTACACACTGGCTTTCATTTTCATGACAGACATTTTTAACATACATTAAATAATCAAGACATCACTAACAGATTAAGTAAAATATAATGAATATATAGGCTAATATAGTGCATATATTTAGCTAAAGAGTTCTCTAGCTGACTAACAAGCTGTGGACACTGAATGACTTGCCTGAGGTAATGTTACGTGGGATATTGTTTACAAGCTGTTTTACTGATGTCTTTCCGCCGTTGAAACACTGATTGAGCGATTACACGATATATAATACGTTTAAGTAAGGTACTGTTATCTTTCAACATACTTTCAGATCTTCATTCATATTTATTAGGAAGAGATGATCACGTTCACTCGCTCTCTGCGCGCTGCTGCTTTAACTGAGTGAGGAGCCTATATAGTCATCTGTCACGGCACATTAAAGAGCATCAAAACGGCATTTATTGTTTGAATTTCGTGACAAGATGGACATGAAAATGACACGCCGTTTCTATTCGAAAGTAACAAAACGCGGAGCTTATTGCAATTATTGGTGGTTAGGCTACAACGCCGTATTCATCATGTATACACAAGACACAAAAATTTGTGGGGTGAATACGTGGTACCGCTACACCTATAATTAATATTTGATCAAATGTCAAGGAAGAACAATTTGTTTTGTGACAACCTCAACAATGGACTAGGGGCTGGGCAGCAGAGGGCAGAGCAAGTTCGGTACGCTATGAGAGTATCGCGACACGTACCGTGGGTGGTGTATCGTGGTTTTACCCAGTGCTATCAAGTAAAAAAGTTCATTTTGAGCCCTAAATCTGATTTTCTTTTGCTGGTAGTCTCATCTGAAAACATCAGCCTCTGTTAGTTTCAGTAGTATTAATGCAAGAAAGCACCATCTAGTGGAGGGACAAGATATTTTGGTGGCAAGATTGCACAACTCCAGGCCAGAGGATGTTTACAGTATTATGATGTTCTGGGCAGGGTCAAGCTCTGCGCAGAGTCCTTGAGATGTTTCCTTCCCAGAAATAGCCTTGGCAAAATATACATTTGAAGTCAGCACTTTGAAAACCTCAGCTATTTGTATGACAACAATGTTATAATAATCAAAATGCTTTTTTGTAAAGTATTTTGGTAAAAAAGCTATGCATGTTGTTTCTATAGAAATATAAGTTATATGATTGTACTGCATACTGCCACCGCAAGAAATTAAGTTGTGCAGTAGTACCTTCATTCTCCCTCTCAGTTCCTCCTCCTTCAGCCAGCCTCTTGGCTCTCTCCTCATCTTCCTGCTGTTTCTGCTGGAGTCTCATAAAAAGCACACGCTGTGCTGGGGGCAGGAAATCTGGCACTGCCATCCCAGGCTGATTAGATGGGCCTACATTAGCTGCACCCTCTACATTTCCAGAGTTCTGGTTCCCAGGTGACTGATCATTGAAGTTTCCACCACCTACCCCTTGAAAGTTGTCACCTGTACCGGGAGGCAAAGAATGGGGCTGAATACTAATGTTTCATAAATAGAGCAGCATAGGACAATAAAGCAGCTCAACTGGTAGAGCATGGTGCTGGCCAAAACAAGGTCATATACTTATGGAATGCATATACTTTCATTTAAAATCAATTTGGATAAAAACATCTAACAAATGCTTAAATGCAACTGTGCTTTTGCATGCTCTGAATTTACAAAACCAAAGTTAAAATACCAAATGAACTCACCATCTCTTCCATCTATTGACATGACTTGCTGCTGCTGGTAGAAGTTATCATAGAAGTTGTTACCAGATGATCCACCACCTGGAGGCATCATCCCCGGGTTTGGTGGTCCTTCTCCCTGGCCAAAATTCGGCATCATTGGCGGTCCTGGTGGAGGGCCTTGATTCATGTTAGGTGGGCCCATAGGAGGCATATCATGAGGACCGCCTGGAATCATGTGTCCTGGTGGCGGGGCACCGGGAAAGCGAGGTGGAGGTGCACCTGGGGGACCTGCAGGAGGGCCCTGAGGTCCTGCAACACCTGCAGCAGCATTGCCAGGACCTGGTCCTCTGTAAAAGAGTGCATCTGTGTCAGTATATTCTGTATGCGGCAAGTAAGTAAACCAACATGATTTGATAGAAAGAAAAAGTCAGCTAACCTGACACCCAGTTTTTGTGCTAGCTGTCCTGTGGGCTTCACCACAATCTCAAACAAGGAGGGGATCTTCTTCCCAGCATTTCCTCCACAAGCAGGTGGTGGACCCATAGGAGGCGGAGGAGGACCGTTGGGGTTTAGAGGTCCTTGGAAGGTGCCTCCATCTGGGCAGGGAGGAGGGGGGCCTGGGCAGGGCCCAACTCCAGGACCAGGACCTGGGCCAGCACCAGGGCCTGGAGCTGGTGGACCACTTGGAGGGATATTTCCATGTGGGGCAACAGGCATTCCAAATTCCATAGGCGTGGAAGAATCCCCTGGAGAAGGTCTTGGTGGAGTTGGGAGAAGACCAACACCAGGGGGTGGTTTTGGAAGAGGGTTAATGCCTTGCTTTTTCAGTTCCTCAACCTCTTTCTCATCTTCTGCACCAGCTTCTGCATCCTCTGCCAGCATCTTCATCGGGAAAAAAAAGTGTGATGTTAGTCAGGGTGTACAGAAACAACAACAACTCTACAACTACATTTAAAATATCTGCGATGACCACCTTATCCAGCAGCTCTTGAGTATCTTCTGTTAGGGACTCATGAGAGAACATGCACTCTTCACCATTCACACAGTTCCCTGTGGTATGGAACAACTTGCAAGGGAAATCACGTGCAGTGGAGTCAAGGAGTTATTTTGACACGTGTGGAAACTCTTACTCTTTTCAGAGTGCAAGTCTTGATAGATAATAAAAGCTTATATGACAATACCAGCAAGTAAAATGACCAAAGGATATCATGCATGTAGGGACAGTTTTCTGCTCGTGCACAGAAACCAGTGATGTAAAACTTGCAGAGTTCTTTCTTCTTAGGCAGCTCAATGTCATGGCTGAAGTTACAGTGGTCACCCTGATGATAAATAGACAGCAATTAGTACAGAAATAACTATTATTGTCAACAAGTCATATGAGATTTTACATCATGTTATAAGTCAGACATAATTCATTTATTTAAACATACAAAACTTTTTAATACTCAGAAATAACAAGGACATCTAAACTGTGTTTCAACCAATTTTATCTGCAATATCTTCCAAAATTGGATTACTGTGCTTACCCAAGTACAGCGGCCCTCAATATAGTATTTACAGATGGCTTTCCCCTTCTTGTCCGGCCCATGTTTCTCCTGCTCATGTCTCCTCGGGCCTCCAGATCCATCCTAAAGCAGTCAGAGAACAATCAAGTCAGATGCTAATTTATGTTCTGCTGATTAAATATGAACCAAGTAGATCATCTGAAGAACTGTCTTACCCCCAAGTCCATTTCTCCATTGTTATCTTCATCAGGACCTTGGTCTCCTCCACGGCCCCTCCCTCGATTTCTCCCTCTGCCCCGGTTCATTCCTCGACCTCCTTTCCCTCTCCCGCGACCTCGTCCACCTTTCGCACCTGAAGAAAAAAAAAAAAAAATTGAAATGAAAAACACTCCAACATAATACAATGCTTTACCTCCACATCTGTTAGTCAAGCAGAACTCACCCCGCCCTCTGTCCTTCGATTTCCTGTACTGGTTTAGTTCTTTTGAATAGTCATCATAGTCATCCTCTCCCATGTTGTCATAGTCATCCTCTCCATACTGTCAAAGAAAACATGCATGCTTTAGGGGAAGTAAAAGACAAACTGACTGATCTAATGTGTATAGCTTGCCTTGTAATAATGACAGATTTTATAATCCGAGATATGGAATGTATGGGATATCTGACCCATCATGTGTTTTCCAGTTATCAATAGGGGTGTAACGGTTCACAAAATTCACGGTTCGGTTCGATACGATACACTTGTGTCTCGGTTCGGTACGTTTTCCATACAGCAAAAATAAATAAATGCCAGAGAAATTTCCTTGAATTAATTTTTTTTTATTATTGTTTTATTTATGAAAACTAACATCATAAAGTATGATTTTTTTTGGGTGTTTTTTTTTACAGAGCAATAATGGAGCTATGCTTAACTCTTCTTATGAGCATATAAAACAAAACAGCTCCTTGGACAAAATGAAATGTAATAAACAAATAAACAGTAGTAGGCTAGTTATAAACAAAGGTTTATTTTAGTTCAGATTAACATTTGAGGGCAGCAATTGTATTCATAATGTCAAAAATAAAACAGACGTAATGTTACTTGAAAGCATTATAGCCCTAGCCTAGAAATCTAGACGCACCCTAGCGGCAGCAAAATGTATTTTGCAGACAGGGCAGTCTAGCAACTCTCCATAGACTTTCGAGCTGCAAAAACCTAAATTGGGTCAGGCCAATCACGTCGTGTATAGAGTAGGCGGGGCGGGCTTAACATATGACGACAGATTTGCGATGGTTCCCTGGCTGCTACTTGAAAACAAAGAATGACGTCTGCTGCTGGCGAACATCTTTCGAATCGGCTTCGTCCGCGACTCTGGAGGACTTGGAGTTAAGTTTTTCTTTGAGAAAAGAGCAAAGAACGGCACTTAAGTCATTCTTAAAAAAAGGAAGATGTGTTCGTCGTTTTGCCGGCCAGATATGGCAAAAGTTGAATCTATCACTAGCTCCGCTGTTGGGAAAACGCTCTGGTTGGTTGAAGCGCTGTCCTATTGCGTGCAGAGGGAATTTGAAAGACAGCCGTTTATCCCGCCCCTCGGATTGAGCGTGTCTATATGGTGAGTTTCCAGACCAAACATCTTGATGTAGGTCTGGCTTGCCAGGCTATTATAGCCCACTATTCCTGACAAACTTCCATACCCTGTAGTTAGTGTTACTACAGTAAATCCATTCCACGGTGAATGTTGCTGATCTGTGGACACCGGCCAGTTCATTCATGGCACGATGTTTCTTCCTGGTTTCCACGTCAGCGCTGTTTGATCCGTTAATAACATAGAAATGTGCATGTTTCTCACTAGATCTCGCAGCGATGTTATTACTTCAGTGGCGAATTCTTTACTGGTCTGGATCTCTTAGCGCTGTGTGGTGTTGCTTGATCAGGCTCGTGCATAGGGCTCGCGAGTCCCGCTTCACAGGTCAAAACTGATAAACGGTCCACACAAACACAATAAGAGTAGCTCAGTTTCGTTCCTTACATTGCATTTGCCAGTTGATGTTGTGGTCGCGCCAGCCTCTATGAGCGCGCTTGCCACCCGCGACGCGCCTTCATTTGAAATAACGAAATTTTGGTCGGCAGAAAAAATGGTCCTGCGTACCGAAAACCGAACCGAAAGCCTCGTACCGAACGGTTCGATACGAATACGCGTATCGTTCCACCCCTAGTTATCAATGATTTTGGAAAAAGATTTTTCGATTTATACTCACATAAATGCAATTTTAGCCCATGAAATAATTTACAGCAGAGCTATATTCCCTATAGAAATGTAAGTTGTTGTTTTTTTCGTTTTTTTTTTCTTCCAGATTTTGTTAACTGTTAGTTTTTCTAGGCCTGGAAATCACAATATTAAAATTCCTTTATATGTTCATGTATATAAGAACACTGGATATGCGGTATGAGATTTGTTTGGTGTTTAAACTTGTGAATTATTACCCACCTCCATCTCGTCTCCATACATGCCATCACCATCATCATTCTCTCCTCCCATTTTGCCCCGTCCTCTTCCTCTGCTGCCTCCTCTCCCACCACGTCCTCTCATTCCTCCTCTGCCTCGACCTCTCTGGTTCTTCATGCGGTTTTTGCCACCTGTGTGACAGTAATAAGGGTCAGCGGATGTAATTACACAGACGCTGACACACTGGTGTGAATTCACACACTTTGAGCCAATTCACACACTCGAGAATGAAGTATGCAGACACTGAACATGTGATACTAGTTATAATTATGACACTGTAACTAAACGACAAACTCCACACGTCTACCTGCACATTATTATAAATAATGTATAGCACTTTTGTTGATATGATTTCAGCCAAAACCATATAAGCTAATTTATTTATCTTATTTTTAAATTAACATTCACCTCTGCCACGTGGACCCCCTCCAACCTCTTTGGCCTTACGGTACTGGTTTAATTCCTTGGTGAAATCATCATAGTCATCATCACCCACTTCCTCATCCTCTTCACCTTCATATGTTTCCTCCTCATAGTCATCATAGCCACCATAGCCCTGCTTGTCCATCTTCATGTAGTTGCCTTTCTTTGGGATGGGACCTCCATGAGCCGAGGAAGCAGGAGGGTAACCTCCTTGAGACTACAAAATATAGACTGGGATTAAAACCTAATCTGATTGGTTGGCCAGTCTAGGTAGTTGTTGTGTTATGAATGTTACTTTAAAATCATATATAAATGTTTTACTAATATAAATGTTACTTTAAATAGAACAAAAATTATGTTTTACTCACAGTGGGAGGATACTGAGGGCTGTATTCCCTGTACTTCCTCTTTTCACTGGGACTGTAATCTGAGTCATCACTGTAGTCTGAGTGGTCATCGCTGGAGGATGCGTGCCGCTGCATTACACACAAATACATTTGATAAGATGATACAGATGATATAGACTATCCACCACTAAAGCCCCTTTCACACAGCGCGATGATCCCGGCAAATTGCCGGGAAATTGCCAGAACGCCTTCTGTGTGAACGCAAACACAACCCAGCATTGATGCCGGGTTGGGGACCTAGTTACATTGCCATGTTCAGTCCCGGAACGCGCGCTGTGTGAACAAAAGCCGTAATAATGCCGTGTCGTAGTGATGACGCTGAAGCCGGGATCGTTCGCCAGCTAGTGAAATGGTACGTAATGCGCAAGTTTATGATCGAATCAGAGAAAAAAATGCACAAGCGTGGTTTCTCGAGAGAGAAATTGCAGCTCATAAGCAAACTTAAGACGCTGCTGAGACATTACAAGTCACATCGATGTCACGTGTCTTTACGGGATTCTTACGGGTTGTGCGTGAACCCGGAAAATCACTGGCAGTGTGAATGAACCAAAATCAAACGAACCCGGGTCAAATTATCCGTGTTTTTTCCGGAATCTCTGTGTGAAAGGGGCTTAAATGTTTGTGGTCAACATTTTTTTCAGCAAGGATACATTCAATTGATCAAATATGAAAAAAACATTTTTTTAAATGTGACTATACCAGCATTTCCCTCTAACATTTTGATCGCTGTTGAACAGATTCTTAAAGGGATGGTTCTGAGTAAAATCAACCTAGGGTCCTTTGCACCATGACCTCAAGCCAAACAGATTTAATTTCACAATCTATAGCTTCGGTTAAATACTAGTAGCCTATATGAAACATATAAGTTAAAATACATTAATGATTCGTTCTAACGTAATACAAACTTCTACAATAAAGTGATTTTGTATGATTTGTAACCAGGCACTAAAGCGATTACCCATAAAACGTGCTTTGAACCAATCGGATTGCTTGGGTCCTAAGCTCGGACTCATCTCTTCAGTAGGACTCATTTGTTCACCACACCGGCCAAAGAGTAGTCGCCCGTTTCACACATACTCCGTTTGCAGTGCGTATGCGGTGCGTGTTGCAGTGCAGGAGCAGCATGTGCTATAGTGCTCTATATTACGGAGTATGTGTGAAACGGGCCTTGCACACTGTCTCAGGCGTGGCTCGAGCCGCGCGGAAAGCGCGTGCATGCTAGAAATAGAACCGACGGTTATTTTTCACGCGACACGCAAGCGTGTTGGAAGCGTTTCCAGGCAAAATAGAATAGGAAAAGATGTTTGTATGTCATTTTGACATGAATACATATTAATAAATGACATTTTGATGTTTGAAAGTTTAGGTTTTGACATAAATGCAGATATAAATGTAATTAAAAAAAATATTAATGATTTTCAAATATTGCACCTGTCAATACAGAACGAAATATTCTGTAGTCTATGTTGCCGTCAATACTGCTGACATTGTCTTTGCTGCTATATGTTTAACATTAAGTATAGGCCTTCCCCAACTCTCTCCCCATATGTCGAATAGCCTATATCACCAATGAGGTTTATCATATGTCACCTATCAGCAGCAGCGCCACGTCAGACACGTTTCTGGTGTGCAAAGACAGAAAACACCACGCAGCTGACACGCAACAGAAACGCCACGCAGCCAGTGTGTCGCCGGCCTAACGTTACGTTTTGAGTGGATGGCGAGCGCGAGACACCGAAATGGACGCCAATAAGATTCTGAATGGAAAGTTTACTTTTAAAAAGTTGCCAAATGTTTCCATTGACAAGACCAAAGTGATCTGTGTGTTTTGTCGTTGTGAACTGAGCTATCATCGCAGCACGTCCAGTCTGGAATACCACTTGATGGCCAAGCACACAGCTGATGCGAATTCTCTGATGCGATTATTTGCTCCAAGTGAGAATGTTAGTGTGAAATTGAACACTACAGTATATGCCAATGTTGTTTTCAATAAAATAAAACAAACATTTGCACAAAGCAAGCCGATCCACTTTTCCATGTTGATAAGAGCATTAAAATGAGAAAGAAAAAAAAAGAATGGGACAAAAAGAAATCAAGGGACATTTAGAATAGATAAAAATTTGCGATTAATTGCGAGTTAACTACGGCATTAATGCGATTAATCGTTAATATTTTAATCGTTAGACAGCACTATTTAAAATATATTAAAATAGAAAAGTTGTTTTAAATTGTAATAAAATTTCACAGTATTACTGTTTTTATTGTATTTTGGTCAAATAAATGCAGTGCTTCTCTCAATATCAACACAAACACTTACCTTGTGCTTAGATTTACGCTTTTTCTTGGCCCTCCTTTTCTCTTTTTCACGCTCTCTCTCCCTCTTTCTCTTTTTCCTCCGCCGATGTGACTTTTCATCATCCGATTCACTGACATGGTGTTCTTTGCTGCGGCGAGGTTTATCCTGGGGATCAGCTCCCTCACCGCTGGGCACCTCTGCCTCTCCGCCATCATCCTCCAACTCGCCTTCTTCCAGTTCCCCTTCTTCTTGCCTGTTTGACATGGAAAACACAGCAAGAACATCACAACTCTGAACAGGACTACACAGGATATTATTTGTTTTTTTGACTCACTGCCATTTGAGAAATCTTGGTCTTTGATAACTGGTTGTTAGTTGCACAAAGGCTACTGTTGTCAAAAGCTGTGCAGAACAGAACATGAACTCGATTGATTGCTTTTTAGGTGGGCCTTCATTCTCAATTCTGACACGGCGACTTCTGCTGATCTGGCTATTAACAATTCACATGTCTTTACGGTGTAGATAACTAAGCAAATTGGGATGTCTTAACAGCATTTTATCTTCAAACTTTCAGGCAGTGAGGGTAGAGCTAAAGGGCAAGAGAGATCAACAGGACTGCCAATCTACAAACGTAATACTATAATTTAGTTGCTTCAAGCATCACACTAGTGGTGTCAAATGTTGACTGATTATTTGTCACATGCTGAGAACAACTCAGAGTCATTACAGAGCCGCTCTGTTTATAGAAGGTGTATACAAGTATATACAGGACACCTGGTGGTAAACACTCATTACATTCAGGCAGAACTGCCCTTTAAAACTAAGATAAGGAGTTGCCACATAAGACATAGAAGCATTGCATTGCTGCACTTTAAAATTGTGCATTGACAAAACATTATCACCTAACCACTCAACTTTGGCCTATAAAAACAACAGATCCCTGCAATTCAACTTCTGACAAGAGAATGTGTGATACCAGACGAACTGAAATGCAAAGCTGTGTGTGAGATACGATTCAAAAGATATTACCACAGAAGTTAAACCAGCTGCATAATGTACAAAAAAGCTTTACTTGCAACAATCAGTAGGCTAAGTGATGGCTATTTAATACTCTCAATCATCTTACAATCAGTATGAAGTCTACATGAAGGTCTTAATCCAACCATTCCTATAAACTTTATTAGAAGACAAAACTTATTCTACTGAACTTTAAATCCTCCAACTATGTGGATTTTTTTCAGGATTCTTCCAAAGCTCTTTTACAATTACAATAAAGAGACAAACTTCTTTTCTCAATGGACTGTGTACACAAGATCTGGCATTAAATTAGGCTAAACTCATGTCATCTGCTCCTCTGACCATGTAATGTCTTTAAAGCATTACAGAGGGAATCAACTGATGAATTATGACTGCATTAACTACAAATCCCTTCGTCTCTATCAATACAATCTCCACAAGCATTTATATCATGTTGTGAATAAAAATCTACAAGCTTCAGCAGTTATCTAACAGCTCTAGCGAGTCTCAGTGAGGGAAGACCTTTCACTCATGCTTGTTATTGAACATACTGAAGTGCCAAAAAAATATGGTCAGACAAAAACCAGGCCACACTTCTAACACCTTGCGAAAATAACTGCCGAAAGAAAGGATGCCAAAGTAACCAAGGAAGGGATTTGTTAGTCATTTAAAAGTGTTGCAAGAAAATCTTGGCAGATAGACAGCTTGAGAACTACCTCTAATTTTACAAAAGAAAAGTTACTAACAAACTTTGTTCACTAAGACTGTATAAGATACAATATCATGCAAAGACAAAACAAATGTGACTACATAATACTGGCCTTCATATTTCTGGTAATGAACTGAAAATACTTACTGCGAAATATTAAATTTATGCATAAATGATTTTCATGGAAGGTGAAAGGTTGCATTTGGGGCATTTGCAGACAATGGTGGTATGGTTAAGAACCTTTGTGTTTTGCTTCATGTTTTGGTAAGACCTTGAATGCTTCTGAGACATTGGACAAATCACTGGTTCATAAGGGATGCATGTGCACATAAAGCTAACTAGTTTACAACAAAACTAGAGTATGTTGAAACAGGAGCACCTTTTGTGGGACATTTAATAGATTTTTTACAATACGTTATAATATGATTTCTGTATCTGACGTGGAAGACGTCATTTTCGTTGTTAGTTCCTATCCAAATGTACTGTTACAAAAATGTATCATGTTAAATCAGTAAAATTTTAGAATAGACAAGAATAAAATAAAAGTCATTAAAAATAACTCTACTAACTAACGTTACTTACACTACAAGAACTTCATATTTGAAAATATAGTAGTGGTATAATTATATAGTGACTTTTAACGTTAAAATAAAAAATAACGTTATCAATAAATCTAAGTGCGTAGCTCGTGACACTTAGCACACAGGCTAAGTGCTAAACGGTGACAAATTAAAATCGCCTATCTTAAATAATGTTATTACATTAAGATAAACTGAATCGTACTGTATTCGATGGCTAATTAAATTAATTGAAAGAATGGTTAATCAAGCGGGCAAGTCATAATCCATGCTAGTCCGTGGCTATTCATTAGCTTCTGTTAGCCGTGTTGTTGTTGTATTTTACGTAGTCGTCGGCTAACTGTTAGCTTTAGCGTTGTCCGGGCCTCGCGATGGAAAAAGATACAAATTCCTTAATGCGTTACCAGGGATGAATTTTACCACTTATCCGCCACATTACGTACAATCTGCGTTCGTTATTAAGATTTTAATTGGATATTAATAACCAAGATCTTGTTTACTCGTTTTTTTTTTCTTTTGTCCGTCCGTTATTTATCTGTGATGAAAACATTAAGTTACTGGAGCAATGTTTTGGCGTAGTTGTGGCACGCTTGGTCTTCGATCACTTAAAAAGCTTCGAAAAGTGACGGAAAATGTAAATTTGATCATATTCTGAATGTTTTCCTGATTCGCTTGTGACCTTCCAGATTGCGCTGTTTAACGTTTCAAGATGGCGTTTCGTTACCTCTGTACGTTTCCCAGAAAAGGCGACTTTAATCCCTTTGAAAAAAAAAAAAGCAAATGCCCGTGCTTTTGTTTTTTGGAAAAAAGCAAAGGACAAATCAATAGTTGGATAGAAATATGATGATATTACTCGACCTTTCGTCAGTGAGAAGGCTGTTGTGTTCGTGGTTGGCTGTTGGGGAGTTTGGATGGACAGTCATGCTTTCCACAGCCATTTCCTCTAACGTACTACATTCAGTGCAAAAAATCAACTGTCTTATGCGTTACTTGACTTTGATCTACTTGTTGATTGGCTTTAGGAAGAGATTCAGTTCATAGTAGTCAATTCCCCACTAACAGTTTAAAAGAGAAACAGGTTGAAAACGTTCCTGAGGTTCTCCGTCCTACAGTTGCGATGTGAAATGAAACTCATTCACTTAAAATGGCGATGCTTCTTCTCCGAGGAGAAGGGGACGGGCTAATGTGACGTGACACGTGACGTCGTCTGTCACGGAAATTACCGATCGGGCCATGAAGAACAATACATTATTTTTGACCTGACCATTTCAATATTTTTTGTGACTCCAGATTATTCAATAATAATAAAAAATATTTTATAATATATTTCAGTTTCTTGATTGCATGCTTTTTTTTTTTCTTTTTTTTGTTGAATTTTAATAAAGATAGCCTATATTAATAGTATTACTAAAATGAATTATAGTAATAATAACAATAATTTAAATAAGTCATTCTGGCCTGGGGCTCCTTGGGAGTTTGGTTTGATGGTTACCATGGTTGTGATGTGAACCATTGCTTTAAATCGCCAGTAAACTTCAACACAGTAATTCTGATATGCCTATTAACTCTGAGACACGATCGACTGTTCCTGAAATATAAATTATGTATAGTCCAGAAAAAAAGGCTATGATGAATGTTCTGTAACATGAAATAGTATTGGCTTGGTGTAAAACTGATTTTATTTATTTATATATTTATTTGTTTGTTTGTTTGTTTGTTTGTTTGTTTGTCCTGCTTTTTAAAAGTTCCTGCCCTGGGAGCATTATTCTATATAACAGATATAAATCCAGATATATAACAGTCCATAAATAGATATATCCCACCCTTCATTAAACTATATTGTCTTGGATTAAATTATCAGTTTCTTATAGCCTAGACTAAAATATTTAATTGAATGTATATTGAGCATGCTCCTGGAAACGTATATTCCAATAAACATAATATTTAATCTCTCTAAAAGGTTAAGACTATTACTATTTTGTAGATTATACTGTTCAATTTTGTTTAAAACGAAAATCAAGTGAGTATGATCTTCATATAGGCTATATTGACTTTTAATAATTCTTTGACAATGTTTAAAAATAAAAAATACACTTTATTCTTTGAATTTCTAATGTGATTTATGAGTCAATGTTATAAAGAGACTTATGTTATATTTATATATAAGTAGATTATAACACAATGGTATTTGGATAAAACAAAAATGAGGAAACCATATTATTTCCTATTTCTATGGAGGACATGTTTTTTTTTTTAAACAAGTCAGGGATGTACACAGTGCACAGTAATTTAATTTGACTCCATAATAATTCAAACATATATTCAATACATTGTGTGATGTATTTAAAAGCTTTAGAGTGTATCCATGTCCATTGTTGATTGTTGTGCTCTGTATCTGGCGCTTTTGCCCAACTCATACGTCATCATTGTGCGCCTTTACGAGTATCTCTAAGCGGCACTTTTGTCCCATTGAATGGGCAGTGGAACAAACAGAGCGTAGAATATTCAAACTAATCTCTCAGTTAATTTCTTACAACTTATTATTAAAAACGGAAATATTTTGAAATGATTGATACCATCGAAAAAGAAGACAATATTATCAGCGAGGAGGAGGCTGCACAATATGATCGTCAGATTCGCCTCTGGGGTCTGGATGCTCAAAAGAGGTTTGTGGACAATTCGATAACGTACATAAAGAACAAACGTATTCATGTTATTATAAGATATTTTTTTTCGACTGTTTAAGAATAATTCTCTAGCAGAAATCATAAACATGATTTCAAACGTCTTTCACATTCGTGCTTTTTGTCTGAAACAAAAATAGTGTATTAGGGCCACCCCACGAATTCATTTTTGAGCTAGTTGTGCATAAATAGTAAACAATATAATGCAACATAATATATGACGTTTATATAAATGTTGCATTTTCAGACTTAGGGGATCACGTGTACTTCTTGTTGGACTCCGGGGACTTGGAGCAGAAGTAGCAAAGAACCTTATTTTGGCTGGAGTCAAAGGACTGACTCTCCTGGACCATGAGCAGGTATTAATTAGACTGACTTAAAGGGATAGTTCACGTCATTATGTCATCATTCTCTCACCTTCTTATTCATATTCTTCCAAATCTGACTTTTTTTCCACTGTGGAACAGAAAAGGAGATGTAAGGCAAAATGACAAGAAGTCTTCATACTTGTTTATTGTATGGAAAAGACATGCAATAAAATTGAATGGTGACTGAGGCTCATAACGGCACCTTAATAGCTACCTAACTAAGTGGTATTTTCAATGACTTCCATTAATCAGGTGACAGAGGAGTCCAGACGTGCTCAGTTCTTGATTCCTGTGGATGCAGATGGAAAAAACCAGGCTCGGGCCTCTCTGGAGAGAGCTCAGTTCCTCAACCCAATGGTGGAAGTGAAGGCAGACACCGATCCAGTGGAGAGCAAGCCGGATGACTTTTTCTTCCAGTTTGATGCGGTGAGTGCCAGAATCTGTAGACTTGACATACCTAAAGCACACAAAAGACAGACAGACAGACAGACAATCTTTTATTATATTCTAAACTACTATTTGATTATTGGTCATCAAACAAATATTTAAGAGACAAAAGATCATTGCAAATAAAATAGAATAAAATCATGCAAAACAGCATTGGACCCAATTTGTTATGCAACTTTACAGCACATATTACAATATATCTTTTTGTACAATAATTATATAATTATACAATAATGTAATAATTCTATGGAAAGTTTGATGGACAGGAACTGTCTTTTTGACTTGCTGTAATTTTAAGATGGATCAGGTGTGATTATGTTTTATTTATTTATTGAAATTTAATAAGAACAAAACGTACATAACAAGAGTACATATAACTAAACATGTCAGGGGTAAGAAAAATACAAAAAATAAGAGAAAGGCATTTTACAGAAAATAACTGTAGCCTACCTATTAAACAGCTGTATAGTTTTCCTTGCTTTAAGTTTTTACTTTTTGATATTGTTTCCAAAGATATTTTAACATCAAAATTCAAATTTTTTATCATTCCATTTGACTTTATGAATATAGTAATGTGCAGTTATAATAATTAATTCAAATATAAACATACACTTTTTTTTTTTATCACCATCAGGATCAGGTGTGATTGAGGTTCATCAATGATAGATTGTTTTCCTTTGTGCCTTTCATGTCCACTAGATGTCACTATACACAATTGATCATATTTGTTTAGGCTGGTTATATCTTCTTCTTTCCCTTATTTTCCCCTTAACCTCAGCGTGAACCCATCTATGAACAGCCTGCGTCAGATCTAGGCACAGACTTTTATCTGAGTTTGGTCTTTTCCAAGCGTGTGCTCTTTTCCAAGCAAATGATATGTTCCAGGCCATTCTATAAATCGGGACTCTGTTGTTGGCTGTGGAAGATGCAGTCAGCATACATACCTTGTTCAAAGCACAGACAGTCAGTCTTTCATCTTCTCTCTTTCTGGGAGCTGTCTGAACTGTCCCTCTGGGAGTGCTAGTGAGAGTTCAGGAGGAGGGGGAAGAGATGGTGGGACACAGACAGAGGAGGGAGGGGGGGTTAACATCATCTATTCTCTTTCATCTGCTTCTCTTGATATTTCGTTGAGAAGTGCACAGAAAACATTGCGTGTGTATGTCTTTGTCTTCTCTTGTTTATGTGTGGTCTTTTTTTAACATGCGATTTCCTAATAAACAACGCATGATGTTGTTTAGTAAAGAGATAGCCAACAATACACTGAATTAATTCATTGTCAGGACCTGTGCATACATGAAAAGATAATTTGAGACAACACGTACTAGAAGGTTTTGTGCAACAAGTACAAAGCATTGCTATTGCAGGTGTTGATTTTCAGAATCACAAATAAGTGATTTATATCTATGGAGGCCCGTTTCTGCTACTTAAGAAAAAACATCATACTCATATTGATGATATAAAAAATGATGATACTAAGTCATAAGGGTGTCATGTCATAATTATGATGAAGTTGCATACTTTTTTTAGTCAGTTAGTTATAACTTTTAAAATTATGATGTCATAATTTCACATTTTTATCTCAATTACGAATAATAATTTTCATAATTAATTTTGGCTTGACTTAGCATGCCATCCTTTAGCCCTTATGTAATAATTTTGACTTTTTATCTCAAACTTAGTATGCCATATATTCCACTTTTTATCTTTTATTCTCTTTATTTTTGAGGACCAGCTGTGTGCCTCCAGGAACATTAAGGTCTTCTGTGGAGACGTGTTTGGCTACCATGTATACATGTTCTCAGACCCTGAAAAGCGCTATATAAATGTAACATTATTAATTATAAATTATTTCCAAAAGCATGATTTATTTTCTTATGTAGTGGAAATGCATAACATCAAAGACATGACATGATAAGGAAAATAAAATAATAATTCTTTCTGTAATCATTTACTCACTCTCATGTTGTTCCAAACCTGCATGACTTACTTTCTTCTGTAGAACACACAAGAAGAAAATAATGTACTGTTCATCCTTTTCCATAATTACATTTATAGTCACATGACCTTTTATAGCTTCAAAAGTAATGCAAAAGTGCATAGAAGTTGTCCATAAAACGTAGATTTCAGTCTGTTCCTCACACAAAGCCATCATAGAATATAGTCATAGACCACTTTTATGATACTTTTATTTGATTTACTTTTTTACTTACATTTTTTATAGTAGGCTAGGTTTACATAAGAAGTAGTTCAAAGTGGCCTGGCTGGGGTGTACGGTTTGAAGGACTGAAGGTAGTGGAGGACTAAAGCCCAAAACATAAACTGAATTAAAGATTTGACCTCATGTAATCCCAAGTTACAGCTATTTAGCGGAGGAATATGGTTGATGCTGGTAGCTCTGATTGATATTCCATCCATTGTGGCATGATTAGTTTCTTCTTTGCATCCTCTAGAGGTCACTGCTTGATAAAGATGTGTTCTTTGGAGTCGTCTGGCTCGCTGCCTGGAGGCACATAATGCTCACAGGAAGAATGTGTCAAAAGACAATGTCTCGCCACATGTTTCATAATGTCCCAGATGAACTTAAACAGTAGTGAAGGTGTTACTCCTAAGGGCACTACTTCATTGCAACAGTATTTCTGAGAAGTGTTGTTGATATCCAGGTGTGGATTGTGTAACCTTTGGACATCTTTTCAAAAGGCCTGCTTAGATAATCAGTTCATTTCAGGTGTACTTTAAGTTATGAAGTGACAAATGGTGTTCTGACAAGGGAAGTAAACAACCAAAATAAATAGTAAACAAACCCAATTCAGCAGATAAAGTGATGATTCAGCTGTCCTTCAAGATACACCCAGTTAACGCATCGTGGCACATGCCATTGGTATATCAGATGGGTATTAATACGCCACCCCATTCTTATCTCAAACCCAAAATGGGGGGTGTGAGAGGTTTGGGACCTTGGATAAGAGTGCTAATGTTCTGGTCAGTTGTCGGTCATTGCCAAACTTTTGTTCCTCCAATTTCTGTTAGCAAGATGCGTTTTGAGGATGCATCAATGTCACTGGTTTGAAAACAACCACATAATAATGCATCTTGTTTTGTTCAGATTTGTCTGACCAGGTGCTCCAAAGACCTCATGGTGCGAGTGGACCAACTGTGTGCCTCCAGGAACATTAAGGTCTTCTGTGGAGACGTGTTTGGCTATCATGGATACATGTTCTCCGACCTCGGCCAGGAGCATCACTATGTAGAGTAAGTCATGAAACATATATGAAAAGTGTCTGTGTGTAAAAAAAATAAATAAATTGTGTTCCTATTCAAACTTGCCAGAGAAAAGCTGAAAGTGGTGAAAGGGTCTAATGAGGCCAATGACGGTCCTGAGGCAAAGAAACCGAAGGTCGACCCCAATGAGACTACAATGGTGAAAAAGGTTGGTGTGTTGGTAGATTTGATGTCTGTAAACTATGTTTTTTCAGTTTTCACTCACGTCCTTTCCTAAGTTAAATGAATGTTTTAACTTTTCCCCTCAATCTCTCTTTATGTAGACTGCTAGTTTCTGCTCTCTCAAAGAAGCCCTGGAGGTTGACTGGACGAATGAGAAAGCCAAAAGCAACCTAAAGCGCATTCCTCCAGACTACTTTCTTCTGCAAGGTACACCTTCAGATTATTTAAATATATTCAAAATTCAATTAATCAGATAAAATGAATGGGAAAATAGGTGTTTCCTTCCTAAATTGTGGAATTTACTAATTGATCTTCAGGTTTATTGTCCATACTATATTCCAGACTATCTTTAGACAACTGTAGGATAGAAATGATTTGGAAAATCCCATACATATATGTAACTGTTCAAAGGTTTGGGGCCAGGAAGATTTTTTTTAATTTTTGAGAGAAGTTTCTCATGCTCATCAAGGCTGCATTTAAAAAAAAATAATATTACAATAATATTGTGAAATATTATAATTTAAAAATAAGTGTTTTCTATTTGAATATATTTTAAAATGTAATTTATTCCTGTGATGGCAAAGCTACATTTTCATTATCATTACTCCAGTCTTCAGTGTCACATGATCCTTCAGAAATCATTCTAATATGATGATTTGGAGCTCTATATTATATTATATTATATTATATTATATTATATTATATTATATTATATTATATTATATTATATTATATTATATTATATTATATTATATTATATTGCTTTGCTGACCACTTGTGATGGTATCACCTGAGATGGATACCAGGTGCAAACAGGGCCTTAAGTGGTTCAGTTTGTTTAGGCGACTGAACACATTGCAGTTTCTTCCTGCAGTCTGTTGCACACCGTTATCAGGGGGAGGGCCTGTTGATCTGTGTAATTATTGTCAACAATTCTCTTTTTATACTAGCGCTCACCTGGTGTCCTCACTGAGACTGGCTCATTTTCCATCACAGGCTGTCCATGGCCAGTCATGTGCAGTGGCTCTCAAAAACAAAACATGCCACCTCCGCACCTCTCTATCATTATAACAGACTCTGACTACACCTCCGCCCCTCCCTCTAGTACATCTAGTATTACATTTATGGAAAAAATAACACTTCCTATTTGTGCACTGAAGCAAGACTTTAAATACATTTCTGTGCTCAAAAATACCACACATCAGTTCAAACAGCTTTTGAGGAAGAGCCGTTTCCTCTGTCTTAACTCACTGATTTATTTGAGGTTTTATCACCCCAGTGGTGCGACTATTACATCAATGATTTTTTTTTTCCTAACCCTCAGATGTTTTCACAATCTGGAGAAAATTCTATAAAGAAATTCAGATATGAAACCTGAAATTGTATATATGTGCCAGATAGAGTGAGATAACATGAATGAGTGGGTGCGTGTTTCTTTGATGTATGTGTGTGTGCTTCGCTGCCAGGTGGAAATGCAGTGGGCTGAGGTTCTTTGTGTTGTAGTTGGTGGGCAGTCAAAAAGGGGAAGTGATACTTTGGAAAATAGCCTAAAGGGGCTGAATGCCTTTTCACATGCTGCACAAATCTTCAAACTCCTCTTTCCTTTACTCGTCCTCTTTTAATGTGGAAAACCCACTCTTTCCCCTCTCAGTTTCTCTTACTTCCTCCAACAGTGCTTCTGAAGTTTCGCACAGATAAAGGTCGTGATCCTCAACCAGACAGCTTTGGTGAGGACTCTCACCTGCTCTTGCAAATCCGCGATGATGTTCTCGAGACCATGGGCCTGAGCTCGGAGCTGCTCCCCAACACCTTTGTCAGGTATTTACTGACCCAGAAACTTGGTGTTCACATTAAGTTTCTCCAACATCTTTTTTTTCCTACCAACCAAGGATGTGCAAATCTAGTAGGTGAACGACTAGTTGACCAAGATAGTTAAGTCTGGTTTCAGGTTCACCAGACCCTGACCAGGTTCCTAAGTAGACAGAGTGCAACGGAATGGAACTGAATGCAAGCCTTTTTTAAAGATGAATTATTTTTAACTAGTCAGAGGCAGGCATGACATTTAAAAGAAGAGGAAGAAGGAGAGGCAATGTAGCGTAGATCTTCTCAGTTTAGCCCAAAGTGTACTTCAGTGTACACTAGGGTATACATGCTGCATTCATAGACACATATACATAGATGCCTCATTTACAGCTGTTTCAGTGGGCTGCTATATGTAAGCCGTCTGCCATATCAGAACGGCGTGAACACTCAAGAGCAGTTGACTGCGTTTGCAACCATAAAGGTTGAGTGACAACAGCATCTGAAATGTTGGTCGTACCAAGATGGCGGACATGTCAACATGTCTGGAACAGTCGAATGTGGCATCTGCGTATATCCATGGCATTCATGCCATGTTGTAATTACCGCAATTACGAGATAATAACCCATGATCTTCACGTCCTCTGACTCATTATGAGCTTCTATGTCAACACAATTCAACGGCAAAATAAATTTGCCACGGTCAGGTGGTACAATGTTCACAATGTTCACAATGTAAAAGTCAGAGCTCTCAGAAAATTCACAAAGGTTACATGTTGTAATTACGAGTTCAACGAGGGCGTGAACGAATCTTATAATTATATTAATTCCGACATTCTGTGCGTGATAATTTTGTTACATCATAGTACGCGTGTATTGCACATGCATAGGCTGATTTTTCTAACCGCAAAAACATATTTTCACATCTTTTTTTATTTTTAACAAATTAGTTGCGTAAAGTGGTTAAGGGAAACACGCAGCTTTAAATGAGTAGAAGACATTTTTATCAATCATAATGGTGAGAAATAAAAAATTGGACAAAGATGAAACTTTCTAGTGTTCATGTATCGAACACACACTATCAAATGGAGTATGTGCGTTCAGCTGTTCGGATATACTAAGCTGCGCATAAAAACTGAATTGTACTTTGTGCTTTTCTCTCCAAGTTAACTACAACTCCCGGCTTGTGTTTTCTCCTCACAGTTACTGTTTCTCTGAGATGGCCCCAGTGAGCGCTGTAGTCGGAGGTGTTCTTGGACAAGAGATAGTCAAGGTGAGATTTTGATCTATTTACGTCTATGAAAATTACGTACCATTACAGGTACTCCCACTGCACCATCTCTGAGCCATTGACATCGCTATCCCCTCTTCCTCCCAAGACACCTTCTTCCAACTTGGTTGAGTTTACAGCTTCTGTGGGATATCAAATGGGCACCCCCTTACTCGATGTTTCGTCAAATTTAAACCCGACGATGTCAGCATGATGCAGGCGCTCCCAGCTAACCACTTGTGACCTTTTCTAACCTCAATGTCCGCTTGACGTTCTCTTGTGTCTTTACTGTCTCACAGGATCATAGCCTGCCGTGTTTTTGTTACCTTCTACTCCTCCACCACTGATTTTACTGGCAGCTGCAGATTGCTGTTTGTGCTCTACAGGCCTATGGAGCAGAAGCGTTTCAGAACGCCCAACCATATCCTCAAATTGTTGTTCATCTTCCTTTCCACAGTAGAGATGGGTATCTCATAAACAAGCAGTGGCCAGAGCAATCTGGGTAGGACCCCATGCTGGTATCTCCAGGCCTTATACTTGCCAAAGTCTTGATTGTAGATTTGTTTACTGTAACTTTTATTGTTCCATTTATACATGAAATGAATACACTTTTTGCTTTTTCTTCCTCCATATTACCTTTCATTCTGGTTCTCCACAAAACCATCCGCTTTCACTAGCTGCGAAAGTGACTTTTCTGATGAGGCACAGTGAGAAGCGTATGGCAGCTGCCCTCTCCATCAGAATCTGGGCTAAATCCAAAAGTTTTATCTGTTGACAGTGTGTAAATGCCAGAAATGACGAGGTAATATTCCGGTCACTGATGAAATCCAGCGGAGAGCTGCTGAAATCTTCTAATATGACTCCATAAACTGAACGAGATTAAATAAGACAAAGCGTAGTGATGTAATCAGTCAGTCCAGAGTGGATAATTACACCTGGATTATAGACATAAAGAGGATCTCCTGTTGCGTAGGCCATGTAAAAACAAAAACCCATTCCAGTTACACACAACGGAATACAGTAAATGCTAAACGTCAATATCTCTCTTAGAGGGTGATGTCATAGCCCGGGCCGGGATGCGGTGGGGTCTTTGTGAGGCTGGGGATAAGGGCTGTGTGGGGTGATGGAGTGAACGCCATGGTCTCGGAGGCGGTGGCTGGGCAGGCCTTGAACCCACATGGCGGTGGAGTGAAGCCAGGCTGTCTCGCCATCTCCCTGCATGATGAAACAGGCTGCAATTCGCATATGGCTCTCTGTTCCTCGCTACCCCTCGCCCATCAGTCTTCATCGCCACAACAGAGAATGTGTCCGACGCATTCGATCAAAGCACTTCATTACCGAATTGTAGGTCTGTGGCGTCTGATGTGTCTGAAGGAGATATGTTTGCATGTGTTTGACAGGCGCTGTCTCAGAGAGATGCTCCGCACAGGAACTTTTTCTTCTTCGACGGCCTGAAGGGCAGCGGAGTGGTCGACTACTTCGGATCCAAATAAGTGGCCCCCAGAGAACACGGAGAGATGTGTGGCGATGCATGTGTGCTCTCGAAACACCATGGACTTCATCTTCTGCCAGTGGCCGCAGGCATCAAAATCTGTCTTTTGGATGCCACACACCGACTGATGCCAAGAGCAACAAGAACATTTTGTCCACACTCTTAAATATTCATGCACACGTTTTTCAGCAGGGTTATGTGATTTCTACGTTTTGTATTAAAAAATAATAAAAGGCCAATGGAAATAAACATGATTTGGATTGTTTTGTGCTTCTCCAGTCATCGATTTCAATAATTTCCTCTAATGTGTTGCCTAAGGTCTCTTTTCTATGCTAAATTGCAAAAAAAATGAAGCAAACCACTTTAAAGGGAATTTGAAATTAATGCAGAAATGTCTTATGCTCCCTTGAGCCATTTATTTCAGAAAATTAAACAACACAAATCATCCCATTCCCACTCTGAAATGAGGCCGGGTGATTTTTTTTATTTTGACGCTTGTGTAGTGAAAGCCTGAGGCGTATTTTGACGTATCTTGTCAGGTGTGGGGGTTTTTTTGGGTGACGTGCGTAACGGGAAGTTCTTTTATTAGCTCAGCCCAGGTATGTTGTTTACTGGACTGGTACTGCAGGGTTTATAACCCTGAGGCATGTAGGCACTCATATGTTTTGATTTTTATGATTTCATAGAAGGAAATGATCCTGCCCATCCCGCTATAGGCAAAGAGGAATGCAAAAGAACGTATTGCAACTTTCGATATGATTGATAGTTCATCCATGTGCTTAAAGGAACACGCCGACTTTTTGGGACTTTAGCTTATTCACCGTATCCCCCAGAGTTAGATAAGTCCATACATACCCTTTTCATCTCCGTGTGTGCCGTAACTCTGTCTGACGCCCCCACCACTAGCCTAGCTTAGCACAAAGACTGGAAGTAAACGGCTCCAGCTAACATACTGCTCCCAATAATAAGTGACAAAATAATACCAACATTTTCCTATTTACATGTTATGATTTGTATAGTCACAGCGTATACAAAAAATAAAGTCACATGAGACAGCCATCTTCTAACCGTATACATACGGGGAACTATATTCTCAGAAGGCGAAGCACTGCTACTTGGGCGGAGTGATTTACTCCAACTCTGAGCGAACTCCTGCTCCTCACCACGGGGCTTCTCAGGTGCTGCGAGGTGAGCAAATCACTCCGCCCAAGTAGCAGTGCCCAAGTGTCACTTATTGGGAGCAATATGCTAGCTGGAGCCGTTTACCTCCAGTCTTTGTGCTAAGCTAGGCTAGCAGTGGGTACGTCAGACAGAGTTACGGCACGCACGGAGATGAAAGGGGTATGTATGGACTTATCTAACTCTGGGGGATACGGTGAATAAGCTAAAGTCCCAAAAAGTCGGTGTGTTCCTTTAAGGAAACTACAGCCTCTTGTAATGGAACAAACAGTACTAAATGCGTCACATTTGTTTGGTCACACATGATGTTGCGACTGCTGCAGACATGCAAAATCAGGACTTCAGGCCTTAAATGGAAAATAAACGTGAGCCTTTAATGACAACAGCATGGGTGAGTCATTCTGAATCAGATGAGGAGACTGGTCAGACTGGTTGAGCAGGTGCTTTGTGGGAGTGGCAGCAAGTCTCGTAACTGTTCTTAATTTTTTAGGTTCAGGGAATGCATTGACAGTGGAAACATGGGTTACTGGGTACCACTAATAGGCCAAACTTTTTGAAGATTCTTATCATTGCAGGTTTAAATCAGCATGGAAAAGATTTGTAACTGTACTGTGCTAATAATAACAAAACTTAAAGTTCACTGAGAGGCAAAACTCCTACAACAGACAGGATGTCTCTACCAACATGTACATGCCACAGTTATGTGCATGTTTTCAATGTAAAGTCTGGGTATTATATCAAAATTTTGATTTAAATACAAGTAGGCAAAAACAACTTTATTAAACAATTAAAAACTTTTTTTAATTAAAGTTAGCATGAAATTAAAAAAAATCTGTTTTTCTGAATGCATGTTATTTAGCTTATTGTGAATTATTCATCAGTGCATGTTTATTTGTTTACCTTTTTGATCAAATTTTGCAACATTTTGCAAATCTCAATCTTGCAGTGAGTTAACAGACTTCTCTCTGGTGACATATGCTGGACTTCTCCAATCGTTTAGTCTTTCTTACAGTCAAGCTCACGTTCAGATCTGCCTCCATCCATTATAATCCATTTCAGTCAAATGTACTTCACAATACAGAAGAAAAGATAAAAAAATGAGTTTGTAAAGCAACCTGTGTAGTCAACATTTTCTTAAAGTCCTAATGTAAGGCTCAAACATTAAACTGATACCAATATCCTTACACCAGTTACCTGAAGGTGTCAGCAGCTGATTTTATATTAATATTTGGTGTTTTGTTGTTTATTGACAGATCATTGTCCATTTGGCACATGAATCCAGTTGGTCCATCTTCAGCAGTAGTTGCATCACTTAAGGTCAAAGACAGTGTGATGACTCACAAAATGTTTTTGTTTTTTTCACAAGATGAATGACTATAATTATGGACAATTACAATTTATATTCAAATGGTAATTGTCATTGAGAGTACAAGTATTCATTTTAAATGGTGCTCAAGTACACTTTCACCAAGATAATGAAGTGTACAGTAATGAAGTCCAATTCCTTAAGTACTTCACATCGCTGCCAGTGCCAGTAGTGAGAAATGAAACAGCAGCCGCAGCTGTTAAGAGACCCTGAATGATTAAGATCCGCTGCTCTTTCTCTAGCTGAGGAGAGGGCAGGATTAATACGGACTCTGCGTTAAGCTCATCATTTTAATTAAGCAACCTTCCTCTTATCATGAAGGAGCCCAAGGCGAGACGATCTTACTTCAGAACAGATGTGTTGCTCCCAGCTATAAATGCATAACCATGTGACAGGATAAAGAACAGTCTAAAACGATCAACAACCCTTTTAGGAACACTGGTGAAGCCTGAATGAGCCTGCATGGGAAATGTTCTGGGCACGTACGCAAATCAGAGGATCCCAATCTATCACGTCGTGTTCAGATAAGACTCGTGGTTTTCTCTACACGAGTAGTCAAACAGTCCTACACGAAACATGCATAAGAAAAGGTTTGTTCTGTTCATTTAATGCTGGCAGATGATCCCTTAATAAAAAAAGAGACAGAGAAGGAGCCGAGACACCCTGTTGAATATTATACTAAACTAAGTAGTATTTTAGCCCTGGCCTATAATAATATGCATATTGTACCACATGTATTTGTATTTGTTTTGATTTGATGGTTGCATTGCAAAGTCAATAAAATGATCGTTATTGATGTAGCATCATATACCTCTTAATTCAATGTTTAATTTGACTTGGTTGTGAGAGGGGAAATGAAACGTATAGCTAAAATAATTTTTTTTAATGTTTTTTGAACTTTAGCATTTGTTGAAGTTAAATTAATATTGTGTTTAATAAAACTGTAAAAAAAAAAAACCACACAAAAAAAACAGCCATTTGAACAGCCATTATGAACAGCACTTTTGAATAGCCATTATGGCTAGTTTTTGAAAAATGGTGTATTTAATGTGTCAAATCCTTTTTAAATGAGTTTGAGGATGTCCGTAAAAACAACAACATCAAAACACTTTCGCAATTCTTGTATTTATTGAAAATGGTAAGGAAAAAAACAATACAAAATCAATGTAAAAATGTACATCAAAAATTCCAAATGACAAAAGTACAAAGTTAGAAAAATGAGTCCGACGTGTTTAGTGTAAATCTGACAGTACAAATAAGGCCTTTCTGCATCAGAGAACACTTGTATTGATGAGAAGTCATAAAGGTGGCCACAGGAAGGAGGAGACCACACAACTGTTTCACAGGAAGTCATGAGACAGGCAGCCACAGGAAAGGAATCTCTGATCCATAATATGCCATGAAAACTCTGTACCGGCATTACAAAGCCAATGCAAACAGAAAGGAGTGGTTAAAGGAGTTTTCCCACCGACTGGCCACAGTTTTTCAAAAGTGGTTTCTGAGGGAAGTGCTTGCAACCATAACAGTGTTATTATCTGTATAATGCCCAGACAGAACTGGATCTGACACGTTGATTCATAAGCCATATGTGACCCTGGATCACAAAACCAGTCTTATGTAGCACGGGTATATTTGTGGCAATAGCCAACAAAACATTGTATGGGTCAAAATTCTAGATTTTTCTTTTATGCCAAAAATCATTAGGATATTAAGTAAAGATCATGTCCCATGAAGATATTTTGCACATTTCCCACCTTTAATATATAAAACATTTATTTTTGTGAATGGATGCTGCACTATCGCCAATAGAAATGGACAACTTTAAAGGTGATTTTCTCAATATTTCGATTTTTCTGTACCCTCAGATTCCAGATTTTCAAATAGTTGTATCTCGGTCAAATATTGTCCTGTCCTAACAAACCATACATCAGTGGAAAGATTATGTATTCAGCTTTCAGATGATGTATAAATATCAATTTTTAAAAAATTACCCATAAGACTGGTTTTGTGGTCCAGGGTCACATATTAGGACGGTAATTGTTTATCTTGTGGACGTCTAAATAAAAAAAATTAGCATGGCACCTCAGTGATAAGACTATTTATTCACGTTCTTCTGTGATCATACGAACGAGGGAACGCGCGCTCACGTGGTCAGTCGCATGATATGCTGTAAATAAAATGTCGTATGCGTGAAATAATGTAGTTACAATGGTTTTCTGTTTTATTCTTGTTATTTCAAGCATATGACATTTTATTTACAGCAGACAGTATGCGACTCACCATGTGAGCTGCGCGTTCCCGGTTCGTATAGAATCACAGAAGAAGAACGTCGCGAATAAACTGCCATCCGAGTTTATCATTGAGGTCAGGGGCCATGCAAATGTATTTCTACGGACGTCCACGAGAAACAATTACAGTCCGAATAGGGCTTAAGTCATCACAAAATTTAAGACTGCTTATTACTTTTTTGTACATAAAACGTAGATTGCAATATGGCAAAATGCCTGCCCCTGGACTAACTGCTAGTAGGTGATACTAGATCTTCAGACTTAACATAGGCCTATGTCTATGTTTATGCAACTGGCCCCTGGTTTTGGACGTCAATAAAATCACAAACTAACCCATAAATGCTGAAACTAGTTTTTGTCCCATTGAGAAACAATTACCGCCCGAAGACTGCTAGAGAACCAACTTTTCAAGTATGATTGAAGTTTGGCTCAGTTTAGTTCTTTTTGTAGACAAATAAGTTACAGCAGAAAATACAAATGAATTTTTCTCACAACCTTCAGAGATATTTGGTCCATAGAGCACAACACTAATGAATATCTCCATGCTTATTTAATCCACTTGTAAAATGAATATAAATCATCAACAAAAACAAAAAGAAAGTACAAATGATGGACATACAAAATAAATTAGCTTGTGTTTCTCAAATATTTATTTGAGAATTATCTGCGAAAAGTACATTTCATGGGGATTTTCAATATTTTCTTTTTTTTACAGGACTCTAGATAGCCTATTTAAATCTAAACAAAATGCAAGTAGAAATCCACTGGATTTTTGAACAACTGCTTCCAGTGTTGGTCCAAAAAATGTTTCCAGAACAAAACAAATCTCAAACCGAGAAAAGGAACTTAATGTTAAGTACTTTTAAGGTCATTTCATCAAAATATACAAAACACATAAGAAACAAAACTCCCTGTTTATTCTATCCTGTCCTTTTTTTCCTCACAAAATATGTACATGTTTAATCCATACAAATATTAACACTGCTCTCCAGCCATTTTGATAACTAGTGGTCTGGCTTTCCCACAAGGCTTCCAGCCTCACTCCCGTACCTCCATTGGAGGTGACCAATCTTTGAATTAAGTGGCAAATTTGTGTCCCGAAGTGTAGATTCAGGTAGGGGGCAACAGGGTCGGTTTACCCGCACACCATCTGCTGATTGTCCCTGATGGCTTTAGTAAGGGAAGGGTTCAAAAAGGGTGTTAGCAAGGCACGATCCAACTGTGCTCCATTAATATAGTATGTGAGCATCCCATTTTCTTAATAATTATCGCCTGTTTTCCATTAATGGTGTGCGGTTGCGTGCCCTGCGCCACTGGTGACTGATAGTGCAGCGCAGTTATTGCTCCTGTAAGGCAGCTGAGAGGAAAACCCATGACACATAAAGTACCTCTGGCCCCGAGGCGCTGTGCAGATCTAATCACTCTGTTTGCTTGAGAGCGACCCGGGCTTACTGTAACTTCGCAGCATTGCAGTTAGTTGCAAAGGAGTATGCAAACGTGCCGAGAGCCACGCACTCCTACTGACATCTATACCGGGACACACGCTTCAGTCACTATGCTACATGAGAATCCATGAAAAAAAGATGTCCAAAACAAACAAACAAACAAAAAACACAGATTAAGAACCAAACATGACATCCGATCCTGCAGAAAAGTCCCAGAGTCTTTAAGTGGTCGGCAGGAGAGCGCCTGCACTCTTCCTGTGACGTAACCCGTCTGTTTATCTGAACCCGTCCTGGTAGAAAGCATTGATGGTGTCGGCGATGAATGCGACGAGCCCGCGGTACAGGCCCCTCCAGTTCTGCCAGCGTGGGTCAGCATTCTGAAACAAAGATGAGAGGAGAATGAGCTCATCATGTGTTTTATGCAATACAAAAAGTGAAAGGGAACATAAGAATCACTAAAAACTTGTTTTTGTACATTGCAAAGCACTCAGGGACTGTAAAATGAAACAGTCGACCTACTTAGATTTCAGATATTGCTCTAATCATCTGCCTTCTTTTAAGAAAAAGAAGTACACTTAGCATACTTTTAAGAAGTGGAAATAATGTACTTTAAAAGAATACACCTAAATGGGAACTTTCGGACCAAATGCAATGATTGGACGAAAATGTTTTGGTCCTAAGACTTCCACAGAAGATATATGTAATTTTTTTAATATTTAGGCGACTTCTATTATTAATTTCTATCAGGATGCGAAGAGACTTTCAACCAGTATAACAAAAACTGTTTATGAAAAACATTGCCCACCCTCGCTTTATATGTAATTTCATAACTATTTCTATAGTCTTTGAAATATGGTTAAAGTGTACAGCCAAATGTACTGATAAGCATTTATATTAAACTAAAATATGTACTTCAATGTCATTTCTATTGAAACTTAGTACATTTAAAATATATAGTAACTTTAATTGTTATATTGAATAAAACACTAAGGTTAAAATTACACTCATGTACTTCAACACATCAAAATAAGTGTACCTCTTTAAAGCATGATGAGAGATTATTAAAACTTTATGATTTAAAATGAACTTTAAAGTAAAACTTATTAAGACGTGCAATAAAGTCACGAAAGTTTACTCTCTTTTAATACACTTAAGTGGTCTTTTATATCATTAATATTATATTATCTGCAAATACAGCTTTTTTAACAATATACTTGAGGTTTGAAGTACACTACAAAGTGCACACTATTAAGAACTTCTTGTAAATCCTATTAAATACTTTTTTTTGTCACAATGGTATGAAGCAAAAGACTTGGCAAAGGCAAAGTCAATTTGAGGTCTGTGTCTTAGTTCCTTCCCCGTTTGGAAACTGAATTTCGAAACTTTTGCTTTGTGTAATTATTAGCTTTTTCCACCTCTTCTATCCTACAGCGGCCGTGAGGCAATTGCTTCAACTTTTGTGACGTTGATGTGTTTGAGTGGGAGTGAGTGTCAAGGTTTATGTTAGCACAGATGTGTACGTGTGTGAGCACAGACACAAGGTGGGGTGAGACAGACAATGTCTGCACAGAGGAGTCAGGAGAGGCAGCACATTACTCCTCAACAGCTGCTATGAGTCATCCGCTAAAAATAACTCTTCATGGGGGGGGGGGGGGGGGGGGGGGGGATCAAGCGAAAGAGGGAAAACAAGAGAGTGACAGTGAAAGAATGAGCTAAACGCAGAGAAAGGTGCAGATGGGACATATGGACACAATATTAGGGCGGTCAGGGTTACTACATCTTTCGATGCATATTTAAAGTTTTTGTTACTACAGCAAAAACTATTATGCTAACGAACATGTTTATTTAAAAGCTTAAATATTGACTAATTAAGTTAAAACAAAATGTGCAAATTAAGTTAACATTGCTTCAAATAATAACACAAGTAAACAGTACTAAAGAACAAATATATATATTAAGGAGCTGTGTGGTTTTCTTGTCAATATTGTTGCTTAAATTATTTTAATGACATCATAGACAACAGCATGACTTTAAGGCTTCATTTACGCTGCACAGATCCAATATTTTGGAACATATCCAATCTTTTTGCCATCTGTTACTTAGACAAATTAAAAGCTGACAATGACTAATATTATGTAAGATTTTAAGAACTAATATACTACATGAAATTACTATATATAAATATTATTATTTATATATTATATTATATATTAATATTGTAAATACAATTTTGTATTAGAAAATATATATATTTTTAATATAATTAAATAGTTTAGTATATTTTCAAAATATAATAAAAACATATAATAATATATTAACTGGATTAATATAATGAACCAAAATAATTTATTAACAAATTATATTTCCTATAGATATTTAATTTTTTAAGACTATTTCCATGATTAACATACTATACAAAATATGCAAACTACTTTACTTTTTTCTCAAATATGGACGTTTTGAATGAAAAATATGCATTTATAATTCATGTAATTCCTAACTGAGTGTGACGAGACAAGACAAGTTTTACGTTTTCGACCCCCCCCCCACCCCCCCACTAAAGAGGACAGAAGAGGGCAGGAGGAGGATCTATGGTCCGGCGGTCTCACATGTTACGGTGAAAGAGAACGGTATTGTGAGCACGCATACAGCACAATCACACTGAGCTTTTGTTGCACTGCTCCGTTTAGGGAAGTCCCTGTCATGTCATTCTTCTGCCGGCCACAGTAAACAGAGCCTTCATCCAGTAAAAACACACTGGAATCAGAGTTCAGCGAGGCCACACGACAGGTCGCAGACTTTCTGCACATGACCATGTCGGCAGCTGCCTCAACGAGACATACTTGTTTTATAGCATCGCGTGTGTCAGTGCAGGTGTGTTAGCATGTACGGGAATCTGGGACGAGTGACTCTTACTGAAAAAACAAAACAATTGACTCTTACTAAAAATGAGGAAAGTGGCGCACACACTTAAACATAGGCAAATCATAGAGCGGAGAGGCAAAGCAGTGACGTCATGTGTGTTTGTCTGAGGAAAGGAGGGGGAGGTGGGTTCGATGAGGGGGGGGGGGGGGGGGGGGGGGGGGGGGGGATTGGCCTCTGTTTACTCCTGCTCGCTTCACAGACTAGCTCCTCACGCGATACAACAGGGATCCAGAGCGGAGAGAGGGAGAGAGGGGGGGAAGGTTATTAAGTTCAGCCACAACTGGAAACTCGACTCCAGTCACAACATTGACTACAGGATTGTGAATATCATATTGATCCATTTAAAAGAAGACCCACTGGAGGCTACATTTGTGCACGCCCTGCCACACTCGCTCATATTAACAAACAGACAATGCCCTGTACGCGCCTGTTTACTTTATCGCACTTAATGACGCTTTGGCATATTTAAACTGTTGCAACTAGACAAACGTGATCCTTACCCTCTGAAGAAAAACAGCATTCATTTCATCTCCGATGGTCCTCAGCTGTATGGCCACCCTCTCGACCGCCTGCTCCTCCAGCCTGGGGTTGTCCTCGGCGGCAGAGCTGCTGGACGTCGAGTCTTCTGAGGAGCTCTGGTTGTCTGCTAGCAGATCAGGCAGGGGAAGTTCCTGTTCTGTACCTAAATAAAAACAATAAGAGTACAAACATTATATTGATTGCACACAATTCCCTGAACAGATGAGTGTATATATTCGTTCAAAAAATATTTAAATTTTTTTCCAAGTAAAAATATTTCTTTATTTATAAATGTTTAATTGATAAATATCATTACATTTTTTGGGGAGGCACACAACATGAACTGACCTTGTCTTAAATAAAAAACCTTATTTTAAGAGACTTATTGACATTATTGACAGTCATAAAAGTCTGCAGGTGTCCTCTCTGTATGATTATCGTATCACAATCTGCATGTTTCTATGTGTTGGCACACAGCACCACATGATTATAATTTGTTAGACATAAAAAAACTATATTTAAATTTTTTTTTATGAGATTTTTACCCAAACATTTTTGACTTTTAAAAAGCATTACAATTATCAATTAATTAATAGAAGTTTAATTAGGAAAATGGAGGTCCGCGGACCCTCCTGATGATGAAATTTTATTTACCTGGACAGTGCGCGGAGCGGACGGATGAAGTATACTTTGGGCTTTATTTGAGTTCCTCAGCTAAATGCAACACCACTTCTGGTTGTTTAAGATTACTATTTGTATGCAATTGTATGCAACTGATCCACTGATAATCGTCATTTGTTGTCATACGATCTGGTAGTACTGTCAAACTAGTACCTAAGTTCATTTAGAGTTACTACTTGGAGTACAATTGTGCCACTGGCACAATGTTAACAGTATTCTCATAACAAAACTGAGATATATGGGACTGTTCCACTGTCTGCCACTATTTAACAGGCAGACATGCAAAGGACTGGATAATCTAACCAAATTCAGATTCAACAGAGGTTACAATAGCAGTGAGATTTAATATGCATTGGTGAGCCAAATTCTCTACTTGTTTAAGTAACTTTTGTTAGCATCTGATGTCATATGTTGAGCCACAATGTTTGTTTTGTTAGGTCGTGTTATGTTCTATTTAACTTTCACATTGTGTTACGGTAGCATCAATACTAATCTGATTAAATACGTGACAACTCATCATCTTTTATTGATTGAATGGAAACTTAAAATCCTTATGGTTTAGGTGACAGCAGGAAAGCAATAATATGTATCACCTCTGAATAAGTACTGCTATTTTAGCAAGGCATAACATCCCGCCGCTTCTTAAAAGTCACCATGAAGTCAAAATGGGCAATTCACATTTTTTGTAGATTGTTTTTTATAAATTATTTATCTGTACACATATTTTATTTTTTTATTAATGTGCCCTCATAATCTTTAATCCAAATGACTCTCCCATGAACAAAATCAAGTACCGCCACAATAAGGACAAAACAAACAGCGAATAGCTAACACACTTTAGAATCCCAGTGTCCACCAGTCACCAGCCATGGTTTCAAAGGGGCTGGAACTTTCCAAAAGTTTCAGAAAATTCCCCCAAAATCCTGAAAATTTTAAACAAACTTTAGAAAGTTTCTGGAAACTTTGCAACCATTCTTTTTGCAACCCTACTGCTTTTGGTTTAGACAGCTCAAACATGCATTTTAGTCTGGGACTAAAGTCTTTATTTTTGTTTTGTTTTCTGCACAAAAAGTATTCTCATCACTTCATAACATTAATGTTGAACCACTGTAGTCACACAGACTATTTTAAGGGTCGTTACTACCTTATCTTAACTTTCTGGGCCTTGAAAGTGGTAATAATGTTGCAGTCTATGGGGGGTCAGAAAGGTATTTTCATTTGTGTTCCGAAGATGAACGACGGGCTTACGGGTTTGGAACGACATGAGGGCGAGAAATTAATGACAGATATTTTATTTTTGGGTGAACTAACCCTCTAAGTCATGTCTGTGAAATTGGGTAATTCATAATTACTTCGATTGTCTTTGAAATAGTGTACTTTTACAGTGTACTGACGAATGCACTGACAAGCACTTAGAATTGTATTCATTATACAATGTGAATGATGTTTTGACTAAATATATATATATAAAAAAAGACTAAAATCAATTGTTTGAAATGCTACAAGTGAATTTAGGCACTTCAGCATTATAATGTCCAGAATGAAAAATGGATTTTCATTTTGAAATTGACTAAAGATCACATTTAACAGTGTTATTAAATTACTGGTGTTTTTAAGGATTAACTTTAAGTAAGCATATGATAAATCTTTTTCTTGCTTAGCGCACTGAGAAAATGCCTCCGCGGAGGGGATTAGTGCTGCAGCCATGAGAATCCGCTGATCCTCGGCGCAGGTGACTTGAGAAAGCGGGAGTGCTGGGTTCTGGCTTGTTGCCAGGGTAACTGCAAGCCGGTGCAGCCTGAGCTGAAATCCAGCCATTGGTGGACAGGAATCAGGGGTGGGCTGGGATAGGGTGGACAGTTGGAGGACAGGGAGGGACCAGGGGCAGGCTATCAGCCAGTGAGGAAAGCCTTTAAGGAGGAGTGTCAGCAGAAGTGTCAGATAAGGTTAAATGATTGCTAAAGTTAGTTGAAAAATATGAGGAATAGAGAGCGGAAGGAGTGAGAGAAACCACAACATTGAGACGATGCGTGATTCTCTGTGACAGGCCGCCATTGTGGACTGAGCAGCACTTGACAGGAAGCCAACAGCAAAGAACATGTCTAAACATGTCTGAGCTCTCTCACTGGGGAGGGGAGGGGACGTCCTGCTGCATTTTAACCCTTGGAGTCAAAGCCATTGATTTCGTATTCTGAATCTCATTTAAATATTTTATGCTAATGTTTTCCACCATGCACATCACATAAACATCATTTCACAAGCATGATCTCTATGTTGTAACGCCTTACCTGTAATATCCCTGAGTAGACAGTCCTGCTGCAGGACACTGTCTGAGCTGAAGGCATCTCGTGTTGGGACGTGGGGTAGTGGTGCGGAGACAGTGCTGGTCTGTGTGGCAATGGTTCGGTGCCGGTGGCAGGGCTGAACGATGCTGCCGTTGGGCCAGGCATCCTGACGCAGCACCTCCATCCTGCAGCTGTTCGGTGCTCCGGGGTTGCAATCATCCACCCTGCTGTCCATCTCTGGTCGGGCCATACCCGTTACAGCCTTGACATGAGAAGAGCAGAAAAATGTTATAGAAAACATGTGACCTGTTTGAACGTCACCTGGTTTGTTTTAAAAATGCAGCTGGACAAAAATGACATCATATATAATTGCATGCAAATTTTAAGCGGAACACTTTCAAAATGATTATATAGACCAAATAAAGATGATTTATTTTTATTTTTATTAATAATAATAATAAGAAAATGTAAGAAAATCAACAACAAAAATTATTGTCTGACCTAGCAACCTATATTTTGAGCGTCCACAAGATGGCAGAAACTTGCAGCCTCGTGCTCACGAATGTGTTTGTAAACAAATCCGTGCATGCGATGTCACACACAGCTTCTCGCGCGCTTCAACACAATCTTGCGCTATAGCGAGTCTCTCTGACGCTCACTGCGTTTAAAAAGCTTAATTCCACTGGAATACATATTACATTTTCCAAATTACGACACTGGCTATGATTTTATCAATTTTTCTCAATTGGCAACAAGGGCTTATGTTGTGAACGTGGAAATTATGAAGCGTCGGAAAAGTGGCACCTACAAACGCAAAGCCGGTGACTTGTTGAGTGATGCAAGGTTACAGATTTGAAGAGGTGGAAGTTTTTGGAAACTGCCAGCTCTTTGATATACAGAATAGTTTAAATGCTTGTTCTATTATACAAATAGCCGGTTAATATATGTAAGTGGGCTACTGGAACATTAGCTAAATCACTTCTTCCAACATAAGCAGATAGGCTGGTTCTGTTTTGCAACATGGTAAGTTAGCTGGTTTTTAGCTGGTCTAAGACGGTCCAAGCTGTTTATTTGTTGGTTGACCAGCTACCAGTTCCAAAAAACAGCTTGACTGACCACCTGGTAGCTGGTCTAGCAGCTTGCACCTGAACAAACGAGCAGACCAGCTAGAAACCAACTGTATTTTCCAAAACACAATTTCCATCTTAAACTGTAATCTTTTAAGCAGGGGAGGACAACATCAAACCCCATTTTTACACAAACTGTAAAGAAAATGGCAAATATCTACCTGATCTAACATGATAAAAAAAAAATCTAATGATTTTTATTACCTAATGCAGTCTGGTTGATTCTGTCATTTAAATAATCTGTTTGTGCATAATTAATGAGCAGTAATATGCCACATCTACTGGCTGCCAAATAGGTGATTTTCACCGATCACTGCAAAAAACAAAGAGATGCATGTTCAACAAAAGTAAAAACACATTTACGCTTACCTTCAAAAATGTGTTGCAAGTAAGTAGATGTTTTTCCAGGGTTGTTATGCTCTGACACCAGATATGTGTCGTGCTTCAAAAAGACTTAGTGAAATGTCCGTTCATGTTATTCCACAAACTGCAGGAAAGAAAAAGTGTGTCAATTCATGGGATTCGTCATTAGCCGTGTGCTCGTGAGGTTGTAAACTGTATGGTATGATGATGACAGCGAGTTGCTTTCACTCCCGCGAAGTGCTCGCTTTAGGCCACACCCTCTTCTGAGTCTCATAACAAGTCCTGACATGCTCATCATGAGGGCGTGGCGAGAGGCAGTGTAAACACACACACACACACACACACACACGAGCAGTCGAGACAGCACAGGAACCAGCAGCCCTTACACGCCCATTGTTGTTTGTTTATTGGCAATAGGAGTAGCGTGCCTGTAGTATGTACTGAGTGTGCTGTACTGAGCGTGAGATCTCGTCGATGATTGTCAGTCTCACAGTTGACAACGTACTTAGAATTGTTGTTTTGCATAGAATATTGCATACTGCAAAATACAATAAAGTGACATCATATAGTAAAATATAGAACATAGAACAGTGCACTAAATGTGCCTTTGGAAAAAGCAACAAGTTTTAGTTCAGTGTGAGTTCACACCTATACTGCCTGAAAAAATATATATATTAGACCTAAATATTACCAGTCTCGTAATTCTACTCGACTGGTATTCTTATGCCATTATGACATATAGCCCTATAGGCTACAATCAACATGGCTGACTTGCCACTAACGTATAGCCTACGTATGTTACAAATGGCTACATAGGCTATTAAATATGCATTTTTAATTGGTTAATTTTTGTTTAAACCTGTTTCTCATTTCACGTGCAGTAGCCTAGACAGAACATATTATGTTGTTTGTTTTTGTTTATTTTGCAACACTGAGGAAAATGAAGTGAAACCTATAAATACATATGAAACAAATATAAATGAAAACTTTTCAAATATTAATAATATGTTTGTTTTTTTTGTCATATAGCCTATCAGTAATATCAGATTTCATGAACTCGGATTTTACGTTTAAATAAGCAATGAATATGCACAAAAATATTGCAGTTTGCTATTTAATCTTTTGTTCTTTTTTCTCAATAACATTGTTTAAAGTTATTATTATTATTATTAATAATATTATTGTTATTATAATTATGATTATAATAAAACTTTTTTATTGATAATAATAATTATTTTTATAACCTCCTTTGAGATTACGTCATGCATAAGAGGGCTAATATGCTAATTGAATAAGTGTATATCGTTCAACATTCACCAATAAAACATAAAAACTTCGAAATAATCACCAAGGCTATAGGGCTATAGTAAATTCGTTAGTCTTTTGCTAATCATCGATGCACAGCGCTGATAACGTGAGCTAATAAGTGTAATTATGCTAATTGAATACGGAATCCCCCCGTTTCTTTCATCCCCTTTGACCTTTGTACAGCAGCTTCCAACCGCATCTATTGTTTAAATGCAGATGTCCTGCGCATGATGGGGAGCTTAACTTCATATATGGATGGAGCGCTCCTGTCCCACAGACAGCAGATGAAGGAAGGACTGTGTGGAGGGGAATCCCCATTCAGGTACATGTCTGGGCATACAGCCCCACGCAGACTGCTTTATAGGATGGCAAAGCCTTTATCAGTCGCCTCAATGTTAAACGCATAGCCTAGTGGTGTTGACATGAAATGAATTATTTCATGAAAGCTGATACTGTTTATTGTGATTGTAATAAAATAAAATGAATAGGCCTAGATAAATATAAAACAAGTAGTCTTGTAAAAAAAAGAAAAAGAAAAAAAGCCTATATTACTATATATACAAATGAAGACTTCACATGCAAGTGCCATCTGAAATTTTTATATAAAATTAGCTTTTTTTTTTCAAGCTCGTATATTTAAGTTCAGTAATTTCACTTTAATGACAATTAATAGGTAATTTTCATTGCCATTAAAGTGAAATAACTGAACATAAACGCACAAGCTTGATAAAAATGCTCATTCTAGAAGGAAATTTCAGATGGCACTTAGGCTTTTGCATCTGAAGTCTTCAAATATAACCCTAACCCTATAAAAAACAGACTACTACAATATTTAAAAAATATATATTTTTAATTTATTTGTATTAATTTTATTTTATTATTGGTACAGTGGTATATGCATGGTACAGTGTTTTACTTGTGTTTTTTACCCTGAGGTTAGGCCACTGAGTACATACAGTCCTCATGACATAAACACGAACAATTGATACAAAGCTCAATGGTCAAACAGGTAACATGTTTATTTCCATCTCATGTGTGGTGACACTTCAGCACAATGACACAAAAGACAGTCTCTTTACTGTAAATAAATAACTTTTCCCTTCGCTCCAGTGTCCACATGACAGCTGAGAACAATAAGTTCATTACCAAAGGTCACTACCTGACAGAGAAGAGATCATGTGTATGTTTCTGTGACTCTGCAACGGCTACATACGTTACCAAAACACAACGTCCACGTGGGTGTGAGCGTGAAAACACGAGACAAGAGCGAGGCTCGAATTTACTGTGTCCTGGTGACATCATCCTTTACTTTACCCCCTCCTTCCTTCGTACTCCACCGTATCTGATTAACCTGTCTCGAGCACTGCTCGTCCACCTCCCATCCCACATTTTTACATATTAGTTTTCATTGTTGTCACCTTAATTGCCTGATAAACAGTCCCTATTGGTGGTGCAGGGCCGCAGCTGCCACCCTCCAAGGTAATGGGAGGGTGGTGAGTGACAGACCCGAGATCTGCAGGTTTAGAAGGCTAACAAACAACCAGGCTATGCTTGTATTTAGCCGCCATGTGTAAAGTGGTTATCGACCGTAGTCATACTGTTATCCTGTGCACCAAGTTTCATGATTGTGGCAGAAAGGTTAATTTGCATGTCACATATGACATCAAAGGGAAAAAGAGAAGGGAAAATATGCATGCTTCCTGATTCTCATTCAGCAATGACTGAAAATTTCTCGTAATTGATTACATGATATGAGTGTCATAAGGATCTAAATCACCTACACTGAAAGCAGCAATCATTACATATCAAGCAAAGATGATCACGTAAGTTTATTGTTTGTTTTTTAATAAATATTCTCAATAAAGAAACAGAAGTGAGAACACATTTTTGAAACCCAGTTTCAGTCACATTTGTGAGTGTTTACATAGGATAGTAAAAAAAGGAACTAACAGAAAACAACATGTTTTGTGTTCCACTATGGGCATGTTTCTCTGCAACCACATTAAACTGTTGCCATTAGTGCTGCACGATTCCTCTGATTATAGTGTGTCTACTTCAGATTAATTAGAGAAACCTACAAGATCATGATTCACTGTGTGTTAGAATTATTCATATTCCCCATTAGACCATGCCATATTTAATTGGGCTCTTTATATGCTAATTATTACACTACAAAAAATATAATATAAAGCAATCTATCTTCTATCTATCTATAGGCCTATATATATATATATATGTGTGTGTATACATATATAAATAGCCTATATATATTGTACGAATACAAATTGATTAATCTCATCTAACATAAAACCTTTTGTTTACATAATATATGCGGGTATATATTATTATATTTAAATATATTATATAGGCTTATGTGTGTGTGCATGTCTGTGTATACACACTTATATATGTGTATAAATATGTGTGTATACAGTAAATGCACACACAGACATATATAATATATATAAATAAAATTATATATATATATATATATATATATATATATATACACATATATTTTGCAAACAAAAATGTTTATGTTAGATGCGATTAATTGATTTGACAGCACTAATATACATATATATGTAAATAAATACACAAATTATTATATATATATATGTTAAAAATACAATATATACAGTGGGGAGAACAAGTACCTTGTCCAAGTACCAAGACCTGCTGATTTTGCAGGTTTTCCCACTTACAAAGCATGTAGAAGTCTGTAATTTTGATCATAGGTACTCTTCAACTGTAAGTGGCGGAATCTAAAACAAAAATCCAGAAAATCACATTGTATGATTTTTAAGTAATTAATTTGCATTTTATTGCATGACATAAGTATTTGATACATCAGAAAAGCAGAACTTAATATCTGGTACAGAAACCTTTGTTTGCAATTACAGAGATCATACGTTTCCTGTAGTTCTTGACCAGGTTTGCACACACTGAAGCAGGGATTTTGGCCCACTCCTCCATACAGACCTTCTCCAGATCCTTCAGGTTTCGGGGCTGTCGCTGGGCAATAGGGACTTTCAGCTCCCTCCAAAGATTTTCTATTAGGTTCAGGTCTGGAGACTGGCTAGGCCACTCCAGGACCTTGAGATGCTTCTTACGGAGCCACTCCTTAGTTGCCCTGGCTGTGTGTTTCGGGTCGTTGTCATGCTGGATGACCACGACCCATCTTCAATGCTCTTACTGAGGAAAGGAGGTTGTTGGCCAGGATCTCGCGATACATGGCCCCATCCATCCCCCCATCAATACGGTGCAGTCGTCCTGTCCCCTTTGCAGAAAAGCATCCCCAAAGAATGATATTTCCACCTCCATGCTTCATGGTCAGGATGGTGTTCTTGGGGGTGTACTCATCCTTCTTCTTCCTCCAAACACGGCGAGTGGAGTTTAGACCAAAAAGCTCTATTTTTGTCTCATCAGACCACATGACCTTCTCCCATTCCTCCTCTGGATCATCCAGATGGTCATTGGCAAACTTCAGACGGGCCTGGACATGCGCTGGCTTGAGCAGGGGGACCTTGCGTGTGCTGCAGGATTTTAATCCATGACGGCGTAGTGTGTTACTAATGGTTTTCTTTGAGACTGTGGTCCCAGCTCTCTTCAGGTCATTGACCAGGTCCTGCCGTGTAGTTCTGGGCTGATCCCTCACCTTCCTCATGATCATTGATGCCCCACGCGGTGAGATCTTGCATGGTGCCCCAGACCGAGGGAGATTGACCATCATCTTGAACTTCTTCCATTTTCTAATAATAGCGCCAACAGTTGTTGCCTTCTCACCAAGCTGCTTGCCTATTGTCCTGTAGCCCATCCCAGCCTTGTGCAGGTCTACAATTTTATCCTTGATGTCCTTACAGCTCGCTGGTCTTGGCCATTGTGGAGAGGTTGGAGTCTGTTTGACTGAATGTGTGGACAGGTGTCTTTTATACAGGTAACAAGTTCAAACAGGTGCAATTAACACAGGTAATGAGTGGAGAACAGGAGGGATTCTTAAAGAAAAACTAACAGGTCTGTGAGAGCCGGAATTCTTACTGGTTGGTAGGTGATCAAATACTTATGTCATGCAATAAAATGCAAATTAATTACTTAAAAATCAAACAATGTGATTTTCTGGATTTTTGTTTTAGATTCCGTCTCTCACAGTTGAAGAGTACCTATGATAAAAATGACAGATTTCTACATGCTTTGTAAGTGGGAAAACCTGCAAAATCGGCAGTGTATCAAATACTTGTTCTCCCCACTGTATATATATATATATATATAGCATGTGTTTATCAGCACTACATAAATAATGACACATTTTAATAATGTTAATGAAACTTGAAAATTATTTTAGACACACAACTTATGACTACATATGACTACAATTGTCATCCGTTAGTGGATAAAAGGTCAATTTTATCAGCATTTAATATGTGATGTATGAATTTGTACAAAACAATGTGTGTGTGTGTGTGTGTATATATATATATGCTTAACATTGCAATATCAGCTCTTTAAACCACTCACAGGTGTCATGTTCATCCTTTTCTCCTAAATGAAAGGTGTAAGACAAAAAGCTCATTGTCCTAGTGGTGGTCAATTGCACTGGATGGGAAAGGCTATAGTGATGTCAGAGCTGCTGAAGGCATTACCTCATCTCCATCATCAAGGATCATTTCACACATGGTTGCAAGCTGAGGCAGAAGGAGAGCAGTATTAATGGGTTTGGGGGTGGATTGTAGAGGGCTGTTAAGGCCAGCTGTTGCAAACATGACCCCGTGTGACACCCACAGTCCCCAAACAATGGCTTGATAATGTTGGTTATTTTTAACACAAAGTGAAGGAATGTTATACTCAAATCATGTTTATGCACTGCGGAGTTTCCCATTTCAGGGTTCCTTTCAGCTGACTAGGCAGGAGTTGGTGCTGCGCTTTTGTTGGCTTATCAATTTCATGGTCAGTTGTTTTGTGGAAAGTCAGACATTACATATTATATGTTGATCAAATTGAGCTTTTATCCACTATTGGAGTATAATTAGTTTCAAGTTGACCCTAAAAAGTGTTTAAAACCGCTAAGCTTCATTAACAGTATTAAAGGTTACGTAGTGCATACATTTCTTCTTCTAATTTATAGTGTAGCAACAGACAATATGACTCACTGTCCCTAGTGACGCCGTGCTGAAAGCCGTGCACCTTCTCTTCACCTCCCATGGGCTCTCTTGTTGATAATTGTTGGAGTGTCACAACAATTAGGTCATTGCCGAGTTTGTGTTTGCAAAACCCAGAACCTGACACCACTTGATTCACTGGTAGGTCAAGACATCAAACAACGGGTCAGCGCTCGGTTGTTTATCTGAGGAATGGGTAGAGGATCCCCATCTTCATCATCGAGCAAGCTTGTGTTTAAAGAGCCTGACATCACCTGCAGTGAGTGATGTAGATCTAGCAGGATCAAGTTGCTCACCCTTATCAAATGATACTCTTTGTCTTGGTGTGTAGACAGTGTTTACTTGGTTACGCTGAATGTTGTTGTTGTTTTCTGTTCGGTCAGTAATGGTTTATGCACATATAATTGGGTGATTTTGTAAGGGATATTTACAGTCTTAAGAGTTTATAGATCAAGTGAAAGGAAATCCCTGAAACGATCACAAATATTTAGAGAAGACCTAATATTTTCAGCTATGTTTGAGGTAGTTCAATTAAGTTTTTTTTTTTTTTTAGTAACTGATGAATAAATAGCCAGCATGTTGTTGGAGCTAAAGGCCTTGAAAAGACTTGGTTGGCAGATGGAGAAAACCAGAATTGCAATAAATTGTTTTCCATAAGTAGGGATGAATAGCCATAGCCAATAATAAGCCCACAGCTGCTAAAAATACACCTATACTTTCAATGTACACTATCATTATAAAGTTTGGGGTCGATAGTATTTTTTAAAGGTTTTGAAAATAGTCTCTTTTGCTCACCACGGCTGCAGACAAACAGAAATACTGTGAAATATGATTACAATTTTTAAATATTTTAAAATGTAATTTATCCGTGATGGCAAAGCTGAATTTTCAGCATCATGACTCCAGTCTTCAGTGTCACATGACCCTTCAGAAATCATTCAAATACGCTGATTTGCTCTTCACGAAACAACAATGGAATTTAAGGATTATTTGATGAACTTTCTATTCATCAGATGAATAGAAAGCATTTATTTGAAATACAAATATTTTGTAACAATGTAAATATTTTTACTTCTTGCTGAATAAAAGTATTAATTCCTTTAAAAAATATACAAATTTATATCGTACTGACCCCAAACTTTTGTTCAATAGTGTAGCTCTAAGATGTACAGTTTATTGAAAACAAGCAGAATACAGACCAGACATTATTAAAAGCAAAATGTCAAACATTGGTCCAACTCTGAAAAACTATGTACAAAAATGTCCCTTTAAATATCTTGCTGTAACAAGTCTATATAGCGACAAATTTGGCATAATCCCTATTGCCTCTCTCTCTCTCTCTCTCTATATATATATATATATGAAGAGTTCAGATGCAAAAGCCTCTAAGTGCCATCTGAAATTTTCTTCTAGAATGATCATTTTTATCAAGCTCGTATATTTAAGTTCAGTAATTTCACTTAAATGGCAATGAAAATTACCTATTAATTGGCATTTAAGTGAAATTACTGAACTTAAATATACGAGCTTGATAAAAATTATCATTCTATAAGAAAATTTCAGATGGCACTTAGAGGCTTTTGCATCTGAACTCTTCATAAACTATTAATATAACATATATAATATATAACATATATATAACATCAACATAAGCCTTTTAGCCCAATTTTTCGATACTGATATGATGTTTTAAACAAATCTTCTTGATTTTCAGAATGCTATTCATTAAATTAGCCAACAACTCTCTAATTTGCTTAAAAATGATGTAACACTATTTAATAGCAACTTTGTTTGTTTTTAGTGGGCTTTGCTGCAGCGTCTACAAGCAGCGTTGGACATCCATCAGTCAGGGCAGTAACCCGCTGAGATGAGTGTGACAGAAGCTCGCTTGTTTTGCTCCTGTGATGTTCCTCTGCCCGGAAACAGGGTTGCCTCGACAGCCGCGAATGGAGAAGCGATTGGTCGCGAGGCGGCAGTTCAAGCATCGCGCGCGCTGTTCTGGGACTCTCTGTTAGGAGTGCGTGCGTCAGCCAGCGTCAACATCAAGCTGCTTGGCTCAACTGCATGTTTGCCTCGCAACGCATTCGTCTAATAAAACGAACACCCATTAAAAATGTAGATGTTCCAGACAACAGCTTTCGCTGTTAGTCAGTAATTTAGAGCAAAGTAAACATTATGAGTGGACTTATAAACCTATTGATAAAATACTATCTCTCTCATTCTCTCGCTCTCTCACACACACACAATTTCAATTAATATACGAGTTAAAAGCTAAATCTAAAACATGCCTCATATATATATATATATATATATATATATATATATATATATATATATATATATATATATATATATATATATATATAACCTTAATCCCAACATTAGACTCCTAATAGTTGCAGTGACCTAATTAGCATTTCTCTGCCGCCCTCTGCCGATCACGTATAGTATTGTCTCAAATTCAATACAAAATCCACAAGTTTTTTTTATTTTTATTTCTATCTATATTAAGCTTCTATTTAAGTATAGAACATAAATTATCAGAATAAAGAACCATGAGGTCAGTGCACACTAAATATCAAACAAAATAAAAACAATTATGAAGATGGAGAAAATGAAGCATTTCCAATTACTCTTCTCCCACTTCTTCATCAGGGCAGCAATAGTATTCCACAAAACAAATCTGACCATCATCATTCCTCACAAGATACTGTAGAGAGAGAAAGCCTCGGCTGTCTGTTCTCACCGAGACTTTACAGGACAGAGCCAAGGCCTTTGTAGAAGGTTTCAACAGGGAGATCTTATACCTTTGAGAATAAACATAAGAGAAAATAAATCTTAGTGACTCAGAAAACTTTATTGTTCTTTTAGCACTTACATGTGAATGCCTTGGAAGTTAATTTATAAGCAGCTTGTTTTATGAAGTTCTGAATTTAGCACAGATACACAGAGCTCTGATTGATGGGGAATGCAATCTAAAACAGAAACTGTCCTCCTACCTGTTGGTCTGCAATTTAGTACACTGGAACAGCTCCATCATGTCTGAGTCTTTAGGATAATCATAATGGGCATTTCCAGAATTACCGAATGTGGATAATCTAGGGTGAAAAGGAAAATAATAATGAATATGTATTGGCATTTAAGTTTGACTTGACAACACCACCCTTTATGTTTCACTCAGCAATAGACCAAATTAATAAATCTCATTATTGGAGCTGACATCATACATTAGAATTAATAACCTTACATTAGTAATTCCTTGATTCAATTATATACACTGTTGTTCAAACGTTACGGGTCAAGAAAATATTACTTGTAATTCATTAAATATATCAAAAGAGACCGTAAAGACATTGACAATTTGATTTCTATTCAAAATAAATGCTGTTCTTTTGAACTTTCTATTTATCAAAGAATCCTGGAAGTAAATTCTGGAAAGTTTCTACAAAATATGATCCTGTTTTCAACATTGATAATAATAAGAAATGTTTCTTGAACAGCAAATCATCATATTAGACTCATTTCTGAAGGATCATGTGACACTGGAGTAATGATGCTGAAAATTCAGCTTTGACATCACAGGAACATTTGAAAATATAATCAAATAGAAAACAGTTGTAATTGTAAAGATATTTCACAATATACTGTTTTTACCAAACTGCAGATAAAAAAAAAACTACTTGGTGAGCATAAGAGACTTCTTTCATTAACGTTAAAGATAGTGTTGGCACACTGATCTGTTGTGTGCACGATTACTGTACCTGAAGTAAGGATGGCTTGGTGACATAGTAATCTGCAGAACTTCACTGGTCATGTCAAGCTCAGAGAAAGCCTCTTTAAGACTTTCGGACTGCAGAATCACCTTGTTGGTTACATTCGTGCTGCAAAAGTCAAAGTCTATGGGCTCCTCAGGCTCCTGTGTATTAATCTTGCACACGGTGACCACACCACCTTCCTCCAGGAATAAAGTCAGCGGATATCCATAGCCATTGTAGCACATTCTCAGGGCAGTGCACACACCTCAATAGTACAATAAAAGAGAAATTAGTTAAATACATTTTACAAAAGAAAGACCGGATCACCATTAAGATACACACCTGGGGTTGTGCTCGCCCCAAAGATGGTTAGGCAATCCAGAAGAACAGTTAAGTTAACCTGAAACCCAACTGCATCCTCTTTGATAGTGTATTCTTGAAAGATGTCAGCCTGAGGAAACAGACACACACAAATACACTGATCAACCGTTCTGCTGATAACTGAACCTGTCAGAAACGGTCCTCCAACACCAACCTGAATGAAAGCATTAGCTTGAAGGCATTTAGAGTCCTCTACAGTGACTTTTAACCCATTCTGCGTTGCATTGAAGATGGCATGGTCTTTGAAAGAAATGGCTTTCAGGATGTTGGACAGATTCCTTGCGTTATCCAAACTGGCTATCAGAATGTACTGGTCAATGTCCGCTTGGGACTGAGTTGACAGAGGCATGTTTCTGCGTTGTCAGCATCTGCAATGACATTTAAAACATCTAACGTTAACTAACTAACTTATATTAGCTGTTTACAAATTATGGTGATACGAAAACAGAGACATTACACTAAATGTGTGTGCACCTACCTACATATATGATCAAGCTGTCAATCTCTGGGGGAAAACTAACCTTAAACATAAACAGTATATGTTATATATATGAAATGTAAAGATTTACATAACTTTTTTTAGAGTTTGGCGCCCTTAAGTGGCCGCTGCTCAGTCTTCTTCTGGTGTTTTGAGTTTAGTTGTTCATTCGATCCCTCGCACGCACCGCAGAGGTCTGATGCGGAACTGCAGGAAGAGTTGATATGCGGACGCTTTCAATATTAGGAGGGGAGGGGTCATGGTGTGAAAAGTTAGGCACAAACACACTTGTTCTGTAATCTCTCATAATTACAATAAAGACAATATTTATATATATGAATCATATAGACTCATGCTTTATTTCATTTCCAGACATGCAAGGTGTCAAACATAAATGTTTAAAATGCGTTTGTGCACCCCTCTCACTCATCATGAGTTGGACCAGCCGTCGCCTGGCAGCCGAGACAGCCAGACAGATGCGAGGAGGCAGGCGGTCGGTCGGTCAGCCCGGCAGAAGTGCCACATAATCAGTTAAAGGTCAGTTTCTCAGTTACGTTTGAGACATTCCCTGATTTAACTTTATGTAAGTGTGTAATTTCGTTTAATAATTTGAGCGACTTACTATAAAAACCACAATATGTCCAAGGCTAAGTTTCCAGCTGGTTTGTGTTTGTTTATCTATCTCAATAGTAACCATACCATACCAACAACAAAGCGAAACTTGTGAGCAGTAGCATTTCTTCCTCATCTAACGTTATGTATTTAAACTAAGTTGACGTGTTTTATGTAATGTAACGGCAGTGGTAGTTACATGTAACGTTAGTTCAAATTAACCAGCTAACTAGCTAACGTTAAGCGGTTAGCTAGCTTATTGTGATCTGGTGACAGTGCAGGGAAATCAATATTGTATTCGCCACTAACGTTACTTGGTTCACATTTGGAACGGAATAAAATGATGCTCGTGCTGTTTCTTTTAAAATAGTCCTGTTTATGTATTTCTGTGTGATTTCCAGCTATTATCGAGTCCCACAGGCAGGTTTAGGTCCTCTGGTCATGGCTAAAGACCCGTTGGCAGAGGCTGGTCTTCATTTTGATGAACTCAACAAATTGCGAGTACTCGAGCCCGACGTGAGCCAGAAAACCACGGAGCTCAAAGAGGAATGTGAGGACTTTGTTGACAGTGAGTTTTTTTTATTATTAATTTGTTCTTTATCTTATTGAGTTTACTTTATCTCTACTTCGTTGCTTCTTTTGACAGTACAGATCAATAATTTATGCTTGGCATTTGTTTTTGTAAACAGAGATCGGACAGTTTCAGAAAATTGTAGGTGGACTTATTGAACTTGTGGATGAACTGGCAAAGGAAGCCGAAACTGAAAAAATGAAGGTACATTCTTGCATTTTAAATAACCTGCAGTGCAGATTTGTTATGTTCATTTATATAACTTCAGTGATTATTCTACAGGCCATAGGTGCAAGAAATTTGCTGAAATCGGTTGAAAAGCAACGAGAGGCCCAACAGCAACAGCTTCAGGCTTTGATCGCAGAAAAGAAAATGCAGTTGGAAAGGTTATCTGTCTTATTAGTAGGCCGATCAATGATATATTTGTGCTCTGTATTTTTCCACTATATGTGAGACTATAATTGTTTGTTTTGCAGGTACCGAATAGAATATGAAGCTCTTCAGAAAGTCGAAGCGGAGCAGAATGAATTCATTGATCAGTTTATACTGCAGAAATAAGAGTGCTGTGTTTTCTCTCTCTCTGTTGGACAGAAAAAAGTGATGCTATGCATCTTGACTCACAATGACTTCCTATAAAGTACTGGGTCCCAAAGTAGGTTAATTGAATTGAGCAGTTTATAGGTGACAACAGACATCAACCTGTCTGTTTCAGCCTCAGAGTGCTTTTGCATGGCCAGTTCCAGGGGCCATACTTGTAATCTTTCCAACTATAGTTCATAATCTCAGATACTATTTATATACAATATAAGTTATTTATACTATTTATATGGAAATTAGTTTGTAAATCTTTTTTTTTTTTTTGTACAACAGCAAAATACAGTATTTGCATGTTACTGTAAATAATTCCATCATGAGACATCTTCAGGTAAATTGTTTATTTTCTGTATGATTTTTATTTTAACTGCTGTTTGTGACTTGAACCCGTCCAGTTTTATTTGATCATATCCTCATGGCAATTTTATTGTCTGTTCATGGGACCACACCAAAATATTTTCCATAGAAGTTATGGAAATCTATTTAATATGAAATTTGCTTACTTATTTGTTTACATTAACCGTTATTAGGTGTGTAATCTCAATATTTGGCTATCTTCATACAGATCTGAAGAACATTTGAATAAAAATATATTTTGCTTTTACATGTGTTGTCATCAGTAAACAAAACTGTAAATTACCATGGGGTCAAAAATGGCTTTTTTTTTGCTTAAAAATTACATACAATTATCAAATATGCTGGTACATATTCAAATATTTTTTTCACATTTAACCAGTAATAACTAGCAATAACATTGAAACCCTGGTGGGTTATAATGAATGCATCCATCTATAATGTGTAGATGGGATGAACTGGCATTATCTTTGTTTCTTGGACTTTGAGGAAGTGTTTCCTTTCGGAGAGGTTGAGTTATATGTTGAGCTGAAGAGCATGGTGAGCAGTATCATGACGGGGATGATGAGGTACGGAGCATAAATTGACACCAGTGTCAGGCGTTCGTTCAAAGTTTGGGGTCCTGGATGTGGCGCCAGAGGAAAGTTATGGAAAAGCACGTGGCTTAAAATTGGGACCAGAGTAGTGGCCACATGAACGGAGTAAATGATTGCTGGAGTTCTGATCCATTTGCAGCCACCTATTAAATGGAAAACATCACATCAATTAACAGGAGTAATGAGACAATAGTGACTGGTATGCATTGACACAAGTGATCCACCACTAGATGTCATTGTTGTGTGATTTAAGACGTCTAATTCCACAAATGATCATGGTACTACTGACCCTTCAGGAAAGCGTATGCTGCAACTGGGAAAAAGGGCAGCTGGACGAGAGCTTCGCAGAATACAAAAGATTTGAACCAGGCTGGCGGGTCCATCATCATCGGGTCCTTGAATTCAGCGGCATACCAGTGCAATAAATTTCTCAGCTGTAACACAAATAATAATATTACATAATTACATACAAAACTGCTAAATTTAGGATATGGTTCCTTTAGTGACATACAACTGAATGTGCAGCACAAAGTGCAAACTTACCTCTGGTGGATACAGATGTTCGGGAAGTAAAGCCTGAAGATCAACCACGAGAGTAATTGGAATGTGCGACGCAAAGTAAATGAAATATATAATTTCTAAAGCGCGAAGTAACATTTTAATTGTCTAGTGCTTTAACAGTTTTCGACAAGTTCCTTCTCCGTCAGTGGTTCAGCAGCCGTGGACGGCGTCAGTGGTCAATTATAAAGTAGCGTGTTACTCCTCTGTTTCTGATTGGTCCTTTAACTCGGTCACTTCTAATCTTTGTCTTTCCATTGGTCCATCGGCTCGGTTGATTCCTGAAGTGGGCGGATTCTTGATTGCACATTGGCTCATGGAGCGTAACCGTGGAACACAATCCTTACAAAAATGACCATAGCAACTAGTTTTATGATAAAATAGATGCTTATTTTATTGTTACTGAAATTAAACTGTCATTACTAAGCATTAGCCACCATTGTAATTTAATTTTTTTTGCAATTTGTGAAGGAAGCACTCACCACCATTAAACATTTCAAGACTTTTAAATTGTTAAACTTATTTTATTAAATTATTTTGGGTTAACAAAGCATGTTTATGACTACAAACACTGACTTTTTTGTTGTTTTCAAAATGATCCATGGAAATATAGCAAGAATATTGTGATTTGGTCATTAGAGTTGTGTAATGTCATATATATATATATATTAAATCCTTAAATACAAACATTGTTAAAAAAAAGTATGCCTGCACACAATTAAGTAGGTGTTACACGAGAACAATGATAAAACAATCGCTACAAAATTATTGTAGTATTAAAAAAGTTATTTGATGTGTAGAACAACGATTTATGTTGTTTTTTTTTCATTCACTTTTCTTCTGCATTCATGATCCTTTGGTTGTCAACATCCACATAATCCTGCAATATATCAGTAATGTTTTATCACTTATCTCTAGTATAAAGGTAAAGAGTGAAGAGTGGCTCAAGGACAAATATGACTCACCCCATCACTCTCCACAATATTCTCCAGGATCTTGACAATGTCTGTAAATGAAGGTCTCGATGTGTATGGATCCAACCAGCAGTCTAGCATGATCTGTTCCCTACATGTTAAAATAGATATGTATTACTGGAAACCATTACTACAGAAGCTTGCTTCCACAACGGAATTAAAAAAAAATTCTGACTCTCAAAAATTCTCAAATTCAGACTTTTTTTCTAGCAATTGCGAGTTTGTAATTCCGAGATATAAACTTGCAATTGCACAATTAAAATTAAAGATATAAACTGTTCCCTCGCAATTTAAACTTTTTGTAAATATCTCACAATTTAGCAAGAAAAAAATTGTGAGATAAAAAGTCGAAATTACCTTTTTAATTTTTTATTCTGTGCTGGAAACAAGCTTCCATACATAACAGACAGTAGGTCAGTAAGTTATCATGATGACAAAAATAAATAAATATATATTTATATAATTGATATGATATATTTTAATACATTTAATAATATATTTTATATGGTCACTCACATTTCTGGACGGCAGGTACTGGGGACAGTGTTTTTATATCCAGAACAGACACTATACACCACTTGCTCAGATGTGTTCAGATTTGGATATGGCAAGGTGCCTATAAAAATACAAAATCCAATATTTGTGATTTATTCATCAAAAATATTTGATAAAACAACCAAATATCTCGGATATTTCTCACCAAATGACTGCATTTCCCACAGCACGATCCCAAACGCCCAGACATCTCCCTTAAAGCTGTAGTAGTTGTTCCGGAAGTACTCTGGAGGGTACCAGCGCAGGGGCACGCGTTCCTATGAGGTCACATTAATATTAGCCGGATGGTCAATGAAGATGTGGGAAGAACAGGTGCGATTAGTTCACCTTGTGTTGTTTCTTCCTGCTGCTGCGTCTGCTCCTCATGCGGGTCAAGTCCCTGGCCAGGCCAAACTCCGCTACCTTCACCTCCCATGGGAATCGGCTCACCAAAATGTTCCTTAAGGCAAGGTCACAGTGCACCACCTGAATGGTACGCAGAAAACGTCCAAAATCATTCTTTCCATTTTTTATGTAGCCCAGCCCCTTTTCAGCACTGCACTCGTTGCGTTCTGTCTTCTGGTTTGTATTTCCACATCATGAAGGTAAGATCTTACGGATTTATGAATGAACTTCTCATTTTAAAATCTCCTAGGTCAACTGACATCCACTTCAAACATTACACTGCTCATTTTATCTTTTGTTAAAGGTATAGCGGAGGATCTTTCCAAATTTTAGATAAGACCCGCCCTCTCCACTTTTTGAAAAGTTTGATTGATTCACCAGAATGATTGACAATTAGGAGGACCAATAGTTTAGACTACCCACCAGGAAGTAAAACATCCTCCGCTATACCTTTAACTATACAAGTAAATCCACTTCACCGGCTAATTACTCTTCGACAGCGATATGCCATAGAAATACACAGAGCTACCGCAAAAACAGAAGTTTAAACATAAAATTCTAAAGATGGCTTTTAGGGGCGTAACGATATACCCTCATGTCACGATTCGATACATATCACGAAACGATATTATTGCGATACTCCAAGACATATGGTAAAAGGTTAACGAAAAATACTGTCGATTAAAATGTTAAATTTGGTATTACGAAGTGGGTGGAAATGAATAGGCTTGGACTTGGTGCTGGAAACCCAATGTGACACCAGAATAAAAATATTCATGATTCTGAAGCTGAAAATACAGAATTATTTAAGACGAATATGCTTGCACTCTGTCACTGACTAGATATATTTCAAATAATGTAGGTCACTTTTTACTGGTAACATTACTTTTAGCACACATATTCCCCCATTGCATTTATTATACACTATATTCAACATTATATATAGCAGTTTAATGTAGTACTGAAACGGAAACTAAAAAAAGTTTCTCTCTTGCATAAGGTTTAAATCAGAAGAGCTGTATTATATTTGTGCCAGCTTGTGATACCATTTTGGAGCGCAAGTGCTCCATGCCCAGGGCGATGTGGTAAGACGCAATGGTGAACTGGCTCTGCAGTTCAGGTTCGGCACTCAGTTCGTCTTTGTGTTTCTGCACAAAACTGCGCAAGGTCCCGTAGCTTATGAACTCCATGATCAGCATATACGGCTCTGTGAAAACAGACAGTTTTGGTCACATGATACATTATTTTAGTAAGTTTGACAAGTTTTCTTGAATGATAAATGAATAATAGTAGAAGTGGAGAGGGAATGTTTGTGATATGTGACCCTGGATCACAAAACCAGTCATAAGTCGCTGTGGCAAAAGCCAACTGTACATTGTATGGGTCAAAATTATCACTGTTTCTTTTATGCCACAAATTATTAGGATATTAAGTAAAGATCATTTTCCATGAAGATATTTTGTAAATTTCTTAACGTAAATATATAAAACATTTATTTTTGTGAGTGAATGCAGTACAATCACGAACGTAAATGGACAATTTTAAAGGTGATTTTCTCAATGTTTCGATTTTTTTGCACCCTCAAATAGTTGTATCTCAGCCAAATAGTGTCATATCAAACCGTCTAACAAACCGTACATAAATGGAAAGCTTATTTATTCTGCTTTCAGATGATGTATAAATCTCAATTTAAAAAAAATTAACCCATGTGACTGGTTTTGTGGTCCAGGGTCACATATTGCAAGTGGATTCATTAACGGATATTGCTACAACAAATGAATATCTCTATATTCTACTGTAAATTTTGTGATATTTGTTAAGATTATTGTTGAACAGGATTTGAACAAACCCATTACCCACTGTATTACACTCATCCTGCAACGATTGATGATGATCAAATCATGCGAAAAATGCTGTAACTTTCTAATTGAGGAAGCTTACAATTTTTACCTGGTGGACGATCAAACAGAAGAAAAAAAACATTATAGGAGGGACTTGAAACATATTTTGGGACGAGACTATCATATAGACCACCCAGAACACCCTAACAACCACAAAGAAACATAAAAAAAACACTTTAGCAACACTCGTCAACCATTTCAACACCCTAAGACTGTCGGCAAGTTTTGCTCAGGCAAGATAGTGTATATTTGACTGTTTAGCTGCATTTAAGGTTTAGTCATACAATACTGAAGTACAGCAGCATGACTTACCCTCCACTGTATTCCAGTCTAACAGCTGGATCACATTTTTATGATATGCCAGCTTTCTCATAACAGACACTTCGTTATCCATCTGCTTAGGGGTGATACCTGCAAATGACAGCAAATCTAAACATCAGCTGGATAATTGTTAAGATATGCACACAATAACTTGTTTTCAAAATGCATTTAAATCAACATAAATGTGTTTGCATATAGTTTTACCGTCTTTTCCAATTTTGCAAGTGACCAGTGAGTGTCCTCTACAAGTGCCCTTCATTATCCTTCCTTTGTAGAAAACTCCTTCTCTACCCGCCTTTATGAGCTGAATAAGGTTCAGGTCTGCTTTTGTGAACCGGGGAACCTGAAGATTAATTCTTCATGTTACATTGGAGAGCACTAAACAAGTCAGTCAAATCACATTTCAAAAAATATTTCTAATAGTGAACCTGTAGTGGAGGCTTCCAGGGAAACCTGCAGCTGGATTTAGTTTGTTGTCTCTGTAATGGGTTCTCTGTAGGACGTTCTGGTAGTTCAGGAGGATTCAGGACATTGGGAGATGGAGGAGGAGAATCTTGGGAAGGAACTCGGGGGATCGACCGTCCCTGCCTCAAATCCCGTATGATCTTCTTCATTGACCGATACCTAATAAGAGAAACAAACAGAGCGTTTTCAAAAGCTCGATACATATAAATAAAAATGATACATTTTCTTTTATAAATATATAACTGCAAAAATTGTATATTAAAAGTGGAAAATTGTTGAAAAGTAAATATTTATATATATATAAGTGGTCAAATCAGTTAATCACACATTTGTAAATATATGTATGCATGTGTATATATATATATATATATATATATATATATATGAAGAGTTCAGATGCAAAAGCCTCTAAGTGCCATCTGAAATTTTCTTCTAGAATGATCATTTTAATCAAGCTCGTATATTTAAGTTCAACAATTTCACTTAAATGGCAATGCAAATTACTTATTAATTGTCATTTAAGTGAAATTACTCAACTTAAATATACACGCTTTATAAAAAGTATCATTCTAGAAGAAAATTTCAGATGGCACTTAGAGGCTTTTGCATCTGAACTCTTCATATATATATATATACAGTATATATATACAGTATATATATATATATATATATATATATATATATATATATATATATATATATATATATATATATATATATATATATATATATATATATATATATATATATATATATATATATATATATATATACATATATACATACACACACACACACACATATATATTTACAAACTTTAATATTAGATGCGATTAATCAATTTCACCGCACAATTTAATAATATAATATTTAAATAAATATTAAACAATTATTATTAGATAAAGTTTATCCGTCCACAAGGGTCCATTGATAAAAAAAAAAACAGTTAAAATATACTTGTTTAGGCAAAGGCATCCAAGTATTATCATGAAGAAAACGGTAACAGCATAAATGCAGATTAGAACGATGTGTCCAACATCAAGCTCTGTAAAAAGAGAAAAACCAAACATACAACTATAATTTTAGTATAATTCATTTTGGTTTTATTTAAAAATGAAAAATTTTGATGCATGTCACCAATATTTTTCACCTCTTTCGATAAAATGGAGAAAATGATATAATGTAGATGTATATAATTATGTAATGTATATATATATATAGTAGTCAACATTTGAAGTGGATCACAACCTTTCATCAAAGTTACACATGAATTTTGAACAATACCCGCTCTTGTCTTAGGACAACTGATGAACTTTTTTTGATCCACTTCAAATGTTGACTACTGTATATACATACACACATATATACTTACTCTTCCAGCCTGGTAATTCTGTACCGGATGAATTGTCATTTGCCATAATGAAGTCAAAAGCATCATATGCTTTTTAAAATCATCTAAGAGATATTTCAGAGCTAAAAGAGCTAAAAAAAGACACGAGACAAAAATGATCATTTCATGTTTCACATCCCTTTTAAATTTAATTTAAACTCATATTATACGCAATATACCTTAAATGTTAACCAGGCGACGTCTCCTTTTATGTTCAAATGCAAAACCTGAAAAGCAAATGTGTAAAAGATGTGTTGTCTCCTTGAAGAAAAGACAACAGAATGCACGTCCCCCAGGATGAACTCATTATGCAATGCACACCATTGTCTAGCTTTCTTCTGCATGATATGAGCATGCATGAAGACCACTGAGTTTAAGATGCTGTTCAGAACAATAAGCCACAATTCTTCAGCACTTGTGGTTTAGAGCTGAGTTCTATAAGTAGCACGGTATGCAGATCGACTCACTTCCTGACTACAGAATGCTCGTCTCCAAATATATGTGCAACCCACAAAGTGCTCAAAGGTCTCGAGGTGATTCTCATGAACTGAATTTGTATATTTCATTCAAGGGAAATATTCTAAAGGAAAATATTCTGTAAAGTGAGTGGAAGGGTCCTACAAAAGGTTAGTTTTAAATGTCAAATGTGGCTTGAATTCAAGGAAATATGTCTGATTGGTGACACTGGACGCTACAGAACCCGACAGAGGGAGGTGTGTGGTTTCCTCTTGGCTGTTGAAGGAAACACCTCGCATTATTCGCATGTAATAAACACAGAAGAGAAAAGCTCGCATTTGGCTGCATTTAATTTGTTCCTTGAATAATTGTTACAGATCAACATCATCACTCCATATACAACTACAAGTACATTTGTACAGTTCATTTTCATTGGCGTATTTACAAAACATTTATGTACATTTGTCAGTGCAATGTCAATTTTATTCTTTAAACAACACTTTACAAAATAAAGTTCATTAAATTAATACATCTCTAGCAGTTCATCAAAATTAATTTAACAAAATTAGGACTAACGACATAGACAAAGACACACATCAGTAGTTGATTGCACTACTTGAAAAGAGATCATTTTGCCATTTTAATAAATTATCCCTGTATAAAAAAAAAAAAAAAAAAAGTGAATGCTTAAAGCATGTTTGTGGTTACTGTAATTGTAATACATCAAACAGCCAATTTTTTATTTAAGAGAGATATCATTTGATTTTGGATGTTGGATATCTTTATATTTTTCTTCCAACATTAAAATACCTAAAAACTGGTTTACAGTCCGCATTACTCATTATGATGATTAATCATTTCCTTACAGTAACACACCTGTGTTTATTTCACATACATTTCTTTTTCTGACAGGGATAAACCTTTCTTTGATGGCTAACATTTAGAGTATCCATGGAAATCTGAAAAGTACAGCAGCAAAAATGGGTGCGGGCGAATGAATCCCGATGATTTCCAAGGGTTTAACGTCCCCTCACAGGAGGAGCTCATTCAGTTGACGAGTTGCTGAAAAATAAGAGCCATTCAGTATTTCATACATCATTTCACAGTGGTAATTAAGTTGGGCTCTCTTTTCAAGAGTCACTAAAGAAATGCTACTAATAACCTGGAATACCCTCTGACACAGACGTCCAGAACGTTCAGCAGTTTAGTGAGGATGCTGTTCTCTAAAAGCGTGGGTTGTGAAATATTCTTCTGTGCTAATACTGTTCACACAACAGACCTTGTTTGCTCTTGTCTGACAGTATTCAGTGCTTCCCACAGATTACGTACATGAACCAGCAAAACACTTTGGCTTGGACACATGAGAAAACATTAATCAGATATGTATCTGTTTGCTGTTTTTAGTCTCTGGGGTTAACAGTTTTTTTGTAAAGCAAAAAAAAAAAAAACAGTAGTAACAGGAAAACATGTACAAAGCAGCGGTATTGTTGAGAGGACGTGGTTTGATCAGACTGCTAAGACTAAAGCTGTTAGCAAATGTGTTTAGGCAAAGTGAACTACTGCATTAAAAAAAACAAAATTCACATTGATAAAAATAAATTGATAAAAAAAAGAAAAAAAGATATACATTTACTCTTCTAAAAAAAAATTAAGTCTCAAAATAACCCACTTAAATAAGATTTAAAACTTTAAAAAAAACAAAAACAGCATATGTATAATTTGGCAGCAGGGAGTGGGAGGATATTCTATTAAATGGCAGAAATTGTCTTTAAAATGAACTTTTTTTGGAAGTGAATTTTGTCCATAAAATAATTTCAACTGCCCTCAGATGATATAATACTGTCACACTGATTTTCTATGAACAGTTGGCCAAAAGATGTGAGGTAGTGTATGGAATTTACTGTAGAAAAAGAAAAGAAATCAACTATGCCAAAACTAAGCCAACCAAACCTTTAGAGAAACCTTTTAGGGCTCTATAATTTATACCAACACCATCTTCCCCATCAGTTTCCTAATTAAAAGAATCTGTTCTGTCCATTAGCATTCAGAAATGTAGCACTACAGAAGCACAAGCTCTTGTTATGTGATTTTTTGGATTCACCTGTGTGGGTTGGCATGTGAAAGAGCAGTTTTGTCTGTTTGGTAATGGTGATATCAAGGGATTGGCTAACAGTTATTTGTTTGCTTGGCAACAATCACATGATCGCTACAGTTCTCTGTGATTCACTCATTCACCCTCTCCCTCGTGTATCTGAAGTGTCAGGTACCTCTATTCTGAAAGCACAGTCAGCGGCGGTGTTGTGCCTGTCGGCTAACTGATATTTTGTGCTTTCACAAATGATGGTCCTCTGGGGCGGCTCTGCCGTTTCAGTCCTCATTGCACTGGCGTACTGACAGACCCCCCTAGTGTCTTTAATGTGGAAGAGCATGGCATCACTGCAGCACACAGTACTTCTTGTAGTCAGATTCAAAGTCTTCGTCCATGCTAGTGGTGTCTGCCATCTTTTTGCCCTCTGTTTTTGGCAGAAACTGCGAGTAATCCACTCCCTGTTGCTCATAGAACAGGATGTAAGCTGAATCTGTGTCAATCTCGTCCGAGTGAACTTCCTGAATAGATGACAAGAAACCGTTTGTTTTAAGTGTTGCACAATACTTGTTTTAGTGTTGTCACGAAACCAGACATTATCAAACTTTCAGTAGTCCACACCAATGCAAGGGAAATATTTCAGGAATGTAAATTTCCATGTTGATACCATAGTACTTACATTGATTGAACACATGATTTTTATTTCAGATTGAATTGTTTTAGTATTATAGGTATTATTGTATTATTTAGTATTATTGTTGTAATATTTCAGGAATATAAACCCAATGTTGATACCACAGTACTTATATTAAACATGCTATTTTCATTTAATTTAATTTTAAATAACATTAAAATAACATTTATTTCAATTAATTCGATTTAATTCAATTCAAACAATGTTGAGCTTTTGAAAGCACCTTCCAGTCAATGTGATGATACCAAATTCAGATGGTAATTGCTGACAGATACTTCAGGCTGTAGCGCCCAATTTGTTTATTTTAGTACCGGTACTTTTGACATCTATACTTCGTTGTCCTAGAATTTTCCATCCTTGCAGAAATATATACTCTGTGCAGTATGAGTGTCAAATAATAGAAACCCCTGAGATGTCAAAGAATAAACAGAGTTGGGATCTTACCTTGCAGCTGCTGTCATTGTAACAGTACCATTTTTCATTGGGGTTTTTAGCATAAGTCACATAGTGCCCCCCTCCCATTATTCCTGAATGGCACTTAAAAGAAAAACAACAATTAAGGTGTCAGAAAGGCTTTTTACAAAAGGAATCATTACACATTGAAACATGTAGAGAAGAATCACTTACTGAGATTGCATATAAATTGTACAGGGGCTCCAGGCAGATGTCATTTCTTTGGTGAGGGGTGTCCAGGTCTGAGCTGACCTCTGAGTGTCCATTACTCTGACTGCTGTCTTGTCCCAGTCCATTCACCATGATGGCATCGCAGTCGCTGCTTGAGGCGTCCAGTGACCAGGTGTCTTGCCCATTTGCATCAGATGGCATCTGATTCTCCCCGTCCGTCACTGTGCCCTGCTCTGACTCGGTCTCGCTCTCCTTGCTATTGCTACAGGCATCCAGGTTTTCTTTGCTGTTGCAGAGTCGATGCCTACTGCCCAGCTGTGGAAGACGCAGACGCCCCTGTTTCCGTCCTGTATTTTTGGGGCTGCTGCCAGGGCTGCTGTTTCTGCTCAGTGGGCTGCACACCCTCCTGATAGAGCACGGGGTGCCTAAAACAACAACGCAGTGGTTAGAGAATCTCAAGCAGTGTTCATTTAAAAGGTCTACAAATAGAGAAGAGAGACAGACCTTTGCCAGAGCTGGGAGGACTGGCCAGAGTAGTAGTGGAGATGGAGGACATAGAGGAGTCTCCTCTCTCCAGCCTCTGGAGCTCCTCTACCAGGCATTCGCTCTGGAGGCTCTGCAAGCTGCCCATGCTCTGAGCTACCTCCCGTGGGGTGAGGAACGCACTGGGGTCAAAGCTCTCGCGTGGAAACTTCACAATCTTCTGAGACTTAATCCACCGACCATTGACAAACTGGAAGCGTTTCAAATGAACAATCTGAAAAAATATGTTGCAACCAAATGTTACAAAGGGCAACTTGCTTAAAATTACATTTATGTTATACAGTATGTTAAATGTAGCTTATTTCGCTCAAAAGATCTAAAACTATATAATAATAAACATAAATAAAAAGATGCATTTTTAAAGATTTTATTAAAGAAAAAGGAAAAAAAATTTTTATTTAATTTTATCAGATTAAATTAGCTAAAAGGGCACAATTTAAATCAGCCATTACTCCAGTATTCGGTGTCACATGATGCTTCAGAAATCATTCTAATAGGCTGATTTGATACTCAGTTATCATCATTGTTGGAAACAGTTGTGCTGCTTCATATATTTTTTGGAACCTGTAATACATTTTCAGGATTCATTGAAAAAGTTAAAAAGAACAGCATTTATTCAAAATTTTTATCTTTTCTAACAATATAAATCTTTACTATCACTATCTGCTTTTATTATCAATTTGACACGTCCTACTAAAAAGAAGAATTTTTTTTTTTTACTGACCCCAAACTTTTGAACGGTAGTGAATCTATTTTATCTATTCCTACATCTATTTTTATTTTAAATAAATGCTGTTCTTTTTTAACTTTCTATTCATCAAAGAATCCTCAAATAAGGTTATCACATGTTATAAAAAAAATATTAAGCAGCACAACTGTTTCTAACATTGATAATAAATCAGCATATTAGACGGATTTCTGAAGGATCATGTGACAGACATGACACTGAAGACTGGAGTGACGGCTGAATAAAATTCCGCTTTGCGTCACAGAAATAATTTATAAATAAAGTATATTAAAATAGAAAACCATTATTTTAAATTGTAATCATATTTCATTACTGTTTTTTCTGTATTTTTGTTTAAATAAATGCAGGCTTGATGAGCAGAAGAGACTTCTTTCAAAAACATTAAACATATTTTTTTTTTTTAAGTGTTTCCAAACTTTTGACCAGTACTATATATACACGCACATATATATATATTTAATTTAATAAAATTTTTCAGAGAAGGAGGAAACAAATCATTTGGGTTTCTAACCAGTACGGGGGGCAGCCTCCAGAGGTCCAGCTTCTTGGTGGCCAGGCGGTGGGTCTTACACTTGGAGCAGTAATAGAGCTCATCCTCCCCTAACTCTTCTTCACTGGTGAAGGCTTTCAAACAGCTGTCCAGACTGATAGGCTCTGCCTGAGCACGCCGACTCTGCTCAACACTGGGATGCTCTTCCACTATCTGCTCCACATAAACATCAGCAACTAATTACTTGACAGACACAGTAACACAATTAAATGATAACTACCCAAAATCACTAAGAGCTCTGGACCTATTTAAAAGATTTAGAACTAGAATGTTATTACATTTGAAGGCATTTCTTTTTAATGCACAATTAAACATTATTTGCAGACTCATCGTACGTTATAAAAAGGTCAGTTCTGGTCTGTAATGCACCATAAAAGAGGTGCAAAAACCACAGGATTTTATTTTGTCATCTCCACTTTTAAACTTATTTACTTTGACTCTGCAGTAAAGTTTGCAATCAGAAAGTGTATTTTGCAAGTAGTAAATGATAGATAATAATTAGCAGTTTACATCAGGAGCTCTTGCTAGAGGTAAAATAGAGGCAGCGGACCCGGAAAACAATTAATCATTCAATATGATTTTAATGGATTTCTCAGCTGTGATGTGAGATGAAAGCAAATCTCTTCACAGGGAATGACAGCACTAGCAGAGTAATCATTATGTGTACATCAAGTCCTGCAGTGCAGCATCAGACTGGATGCAGTATAGAAGGATAGACTGTCACAAAGCAACAACAACCCACTGACTGAATATGCTGCTTTTATGGCCTTTAAAATCTGTGAACATCTGTAAAGATGAACGTACTCTTTCTTGAGAGGTCTGGTAGCGAAGGTGCAGGGCTGTGGGGTCCCAGTCTACAGCAATGTAGGCATTTCCCAAAGATGCTCTGTCTTCATTACAGTCCACTGTGCAGCCTCTGCAGAACCTGGCAAAGTCACGACAACCCCTGTCAGTCACGACAGCCCACAGTGTGAGATATGTGCATGCACAAGCGCTGAACTCAAATGCCTTACCTGTACCAGGGACACCAGGCACAGGAATTACCATCTTTCTGCACCACCCGCAGAGTGAAGGGGTATTGGTAGCCCATACTGTCATCACTGGAAGAGAACATCACATGTCACATAACAGAGTAAAGGAACTCTACCTTACAGATGTGCACAGGGGGCCAAAACTAGCCTGGGAAAACCCAGACTACTTCCGGTGAATTTTAATTCTCTCTCCAGGATAGTCTGGAGAAGAGCCCATTCAAACTCATTTCTGTGCCGCCGAAATCGCGGCACCAATCAGAAACGTTTGGGGAGGGATTTACATGATGACGACAGCGCAGCGACGCTGAAGGAGATTTCATTACAAAGATGGATGCCGCCGTGGAACATCACTCGTTCGAATCATAGACAGTATATAAATGAATCAGTTATCGCGTCTGTTTTGAGCGATTTAAACTTACCGTTTTCGTTAAAACCGGAGCAAAGAACAACACTCGAAGCATACGTCATCTCCTTCATCGATCTGATTGGTTTTAAGACTATCCAATTGCGCCCAGAGGAATTTGAGCTACGTCGGTTGGTGACGCCCCTTTGGAAATGATTTGTCTACATAGCTTCGCCAGACCCTACACTCAGTTTCAACTGAGAAGGGTCTGGTTTTAACCAGGCTAGGCCAAAACCACTTTTTTTTTTTTTTTATTGAAACCTAGAAATGAATAAAATTTTGAAAAATTTTAAACAGAAGTTAAGGAATAAAAAATATTTAACATTCTGCACTATTTATTAGGTCACTAATGGCCATGTGAACTGAAATAAGCAACTAAAGGAACTGTGAAATTCAATTGTTATTATGATGCTATCATTTGCATTAATTTGTATTAAATCTGAAATCTGAAAAATAGAATAAATTTCATTAGGTCATGTATAAAGTATCAAAAAGCTAACAGTACATTTGTCACTGAGGGAAATAGGATACATTATCGTTCAAAAGGTTTGGTAAAGTACAATTTTATTTTAAAGAAATTTATACTTTTATTCAGCTAGAACACATTCAATTGATCAAGTAAAGATATTTGTTAAAAAAAGATTTCTATTTCACAAATTATGTTCTTTTGAACTTTCAATTCGTCAAAGAATCTTGAAAAATAAATAAATAAATGTTTTATCACAGTTTCTTATACAAGGCAGGCAGCACAACTGTTTGCAACATTGATAATAATAATAAATGTTTCTTGAGAAGAAAATCAGCAAATTGATTTCTGAAGAATCATGTGACACTGAATACTGGAGTAATGATGCTGAAAATGTAGCTTTGCCATCACAGGAATAAAATGCATTTTAAAATATATATTAATATAATAAAATGTAATATAATTGACCAAAATTACTGTTTTTACAATACTGTAAATTAATGTATTTTTGATCAAATGCAGCCTTGGTGAGACTTCTTTCAAAAACATTAAAAAAATCTTGATGAACCCAAACCTTTGACTGGTGAACAAACAAACATTCAAACTAATGATCAACATCAATACGCTGTGAGCTACAGATGCCACTGACCAGTCTTGAGCGTGGTTGCTGGCTTCCTGTGGGGGCAGAGGGCTGGCAAGTCGGGACACCTGGATCCACACGGCATCATACAGGTCCTTTTTACTTGTGTGCACAGTGCACGGCACAATAAGCGGCATGCCAAACAGACTGGGCCTGTTCTTCTGAGAGGACAGGAAGTACAGCTCCGTCCGCATCTGAGGAGAAAGACCGGACACTTAGGATGCTTATGACCATCATGTTAAAGGGTTAGTTCACCCAAAAATTTAAATAAAATTGTCATCACTTACTCACCCTCATGTCATTCCAAACCCATAAGACTTCATCTTCGAAACACAAATGAAAATATTTTTTTTTTATTCAATCTGATTTCTGTCCCTTCTTTGACAGTCCATGCAACTACCACTTTGATACTTCAAAAAGTTCACAGAGATTGTAAAACTAATCCATATGAATCAAGCAGTTTAGTCCAAATATTCTGAAGAGACTGGATCACTTTATATGATGAAAATTTTGAGTTTAGGCTTTTCTTCACATATAAACATTGATCAGCGAACATAAACAGAAGCTCAACCATACTTGCTCGACGCGTGAACCAAACCTCAGTGGTTCTTGCAGAAGCTCAAACGTGCTGCGTAACACATGAGAATGAACCTCATTGGTTCTCGCACATCAAGCAAGCATGCTTGAGCTTCCATTTGCCATATCTGATGTGTGTGTTGATAAGGTATGTTAAAAAAGGTCTAAATTAAATCTGTTCACCATATAAAGCAATTGTATCTCTTCAGAAAATTTGGAGTAAGCTGCTCGATTCATATGTATTAGTTTTACGTTCTCTTTATTAACTTTTTGAAGAGTCAAAATGGTAGTTCCATGGACTGTTAATGGAGGGGCAAAAATATCTCAGATTTCATTACAATATCTTCATTTGTGTTTCGAAGATGAGTAATTGATGACTATTTTTTTTCTTCATTTTTGAGGTGGACTTACTCTTTCAGTCCAACAGTGAATATGAAGTGAATGCTCACCATCTTTCTGTGCATGGCAATGATGTAGCCAATGAAGGGGCTGTCTTGCACTGGCACAGCATGGCCATTAGGGATACCATTGGCGAGGGGCTTCTCGGGGGTACAGGGGACCACTGTGCTGGGCATGCCATTGGGAATTAGGCCAGACTTTCCAATGTGATTGTTTCCTGCTGTCCCGTTGGCTGTAGGTGTTTTTTCTAAATAAAAGAAAATAAAAAATAAATTATTTTTTAAATAATAATAATATGGGTCAATGGCAAATAAGGGTGTCCATGATAAAGCAAAACTTCTCTTTTAAGAACCGAGAGAAAGAAGAAATCAATCATTACCTGTTTGCACTGGAGAGGTGACTGAGGTGGGAGAGCCAGGCACAGGGATTTCAAACGCGCAGAGGAAGCAGTTCACAGAGTGTCGCACCTTCTGGTTGTCCAGAGGAAAGTTCTAGATCAAAGAGAAGCATTTATTTAAAAGCCAGGCCACTTGGATTGTCTCAACAATAGTGTCTGATGTGGTGAGTTGAGCTGACCTTGATGTTGGATGTATGAACCTCAGCCAGTAGGATCTGCTCAGGTTTCAGGTTGCACAGCTCGCTCAGCTGTTTCTTCAGGCCCATGTACTTCTCATCCATGTTGAGACGGAGCCCGTAACGCACCGGAGTAGAACCGTCAAGTTTGATAACTGCAAAGCAAAAAAGCTTTTATGTGAGACTGCTGTACCTGCTGATGAATTTTTAAATGTTTTCTTTCTGCTTGGCTTTACCTGTGATTTCTAAGTGCATGGAGCTGTCCATGGGCAGCGGCAACGATAGGAAGTTAAAGGGGTCGAAGCGGGCGCTGATGTGGCCGCAGGTCTTGCACTTCACCTGGGACCTGAGCTGCCCATGGAAGAGGTCCACCACAATTGAACGATTTCTCCGCAAATGGTTTTCCCAGGCCTGTGAAAGAGAAACACGCAGATGTCCTCAGGGTGAAGAAATGACTTTTCATCAGTGTGTCCATATAGGTTCATTTAAGAGTGCTGAGATGATGTATTGAGCCTGGCAGGGGCTGAAAAACAGGAGTTTTGACACTAACCTCTGTGGCTACTTCATGATCTGGCCGTCCATCACTATCCTTGAGCTCCACGTATGGCTTCTCATGCACGCGATTCAAGTCTTCATGAAGCCCATCCAAGAGAAATGCCAAGAGCTCCTGGGAGTCTTGCTGCTGGAAGCCATTGAATCTCGGTGCATACTTTGCTATTGTCCACTGCAAAAATGTTTAAAAAAAAAATGGCATAAGCATTTTTATGTAAACATTTGGGTTTGATGCTCATAATTTCAGAGATAACTGAGAATTTCAAAACCCACCCTGAGTTTTAGAGGTGCAACGTTCTTCTGGGTGCCGCTCCAGAGTTCCTGTACCAAATCACCATAGCATTTGGCCATGTGACCACGCATTCCTATCGGATTGGTTCTGTCAAGGCAAGACAGCTCATTGGTCAAGAAGTATGATAGTGACCCATACAAAAGTTTCCAACTTTTCCTTTAAGTATAAAGGTGCATCACAGTAGCAGCGTTTTGGAATTTTGAGGGCAAAAGAGTCAACATTACTCAACATGGCGTCACCAACTCAATACACACACACACTTTTTCGCCCTCGTGTGAAACTCATGCTCGTGTGGATTCCTGTTGAAATGATTGGATGGATTTCGCCCACAAAATTTTTCAGAGCAACAGTAAATGTGAATGCTTAACTAAGTAGTTACAAGTGGTTTTGGTATTTAAAAAGGCACTGGCCATGTTTCCTTACCTGTTAAGCTCATAAAGGTGTCGCCCTGAGATGAAGTACTCAGTGAGGGGCTTGGTATTGCTTACACACTGAATACTGGAGTTCATGAAGCATGTGTTACCCAGGTTACTCAAACCTGTGGCACCTTTCTCAGTAGGAACTGCAAGAGAAATGGGACAAAATTTGTAAAAAATTTAAGAGAGACTGAAGGTTTGGACTTTACAGGCACAACCACTTGAGTACTATCTCCATGAAGTTCAATTACTCAGGATTTCATAGAGTTCGACAGCAACAGCGAGTCTTTAAATGTCAAAGCTGATATCTGTCTTGATTTGGCTTTTATATTGCTTTGTTATGTAATTGCTTCTTGGACTCTTGCTACTTTTGTTCCTGTGTTAATAATCTACTTGATCTGCTTTGATACCAGAAACCGGTCTAAAGAATTGTATTATAGTGCCATCTAGGTAAGGTCAAACTCAGATAAACATTCTGGCATTTGTCGATGGTTTGGCCAGCCTCCAATTTGCATAGATTTTTCCAACACTTTCCAAGAACTCTGACATTACCTTTGTGTCTGTCGATTTTGCTGCTGTTTGCAATGAAAGACATTTCCTCTGGCCAGCTCATATCTTTGTTTCGAACTGGAGAAAGGGAAAGATATCTTAATAATTTTTCCTTTTCCATCAGTATGGTCGTGCATGCTTTGCAATTTAATCCACACTGCTCAGCAAATGTGAAATGAGATAAAACTTTAATTAAGACAGATAAATGTCACAGACATACCCTCAATGACTAAGTGCTGTTCGTCTTGAATTTTCAAACTTTCTAAAGTGTGATCTTCATCGTCCAGGAGAGTGAGGTAATTCTGATAAAAAGACAATATAAAACAAGATTAGTATACAGTTTAAATGTATGCATCATGAATTTTTATGATATTCATTTCTTTGGGAAATATATTAATTCAGCCTGGGTGAGCATAAGAGACTTATTTAAAAAATATACAAAATCTTCTTTTGAACAGTAGTGTGCATAAGACCATTAATAACTGGTAGAATTAACATTTTACAGATTTCAAATTTACAGTCCTTCTCTAACAGGAAAATGGAGCAAAAATTGAGGGATCATCCTTTACTACACATTTTTGTCCAATCAAATGCTCTCTTTAAAAAAAAACCCCATCTAATTTAAATTCATGTCCCAGTTAGACTTAATGTTGTCACATTTGTCCAGTTAAATAAAGATTTTTTTATTTATTTATTTCATGAAATTTATTTTATATTTAAATCAGTTAAATATTGTGCCTTGTTAATTTACCAGAGTTTAACTGTTATGGTTAGGTGTGTGTGTGTGTGTGTGTGTGTGTGTGTGTGTTGTTAGTTACGCTTACATTTAAAATGTGTTTTTAGGCTCCACTAGTTGTGATGTTTTGTTTTAACAGTTGATGGAGTTTTATAAGGCTAATAAAAAGCTGACCGAATGTGTCATTTGTGGTGCTACCGTGCTAGCATTACTTTATCTTAAGGTCGGCTTAATTAAACGCAATGCTTAATATCTGTTATTCTGAACGTTTAGCATAGCCCTAATGTTTGTGCAATTTTTGTGCAGGCGGGAGTGGAACACACACGTTGTAGGAGAGGGCGGTAACGGTCAGAAATTCAGAAGGAGCGGGGTTAAGAAAACAGTCCCGTGCAGGGCTCTAGTACCCACCTCACTATTGTAGAGCCAGAGGCGCATGTCCTCTTCTTTTATGCGTAACCTCTGGGACAGGTAATCATGAATGTCTTTAATGGTGCCCATCCTGCTGAAACAGCCCGTGTATGCCAGCACTCGCTTCAGAGGAGCGTTCGGAGAAGGAACATTTCCTGTGTTGGGAGCGAAGCGCCTTTTAGCATTCTCTTTGTCACATGCAAAAAACATTTACACATTTTAAATACAACCTTTTATCGTAGTTCCACCAGCTGTGTTGTTATATATATATATATATATATATCTTCAAAAATTAACATTAAAGAAATCATGGAGTATGTAAATGTAATTTAACTTACTATGCTAAATTAGTAAAGTAATAATTTTATGGTTTCATTTTAATGATGAGAAATGTGAAAATCCAGTCCATTCCATCCATATAGCCTAGCATGCATGCTATTAAATCAACACAGATGTCACAAGGAGCACACAGATCAATATATAACATACACAGCACCAATACCTGATTGACAGACTGAGGATTAGTTGTAAGGTAGCAGCAAGAAAGGGCAAAGGTCATTTTCAAAAGGGAACATTCATCAAATCATTAGTTTGGTGATTTAAAAAAATAATAATAAAAAAAATCAAGCCAATTTTTAATTAGTCCAGTCTTGTGAAAAAATAAAAATACATATAAGATTCATACAGCAATTACTGATTTCATAGAAGACAAATGATTTGAGACAAAAAAAAAAATCATAATAATTGGTAAGATTGCAAAGCAAAAAATTACAGGAAATCAGCCAGAGAGCGCTCATCTTTACCCACACCAAACAGTCTTCTGAGCCAGACAGCCTTTCTAGTCTTGAAAACTTAAATATCTGGATTCATTTTTTTTAAAAATGTATTCAACATGATTTTATAGCTGTCATGGATTACATTATAGTTTTGTGTGAGCAAAATGTAGCATTTAACAAAAAATATAAAATATTTAATATAACCAATGTAATTTTATATATTTTATGTTTTCTTTTGTTCTTTATTATTATTTTCTATTCTAGGCCGAACTCAGAAGATGACTCTGGGTGTTGGCAACAGGATTTGGCTCTTTAGTAATCCAGACAGGTCGTTTTGCTGAGACCGTGCTGGATGCATTTTAGGAGATTAGAGAAACTGGTCAAGGCGGAGGTGGAGGGAGCCTCTCTCTTGCTGCAGGCTTACGTTACCTCGGGGCATATGTGGAGGGAACATTCGCAGGCTGCTCATACCCATATTGACCCAGATGTTAGACTGAGGACTGCGCGTGGCCGGTTGCTGTCGCAGGAACAGAAGGTAGCGGGGGAAGAGCTCTAGCTCTGGGTGAAGTGTGACTGTAGACATGATGACCTGAAAGAAGAAAAAAAGATAAAGCATAAGCACAATGTATAGAGAAGAATGTAAAATGTTTATGGGAGGAGAGTATTTAAATAAATCATGCAAAGCAATTTACTAAAGTTTACACTAGTCAATTCACTGGTATTTGCACCATTAGAGAGAAGCTAAATTTGGCTGAATCAAACTGAATTAGAAGTTCAAAGGCTAGATTCAGGCGACATTTTAAAGCTCTTTTCATGGTCATTCCTCCGGCAAATTTTTAAACCCCTACTGCATACATTATGACAAAAAAAGTTTGATTTACTGTAAAATGTATATCATTACCAAAATCCAAAACTTTTTTTAATTTTGAAAATTAATACTTGGAGAGGGGTCCTTTTAAGGTATGCTGCCAAAATCATTAAATAATAATGTAATTACATTTAGTTTATAATTTTTGACTAATATACTATTTTACTAATATAAAAAAGAGAGAGAAAAAGATATATAACAAAAAACAAATTATGCAATTTTTTATTTGATAAAAATAAGAAATATGAACTATATTTTTTATGAGGGGAAGAATTTATTTTTTAAAGGGCAGTTCATCATTCACATGGTGCATAATGTACATTTTTATTTTATTTAAATCACCTCCAGAATGTAACCTTTTTACTGTTTATTTGACAACATCTCTTCATTATTAACCATTTTAAGGCCATCTAATATGAATCATGTGCTAGCAAAGTGAAGAAAATGAGTCTGATACCCAGAGGCAACGCTGTCCAACAGAGGGTTAAATCAAAATAGCCAAGCATAATCTGTATTCAGGAAACAGGTTTAGTAATATCTGACACAGTTCATGTGACACCTCATCATCAAGATCATTGTGTGTCGAAGCAAAAAAGCCAGAGCAAATAGCATTCATTGAAGCACAAATTAAGTGCCTATGTTGGGACATGGAATACATACCGGTCGGGGGAGGCTGACGTTGGCCCCATACCAGTGATAAAGTGCCCTCCATACCGGCTCTGGCACAGTCTCAAAGTCCCGGCTAGCCAACAGCTGTTGGGACTTCTTCAGCCGCCCTCCCTCCATAGTCAACGTGGGTGCCTGGACAAAACGGAGTCACACAATCAAGGGGAGTTCATATTGACAGCAATTTGCAATGATCAATTGTAGTGACCTCCAGTGAATAAATCACAGGTGGTGTAAGCGTCCTTCACCCTGCTCTTCTCTTGTTGACTGTGAGAGTGGGAGGTTGGATGAAGGGGCAGACAGGACCAAAAAGGTCCCTTTTTGACTTTACAGCTGCAATGTATTGTGTTGTGTAAAGAAAGAGTCTGTTATATTATTACATAACTGCAAATGTGTTTGACAAGCCATTACTGAAGCAAGCAGTTTCATACAAAATGCTTTTAGCTTCATTTCAGCTTCATTTTCTAGAACACAAATGTTACAGACCATTTCTCACAGGATTCATTTGTTCAAGGTGATTTTAATGTCAAAAAGGAAACTTTAATGTAGTTTTGAGCCATCCAAAGCTATAATTAGATGGAATAAAAGACAAAAAACTTGAAGGTGTTATTTCCCCAGCAGGCTGATTCAATGCACTTTGGTAGTTATTTTGATGGGCAAAAGGATTAGCAGTGGCTTCCTGGTTTCAGTGGGTGTTCTGAGCACACGTACACTCACCTTCATGGGCTCGGTGGTCACCAGAGGCTGGTTGTCTATGGCGCCGGGCCTCTGCGCGACCATGCTGTTGGGCAAATGGCCATTGGCACTAGAGAAACACTGGTTGTTGTTGTCAGAGACGTTGTGCTGCCGAGCGAAGCAGACGTCTGTGGCAGAAGAACTGATGTGTGGGGTCAGGCCTGAGGATGTGAAAATAAATGCTTTAATGGAGGCTGAACATCATGCTAATTTTTATTGGACCAGAGCACTGCCAAAGTAGAATAACTGGCTGTAGCATTGTTTTTCTGAGAAAAAAAGTATGTGAACTTAGTATGTTTCCTAAATATCTGCAAACATATTATGGTATTTTTATGCTTTAGTACAGTCAAAAATAATAATTACATATAGCACCTTTAATATTTTTGTGGAAAACGTGATATTTTTCCCCCCAGGATTATTTGATAAATAGAAGGTTCAAAAGAACAGTATTTATTTAAAATGGAAATCTTATGCAACAATGTAAATGTCTTTACTGTCACTTTTGATCAATTTAATGCATTCCTACTAAATAAAAGTATTTTTTTCTTTAAAAAAACCTTTTAAAAAAAGTAATGTGTGTGTGATAACTGATAGGCCACAGCTTAAATCATATTCTTAACAATGACTGAGTGTGTACTTACTGTTACCAGTGCTCTCCGAGGCCTCCGATGAGCTGGAGACGTTATCAGGAAATCTTTCCTCTGGGGAACTGGGAGAACGCACAACTATTCCAATTCTGTTCAGGACAGGCTCTATAGGTGCTGAAGACTGAGAACTTCTCATCCCACTGCCCTGAATTGATGGCTGCTCTACGACAATCGACTTATTATCCTGTTTAACACAATATATTGCATATCAAAAAAACATTTAAGCTCCATATTGTCAGTACTTTTTGGCCGGTTGATGTCTGAGAGAAACAAGGTCCAGCCTGATATGTGTACTATAAATGGGTCAGATCAGGTTACTGTTTTCTCTGTTGTCCAATTATAATTTGAAAAATGGTCATAATTTAGTTAGTTGTACTCAGTTTGTTTAGATAGTACAAAACAGTACAATGTACGTTGTACAAGGAAAGGAAAAAACAAATTTAGATTTATCATGATATGATCCCTTTTCATTGTTATGTAGAGGCTGCATAGACATAATGCTTACTCACATATCTGACATAGTCTTTCCACTGCTGCCACCACTGCATGGAGATCAGAAACCAGTTCTGACTGGGCTGTAGCCCATGCCTGCTCTCCCGCTCCAGCCAACCCCTGTGCCGTCACACAAAATCATTGTGGATGACAAACAGTCAGTAAAAGAACTATCATATTTTTACACAAGCACCAAAATAAACCAACAAAACATTCCTTCTGTCATAAGATATCAATAATAAACTTAGGCAGTATAGCCAAACAATAAGACACAATGATGTGGTACAGTATTTATAGTGTCTTTTTGAGCACCAACAGTCCAGCTAGAAAATCTAATTGAAAATGAAATTGTGTTCTCAATCTCTGTCTCATTTTAAACGCTGTTAGAGACAACGGAGGTACAATGGATCCTTATAAACAGACAAAGTCTAATCATGAGGATCATGGGTGAGTGAAATACAATACAGCCCTCATAAGGCTTGTTTTAAAACATTGAGAAAGTGCTCAGTAGGACGCTTTTGAAAGGAAGCTGAGTTACAGAAAGTAATAGGGTGAGTAAAGAAATGCTCTGTCCTACTCTCACCTAATGATCTGGCCTTCCTCTTCAGGGGTAGCAGGACGCAAGCCCAGGACGATATGGCACACCTAATGATCAACAGATTAACAAGCCATTTGAGGCCATAATCAAGATAACAACGTACATACTTTACTGGACCCACTTACAGATTATTGAAGCATTGACGCACTTTGTATTTTGTTACTTTGTCCAAAAATACTGAAGGTAGGATCTTACCTGAAACAGCAAGTTGAGGAACTCATTGGCGAGGGCACTTTTCACGCTCCATATCTGATAGTCCTCAAGGGTTAAGTGCCCGTGCTGTGAGTAAAACACAAGACAAATGTTTGAGCACAGATGACATACACGCATATAATGTCCTTAAATATTGGATCCAAGAAAAATATGAAAAAACCTGAGGGAAAAAAAACAAACAAATGCAGGTAATGTTTATTTAATTGAGAAATAAATGTCATTTATATGCCAATGTTTTATTTCATTTGGTCAAATTTATTTTGAAACATAACATTTTAATTAAAAGGGAATTTACAGTTTTTGCTGTTGCATCGGATTTGGTATCAGCAGCAATGGTGAAAATTTATTGAAATTGATATCAACTAATTATAAATTTTTTTAGCATGACAAATCTACATTGAAAAGAAAATCTAATTACTTTTGTTGTGTCGTGCATTTTCAGTATGTCCTCTACAATGTCTGACACGCTGGAATCAAACTCCTGAAACATAGAGATACATAAATCAGGAAGTATCATCATGAAATCTATAACTGACATGAAAGGTCTCTATTAGATGTAAGACATACAATGACAACTCAGGATGCACAAATCAATAATGAATTGATTTGAGTTTAATTTAAATGTATTATCCCACATTAATGCATACCTGCAAAAACATGATTGCATCTCATATGCATGAATCACCTCATAGGCATATCCACAAACATATATAATACTAAGGAAGTAATTTGTTTAGCAACAAAAGGTTCATCAAATAGCTAAACCATATCATGTGCTTATTTTCTTTTTCTGTGGACTTAAGTTTGATTGGACACTTACGGGAAGGGTATCTGTACGGTTGTCCTTCCACACTTCCAGCAGCGCCACCACCATCTCATGGATCTCATCCCTGGACAGAATTCCATCCCGATCTACATCGAACACTTTAAAACAAACTGAAGCAGACAAGAAGAGATTTAGGGCCAGATTTACTAAACAGGGCAAATTAGCATGAGAGCGCAATTCCAAAAAAGCGCAGATGGGAGTAGAAAGTTCTGCGAGTGATCTACTGACGACTAATTACAAGAACACAAACGCAGATCGTTTCCATAATGACCAACGCAATCTACCAAGAGCAGTGCAAATTAGTGTCTGGTTTAAGACACTTTTTTGGGCGTTAAATAATGGTGCAAATACCAGTGAATTGACTAGTGTAAACTTTAGTAAATTGCTTTGCATGATTTATTTAAATACTCTCCTCCCATAAATTGTGTATCTGAAACTCCAACAAATGCATATGCAGTTAGGTCAGCTACAAAAATAACTGTGTCCACGCCTTTTCAGCACTATTTTTTTCACTGTGTGTCTTTAGTAAATCCTGACAGTAGTATTTTAACGGCAAAGAGGGTTTGCACTGGCACAAGCTGTTAGTAAATCTGGCCCTTAAGCCATTGACACACCAAGCCGACGGTCGGCCATCAGGAAATGTCGGGCCGATTTTGAGCATCGACCGACTTAGGTTTTTTCGGTGTGTTCCGCACCGTTGGCTCTAGTCGGAATCCATCAGGGTTTTTCCGGCCGAATCAACATGTAGAATCGGCGCCGGGCCGTCTGTCAGAGAGAGAACTCTGATTGGCTGTTCAGTTAAGCGAACAAGTCAGTGCACGAGAATAAGAGCAAAAGTGATGAAAGTAAGCAAAGAAGTCATGACGGCACAGACAGAAGGCTGTTCTAATTTGACATCATCTTACCTGAGCATTCCACTGCGCGAATAGTTTCATAATAACATGAGCGGAGTGGAATAAAGAGCGTGATCAGCATGATTGAGATTCAAAACGGTAAGCAAGCGCTGCTTTGTTTATAGTTTGTATAACTGCAATCTTAGTTTCGCTTTCCATTTTTTTGAATGATGAATATACATCTGCTTAAATACAGTTATCTCCTTTACACGAAGGCGCAGAACACGCGTGCCGGCTGACAGTCGGCTGTAGTTCTTTCGGTGGGTTCAAGCACAGACTTTTTGCCCTGACGCAGGCGACGCAAGGTGACAAAAGAGTCGGCTTTCATCAGCGCTAGTTCTTTGGCGTCGGTTTGGTGTGTCCCTACCTTTAGATGGGGAACTTTTAAACATTCATTAAAGAGAAATCATATTTAAATATTTTTTTTATTATAATTTGTATTATCATAAATAGTGGAAATATTATGAGTGTATTTAGAATACAGAATATGCTAGCTAAAATAGCCTTACAGGATTTTATTCCAAAAATGTTTTCAAATGTTTGAAGAAACACCATAAAACAATCCTGCATCAGCCGTAGAATGAGATGAATAACTAAGAGAGGATAATAGGAAATGAAATGCTTACACTTCTGCCTCTCCGCTACAGGGCCCCGACAGCAAGCTGAGAGCCCGCACGATATCTCCTTAAAGTCAATATGATTGTCCCGATTCTCATCAAAGGCATGAAACAAGCCTAGAAAATGGGAGAAAATGTCAGTGTTTAGATTATCCAGCAAGAGTAATTGGATTCTTTGGAGATCTTTTATCGCACATGATCCTATACATTTCAAAAGCAAAGACCTACTTCTACTAAAATAAGATAAACCGTGACTTTCATGGGTGCTGCAAATGTTTTCAAAGCACACAGCTATGAGGTGGATGTATGTGTGAGTGTTTGTGTGTCTCAAACCATTTGGGAACCTTTTAAAATTGCTGTAATGAATTCTGTCTTGCCTTCACTTAGCGATGCATGAATAGGGGGTGAGACCAGAGGGACAAAGGTTTCCAAATCAAAGCGGCCTGTCCTCGATTGGGCTTTCAGCAGCCAGTAGCGCTTTTCCAAGTCGATAATGTCCGATTCTTCTACTGCAAGAAAGAAAACACAAGAAATCAGATTCTCTGTGAAATAATCTTTTAATGTGCAGTGTCAAGCATCAGTTCGGCATGTGCTCCTTGTGTAATTGAATATCAGTCTAATATTTCTGTGTAATGACTCCATTGGGACTGTTTACAAAAAAATGAAATTGTCATTATTTATTCACCCCCATGTTGTTTACCCTCATGTTTTTAAACCTGAAACTACAAGTTGAAGCTGAAGTACTAAACAAAACTGAAATAAAAATAAAGCTAAACAGAAATACAAATGACAAAAAAAACAAAAACAAACGTTTAAATAAATAAATAAAATGTTAAAATAAAAGCTTTTTGAAAATATTAATAAATATTATAAATATATTCTGAAACAACACGACCACAAAAGTAGATGTTTTTATGAATAACACCACAAACAACACTAGTCTCTAGTCATATAGTTTTATGGATCTATTTTGTCCATTTTTTAGCTTGTTATATTGCAAGAATTGTGTTGATATTCACTACTTTTACAGCATACAAGTTTGTAATGACATGAGGGTGAAAAACTACTTTCAGCCTCAATAAATATTTAAATTTTTGGATGACTAATTCTTTAAATGGACATTTAGATGGATAATTTTTTTACATAATAAATTAGCTGTTGCAGACTGTAAATGGGCTCCCATTATGATTAACATGGTAACACTTTACAATAAGGTTCATTAGTTAACATTAGTTACCTACCTTAGTTAACATGTACTAAGAATGAACAATACTTCTTCAGCATTAATTAATCCAAGATAATATTAATGCCAACATTTACTAATATGTTTTTAAAATCAAATGTTGTATTTGTTAACATTAAGTTAATGCACCGTGAACTAACATGAACAAACAATGAACAGCTGTATTTTTATTAACAAAGATGAATAAATACAGTAACAAATGTATTGCTCATTATTAGTTCATGTTAGTTAATACATTTACTAATGTACTTTATTGTAAAGTGTGACCATTAACATTTATGACAAGTGATTACATAACATCTAGGTGAAAGCATGGCTCAGGTTACCCCCTCTGTGAAGCCATATATAGTCCAGTCTTTTAGTTTGTTAAGAGGACCTAGGTCAACTCCTCTTGCTTTGCAATAATCTCTAGCTTAGGCTAATAGGATTAGTCTTTCCCCTCCTACACTGACCATCACACATAAGGCAAGTGTCAAAACACAGGAATACAAATCTGATCTTTTGTTTAGCCTGATGTTCATTTCAGACTACTACACTCTCTATTCAAAACACAATACATTTCAGAGAATGCACTCCATAATTAAATAAATGAGCAAACCGATCCAAACAAAAGTATGTCCTAGGGGTTTCTCGGGCCAGGAATAAAAGGTATCTTAATGAACAGGCTCTGGATTGCCCTGAAACTCCTCCGTTATCTCAGACTGCTGCAGCACAGCTAAACCTCTTTGGTTTGACAAACAACTGGGAGTCTGAATGGATGGGTTTAATATTCATTATTTCCCATAGTGCTCTGGGAGAGCAGGTCTACTGTCTGAGGGCCGAAGACTGAAAGACTGTAGCGGCCAGAAACACCGAAAACAGTCTGGGGATCTATAGGGTTACAAACCAACCTGCCACGAATCACGATCAATTGTGTCATTTCAGGGGCAGTTAGGAGAGGAAATCTATCTTCACAGTAGTCCTAAAACATACTTCACATCCAAGATGCATTTACAGCCAAAAAACACTTAGCAACAAATTTCCCTCTGGAATGAAGCTTCATTACAGTGCACCACTTAATGCAGTGATGAAGAATTATCATTATTCAGAGCAACATTATTATTACCTAGAACAATAATTAGTGTACAATAGCTTTAAAAAAATGAATAACTGCTTGAGTGTTATTCACTTTTTGTGCATTGGACAGTGACTACTAATCTAACACTTATTATGCACAGTGCGGATCAGCAAACATCCATCGTTCATCCTGAATGTTTACAGCACATCTTAAAATGAGGCACCATGTGTAGTTTATTTCAAGCTTGCTGTGGCCTATGATATCTTCTTGTCCAGTAATGCAGGAACAGGAGGACAGGCATTGTTTCTCAGGCTAGCACGATGCTGTCAGGCCTTAACAGGGCACAGAGTGCATACAGTCCATGACAAAGCAATTACAGGTCTGGACTGAGACACAATGTCACACTTTTGTATTCAATATCACAAACATTAGCCATCTCTGTTGGGGACAGATTCAGTGCCATCTTTGATGTGAAAGTGTTTGTTATTTAAATGCCAGTGGGAATATGAGATTTCATTCTATACTGAAGGAAAAAAATAACAGCAATGATAAACCCCTTATTTAGTTATAACCTCACATTGAAACATTAAATAGAATATTTAATTTAAAAAAATAATATATATTAATATATATATATATAAATTAACTTTCAACTTTTGTTACAAACATTTTCTTTTTCAAATAAATATATCATCAAATAATCGTGAAAAAAAAAAAAGTATAATTTTCCACAAAAAATATTAAGCAGCACAACTGTTTTCAACATCGATAATAAAAAGAAATGTTTCTTGAGCAGCAAATCAGCATATTAGAATGATTTCTGAAGGATCATGTGACACTGAAGACTGGAGTAATGATGCTGAAAATGTAGCTTTATCATCACAGGAATAAATTACATTTTTAAATGTATTAAAATAAAAAAACAAGATACTTTAAAAAGATACTGTTTTTACTGCTTATCAAATAAAGGCACCCTGGGTGATACTTCTTTCAAAAACACTTAAAAAACACCTAATTGACCCCAAACGTTTGAACAGCAATGTATTGGAGGTGTGTATTTGACTAACAATGTGTCCATAAAGCTATATATCTCTCTCTCTCAAGAACTCACCTAATGGAGCAATTCTATCAGAGTGGCAGCAGAAGAACCATACCATATTCCACTGCACATGTCAGATAGATATGGCATGTACCATGACAAACTCCACACAAGCTGCCGCTACGTTGGTAAAATACAGCTACTCTCCATCTCCGTATACAATCCAACTCCTTTCTTTCTCGCAGATTATTGTCATCCAGTCATCACTTTCTTCTTTCTGATAGGCCTCTTGCCAGTTTGCACTTGGCCTTGTGTGAGGCATATTCTGGATAGTGCATGAACTCATAAACCCATATACGCTCAAACAGATCACACAGATCATGACTACTTCACACTGACGGCACACACACAGCCCTCTCACTGAGCTAAGAGGATAATCTGGAGCGGGCCACAGATTACAGTGCGTTGCCCAGGTAGCTTCTCTGATTGGCCAGAGATGGAGAGCCAAAGCTGTCCTTGATTGACAAACTTATTCTAATTTTACTGAGCTATTTGCATAATCACTTGCTTTTGTGTTTTTTTGACTTTCTATCTTGTATCTGAGAATAAAAGTATCTTGCCTTGGTAACAGTGAAAAGAATGAAGCCCAACCTTCTGCATTCATTCTGTAATGAAGAAATATGCTATAGACAGAATCGATCATGGTCCTACTAATACACAAAAAAGGCACATAAATTATCCTTCCAATAATGACTGTATACAGTCAATTGATTAATGACAAAGGCAAACAACTGCTGTGTATGCTGTTTAAAGCAACCCATAGCAACTGTTTTAAATCACAAACAGAACAGGCATGTCAATATTGGTTTGCTCCTGCCCAGCATTAATGGCAGTGGTCCAAAGCCTACTGAGTTTAGCCTACCTAGACAGCATAATCAATTCAAACATCTGAACAAACTGAATCAGTATTCAGATTTCACTATCACATTTCCAGTAAAAATTTATCCTTAAAACATCCTTAAAATAAGATATATTATTTTACCAGACAAAAACAAAACAAAAAACTGACTAAGAATGGTTTTGTTTGGTTACAGTGTGGCAGTTAGTTGTCCAGGTTTATAAAGTTATCCACTACATACAATATTTATACTTAAAAAAAAAATCTGTCAGTTAAACGCACCTAAACAGCCATTAAAAATACATTAAATGATATAAATTTATATAAAATAATAATAATAATTATAGTATTATTATTATAACTACTAAAATAAATGGCTATCACTGTGTTCACTTGTAAATGGGGGGCAGTTGAGTACACCCAGAACTGCAAACATTACAGGCTTCCCACATTACGATTTCATGACAGCAAAAGCACTGAGTGACTGAGCAGGAGGGAGATCTTCATCACCTAAATAAATCATTGTCTCCATAAGAAGAGCGAGAGCTCAGATATTCTGTCACTGTGCAGGCTCAGGGTCTCTGAGAGAATGCAGCCATTTCCTGCGCCGTGTCAGTCTGGTTTTAATAACTGGGTGGCAGTGACAGCTGCAGCAGGGCCGAGTGTGTGCAAGTGGTGTAAGCGTGTTCACTGAGTGGGAAGTGTTGCCTGTCACTCGCCATTATCTCACACAGATGCCTCTCTCCCGGTGGAGGGCAGGCCGACTGATTCGCTGATGCCTTCTGTGTGTCGGGGGAAGAGGGAAGTGGACAAAACGAGACTTGCAATTTAAACATCTGCAGCATAGACTATCAAAGAGCAGATTACTGTCAGCTTGAGCGACATACAAAGTCACTAGTAAATTTAAATGATGAAGACTTTAAGTCACTTAAACAGATTTCTGTAAACGGATGCCTCTAAAGTGACAAACAATGAGCATATCTGCATAAAAAGGCAGCCCAGAGAGCATTGAGAGCATATTCAGAGAGTAATAACAGTAAACCGAAAGAGTATTTAGGGAGTGTGAAAGGGCGAACACTAAAATACCATAGAAAAGTCACATTTTCAACAGTTGCCAAATTCCAAATTAAGAAACAACCAACCCGTAACTCTGAAGAAAGATCTTCCTTGATTCACCAATCAGAGAAGTTGCAGTTGCCATGGAAATGAGACCAGATTAATAAATTCAGTCTCTACACTATCAAACAACTTATGTTTATATATTTTAATGTTTTGCAATACAGACTGGAGACTGGAGTAATGGTTGCTGAAAATTCCACTTTGCCATCACAGGAATAAATTACATTTTAAAATAGAAAACAGTTATTTTAAATTGAAATAATATTTTACAATATTACCATTTTTACTCTATTTTTGATCAAATACAATACATACATCCTTGGTGAGCATAAGAGACTTCCTTCAAAACAATTCAAAATCTTTTGAATGGTAGAGTACACCAATAATTTTATATTGTACAGTAATGTTTTCCCTAACCGTAATTCAGTTCCTTTAAAAAAGTGCACAAGTACCCTCCTCTTTTTCAAAATGTTTTTTTTTTTTTTTTTTACTTCAAATCAATCCTCAGAGATGTGGTTTAATTCAAGGCTTAGCACAAAATATAAAAAAATTATAATAATTTGAATCACTATGAAGAAAACGAATGGAGAAAAATCCTTCCGGACCCAGACTGAGAGTATTCAAAGAGTACAGACATAGTTTTGAAAGTGTATTGAGAGGAAGTATTCAGAGAGTACCCCGAGAGAATAGTGACACTTACAGTGTGTGACACCTGCCAGGGTTTGATAGAAGGTGGGTGTGTCGCTGTCGTCGGTCAACGTGACGCACACGCCACCTGACAGCAGCCAGCGGGAGAATGTGAAAGCATCTTTATTCAGCAGGAGCCAGCTCTTAAACTTCTCATAATTCACTTTCTCTCCCTGGACAGAAACAGACAGAAACACTATAAATAATCACCTGAGTACAATTCTCTAATGAACCCATGACCAATATAAAGTGCATGACAAAACAGTGCAGAACTGAGAAGTTGGGACTGCTGCTTCCCCTTGTTGAGCGAAGGGGAAGTTCTCTAATTATTAATATGAACTGAATTCTTTCTGCTGTATGCAGATACATTTGTGTGAGTGGTTTGGGTAAAGAGATAAGAGAGAGTCTTTGAGCCACTGCCAAGGGATAACCAACTAAAGTGCTGCACTGGGTGGCTTTCCCCTAAATCAAAAAGTGATGCAGGACGAACGAAGGCTGAGAAAACAGTGTAACTGGAAGAAGAGCTAATAGAGAAATGGGGAGGAATGTAAGTCACAGCCATATTACGTGACCTTGTAGGCTGCAACATTTGCACTGTCAACCTTTTAAGCTTATTATTAGAGCTATAATACAGAGGAAGCTCTCTCAGTAAACACAAGTTTAAATAGGGCCAACGGTTCAGAAGGTACTGTATATATAGAATTTGGCAATCAATGAAAGAAGTGTCTGACAAAGATTGTTTAAATCGGCATGTAATCCATTTATCAGTGAACAAAATAGTCACACATTTCTTTCGAAAGCAGCCTGCATTTCTATTGACTTGAAATCCAAAAGATGACATGACTATAGCCATGTTTTAATCCAAGTTGTCTTATTTATGTCATTTAATTTGTGAAATATCAGAATATTGCACAAAAAAAAAGTAATCTTACCACATTAACATACACTTCAAGCTGTTATTTGTGTATGCTTTCTGGAAATTCTTATTTTAGGGCTGTCGATTTAAAAAGTATGTACAGCGATTTAACACATTTAATGTGATGCAGGGCAACAGGTCACTGCATGATGTAGCCTTCAGAAACAATTCAAGATATTGGGGCAAAAATGCCCTGGCCTATATGATTTTTTGTCTCATATTTTTATCACAAGTAATTAGCACAAAATCACACGAGTGCTGTTTTTATACCGAATAGCTTGAGCGCAAATGCGATATTTATTTTAAATAACAGTTCAATAAATGAGCAATTAATATTTGTTATATTTTAGACACAATATTGTCTGTTTTTGCTCAATTTTGCCAAGGAAGATATCACCTATAAAGCCAGAGCAGAACTGTTGTGCGTCTCCAAACACACAGCGGTGTTTCGTTTTTGAATGAATCCGCCTTTTGAGCAAATCATTCGGTTGGACTAATTATTCAATAGCCGTTTCATAAAGAGAGCCATTTACTAGGCCTGTCGCGATAATTAAATAACCGTCTGATCGCGATTATTTGATCTAACCGCGATTGTTTTAGACAACCGCGATTATTGCGCTCTTTTATAGGCCAGGTGCACAAGGGAGTCATGGACCAAAAGAAATAGACAAGCACTAATTAAGTTTTCCAGCAATATATTCAAAGTCATCTGGAGCCATTCCATAGCTTAATGTGAGGGACAGAAATATATTTACATCGTTAAATTAAAGTTCACGGAAACTCGTCTTCCCTCCTCTGCAGCTGTCAATCATTCTCCATTCAGCATTCAAACAGCGCGCCTCGTCCGGTTACGACAGGAAACTCTCACCAATATGATATATTTACCTTATAATATTTGATCTGTAGAAAAGGGGCTGTGGATTTGCATAAAATTATTTTATTTTGCTGGAGTTAATTGCTGTTTCTAAACGACTCGCTACCGTGTGCCTGTTAGATCACACACAGCACAAGGACTATGAATTGGCATCAAACGCACAATAACTGGAATTTAAAACTGTGAAGAAACAAACGATCAATAAACTGTTGGACAGATATACCCTAGGATTTGTGAGCTCGACATTTCTTTGCTTTGTGCAGTGAAGTTTTACATGCGCAGTGACCCTATGTTGCTTTGAGCACATCATTCTGCACCCGCGAAACGCATACGTGCTTTGTGCCGCTCTGTTTTGAAGTGTTTCATATTTTCGTGGTTTTTTTGCACTGTAAGATTATTAAAAGCCTATCTTGTTCTGTTCTTTCGTATATATCATATCTTGTTGCCCCATTAAAGCTGCACAATACATTTAAAATAGCATAATTTAATTGTATATTATTTGTGTATAGTGTGTAGATAGACAGACAGACACACACACATACACACATACTGTACATACATTTGATGCTCAAGAAACATTATTATTATCAATGTTGATATGATTCTTTACATTCATATATATAAATAAAATGTAATTAATACATGAATTAATTTTATAAGAGTACTAATAGTAATTTGTCATTTGTTTTTATCAACAGGTTTAGATTTCATAAAATTACGGTGCAGAAAATTGTCATAGCTATTGAATACATTTATTTAATATTTAAAGGTGTAAACTGTAATCTTACACTGCAAAATGATAACTTACAAAGGACTAAATTCATCACAATTATTTAATGAATGAAGCACACAAAAAAATTATGACAAAGCCCTAAAACAGACAATTAATCGCCAAAGCCCTAAAACGGGCAATTAATCGCCAAAGCCCTAAAACGGGCAATTAATCGCCAAAGCCCTAAAACGGGCAATTAATCGCCAAAGCCCTAAAACGGGCAATTAATCGGCATAACCGCAATTATTTTGCAGACAATTAATCGTCACCCAAATTTCATAATCGTGACAGGCCTACCATTTACTTAATTCATGAATGAATCAGCTGTTTGAACTAATTGAATGAATAAATGACTCAATGACTTGAGACATTTACTGACACCTAATGGAAGTTTTAGTTTCCTATTTAGAGTAAAATTTCATTTAAAAAAAAAAAATTTCATATTTTGGGGATTCTGTTTATTTATATTTACTCTCCCTCATGTCGTTTCAAATCTGTATGACTTTCTTTCCTTTGTGGAACATTAAGATATTTTGAAGAATGTTGGTAACCAAACTGTTTTGGTCTGTCAAAATATTTACATTCTAGGGGTGTAACGGTACGTGTATTCGTCCCGAACCATCATGGCGATCCACACTCTAATCCAGAAGGGGGCGAGCGGTAATGCAATGATGTTTGCTAACCGCCACAACAGGAAAAAGAGCAGACGAAGAAGAGAATCTATGCACCAACCCAAAACAAGAGCTCAGATTGCATGCAAGAGCTTGCTAGAAGCCTATTCATGGGTTTCATCCGGTCCCTTTCCACAGGTGTATAAAATCAAGCACCTAGATTATGAATGCAGACTGCATTGTGCTTGATTAATACACCTGTGGAAAGGGACCGGATGAAATCCATGAATACGCTGAGTTTCGGTTAATTATTGTGACGCGCTCCACTAACTTCATGGAAAGGTAACCGGGACAATAGAAAGCGGCAACCTGTTTGTTTTCTTTATTTTACAAAAGCACAATGTTTTGTTTTTATTGTGAGTGTAGTGTACACAAACAAAAATAGACACTTTACAGTTTCGAATGATGTCTTACTGGTCATCTGTATGACCATCATTTAAGCTATAATTTGTTTCCGCTGTTATAATGAGACATTTGCCATCGTGCCGATTTGTGTCATGGAAACCTCACTACAGTCCAGTGATGAAATATGAGAGTCCTGGAAATGGGAAGTCTAAGGTGCCGCTTCACTCGCGGTCTCTTGGAAAGGTGAAGTAGACAGATGAAGATGGCACTTTTTCTCCTTCTGGCTCATCTTTCCATGATTTCTTGAAAAAGCGTAATATTAAACAATGTGCATCCGCATACTGCTTAATACACTAAAGTAAGCTGTACTGTACCAACTACCTCAAGGGGGACTAAATGCCGCTAGGTGGAACAAATTTGCACTATTGTCTGTTCAAAATAAATGAAAAGAAACTTTGAGGATTTGTTGCATTTTCCTGTTGTACCAAACTCGTATCAAACCATGAACCCCAAAACCGAGTCATGTACCAAACCGTGACATCTGTGTACCGTTACACCCCTACTACATTATACCATTTTAGATGCAGCTTCTGAATAATTGTAGCCTAAAAGTTTGTGTAATTAATTCTCTGTTGAATCAAAAAAATATTTCTTTCTAGAGCTACTTTTTGTAATGCCTAAATGCTTTTCTCATTTAACACAATAATACATTTAAATGATCTTTTGAGGGTAATTTCTCAACCAAATTTGATGTGTGATTAATTTGCAATTAATCAGTACATCATGTAATTAATTAGATTAAAAGTTTTAATTGCTTGACTTTTGATGATGATGATCCTATAAACTTGATCATATAAATGCAGTTTAATTTCTTATCTTCATAATAATGTGAAATGAGTCATTTTCAATAAGAAAAATCTAAATATATCTCTTGAACACCATGTGGCTGGAAGGCATGGTGATTGGTCTGAGAAGTCGTTACTGACAAGCAGGTGAGAGAGAGGTAAATAACACAGGTGAGTCTTCCTGTACTGACCTCCGTGAAGCACTTCCTAAGAGAGGGCGGGACCTCCCCATCCACTGAACGTAGCATGTTCTCCACATCCTCCCGGACCACATAGGCTCCCGAATCACTGGCGAACAAGCTGAAGATGTCTGTGGATACAGAGGACATGCTGGTTAATGCACACACACCTTATCAGAGTCTAGCAGGCAATGTGTCTCGCACCCTTACATCAATCACAGCTGTCAAGGACACAGTGTGACACTCCAGAGTAGACACCACATCTATGGAGAATATCAGACTGTGAACTATGCAGCTACAAGTTTGACTAAAGAAACACAGAGCTAAACAAAGCTGAATAACATTGCATGACTGAATATGCTGAGCCTGAGGTGTGCTTGTTTAGACTGATGTTTGTAATGGAATTCCTCGGGCATCTCCTGTGACAAATTAACATTATACTGTATACACACACACGTGTGTAAGGCAGAACAAGGCTATTTAGACCTGATGCTTTAAATTCTAAGAGTAATTTATAATGCATGATGACAGAAATGATCAAACAAAGATTTAATTACAATACAAAAAAATTAAAGCTGCAGCATTTATCGGGGTTCAAGCGGTTTAAGGCCTTTAAGCACATGCGTAAAAATATATGTAAACACTTAGAAAACTTAGGAAACCAAAAGTAATTTATAAAAGATCATATAAGAGATTCAGTCAAGAATCATTTTGTTCAGACGTAAATAGCGTATGTTGGATTGATGTTTGTTTATAAGGAAGTTCATCCTGATAATGCATTGTCAGCATTTGAAAGATTATTTTACCCTTTGGTGGACAAACATGCACCTATGAAAAAAATGTACAGTGAAGAAAGTTAGGGCACCATGGATTGTTAATGAGTTGAGAAACATTATGTTTGAGAGAGATGTGGCAAAGGGTACAGCAAACAGAACTGGGAACAAGGAGGATTGGGACGTCTATTGCAAATTAGGAAATCAAATAAATAAAATTAATAGGAATAAGAAAAGAATGTTTTACAAAATTAAAATAAGTGAATGTAAATATGATTGTAAAAAAATGTGGAGTACGCTCAATTAAATAATGGATAGGAAATCAAGTCAAATTCCTTCTTTTATTGATACAGGTGACTCATTTTTAACTATTTTTAAACCATATGAAATTGGAAATTATTGTAATGATTTTTTCATAAATAAAGTTGATAAATTAAGAGAAGAAATGTTGTTTGGCAGAACCAGTTTGCCACATCTTTAATATCAGTATCGAGAAAAAAAAGGGATTTTTCCTTTAGCTTGGAAAGATGCAGAGGTTATTCATCTACAGAAAAATGCAGCACTGGGTTTTAATGGTCATAATAGTCGACCAATAAGTTTGCTACCAGTTCTTAGCAAAGTATTGAAAATGATATTATTCTTTGCGGAGAATAATTTACTCTCTAATTTCCAGCATGCATATTGAGAGAGCACAGATTGATGACAATAACTTAGTAGGAGCAGTATTGCTAGATTTTAGCTCAGCTTTTGATGTACTGGATCATAAATTATTGCTGGATAAACTGAAATGTTATAAATTTACTTCTCATACTGTACATTGGTTTAAAAGTTAACTGTCTAATGGGACAATGTGTATTTTATAATGGAAGTCATTCAGATGTGAAATAGTTGCAATGTGGTGTGCCTCAAGGAAGACCAATGATCTTCCTCTTGTTTTAAAGTGTGCATGGACAGTCATGTTGTATGCAGATAATAAAACATTATTGATTTTGATTGATTTCTTTATTTAAAAGGGACAACACACATTAATCAACATGAGTACAAAGTCCAACATGTAAATATGCCAGATTTAGCCATACAGGCTAATTTTCATCTGCAGTCCCTAGCATATTTATATAATATTTATATGCTAGGGAATACCTATATTTACCTGCAACATCAAATAAGCAGTTGTCTACTGCTTTGGATGAGGAAATACAATTGGTCATAAAGTAGGTACGGAATAATAAGTTGGTTCTAAACTTGATAAAATCCAAAAGCATTGTGTTTGCATCAAATTGCATCAAAAGCTGATTGCATCAAAAGTTAAATTTGTCTGTAAAGAGTGTGCCTATTGAACAGGTAGAGGAAATAAGACTTCTTGGAGTTATATTAGACTGTAGGCTGAAGTGGTCGTCAAAACAGATAGAAAATATGGTAGCAAGTATGGGAAGAGGTTTGTCAGTTATTAAGAGATGTGAAACTTTTTACCACAACACTGTATTTCTAAAATTGTGCAAACAACTGTTCTTGCTTAGATTATTGCCCAGTGGTGTGGTCGAGTGCATCAAGTAAAGACAAAAATTGAAAAATGACTAATTGAAAAATGACAATTAGTCCAGAACAGAGCGACATGACTCACTTTAAACTGTGATAGAAGGGCTAATATAATAAGAATGCACTGGTAAAGGATTGTCTCTCTGCTTTGTTTTATAAGGAATATTTCTGTGTCTAGAGTTCCTAAAGTCCTGTACTCTCAACTTTGGTATAGTAGTACTAGTCATAATTTTAACACCAGGCATGCATAAAAGGTATGTTTTTTATTTCCTGTTTCGAAAACCACTGTAAAATATAGTGGGAATGAAAATATGGAATGGTTTACCATTGATATTACATATTTTTTAACAAGAAAAACTAGTTTAAAAAAAATATTTAAAGGAACATTTAATGGCACAATATATAGTAAATTGTTGATTTTGATATTTGGAATGAATGTTGGATTAGTATGTTTCATTGACTTGACTTCTTATTATTGTTGATTAAATGCAGTTTTGTATTTTTTACTTGTTGGGACCACAGGAAGAGTAGCCACTGCCTAGGTAGTGGCTAATGGGGATCCAAATAAACAAATACACTTACATCATAGATGGAAAAGACCATTTACAGCCAATACAGGCAATTTACTAAGGAAAAATATGTTGTTTTTTTGACAGTTAAAGCACCATGTCTTGCCTGATCTCCACCACTTTTATTAGGTGTCCTCAAAGTGTGCTCATACAAATGTGTGTCAAATTTGTTGTAAATATCTAACTTCGTTTTGAAGTTTAGACACTTATTATGAGAGCATAAAAATTATCCATTGATCTGATTTTTTTGTCAGTTCCTATCAAAATTTTGACATTTGGTCGTTATTGTTTAGCTATTGACCTATGTTTTCAAATTTCCAGTGGTGGTTTTGTCTCCATTGGACTAACGGTTTCGAAGATAATCGCAAGTTTTTTTAAGCGCTAAATGACACCGTTACACAAACCATAAGGTGAAACCTGGCATGTTTGGTATCGTTGGACTTGGCAAGGATTCAGGAGTCTAAGGAGGTCACTTCCGTGAAAAACACTGGCTTAAAACTTCTCAGGCTCCTTCAGGGCATTGTGCCGATGACGCATACTGAGTTTTTTGAGATACGCCAATGTTCTCATAGACCATCATGGCACCCTGGACAAAGACACTGCATGCCAATTTTCATCGGACTAAAGGTTGGGTGCGGTTATAGCCATTTTCAGGATTTTTTCCCCCTGATATAGCGCCACCAAGTGGCCAATCGTTGTATTTTTTTCATGTGACCTCAGATTGAGCTTATAAACATGCGCCACGAATTTAGCAAAAATCTCTCTTTCCGTTCACAAGTTATAGCCGTTTTAGTAAAAAGTGGCCATGGTCACATCGAACATTTTGGTTCCCCTTAGCGACCGTGAATTGAAATTTCAAAAAGAAAAATAATGATTATTGATAGTCACTCTCCAGAGAATATTTCTGTAGTGGTTTGGTTCTGCCAAAACTAACTAATACATTTCAACACATTCAAATGCAGTTTAGTGTGCTAGTGTAATGTTAGACCAAGTGAAACAGCGCTGCGTTACCTCACAAGTTTAATTTGTCTAATAAACTGACCTGTGAGTAGTAATTCTGCGTGTAGTTCGGTAGAATGAAATGTCCATATTCCTTTTATATTCCTCGCGTCGCGTGTGGAGCTGATACCTGTCTCTTAGCAATCCCGAACTGCTTCATATCACAGTCATGATAAAAGCATCGATGTATTCAGTCATCCATAAACATTATTAGATCGGTCGGCTTGACGTTGACGACAAGATCCATAATTCTTAGCAAATGTTGCGTCATCAAACTACGCCTTTGTTATTGTAAATAGGTTAGCGACCCCTAGTGGCGAAAAATTCCATACTGTCCGTTTAACCTTTTAAACTGTAATACCTCTAGTGATGGCCCAATCTCCGTAAAAGTTTTCACGCTTCTTTAGAATAATATGACGCACATGCTCAGCTAATTTGGTGAAGTTCTGCGCAAAGACCATTTTTCAGTCATTTCAATGTAATTTTGCATAGGATAATATAGAGCATTTTTCACCTTTTTAACAGTTAAAGCGCCACCAATGGCCCAACGTGCATAAAAGTTTCCAAGCTTCTTTAGGATCACGTGATGTATGCAAACTCCCGATTTTGTGAGGTTGTATGCAAATTAGGCAGGAAGAGGGCCGCTTTCAGCCATTTCATGGGATTTGCCATAGAAATACATAATTGACACCTTTTTAACAGTTGTAGCGCCACCAAGTGGCCAGTCGCCACATCCTTTTTCATGCGACCACAGAATGAGCTCTTACATAGGTGTGCTGAGTTTGGTGAAAATATCTCGTTCCGTTTACGGGTTATAGCCAATTTAGTAAAAGTGGCTCCACCCACTTCGAACGTTTTGGCGGCCTTTAGGGACCGTGAACCTAAATGTCCACTTTTTTTTTGATAACTATTGACAATCAGACTCCAGAGAATCTTGCTGCACTGGTTTGGTTCCGGTTGGGCCAAAAACCTAGGACTAGTTCGCAAAAGTAGGTTTTTGGAAAAAAAACAAATACCCGAAAATTTTCACAGGGTGACGAGCAAATCCGAGGCATGCATTTTTATGAAGGTAATAGAGCAGCAAAACTTGAGAGCACGTAGATGTGAATTTGAGAACTTGTACATAAATATTCGTACTTGTACATGAACATTTACACTCACAGCTCAAATGTGAAAACCAGTCAAATAAAAATCTGAAGTTGAATGTTGAAATTTGCAGACTCGCAGACAATAGTCACAAACCTGTATTCTGAATCTGAAGCTAGAGACAAATAGTCACAAATGTGTAAAATGCCATTCACAGAAATACAATGACAGACACAAACTTGTAATATATATTTGCATTTAATCTTACATTCACATTCGCAGTACAACCTCAATTAGGCACTTGCAACTTTTCAAATCTGTCACTGCAATTTCAAATTTCGCACCTTGACTTTTGCTACTTTTTTCGCGATATATCAGGTGCAAAACTAACTTGTGCACTTGAAACTCAGTGACGGCGAGAGAGAAAGGGGGGCGGGAGCGGGGGTGTTCAAAGGAGACGTTTTATTGGTTGGCGCCTAGCCAGTGAAAGAGGACTTCTATTGTACGCGATGATGTCACAAAACCCGCGTGCACTGAAACGCTAACATGGCGTAATGCATTGGACTGATATTAAAAGAAATAAACGATATTATCAAACTCATTAAACACCATGCTAATAATGCATACTACAGAAAAGCAGATTGTGTCTGTCATTGTATTTCTGTGAATAGCATTTTACACATTTGTGACTATTTGTCTGCAGCTTCAGATTCAGAATACAGGTTTGTGACTATTGTCTGCGAGTCTGCAAATTTCAACATTCAACTTCAGATTTTTATTTGACAGGTTTTCACATTGGAGCTGTGAGTGTAAATGTTCACGCACAAGTACGAATATTTATTGTAAAAGTTCTCAAATTCACATCTACGTGCTCTCGAGTTTTGCTACTCTATTACCTTCATACATTTTGTCAGCCATGAGCCAAGGATTACAACGATTTTAGACACTTGAGGTCGTACTTTTGGCCGCTGTAGCGCCCCCGTCAGGCCGTTCGGGGCGCGCCTTTTGGTGACGTTGTAGGCGGTGTGAGCACTACCAGCCCTCAAAGTTTCAAGCCTCTACGACTTACGGTTCGGTCTGCCCGATCAGTTTTAGACGGAGAATGCTGCATCATGGGAATATTAACAATAACAATAGGGTTTCAGCGCTACGCACTTGAACCCCTAAAAATATAAAAGGTTGGGTTGAGTGGACTGCATGTGCCCCTCTGTACACCTACATTTGGCTTTCTCTTCATCGCGTCCTCTTGTTAACAGAACCAGCCCAACAATCAGGTAGTTGAAGTGTAGCCCTTTAGATGTGCCACCAAAAGAGCTGTAGATCACCTACAACAGATGAGAAAGGAAGGAAGAATGCACATTAAATGTATCCCCTTAAAATGCACACAATTGATCAGCATTTAATTCTGCGTTCAAATAACATTGTCTTCAGATGACCTGCAGTGATCATTGACACCGAGCTAAATTTTACCATTGAACTCAACTTAATGCAATTGAGCAATGAAGCAGAAACTACTAATGGGAGTGCAGGTAGTTATCCACCTAATATAGTTGGATAATGCAGTCAAGTAGTAATGTTTTCTAAAAACTAAAATCTCAGACATTTGGCAACTTCCAATGATTTAGTTGTCAGTGTATATGCCCCTTTCTACAGAACACAGGAAATTATGCATTGTATTGCACATAATGGTTATGCAAAGGTCATAAAGTGAAATATACACAGATTACACATATGACAATAACATACTCAGTTCAGTATAATGATAATGATGATTATTAATAAAAATTAGGTCGTAAAATAAATTTTATAGCATAGCAAAACAGGTTGGAAAAAAGTTATTGCAGGCATTTACAGGACAAGGTCACACAACACACCATGCAACTAAAGAAAACGTGTATTTATAATTAGTTACACAACAAAGAAGGTCATTACTTCCCATCAGTACACTACTATGAATTCTATTGATGTTTGACACAGAAAAAGCTTAAGACAGACAGCCTGGTGTTAGCCGTCATCTCAGACCTTTGATTTCCGCTGAGATTCAGAGAAACATCAGACTCTAATGATAATAATGCACCCTAGATACATATCTCCCCATAAATCAGCTGACAACATTTAGTTTAATACAGAGGAAACATTACATTCTCTCTCAGCCCACACTGCAGGGCTACATAAATGAACAAAAAAAAATATCCCTGCAAAATATGTCACAGCAGGAGGGTTAGCAGTAAAATGCTTTTCTTCCAGTTTTTGATCTGTTTCTATTTCACAGAGACATCATGCACCCAATAATTCACTTTTACGCCTGGTGTGACACCATGTCTTACCAATAACACCACATATAAGTAAAATTTTCACACCCCCTGATGCCTACTAAACAGTCTAGCACTCTGCGGCTAATAAGAAAAATGTACTAGAAAAAGTTCCAACTGTTCAAGTTCAAATGAGTCTTGACTGACAAGTTGGAGCTTCACTGCTGAGCAGGGTCTAAAATTCACTTTTTTCCCCATACTTGTCAAGGAACTTTTGACAAAACATTCACTTAACATGTTCGTGGATTAAAACAAAGACGAACAATAGAAAAACGGCTAAATAAATAAAACCAGTATATAAAAATAAATAAAACTAGTAAATATTTATTTACTTAAAGCACTATAACTAAAATAAATAAATAAATAAAACAAAACATGTATGTCTGTGACCTTTACACTAAAAGCATGATAGTAAATTTACTAAAAGTATTCAAGTTATTTATTTAAGAAAATAAAACAAACTAGTAAATGAAAATTAAGCGAAACAGTACAAAAAATAAATACATAATATATGTATTTAACAAAAATAAATAAACTAAACTAGCGCTAAACAAAATGTATTGGTAGGGATTTTTTGGTTTCCAAGCTAAATGTATGATATTAAATTTACTGGCCACTATACTCGTACTCGCTAATTATATCGTTTATAACTAATTTATTAAACAAGCAAGTAAAGAAAAGTGAAAAATAAAATAAATATTTTAATAAATAAACAAACAAACAAACAAACAAATAAATAAATAAAACAAAACAAAACAAAACAAAACAAAACAAAACAAAACAAAACAAAACAAAACAAAACAAAACTTATGTCTGGGGCCTTTTGGTTTCCTACCTATATCAATTATAATCAATATTAAATAATAATAATCTAAATAATAATCAATTAATGTGTAATTAATACAGTAAAGACTTTGTAATAGTAAAGTGTGATTATTTTTATATTTGATTATTCAATTTCTGTATTATTTCATACCTGAATGTTTTGTTAAATAGTTGTAAAATGAAAAAAAAGAACATTTGTTTCTTTCTTGTATTGTATTTGTTATTTGCAACTTTGTTCTAATTTTTAAGAAAGATAAAATAACAAAAATAACTATATTGTGATTATTAATAAAAGAATTGTAGAAAAAGACGTTTTATAATTAAATCGTTACCCCAATCGTAATCGAATTGTGAGACAAGTGAAGATTCACACCTCTATGATGAAACCACCACACAAAGCTTCCAGTTTCACATATGGCACATTTAGTTGATTGTTTTAATTTCTAAAGCTTTATGTAAAGTCCTCATGCTGGGTGGCCATTGGTATGTGTGAACCCATTCATTTCTTAAGGGCTGTTTACACACATAAGTCACTGCACCACTGTGATGACCCTGGTGTGTATTCTGCTCTGACAGCACATCATATGTTTACTGCATGAATGTGATCTTTTGTGACAGAACTAGAGAAGTGCATGAATAGTTGACTAAACAATACTGCTGCTGCTGTTTGTTGACATTGGAGATACCAGTCATTTTTTTTCACATGCATGTTTTGCATTATATTTTTACAAAGGCTACATCCAAATGACTGTCCTATTAATATTACAATTGAAAATACATTCTGAAAAGTGTATATATCAAAAAATATAGTAGCCAGTACACGTCAAAATACTTTCCATACACAAGAATCAACATCTTAACATTGGTGACATATGGTCATAACTTTCTGAATTCTATTTACCGTATTATGTTGAGTTTGTACTTACTGGTCCTGCTGTACCAACCGATTCAGTTAATTTTATTAAATATGTCTATATTTGTAAACATTGATTAACTGAATAATTAAGTTTACTGTACAATGCTCATATCAATAAACATTGAACATAGCAAATGCGGCTGAAAAATTTGGTCGAAGTATATGACCAAATTTTTCAGCAGCATTTGCTATGGGATTTGACTGTTTGATTCATAGATTAAGTAGGCTATTTCAAATTAATTGCTAATACAGACTGTTGTTTTCTGGCTATCTTCTGGGAGTTTAAGCATTATAGAAATTAGTTGTGGCACACAGAACGGCTTAATTTTATTTCTACATTGTACAAATACATAATATACACAAACACAGAAGCAGCTTTCATAATGAATAATGTAGCACGCTTCCGTAGCATGTAATCATTGCCCTTTGATGTAATACAAACACTGAGCGACTGAAGGTGGAGGTAATGATCAACTAGAGCACAGACAGGAAGTGGGAGGAAAAGTGTGTGATGCTGCAAGGGATTTAATGAGGCTGGGTTCTAAAGATCAACGTATGGTGTTGGCTGGCCTGCTGCGAGCTGAATTCAGGGGAACCAATCCACTTATCCCAACGACAAAATGAGCAGCTGGGAGCTCGGGGTTCCTCCTGACTGTGCCTCCCGGTGATGGACGCAGTGCAAGATGTCACCTGCAGCCAGCAGATTAATCACCCACGGGCGCAGGCATGGACTACCTGCCATCTATACGCATGTGTGGGTGCACGTAGGTTAAGTGAATAATATATCGATTTTGAATCATGGTTAGACAGAGTGGAGTACAGGGGCCAGTTGCATAAACTGCTAAGACTAGGCTTAGAAGTTAGTCATCAAATTTAAGTCAGTCACATAAAAACAGACTGGTCTAATTTGATACCGAAAAGTAAGACTGATAACCCCTAACTAACTGCTAGTTGGTCATTCTAGTTCTTAAAGGGGTCATCGGATGCCCATTTTCCACAAGTTATTCTTTAGGGTCTTCATGTAAAGTTTGTAACATACTTTGGTTAAAATTCCTCAATGGTTGTGTAAAACAACACCCTTTTTACCTCCTCAAAAACAGCTCTGTTCACAGCGACCCGTTTCGGTGCATGTCTCTTTAAATGATAATGAGCAACTGCTCACCCACCCCTCTCTTCCATGGGGCATGTCGACACAAGACACATAAAGTGCTGAATGACTATGACATGAATGACATGAGTAAATCATGGGCTAATTTGAATTTTTGGGTGAACTATCCCTTTAAGACACAGTTTTAACATCATGGCTATGTTTATGCAACTGGCCCCAGGTGTAAATGTAAGGAAAATCTCAACCTTGATCCAGCAAATGGTCTGTTAACCAGCACAGAATGTGACATTTGAATGTGTAGAGTGCTAGAAAGAATCACTTTAGTAATAAACCTACTCAATAAAAGCATCAAAGTATTTGGCAAAAATCAGGATAAGTCACTGTACAAGCTTGTGGGAAAAGAGATATGCATAACTATGCAATTTCGGATGAGTGGCAGTTTTATTCAGCTGAAAGAATTTAATTGGATTGCAGCCAGGACTGAAAGTTCATAATACCTGACGAAAGATTCATGACTTTAGAGTCAAGTCCTGTTAAAGGCCTCCATCGGTTTTAAGGACTTCTTTTAAATGACACTAAAACTTCAAAGAGAAGTGTCCCCTTTCTAAAGCGATCTTAAGAGTATTGATCCGATACATTTTTCACAATAAAACTGGCTGAGATCCACACAGAAACGAGACAAAAATAACTAGTCAGCCACACTGGCATGCAAATACTAGTTCCTATGACAACAAGTAGAAGAAGTATGAACCAGAAAGGTTTCTGCTGAAATAGAGGGGGATATCTGTATGATTCATCTCACAGATATCAGACTGTAAAATACAGGAGGCAGGTAGAGGGCCACATGAACTCATGGTTACAGCGGTCAGGTCATGAGGAAGTATTTAAATGTCAGATGATGATGTGTGAGGGTGTTTTACCATAAAGCCCCACCCTTTCAGTTAGTGCTTCTCTGGGTTACAAGTGGTAACCACATGACTTTGGGTATTTAGAGCATCAGCAAACCAAAACAGAACTACACACGAACAGGGAAATAGCTTAGTCAAACTGCAGCATAAAAAAAGCACAAAATCAACCTTGGGGAACTGTAACCAAGTTAATGTATGTTTTTGTGACTATCATGTACTAAAGGATGTAGTCTGAGCACAAAATATAAAGAAAATATAATCTAAACCCATCAAAGGTACAGTAAATGGCCTTTCAAATATGTACTACTTGTAGCCTGCCATAAATAAACTAGGGGGACAGATCAAACAAGCACAAAACTGTTGTGAAACATGAAGACACGGCACTGAAATGTAATTTTTTTTTTATTAAAGCTTGACTCACCTCTGCAACCTTTGGTGGCACTCCATCGCCCAGTACTTCCCTGTAGAAGCATTGCTGGGTCATATAGACAGACAGGCCACTGGTCCTCTTGAAGGCATCTCGCAGACGTTTGAGCTCCACATCGGTAACTGTGAACACAGTGGAGAGCTGTCAAAAAGCTGTACAGGATATGAGGTGGTTTTTAATAAAAACTACTTCAAAAAGAGGTTCATTGTTTTATACTAAACTATTGGAATGCATCCTTGCTGAATAGCCTAACGCATTGATAACCCATTCAAAAACCTTGTGAGCATAAGGCTCTTTGGCGTCTAGCAGTTAATCGTTCCATTTACTTGTTATGCAGTTTTTTAAGCAGAAAATTCATGTCAGGGCCTTAGGTCTGAGATAGGTAGCTCTGAGTGCTGAGCAAACTTCTTATAAGTCAAAGTCATTGCCATCTTTGCACATTTCTTACCTCTAGCTCAGAGCATGTTGAGTTATAATGACAGAGAGGGACTACAGCAAGTGCTTTCATCTCTCTCTCTCTCTCTCTCTCTCTCTCTCTCTCTCTCACGTACACACACACTCATCCCTTTTAAAACATCACCGCCTCTGCAGCCTGTATTTAACCCAGACACTTAGAGGAGGCCATTGCTGCTTCTCTCCACTCATAGCCTTGTACTGCCTAGCACAATACATCACAGACCTGCTCATAAACCACAGCACTGTTCTATTCGACCCATCCATATAACAGGATCAAGGCCAAGAGCAGAGGGCCAAGATACCATGCTCTTTCCAGGATATTTCCAGAAATGCTTTCCTGAAAGAACAGAATGGATTTTGACTTCGAAATTAGGGATGCAACGGAAATTTCGGCAACCAAAGATTTGGCCGAAACAGCTATTTTCGGTTTCAAAATCAGTGACTGAAACAGACGTTTAAATAGCACTTCTCAGATGGCACGTTTTGACTGTGTTCAGCATCTATTTCATGCACACATTAAACGTGGATAAGCTACAACAGTGAAACATGTCAGCTGTGTGTGGACACTAGCTCTGGATTGACGATATTAATTTATCGATTTTATTCTCGTTTTTTGTTGATGCGTGAACAAAACGTCACAAAAAAATGTTGCTTTCACACTCAGTCCATCCAATATGTAAGTGACTTCTTGTCTTTAGTAGAACAGTAAAGAAGATTTTTTGATTTTTTAGATTTTAGCATCATAATGCGACAGGAAGCTTGCGCTGCAGACTGCTGTTTGTCAAGGCTGCTGTGGATTACAGGTAATAATATTGTGAATAATGTTCAGTTTCTTGCACAGACCGATGCTTTCGCTTTATAAGACCTCATTGTATCATCAGGAGCCATGGGTGTTAATTTTGTTTTGCCTGTATATGTACTCCCGAAGTGACGGTAGCCGGTGACTTGCACTATATGAATCACCGAAGAACACTGGTTTCAGCTAAAAATCTTCTTTACTATTCTACTGCAGAAAACAAAAACAAACAAAAAACACCCATTTTTGGGTGAACTATCCCTTTAAGAATGCTTGGAATTAGGTGGCACATAGTACATCCACAACAAAAGCATGCAACAAATGCCACTCCACTCCATTGTAATAACAGTTGTTAGCATATCATTGAAGGAGAGCGACTGGAGCCATTTTTCAGCACTGATGGCTCTTATGGTGTTGTCACAATACGGCAGCTGATGTTTTCCTGCCCTTTTTGTCCTAAAACGCCTTTTTAATTAGAATAGTGTTTACTATAACAAATGTGTTGCAAATGTCATATGAAGAACATGTCATATGAACAAACAGTACCGATTAAAATTTTACAAACCTTAAGTACACAAAATTTGCTTAATTTTGAAACAGACGTCACTGAAAGTAATGATAACTTGCGGTTCGGTGTAGATGAGTCAAATGTTGATATATAAGCGCATCTGACTAATTCCATGAGTTCATTCAGTGAAGGATTCATTAAACTGTAAAACATAGGCCTAAACTCATTCAAGTTTTTTTTAAACATAATTCGTTAAAAGATCTGGCTCATAAGAGTCACTTGTTCATAAATTGGACTACACTGGTTGCTCTACATGTTTTGATTCACTAAAAAGAACTGGTTCATATTAAAAGTCATTTGTTCATAAATTGGACTACATCACAAAGGGCTGAAAATTAGGAGATTGGTTTCATCTTGTTTTTAAATTTGATCTTTTTAATTGTAAGATTATGCTGCCACAAAAAAATAGACCTATACTGAAAAATGGGTGTAGACAATTTTCACTCAGACATTGCTAGTAAATTTCCCAAACAATTACAAAGAAGCAATGGCAAGTAAGACATTGAATTAATGTTATTGTCTTGGCAAACATGCTTAAATAATCTTTGTTTTATTTACAACTTCAGATAATCATATTTTACAGTAAAACATTCACACGAACTTGTAAACAATAAAGTTCCCACTTCTCCCCTCTAATTATCATACCTGCACCTTCATTTCTCACTTATATGGCAATGAGTTTCAGTAAAGGGTAAACTCTGATTGGTAGGTCAGTGCTGAGCGTATGAGGGCATGTCATTGTGATGTGACCAGTGATGCTGAAAGACACACAAGCCTCAGACGGAATATTGTTTAAGAACAATTTCAGCACAAAAGTGAGACTTTGAGCCGGAACACTCCATGAGCTGTATCAAGGATCTGGAGAGAAGAATCGCATTCGTACACACAATGCTTGTAAGGACGTTTAAAAAAAAGACGTCTATATCAGGATGTTGAGGACACCTTATTGCATAAAATCACTACAGACAAATAATGAGGATATTCAAAAGCTCAAAGCACAAACTTAAACAGGTTATTCCAATGAGTCAATGGAAAGAAACATTGTTTACATCCTACAAGTGTAGTTGACATCCAATACTTTTGGAAAGTTGACATTGTGAAAGTTGTGCCATTTAAAATTAAGTGAAGGTTAAAATTTCTTTATTAAAATTGCAACAAAAAAAAGAAAAAAAGAAAAATAAGATACACCACGCCTCCTCCCAAAGTCTGAGTTTTATGAAACTACTTGCCATTTTTCCACCACATTACCATATTAGACTTATTAATGTTTTAGGCCTCAATACAACCAAATATCGGCCTTGCCAAAATATGGCTCTATCAGTAATCACAGCACATTTTCTCAATAGGCACTTCACAGTCTTCATAATACCAGGAAGAAATGGGACTACTGTGTTGCGAAGATATGACGACAGGAAACAGACTGTGGATATTCCTAGACTTGACAGAGGGTGATAGGGACAAGCCTGAGAAAACAGTTTAGAGCACTGAGGGTCATAAAAATTCCTCAGGACTAAAGAAAGGTTGATTTTCTTACAAAGCAGGAGAAAACTTTTAATACTCAAATGACATCCATTCTCCCAGGTCACAATCTATAGTCAAAGACACACTGCTGGGGGAAAGGTGAGGGCGGTCAATGAGATTTCTCTCTCTTCATGTGATACAGAATGCACAGACATGGCCGTGGAGAAGACCACTGCATCTGAGATGTTTCAAAGTTGACAGGTCAGCAGATGCTCTCTAATATATCTCTGCAGTCTCTCCACAGGCATTTTAATAGACATGGAGCGAGAATAATTATTCTGTATAATGATCTGTGGGAGAAAAGCATTGGATGAGGTGAACAACATCCCAAAATCATAAACACAATCATGGCACCAGATGTTCCACTGAAAAGGCAATGACAATGACTATGCTGAATGCTGGAGTGGAGACATTTTCTGTGCATGTGCAGGAAGAACTCCTGACCAGTTCTTGAAGTCATTACAAGACAATTAAGACAATTCTATTAAGCAATTCCCAAATTGCTCTCTCCAAAGATGCCAAAGTACCATATGCAAACCATAAGACGTTTCCCAAGGGAGAAACACAACAGTACAGCTATTAAAATATGCATTAAACATTGGAATTAGCCTAGTTAACTAAATTTACTGAATAATTACTGTCATTTACTTTTATATTATAAGTTTAAAAGTAAAATAAAAAATACATATAAAATACTGGAGAAAAAATTAGGTCACTGATAGACTAAAATACACTTTCCTACAAGGGCTAGTTAAAGATCTCCTTTTTATGAGCCACAGTATTTATGGTGAGGCAAAGTAACCTATTCTTATCTATACTGACTCCATTATTCTTCAATAACACTGCTTACACTTACAATCTACCTGACTCAATAATTGTTTATTTAAACCCTTCTCCAAAAAAAGTATCCAGAAAGAAGAAAAATACACCAGCCTTTTCCAACACGAAGGAACACATTCACTAGTGTTCACGTTAAGGTGATGAAAAAGAAATGAGGAAATGCAAATGTGTTCTTGCTCTGGGGAATTCAGTGACAGGTCTACTCTTTGAAATAGCACAGCAAAAGACTGCTAAAGCATTCACAGCTTCTTTGATTTTCCCTTTCCTCGTCCAGTCAGAGAGCTTCCCCTCAGAGGAGAGACAGCTAGATCCATAAAGCTCTGAGTTACTGATGGAATGCCTGCAGGATACACTGTATCCTACAGTAAAACTAATTTCAGTGTGCCATTACCCAGAAACATGACCTACTTTGAGTTCTCAGTAAGCTACAACGATGTAGGTCTGTAGGTGGTGGCAACCTTACATTCTAGGCAGAGGACTCCAAGGACGACCTGAGTACAAATGAGACGCCTGACCCTTATAGGTAGGCAGCATAAATAAACATGAATTCCTGAAGACGAGACTTAATTATCTCAGATGGATTCGACAGCCTGGAATCTCAGAGGACCCTCTCTGTCAAGCTGACAGGGGAATGCCTGTGCTCCCCATAAGGCTAGCAGTATCAGTGGGCTACATACGACAGGGTTGGGACACTAGAAGCTCCTTTATAATACTGAACAGTATATTGAATGTTCAATAGATGAAAGCCACTGAAAACCTTTGAGTATGATCACTGGACTTCAAATTACATACTAATGAATCCGAGTAGCCTAGCCTATATATTATGGATGATTCCAATCCACACCTTTTCAAGAATAACACAGTAGGATTATTAATAGCCTAAATTAAGACAACAGTTCTTCTTTGTTTTTGATCACGTATGTGTCATCATTTTCCTGGAAAAGTGTTTATGAATTCACAGCTGTCGCATTACGGATGTAAGATTTCTAGTTGGAAACATCATAAAATGTTTTTTAAGACAATATTTAAAGAAAAATATATTTATTTCTATCTAGGGATGGGTCATATACATACATACATACATATAAAATAAATAAATGGAGCCTGGATATTATTTCAATATAGTCTATAACGCACAATGATGGATTTAAGAACAACTATTACATGACCGAGAACAAGCCATTAATAAAACAAGCAATAAAATGCTGACATGAATGCCATTCCCCTTTAACACTACGTTATTGTGATGAAGTGATGTCAGCAACATTGGCTATTGGGCAGCATGGCACAAAAAGCTTCAATAAATGTGCCACCACAGTGTGGATGCAGCTGAAACAATTAGGGTAATTCTACCTCTGCTAACGGGCTTAGGGCCAGCTAACTCCCTCTCCCCACCAACACACACACACACACACACACAACCGTATGATACAATCACACAATCTTTTAACCCTTTAACACTCTCAGGTGACTCGCAAGAGGCCCTATTTAGCTTGGGAAACATTATGTCAGCAATTATGTCAACAAGATGAAGAGACAAGACAAAACTAAATTCCTCAATAGCTGTTTCAGATTTGGCCAGGATATATCTTGGCCTGTGGTTTCCTAGTAAGAGAAACAAAAATGCAAATAATGCCTATGCAAAGCAACAGCTAAATTCTGCTTATTCATCAAGGTGGGGAAAGATAAGCAATGCTTGCTGACGCACTTGATCTCAGGTGCCAGTGTCCGCTCTCAACACCCCGATCATTAGACACTCATAAACATACCAGCATCAAGGCCTGTCAGCCTGATTTTCAGGTCACTGGAGCAGTTAAGGTGATTATGACTGCCAGATAAAAATCAAGAGTATACTGACATAAACATTAAATAACCAATCTAAGAGTATGACTCTGAAGCGTCACATTAGCGAAATTTCTGTTCATTTTCATGGGCAAAAATGAAAAGACCAGGTGTAAATGCCCTCCGAAACGCATTTGAGACGGATTTAAATCCAATCACTCAAACCACTTCAGGAGTGCCTGACACGTATTCCAGACGAAACTGGACAAGTGTAAATGCATCTGGTTCTTGAAACCACATATGTAAATCAAACAATATGTAAAGCTTACTGTTGGTAAACGCCAAGAATCTGCATGTCCAGTTTGAACCAATTGCGAAATCTGCCTCAGTAAATCTTTCACTCTTATGCAGAATTCCCTATTGCATGGATTCCTACTGAAATGACTGGATTTTGCCAGTGAAAAATTGTCGATCAATGGTAAATATGACTGCACCTTAATGTTTCAACACATGCGAATATTGCCTAATGAGAGAGAGGATGGTAACGGCGCTATGCGATTAATCGAAATCGTGTGCGATTTCTAAACCGCAGAAAGCACGATTTTTCCACTAGGCTCCTCAGTGTGCAATCTGAATACAGTACACCTAAATCTAGCGCAGAAACAAGGAAGGTTAATTCAGGGCAGGATCATGACCTGGCCAAAATAAATCTACATCCGTGGTTTTGGATACTGGAGAGATGATGTATCATAGAGCCAGGTAATTTACAAGACCTGTCAAACTATCGTTGTGGCAAAACAAAGTCGGGGCCATTCACACAGAAGAATGCATTTTTGCAGTTAAAAACACGAGACGTAGGTCTTAAGTTTAAAGTTTAACATCTTTTACCTTGAGCGCAATGTAAAATGCTGTGTCATGTGTGAGATACGGCAAAAGACGCGAGATGCAATTGCAATGGTTAAAGATGTCCATCTAGTAGACATTACATAGAATAACAATGGCAAATTCCAAACAAGGTGAACAAATGGCAGCGATAATACTGGCATTTGCGAACAGCACAACATACAAAAGTTCAAAAATGCATAAATAAATAACTGATGCCGTCACGTATCATTCATGCAAAGATATGGTGCCTGCAAATATCATCAATAAAGCCAGCTTCCAAAAAAATTATACAGACCAGTATGTAAGGAAATATTGCTTCAAAATCATGATTAAAATTAAAATCGCAATATTGACAGTACTTTTTTGTCCATATCGCACAGCCCTAGATGTTAACCACCATAGACAGTCCCCATCAATATTCAGATTTGATAACCAATTCTCAAAATGTATCCTTGGTTCCCACCAGTATTAAATGGATAAATACCCCTAAAATGAAAATTATTACATCATCATCTAACCCACATGTCATTCCAAAGCTGTATGACTTTTTTCTGCAAAAAGCAAAGAAAGATATTTTGCAGAATGTGCCCATTGAGTTTCATGGTATAGACTAAATAAATAAATTGTAAAAATAAAAAAGATTTTCGAAACATCTTTTATGTTCCACAGAAGAAAAAGAAGTCATACAGGTTTGGAACAACATGAGGGTGCGTACAGTACATGATTAAAGATTTTCATTTTTGGGTGAACTATCCACTTATTTGTTTTAACCTTGATGAGGAAACACTTACAGCTGATAGGAGCTGTCATTGGCCTTATAAACAGGCCTTTATTAAAAATACATAATTATAATTATATTTATTGAATTATAATTTTAGAAGAACATTCACTTCCATAAAATCACCAAATCCATAAAAGTAACACCAAATAGTATAATAATAACTGAAGGTAAACAGGAAGAAAATGACTTGTTAGAAAAAAAATCAGATTTCTATGTGCGAGGAAATACACTTCCACTGTCTGCTTAGGGAGAGATAAAGTGCGATAGGCTACATGATAAATACTATGGAGGTGTTGAGAAATGTTGACAGATTAGTGAAATCTGTTTGTCAGTGTGTAACGTTACGCTCCTGCACCACCCAGATTAGTTACACTTCCAGTCGGCTGCTAGTTAGATATTGACTGTGTCAAAACCTACTGAGATGTCCACTCTCAGACGATTTAGGGCAACTTGATCGCTTGGGAATGCGAATATGACGCAGAAAAATCCAAGCAGACAGCTGACAATGTTTTGTGACAGAGCCACTGACAACAACATTACACCAATAAAACAAAGACATGACCAAACAGCCCCACCTTCATCCCCCAAGCCTTTTACAACAACAACATCACATCTATGTGAAATGACAGGTTGAGGCTTGTTATCTCGCAGAAAGAGTTAATATGTGGGCTTAACTAGCTGGCTAACGCTGCTAACGCTAGCTTAGCGCTGCCGCGTAACTGACTGACCGCCGTTAATCGCTGAAGCTCAAACCTCTTACCTCTTTTAACGGCCTCGTCAAACGAAAGGAAGCCTATCCGTGACTCTTTGGCGCCCATGGTGCCCTCATTTCATGGCAATGGCAGAAATGTGCGGAGTATGACCGGTGCCTGTTGCCTTGTTTTGCGTTGTTTTGTTTTTTTTCCCCTCTCTCTCTCTCGGTATGGTGTTCCTCAAGTCAAGCGGTAGAGTTTAGCGTTATCAACGAGTGACGCGTCTAAGCGACGACGCCTCCATACTTGATCACGTGACATTTGTCCAATCAGAATGAAGGGGGCGTATGAGCGTCAGTTTCACGCAAGAAACGCAGCACTGACGACGCATCTTCATAGAAGCTTTTCGCCCAGAGCTGGCTGTCAAGCATCGCTGTTGCTGTCAAGTCGTCGACTATTAGCGATATTAGCTTGCTTGTGTGGAGCCAGTTTAACCAATTTGCACCTTGTTGCATCAACGCAACAACACCATTTTCTTTACTTTGCCAGCAAACTGTGTGTATAGTATGGGTATAAAATGGTTAATAATGAACGGATGACTTTGATAAACCAATAGCGTTTTCCTTGGTGGTCAGTTTAATATCTTTGTGTGGAGGCAGCACATTTTTGCTCTGGAGAGCCCTCAGCTATTTTTATTCGTTTTATTACCCACCAAAAATATGATTCACATGTGTTATTGGGTAGTTTTGAAACATTTTGAGTCGTATAAATTATTTGTATGCTTTAAAATAGCTTAAATAAGCGTGTATATAGAAGCAGCATTGTTTTATTCTACTAAAATAAATCAGAAATGTTTTGGTCTTGCGTAATGTTTTGAGCAGTGCAATTTGATCATTTAGTAATGTGCTCTGCTTTTATTGTTTTTATTTCTAAATTTCTAATTTTACTTAGCCTGTCATTTTAGTCACTTTAGGAATTAAACTTCAAACTATTTTATTTCAGTTAGTTGACAAGGCAAGGCAGTTTGCTACAGTTATAATCCAATATTTTTTAGTTTCATCTCAGTTTTATTTCAATTTACAAAAACGTTTTGACTCTTATTTTTAAGGAATGTATAATCTACATTCTACACAAAATCAGATCTGACAAGTAATTATGCAAATCAGTGCACATTTGCATTTTTTCGCTAACCTTGCATAGATCTTATAACAAGCTTCCAGACGCTTGTCTTTTATCGCCCCCATATGGCATTTAGTATGTTGCAACACGAATGACTCTTGCACAGCAGAGAAGATGGACTCTTTTGCATTTATTTAAATGTTAACGATCATAATGAACTTTTGATTATTTTAAGGTGACAAAGGAATCTGTAATAGTGAACACAAATCAGTTTCTGACATTCTTAGCAGAAGTAATTAATTGCTCAGCCCAAACATCTAGAATAGAAAGAAGATCATAATCAGGGCAGTAGAAAAATATTTGCAATAAAGTTGAAATTACAATTCTCATGAGCAAATCTGAAACCAAGGCAATTATCAGAAAAGCTACAATTAATATATAGCAGGAAATGTTGGAGAGAGGAAAAACGGGTATACATGTGTTCACAACAATGTTAAGAAAAAAAAGAAGAATCGATTATAACAAGATTATGTAGGTCATACTGGACTTAATGGTAACCTATATAAAATAAAAAACATCATAATGGGTTTTGCAGTCATTGTAATGTAGAAGAGACAGTCGAACATTATACTGGACAGAGTATGAAAATGAAAGACGAGTGTGTTGCTCCTAAAATTGCAGCAAAAAGTAATCCAAGACATGTCATTAAAAAATCTGTATGAAAAATTAGGTTTTGCAATAGGCTGTATAAAGGCAACAATATTATATTTGAGAATATAATTAATTTATTAAGTAAGTAAATATATAATTTATATATTTTTTTATGTTTTCTTTATTATTATTATTATTATTATTATTTAAGTTTTCCTTCCTCATTGTTCCACACTCCGGTTCAGTTTGTGGCGGTAATGCACCTAAAAGCTGGTTTGTCAACCGTCAATAAACAAGAAGAAGAAGAAGAAGAAGAAGAAGAAGACTTATCCACTATGCTTATCCACAAGGTGCACTGTCATATAAATAAGAAACGAGTGACCTTTAATATAGACACGTGGCGGCGGCAGCAGCAGAGAGCATCACTTGCGATATGTTCAAATATATATAATATATAATATAGACACGTGGCGGTGGCGGCAGCAGCAGAGAGCATCACTTGCGATATGGGAATTCATGTCTTGCTTTATGTGCCCAATGTAATTGGTGAGTAACGTAGCCTAATTATTACGTGACTTCGATTAATTAATTTCAGCAGCACAATTCATTTTACAGAATCAAAAATATTATATCACTTTATGTATGACACACTCAATCAGCAAACGTACCCTAAGGATGGTTATCTATTTATGACACAAACTGTTTCTTTTTTATAGGTTATATCCGGATTCTTCTTGTTCTCAGTTCCTGGATGCTGTATAGTTACCCAGAGTATTTTGTACCCTTGTATGTGTTATCAATTATATTGGATGGTAGGTATTTACATTAAAACTAGGGAAATTATAGCCTAAATGTATGCACTTCTTAAAAATAAAGGTTCATTATTGGCATCTGTGGGTTCATGAAGAACTTTTAGCATCCATGGAACCTTTCCAAAAATAGGCACTATGAAAGTTACAACAGGGTCAGAAAATGTTTTCAAATTATTTAAAGTAAATTACATAATAATGATATGTAAAACAAAAGTAAATTTGCATATCATTTTTGTTGTATTTCATGCTACATATTTTAAGCTTTACTTTATTTGACATATTATTTATAATTTATTCTACTGAAAATATATACATGCAACATATAAAATGCACAATAGTTCTTTGGAGGAAAACCAGGAACTTCTCATACCCTATGCTCTCAGTTTGACAAATGAATGTCTTTGCATGTTAGAACCTTGGTGAACAAAACTTGGTAAATCATTAGTATGTTAAATTCATTGATTTAGTGTTTTATCTTTGTGGCAGGGGTGGACGGCTGGGTGGCACGTAAGCTGCAGCAGACCTCCAGGTTCGGTGCATGGCTGGATGTGGTCATTGACAACGTAGGACGTGGCATGCTCTGGAACATGCTTTATGATGTAAGTTCAGTCAGTACTTGTTTGTCACGAACATATTTATATTAGAAATGTTCATTATGTACTCTGTGCTTGTGAAGTGGGGCTGGCTGGTGTCTTCACTAGAGTGGTGTGTATTTGTGTGCAACCACAATGCCAGAGGTGCCCAGTGGAAGAACACTTTCACAGAGAGCCCAGTTTGGGTGCAGGCAGTGATGGCAAAAGGTATCACAAGTTATTTGTTCTTTTTAAACATTGAGATATTTGGAAGCACAGAATGAATAGTGTTATTCTTCACGCAGGCTTCAAGACACCTTTAGGAATCCTGACAATAGCAGGTCTCCATGTTTTGCCTGTGTGGCTGTATGGCTACCAGCATGAGGTGCTGTCTCATGCTCTCTATGCCCCATACTGGCTACAGACTCTGGGGATTCTGGTGCTGGCAGCAGGACGCTTGCTGTGCTTTGCAGTTGAGGTAAGGAGCACGTTTACCCAGCAATATCATAAATTATGGCAGCAATATTAATGTTTTTACTGTCACAAACAGTAATTGTTCATGTGTCATTTTACAGATGTGGTGCATCGTAACCCATATGAAATTCTTATTGTTGGATGAAGAGGAAGAAAAGAAGAACTAGGGATATATATAGATATATACAGTGGTGGTCAAAATTGATGGCGCCCCTGATAAATATGATAAAAAAATGGCTGTAAAAAATAAATCTGCATTGTTTATCCTTTTGACCTTTCATTAAAAAAATTCACAAAAATCTAACCTTTCATTGAAGTAAAAGAATTGAAAGTGGGGGGGAAATCACATTATAAAATAAATGTTTTTCTCCAAAACACGCTGGCCATAATTGTTGGCACCCTGTTATTAAATACTTTTTGCAATCTCCTTTTGCCAAGATAACAGATCTGAGTTTTCTTCTATAATGCCGGATGAGTTTGGAGAATAACTGACAAGAGATCAGAGACCATTCCTCCATACAGAATCTCTCCAGATCCTTCAGATTCACAAGTTCATGTTGGTGCTTCTGTTCAGTTCACTCCACTCATCAGGTCAGGGTACTGGGACGGTCATGGCAGAAGCTTCATTTTGTGCTCAGTTACCCATTTTTGTGTTGATTTTGATGTTTGTTTTGGACCGTTGTCCTGATGGAAGATCCAACCACGGCCCATTATAAGATTTCTAGCAGAAGGCGTCAGGTTTTGATTTTGTATCTGTTGGTATTTGCTAGAATCCATAATACCATGTATCTGAACAAGATGTCCAGGACCTCCAGCAAATAAATATGCCCACAACATATAAGATCCAGCAGTGTATTTAACCGTAGGCATGGGTTACTCTTCATCCCTGTTTGCACCGAACACATCTGGTGGGTTTGCTGGCAAAAAGCCCTTTTTTTAGTTTCATCTGACCACAGAATCCGGTCCCTTTTGAAGATCCAGTCGTGTCTGACCACTGAATATGCTGGAGTTTGTTTTTGGAGGAGCGAGGAGGATTTTTCTTGAAACCCTCCCAAACAACATGTGGTGATGTAGGGGTTGTTTGATCATTTTTTTTTAGGCTTTCTGATCCCCCAAGACTCAACTAATCTCTGCAATTCTCCATCTATGATCCTTGGAGAGTCTTTGGCCACTCAAACTTTCCTCCTCACCGTCCCTTAAGACAATATAGACACACGTCCTCTTCCTGGCAGATTCGTAACATCTTTAGTTGATTATAACTTCTTAATTATTGCCCTGATGGTCAAAATGGGGGAATTTTCAATTCTTTAGCTATTTTCTTACAGTCACTTTCTATTTTATGATGCTCAACAATCTTTTGCTGCACATCAGAACTATTTTCTTTGGTTTTATTCATTGTGATGGATGATTCAGGGAATTTGGCCTTTGTGTTTCCTCATATTTAAACTCCTGTGAAACAAGAAGTCATAGCTGGACAATTTCATGTTCCTAGTCCCCCTGGTGTGCTAATAAAGGTAAATATTAATGGGAATATAGGGGTGCCAACAATTGTGGCCGACGTGTTTTGGAGAAAAACATTTATTTCATAATGTGATTTATCCCCCAATTTCAATTCTTTTACTTCAATGAAAGGTTAGATTTTTGCCAATTTTTTGAAGTAAAGATCAAAAGGTTAAACAATGCAGATTTATTTTTTACAGCCATTTTTTTATCATATTTATCAGGGGTGCCATCAATTTTGACCACCACTGAATATTCTTCATTAACCACTAATATAATATACACTACCGTTCAAAAGTTTAAATACTGCACTTCCGGTACAGTATAACAGTAATATTATGAAATATTACTACAATTTAAAATAACTGTTTTCTATTTGAATATATTTTAAAATGTCAAAAGCTGAATTTTCAGCATCATTACCAGTCTTCAGTGTCACATGATCCTTCAGAAATCATTCTATGCTGATTTGCTGCTCAAGATTTTTTGGTGGGGAACAGTGATTTTTTTTGATGAATGGAGAATTCAAAAATACAGCATTTATTTGAAATATAAATCTTTTTTAACAACAAAAAAGTCTCTACTGTCACTTTTTGATCAATTTAATGTATCTTTACCTAATACAAGTATTAATTATAAAAAATTCTTACTACAAATTATAATTTTTTTATTCGTAATTTATGAACACTGTATCTTATATATGTTTGCCTGGGCTACTCTTGTTATCTGTTCTGTTGTGATTGTTTTGTTGAAATTTTCCAAAAAAAAAAAAAAATCTCATACAAACATCCATGTTTTGGGACGGATACAGTCATCTGAGAGCGATTTCCTAAATTAAACACCTGGTCATTAATTTTACAGAAGTACACATGCTGAGTACAGTCTTTTATTCAATTTTTTGTTCAGCCACCACCCGAAAGAGTGGTTTTTGTAGGATCCCGTTGCATTCAAGTCATAGACTCAAACATATCACATTGACTTCAGAAACAGGTGAAGAATAATCATGTAAAGGACAAAAATAAAGCAATTTTAATACTTCAGAAGCAATATTGCTCATTGTAGTCTATAAGACAGCTCTATATTGTTTTTTTTTTGTGTTAGAAGTAGTTACAGATTTTCACAATAGTGGATACAAATGAGTTTAATAATGATTTGGTGGTTACAGATGTACAATGTACAGCAGACTCTACTGGGGGTGAGTTACATAAAGCCAATGACTGAAGAATATCCAAGCAGAGGCTCACTGTGGCACAGGTTACTGACATTTCCAGGGTAACAGTCAGTATCAATGTTAAACAACACAAATTTCCTCTTTTTTAGCCAAACGCTCCCAGAGTGTCTCCAATGGATATAGACACGAACAGGTCTTTAAAACAAAATCATAAAAAAAATCACATCCACTCAAAGGTCGTTACTTCAAGGATCGCCATCGTCCATCTGAAACAGCACTTTGGCTATATCACAATCTACACGTGTCAGCACGTCTGAGGACTTCATTAAGATAATTAGCATCAAAAAGGCTAATTTTAGACTTTATCGTTATCAACCCGTAAATACATTCTCCAACTCTGAGGGCAGATTTAGAAGAAAAGTGAAGGGTTGTAGTGACAGGATTGCTTTTATTGTCAGAGGATGCTATTTATTCATTTCCGTGATCACTTTCGAGTTTCAAAGTTCATTGTTCTCTTGTTTCATGGGACATTAACTGCTCAGTATATGATTGCTTTTCTGTCACGCTCACTGGGACAATAACCACTTGTAGCTATGCATCTACTTCTATATACAATTACTTAAACATGCAAAGAAAGAGAACTTTTGACCCATAAGCACCTTTGTTTTTTGGGGGACTGTGGCCTATTCTGACTTAAAAAAAAAACGGTATGGATTTGATCAACAGTGATCAACCATCTTTCTAACCATGAAATGCCACTTGAGGTTGACGAATGAGCCCTTGAATCGACATTCAGAAGGAAGCAATCAGAGCTACGTATTAAATTCTTTCTGCATCCACCAAGCTTAGTTATTTCCCATGTGCATTATTTTCACATCTGATATTCAAATTGTCATCTGATATGAGAACTCCACTAATATAGTCAATGGAAATGCACTTTTAACAAGTTTGCAAGATCACAGTTTATTTATTACAATATTCCATCTCTCTAACCAAGGCAAATTCCCGTCCTTCCCTTGGTATTGAGATTGCCTGATTCTTCACAATCAAACCCCAAACTTAACAATAAAGGGATTTTTTAGGAGTGAAAATGAGTGAAATCACGTCCCTCGCATGTTCTAGCCTATCTCTTGCTCGGTTTACAGGGCGAAAAGTGTTTGAAATTCTGCAGGTGGTTTCGACCAAAGCAAGCTATCTGAAAAAGGCTGACAAATTAGATCCCCACCAGCTGAGAGTCCTTTAAGACTAAGGCTGGGACTTCAGCTCGAGCTGGGGTCCTGGTGCTGCAGCCGTGATCGAGGGCTAAAAAGCTGCAAGACGTTAACAGCACATTCTACATGACTAGCCTGAAGCAAGGCTTTGTTTCAGCAAAAAAACAATGAGTTCACTATGAGGTGTGAGCAAAAAAATTTGCCAATTTAATCGCAATAGTCCTCATTCAACTTGAAATGTTCTCCTTGTCAACTTGGTTACGAGTCTGTGTGGCTTTTGGATATTTGACAGAGGAGCGGCAGTGAAATGAGTCAGACTGATTGGATTTGGAGTGTGATACAGGTGCATTCAGCAAAATATTGCACTGCTACTACACAACTGTGTGTGGATCCACACCCCTGCGCACTATACCGCAGGTTTACAATGACAGGTGCTGCGCTCAGCCCTTTTTTTTGGTGTGTCCAGTCAGCTGGCAGTGGGCCAGGGGTGTTAATCTATACCACCCGGGGCCGAGCTCTGAAAGGAAAACAACAACGACCTGGGAAACCTGGTCCCGTAACTATCACCGCTCCAGCTTATATTGTGTGTGTGTGTGTGTGTGTGTGTGTATGCGTGAATAAGGCTTTGCTATGACAGAAAGCCGGCTTTGTGAACTCGTCCTCCCACGCTGTTTAGTTTATATTATGGCAATTTACTGTGGTCACACACGTATTATAATTATCAACAGAAGTTATTTTGGCTCATCTGTTTGCAACGTTACACCTACAAGTTGTAGCATACCTTGCATATAAATTATTGGCAGTTTAAAATAAGCTATGTCAGTACTAAGGGAATACAAAACCAGAAGAGAACTTAAAACAAGGTATCTAGAGCATTCGTAAACCCACTGGTCCATAAATTCCACACATGACACGAATTAATAATAAAAAAGCAAAAATAAACATAATGGTCCATAATGTAACATGGCTGGTCTCATTTTCCAGAGAGCACACAGGTAATCCTCAAATGCAAAGCTTTGCATTACATGAAGTCAAGCTCTAATCCTCGTGTTAATGGGGACACGGACATCTACGGATGTTCCTTCACTCGGAGCTTTTATTTCGTTGAATCTCCTTCTATGGGTGCATTTTCTGAGAGCACAATATAGATGATGTGGTAATAAAGTATTTCTGTAGTGTGGAGCAACTCTCCTTCAAATACAAAATAAAAAAGAACAGAGGGTGTGTTTTCAGTCTTTGTTGGACTTCTGTTTTTTTAATTCAACTCCACTTGAAGTCAGAGAAATGGTCTGGTTCTTCAAAATTGCGAGAAGAGTGAACCGATTCAATGAATGGTTGCTTATCCATCAAGAGTGTTAGCATGGTTGGAAAGATGTCATGGTTTTTCTCCAATTTTAAGGAAAATGGGCATGGGGAGTGGTACAAGTGAATTGACAGTCCAAGAGCTTGAGAAGCTCAAGATGATGATCACACTCCCTGCCTGTCTTGACTACTTGTGAATAAATGGGTGTGAAGGAGTGAAATGTGGGTGAATGTGCACATCTATATGTTTCAGGTGGGCAGTGCGATAGGCTTCCCAGCCGTTAGCCCAAGCAGGAGCGTCCGGCACCGTGGCTCTGGGAAAGCAGGAAAGACTGCACCACCTGCTCTGTGACCTGGGGGCTCGTGTTGACGTCCTCCAGCGCGTTGGCTACTGCAAACTGCCTGTCCCTTAAACGATTCCAGTTGGACAGAATATTGTGGTACTCAAAGACCTTCTCGTAGTTTCCAACTGAGTTGTACAGTTTTATCAGGCCTCTGTAGTCATATTCCAGTCCACTGTAACCCTCCCCGAACAACTTCTTGCCTGCAGGAAACAGATGAATAGTTATTATGTTAAGAACAAGATTCTACATTTGAAGAAGAAGAAATTAATACTTTTATTTAGTAAGAAAATTGATCAAAAGTGACAGAACAGTTTTTTTTATATTTGTTACAAAGGATTATTTCAAATAAATGTGACGTGCTGGCAAAATGAGTCGGAACTTACTACTTCCGAGCTAGTACTTTTGGTTGAATTTAAAGCTACACTGTGTAATTTTTTAAGTTGATTCTTAGCAAAAAACACTTTGTTCTTTCAAAATGATATGTGTTCATTAATGTGTAATTACTTCTACCAACTAATCAAGTATTCTCGTAAGCGTAGAATCTGCCATTTAGAATACATACGAGCGAGTCGCTCGAATGGCGGCAGCCATGTTGCGCATCCATCTTGAAAATATATGTGCCAAAGAGGGACATACCTGGAAATTCAAGCTTCGCCTTTCGGGTTTTTACACTCAGTGGCACCGTGACGAATGAGAGAGGGAGATTACTCGCGACTGCCGGCAGATTTGAAATAATACGGCCACCGTAGGAGTTAAAACGCCCTCGGAATGGGAGGGGCTAGAAAGTAATATTCAGTTGGTAGTCATAAACAATTTCACCACTAGATGGGAGAAAATCCTACACAGTGTAGCTTTAAGGTTTTCCCAAAAATGTGTTCATTAAGCCCTTGTCTAGCGATCCCAATGCTCCAGATAGCAATTAAACATCTAAAAGTATCTTTCTTTGTACGTTTTCTGAGAGGAGTGCCTTTCCTTGGTCTTTGCTCACTTCTTGATGACAGGCACTTCACCTCAAGCACATGTTTGGTATCGTTTTAAAGCGCAGCATTCCAACTTTGTGAATATTCATAGCGAATTCTCGATGACATGAGTCTGAACTCAAGCTGATGTAAACAAAACAATCATTCAACATCCAAGGCGTGCGCACAAAGACGCCTCAGACAGCGCACGATCCCGATATACACACATACACAGAATTACAGTTTTTCAAAATTTCTGTCTAGGCCTAGCCACGCAAACATTATCTGTTATGTCTTAAGTGAACATATGAGTAACATTATATTAGATCTGTGCGGTACAGTATCTCTTAATATAGGCTGTCTGTTTCATGTTAAAGGTATAGCGGAGGATCTTTCCAAATTTTAGATAAGACCCACCCTCTCCACTTTTTTGATTCACCAGAATGATTGACAATTAGGAGGACCAATAGTATAGGTTACCCACCAGGAAGTAAAACATCCTCCGCTATACCTTTAATCAAACAAATGTGGTATCATGTATAAAAAAAAAAAAAAATTATTTTTTAAATAAATTTGGTCTTATTACCAGGGATTTTAAGGTATGGTTGCTAGGTGATTTTGTTTTGGAACCGTCAGAAAACTTTAACTTGATTTTTCTCAAAATTGACTTTACGGACTATAAAAATAACTCACTTTTAAAAAATTTGCTCATTGCGTCTCACTTTGCCAGCAAGGGTCAAAATTCTTGGAACTTAAAAAAAGTCTAAATATATAAACAAACAAAACAAAAATCAATCATTTTAAATGTTCCGAGTGACTTAATTATATTACATTATGAAAAATGGATATTCATTTTGAGATTTGGTTTTAACAACATTGTTAAAATGTAAACATTAAATAAATTAAAAAATATAAATGAATTAAAAAAATTAATAAATTGAATGTAAAATTAAATAGTTAATCTTTAAAGCTGCAGTCCGTAGTTTTTCCTCTGTCGCCATCTCTGTGCGAAATCTGCAATTGCAGTTATTTGCGGAATTATCAACTTTACGAGGGCACAGCGCGGATGAATGTTTTGAGGAGAATGTGCGGCTGTCAGTCACCCCGCCGGTGTGGATACTGTCATTCGGATAATTTTTAACCCAAAAAAGTTACGGACTGCAGCTTTAAAACTACAACAACAACAACTAATTAAGCAAAAATAGTGGAAATGAGCATAATTAAATAAACAATTTTGTTAAATAACAAATATGTCCAATATCAACCGAGATAAATAACAATAATTTTAAAAAAGAACAATAACTGAACAGAAATGTCATGCATGTCCACCCAAAATGCAACTACAAAAGTAACCCTCACCAATAGCGATGGAGCGCAAGTAGAGGCGCTCGGCATCATCGTACTGATTCATGTCATAGTTATAGAGCGAGGCCAAGTGTCCCACTGACAGAGCCACCTCATAGTCCTCCTGTCCCAACAGCTGCTCCTTGATCTGAATGGCCTTGATGTGCATCTCCTCTGCCTCCTGCATTACAAATAACACCATGGAAAGGTCAGTCAGCCCAACAGCACTCAAAAGTTGAGATTGGCTTACACAATAGAAAAAAACACATGGCTTTCACAACAATCCACTTGTGATTTCCATATATTATTAATGGTACCATTCTCACAGGTTTAAATAAGGAGGAACATCATCATCATCATCATCTTTTTTTATTTAATGCCATGTCAGCAATCAGAGCTATCTTCATGGCAAAAATTCAATTACAAAAACACAAATATCATATAAATACAATAAAAACAGAACAAAGATAAACAGCAAGTCATATTATACAATTAAGGAGGAACAAATAAAAACCTTGAATTTGCGCATGGATTGGTAGAGGCGGCCCAGGTTGCCGTAGTGTTTCGCCGTCTGAACGTTAAACTCTCCGAAGGCTTTTTTGGCCAACTGGAGGGAGGAGAGGTGCAGATCATGGGCCTCCTGCAGGAGGCGTTCCTCTGTTTCTTTGTTATGACAATCGATGGCAATCTCCTCCAGGATTAGGGCTTGAGATGTAACATCAGAATTACAATTTAGACTGAAGTAACATGATTGTTCAATTAAGTAAAAAAATAAATAAATAAATAAACAAACTGAAGAGTGAAAAGATAATGCTACTTTGAACCAATGCTACCATCTTAATGTTGTCATTCCAGTAATGCAGCTGTGAATGAGGGGAGTTAAGAAAGCTTTTCAAAGTGCTAGTCTCACCTTTCACCCTCTTGGACGAGGCCAGAAGCAGATGGTCTTCAGGGAGAATGTGAGTTATGATGTCTATGGCACGTTCTGCGTGGAATCTAAAAGCAAAATTCAAAGTATGAAACTGGTACGTTATTCGATAAACACTTCCAAGAAAAAAAACAATTCTAAAAGAACAAATTAATTGTGTTAAAGGTTAGGGCAACTACTGGGCAACAACTGGACATCTGTGTCATGGACTTCTTAACACTCGAGGGACACATGAAATGGTATAAAAGTTCATACGAGATTAGTTGCAAACAAAAATACAAAGTTTCATCTTGGAAACTGGCAGCTTGCTTTTCAAGAAGGGACTCAAGACACCAATTAAATTATTCGTATTTTCATGGTGATCGTAATAGGAGGAATGTTTGTCTGAATGATTATGTATTGTTCAGGGTTTGCCAAATGAATTCTGTTTTTAGAGCGAGGGAATCCCACGTCACCCAAGATTACAGCTTTTTGTAAAAAAAAAAAAAAGTTAATTTAATGAAGGATTTATTCAGAATGATTCAAATGGATAACAATTAAGAGTTATTTTTAAACAATTCATTAAGAGAACCTGCTCGTAAGAGTCGTCCGTTTATGAATCATCAACAATCTATGTGTCCTATATAATTCTATTCAGAAGCATCTGAATGTAAGCACTGAGTAGCGGTACAGGAATCATTGATATAGTTCATTTACCCACCCAGATGTCATCATAATTCTCTAAATTAACTAACTAATGCTCTCAGGATAGGATTGAGACACTCACAGTGCGTTATCAAATTTTCCAGAGCTGTACTGATGGACGTAGGACGAATACGCCAGGTCCTCATGTGCAGTTGCAACATGAATATTCTTTCCTCCAAACACGGATTGCCGAATATCGAGTGCAATCTGAAGGTAGAACACACCCATTGTTTTTCAGCGAATGAGAACATTTATTTATACTTGCAAAGAACCCAAATTTTAAGTAATTCTTAGCTCACCTGGTAAATGACCACTGATTGGCAGATATTGTCCACGTTTAAGAGATAAAATCCATAATCTAGTAGTGTATCTGAGTATTTTGGGTGCTTGTGCCCAAAATGTTCCCTAGAAGCAAAATGTGGGAATACATAAAGCATTTCAACGCTGTAAAATCAAACATAATTTCACCATCACCAGCGCTTTAAATATGCATGGTAGTTCTTACCGTGCCAAAAAAACTGCATGTTTTATCAGTTGTTCAGCTTTCCTGAACTCCCGCTTAACAACACAAGCCTGCAGGGATCAATTTCATGATGACGTAATGTGACAATGGATCAGAAGTTTACATCCATTTAGAAAAACTCCAACATCCAGCAATCACTGACCTTAGAGGCTTGTCTGAGAACATCAACTACTACTTTCACAGGTAAGCCGACAGTGATCTCCCTCATAGCCTCTATACACCACCTATAAGCCTAAAACACATAAGGAACACAACTGTAGAGCAGCCGTTCTCCAAACAGACATCTGGTATTGTTGCATTGGGACTTACCTCATCATAGTGGCTTTTGGCAAATAGCAGGGCACACAATTCTCCATACAGGGCAGCCTTATTAGCCTGATGGCCGTGTTTGGCTAGTTTGTCCATGTAAGACTGGGCCAGTTTGAAAGTCTCTTCTCCCAGGTGGTATTTGCAGTTGCCATTACGCACATGAAGTAACCTGGCACACAAAGTCCCAATAACACATTAGTAAGATATTAATAACACTAGGTGCGTCCCAATTCACGTAATTATTCCGTATTCTATGCTGTTTTGTTGTATAAATAGTGTGAGTAGTGTGTATCACATTTTAATTACCCAGATGATGCACTTCATTAAATGTGTGTAATATTGGACACTTCATGCACTCAACTGTCACAGCTTAAATTACGAAATAGATGGGGGGAGGGGGGGATCCGACAAAATAACCTTATAAAATTCATACACAACACGGTTGAGTACATAGTGCACAATGTATAGTGCTTCATTTGGGACACAAGTACTGTTAAAATGACTAACTGACCATTTACTGCTAGAAGAGACTCAAGCTAACTATTTACTCACCTCACACAGCACTCCACTGCACGATACCAGTGAAGAACCTCATCATGTAATGTGCACAGCTGGAGACAAGACAGAAAGACTTTCTCTGCATCTCCATACCAACCGGCATCTGATAAAAAGCCACCTGAGATGGAAGAAAAGTATTATTACAATTACAACAGCTTGTTATTATAAGCTGAAAGGGCAGAAAAGTGAGCACCATACCTAAAACAAAGCCAAACTGTATAGCTTTCTCTTTCACGTGCGCATCTGACTCTGCGATGTATGAACATCGGCGGCTGAAGGAGTTGGCCAGGACTGAAGCGACCTTCACACCGTGGTCCATCAGAGCCTGGAAGCAGTGGTGTAAGAGGTGCCTGTGGAAGAAAACATTTCATCTAATCAGTATCCATGTTAAAAGTGACTTACACGTTTTTTTTATTTAATTTTTTGAGGTGAGGGTATAGGGGGTATAGGGATGATTCTTTAACGGTATGCAATGACAAACATTATTGTAGCATATTACTACTACAGTTGGACCAATTCAGTTTTTTTAAGCTGATATCTAGAGAGCAGATTGGCTTATATAAAGTCAATGCATTTAACTCTTTACATATTAACATATATATATATATATACATATACACACACGCACACACACACACACACACACACACACACACACACACACACACACACACACACACACACACACACACACACACACACACAGTACTACCGTTCAAAAGTTAGGGGGCAGTAAGATTTTGTTTTTAAAGAAATTAATAATTAAATTTAGCCAAGATGCATTAAATTTATCAAAATTGATAACAATAAGAAATGTTTCTTGAGCACCAAATCAGCATTAGAATGATTTCTGAAGAATAATGTGCCACTGAAGACTGGACATACATCATGTGAGATTTGATTCATCAGACCAAAATACATACACACACACACACTATCTCATTCAGTCTGGCCATATACACATCATTAGGGTATGGCTTTGAGCTATTTTACCTCGACAGATTCACTCAGCTGTCAATTACCTTTTGTCAGAGGCCCTGAGGACTTTAGCGAAGACCTCCAGCTCACAAAACTCCCCTCCCAGCTGGCAGAGCCGGCCTTGCTGGTAAAGCTGGAACACATGAAGAAATGTGAGATTGTTGACCCTACTGTACATGTGACACAAAGAAGACAACACAAGCTTTCCCTTGGGGGAGCCAAGGCCAAGAAAACCAAGAAAAGTAGCAATTATAAAGACAGAATGTTCAATCAGGAAGAGTTTGTGCAAGACCAATACGTAACGTGTGCCAATAATATTTTGTTTGTGTTTGGCACATTTGGTTTTCGACACAAAATTGACTGATCTTACAAAGAAATGAAAAATATATTTTAATGATTACGGTCAAATGATCTACACAGAAGAGTCATTTAACCCTTACTGTTAAATTTGAAGCTATGATCATCCTAAGTCAGTGGTTCTCAAACTTTTTGACTCCAATTTTCCACAATAATTGTATTGTAATATATAAATCAATTTATTATACTTTAAATTATCATTTATTTATGTGATGCAAAGCTGAATTTTCAGGATCATTACTCCAGTCTATCTTTAGAAATCATTCTAATATGATGATTCATTATCAAAGTTGGAAACAGTTCTGCTGCTTAATATTTTTTCATAACCTGTGATACTTTTTTAGGATACTTTGATGAATAATAAAAAAAAAGAAGCAAATGTTTTAAAAATAGAAATCTTTTGTAACAACAATATATCTTTATTATCAAATAACCCAAATTTTAATTACTGGTCAGTAATTTGGGGTCAGTAATTTTTTTCTTTCTTTTTTTGAAATAAATCCATACTTTTATTCAGCAAGGATGTGTTAAATTGATAAAAAGTGATAGTAAAGAAGATTTATATTATTTTATTTTGAATAAATGAAGTTCTTTTTAACCTTTTATTCATCAAATATATTAGGCAGCAGAACTGTTTCCAACCCTCATAATAAATCAGAATATTAGAATGATTCCTAAAGGATCATGTGATAGACTGGATGTCACATGTGACACTGAAGACTGGAGTAATGATCCTGAAAATTCAGCTTTGCATCACAGAAATAAATGATAATTTAAAGTATAATAAATTAAAAAACCAATTATTTTAAATTGTAATAATATATCACAATATTATTTTTTTTTTTCTGTCATTTTTGATCAAATAAATGCAGGCTTGATGAGCAGAAGAAACTTTTCAAAAACATTAAAAGTAGTAATGTTTCCAAACTTTTGGCCTGTACTGTATATTCACTTTGTACTTACAATTTCTACCCGGTAAAATTTTAGAGCTTGGCATAACTAGAAAAATGTAGCCTATATTCATTATAAAAATGCCCAGTTATAAGACTTTATTTATTTACATGACTTTTCCACATCTTGGTATCACACTTTTAAAATTAGGCAACCTCATTTATCTAGAATTTTCAAGACAGTGGGAACAATTTCTTCTTCTTCTTCTTCTTTAAAAAAACAACCTTTTTTAATAGATTTTTTTTTAAGCTATTTTGTCTTATTTCCATGCTTGTTTTGTCTTATTTTAAATCTTAAGTAATCTTTACATCCCCTTGGAAGTTTGCGGAGTCCCCCTGTTTGAGAACCACTGTCTAAGCAGATCTCTACTTTAAGTAAAATAAAAATCGAAAGTCTCTAAACTACCTAGAGAAAGAACAATTATGTCAATAAACCTTCTCTGGTCTAATCTAACAGGTTCCAGTTCAACTTGATTCGTCATTTAACTATATCTTCAAACCAAATAAAAAAAATACAGTCCCCTCTCAAACTCAGTTTGGCAATACAGAAATGCAGAATATTTATTGTCTAATGATTGAGGAATGATGAAAGATTTAAGGTCATTTGTCATAACAAACTCTGATAGCCTTTGAACACATATTTACCAACTTAAATGTCCAAAAAGGCAAATCAAATAAAAAAGACAAGAGAGCAAGTCAAGCAGGTCACACCAAGTGGCCTTAAAATGCATGAGCAATGCAAATATTTGATACATTGAGCATATTTCATTTTACATAACTATTAATATGAGATCAAATAAGTAATTTGGTCCCATTAGTTAATGTGGTTTTAGAAAATCATCTCTTTTGCCAAAAAAAAACAACTCTCAAATCAAGAAATAATTTTAAAAGAATTGGCAAGTAAATCATTAACTAAGATTAATACATGCTTTATAAGTATTTTTCATTGTTAGTTCATGTTAATATTGGAACCTTATTATAGCCACTTTTGTCTTTTCTGTTTATTACTTGTTTTCACAGTAACGTTAGTTGGTGACAAACCATTCAACCCATATTTGCAGATGTCAATTAACGTTATGTCATACAAAACTTGAGAATTTGTTAAGAAACACGGTTATGGTTTAAATACTAGCATGCCATTATAGCTAGTACCTATAAATAAGGTTAACAGGTTAAAAAGTGAAATGTCATAGTGTTTTATGTTTAACTAGTCTTGACCCAGAGAGCTATATATCATTCAGCAGCAGATAAGCTAACTTACAGGCTAAGATAACTGGAATATAGTGAGCACTTCAATGTGTCTCAACCTAAACTGCTGTCACACAGAAATGAGTGTACTCTTAAACCAGAAAACCTTAACGGTTAAATCGTCTCTCATAACTAGCGCTGCACTGAGAGCTTGGGTCAGTTTTTGTTAGCCAAGCTGCTAGTGAAAAGTGTCAGATGCTTTGACGTTTGTCCCGCAATGCACTCATTCACTGTCCTTCTTACCTTGTAGTACACATCAAACTGTATATTTTCAGGCAGAGAGCGGATGTCCCGTCGCGATCGGCCGTAGTTGTCTACCACGGCTGAGATAGCGGTGTTGTACAGGGTCTCAGGGATCCATTCCAGTTCCACCGCGGCCATATTGTTTTCTTTCACTAAATCCAACCACAGCCCCCCCTCTTCCACTCCTACTTTTACCTCCTTCGCTACCTGATCGAGGTAAAACTCTTTACTCTGATGCTCCTCATACACCCCCGCACCTGGAAGCGCTTTTTGAGTTTGAAACGGACTGTAGCGATAGGGAACACAACCCTAAGGTTATGCTCTCATGTTTAAAGCTCATCCCCGATCGAGATGCCCCGCCCACTCTATGACACTTTAGGCAATGACGTAGCGCTAGAGCTCCGCTCGAACTCAGTGAACGCGCATTTGACTGTAGTTCAAAATAACATCCGCTGGGAGGACGACGGGAATTTCTCAAGAGTAATCCAATTTTTGTGTCATATCTATTAGATATTTTAATGTCAATGTGTCAGGAAACAAAATTAACATTTAGCAGGTATAAATATTTACAATGTATAGCCTTTCTTTTCTGGGAAAATGGAACGAAAAGATTGAACTCATCCTGCACTAAACAGATTTTTGGCAAAAGTTCACAAAAATGTTACATTATAAAAATGAATAAATAATTTTAAAATACTGTATTCGTTATTCGTAGAACCGTAAAAATGAAAATCTGAGGGGGTAGGCTACTTCAAGTAAATATTTCTGGTCAAAGAGGTTCGGATTCGGCTGATAAATTGTAACTTGTTTAACACGTTTTTTTCGCGGTTGTGGTACGTACGTCATACTGCAAAACATATACGACTCGATAGACAATGACAAAGTATTTATTATTTTGCATTAATTTAAATATATTTAAGAATAGAATAGAATAGAAGAAGATGCCTTGTGAATGTTCCTTCCCTTGTGAGACAGCCTACTTGTACCATCCATGTTATGGAATACCAAAGCTGCCGAAATAATAAATAAATAAATATACAAAGAAATGTAAAAAACAAAACTTGTTTATACTTTTATTTCCTTATTTATTTATAATTGTATTTAATTTAAATATAATTGTAAATTAAAATGTAAAATAAATTTAACTTTCCACATTTATTTATTTTCACTTGTCCACACACCTCTTGCATTTTGTTTGGTCACACCATAAGGTGTAACTCTGGGCTCAAAGCTTTGCCCTTTCCACTCTGAGCTCGATTACTATGTCTGAGGTAAAATACGCCCCCCTCATTACCATACGGACAAAGAAATGTATAAATAAATAAATGTGAAAATAAATAAATGTGGAAAGAAATACATGTTGACATAAATACATATATAAATAAATAAACGTGGAACAAAATAAATGTACTATAAATGAAAAAAAAAAAGTAATGTGAAACGATACAATTATACATAAATAAGGAAATAAAAGAATAAATATACATTTATTTTTGTTTTACATTTTGTTTTACATTTATTAGTATAATTATTTCTGCATTTATTTATTTTGTTTAGTTTTTTTTTACATTTCTTTTTATATTATTTATGTGTTTATTTCTTTCTTATTTCAGCAGCTTTGGCATTCCATACCCATGGTTCCATCTGCCGAGCAGGAATTGAAGGTGGGTACCACCTACTGGCCACTACTAGTAAAATCCATTTTGCAGTATCATAAGAAAATCCTTTGAAATCAGCTGTTACATGTATGTTGTTTCACCCAATTAGTGTAAATGATACTTATTGGACTAGATTTCAAACTACCTCCCTCATATAGCCTAATGTAGATTATGTATTCCTTTGTGTCGCACAGTGACATGTATTCCCAGGGTTTTTCGAACTGGGGTCCGGGGACCCCAGGGGGTTGCAGGAGAGTGACAGGAGTCTGAGGATAAGTCTAGAGAAAAACGCTGAAAAAATAAATAAATAATAAGATTAAAATAAATAGACCTAAGTGAATAGATAAATTAGATTAAAATAAAATGATTAATAAACATTACATTCATAGTGAGTAAAATATATATGTGTAACTTAATAGAAAATAATTTTACATTTAGAATATACATTTTTCACTGTTTAAATTGGATGTTTATAAAAGATGCTTTTTAAATTCACACAGTGATGATCAAATTTGGTGGTCTGTGGCATCTAAAAGATTGAAACCCCCTGATTTATCTTGTTATTTTGTATTTTTATCCAAGTATTATATCTCGTTAGTATAACTGTAATCTTCCTTAATTGTAATGTCATTATTGTTTATTGAACTAAAAAACAGGCTTTTCAGTACTTGAAAATGAAATTGGTTAACCTTTATAGCTGCAGACCACAGTTTTTCCTCTTTGTCGCCATCTCTGTTCGAAATCTGCAATTGCAGTTATTCGCGGAATTATCAACTTTACGTGGGTTGTGCCTCGGCACGGCACAGCGCGGATGAACACAATGTTTTGAGGAGAATGTGCGGCTGTCAGTCACCGCGCCGGTGTGGATACTGGCATTCGCAATCACAGATTCTACTTTTTGGAAGTATGACCAACATAAGAATTTTCACCGGAAAATGTAATCTGAACAAGTAAGAGTAACAAGCAACATCTGAACATCCACTTTTGTTCTGACCAACTAAGGGAAAAAAGCATTGCAGTAAATTGCACTGATTAAATCTAACGCAATTAGATTATCGCAACGATTATCATATCACGTCAAACCATGCAAATTATACTTTGTTCTCAAATTGTTCATGTTAACAACATCAGCATTGCGTGACTACATTTAATGCCCTTCCGACATTTGTCCTTGTTTTCGCATGGGCCGGTTGCAGTGTCTTTATTTCTGTAGCCACTCCAAAGTCTGAAGTCTTTTGCATTTTACAACGGATGAATCTCCAGTTGTCACTGGTGATTGTCGTTTGAACCTTTCTGGATCCGCCATCAAATTGATAAGTTTAATTATATCAAGTGCTGCGAGAAAAGGCTATAAATCTCCACCTCCAACATCCTCACACGCAATATAGCCTACTAGCCGAGACACCTTCTTTATGTGTACAGATGTGACGTAATGACGCAAAGACATGCTCGAATTTCCCGCGGAAATCCACCAGTACCACTGGAATTAACATTATTTCAAGCTTACCATTTTGGATCGAGCTACGGCAAGCAGATAGTTTTGAACACTGGCTGGTTATGTACTTGCTCAAAAAAATTTTGGGGATAATTTTTAACCCAAAAAAGCTACGAACTGCAGCTAAAGTCCCTAATTACTTCTCCCACTTAAATAAATGTTACTGTAGACCAAAGAGAAGGCTACTATGATTAAAATATACAAAAGTACATGATTATGATTAATAAAACATTATACTAATGATCAAAAGCAATCATAAGTGCAAAACAAAATATAATTTGGCTTCACAAACTTATTTTTGAAATGTGTCACTATATTTTTTAGGTCATTTTATAAAGAAAAAGGTCCTCACAATTTAGTAATTTATAATTACTTAAGGAAAAACAAAACAAAACAAAAACTGACGAAAGGTCAGGGCATTAGTGTAATCTAATTAAGACATGACCCCAAGATCCCGTCCAAGTTCAAGCCCATAAATACCATACCTGCAATTTTAGCATTATGTAATTACTATAAAAGATGTATTAATTTTGTTAATGAGCTTTTATTTTTATATTTTCAGTTTTGTATTTTAATTTAAGTATTTTTGTTATGTGTTTTTGTAATTTGTATTATTATTATTTTTTTTTTAAATATTACTATTTAGGTTTTATTATTATTTTTAAGTTCAGTTTATTTATTATTTATTACCAGTTTGTATTTTTAGTGCTACAAAAGTGCTACAAGGCAATATTTCTTCATTTAATCCAATGTTCATATTTTATTGCAGCTTTATTTCAATGAACAAAAATGTTTTTAGTTAACATTAATAACTCTGACCCATACCAAAGCTTTGACTTAACTGAGACCCTTCAGTGTCAGTTTTATATAGCCTATCTCTAGACCTGTTCTGAAATGATTTTACAGTAGCTACCAATTGACGACCACCAAAAGCAAAACGAGACAATAGATTTGTGTTTCACTGAACGTGTTTGGCATTGATTTCTGCAGCTGCAGTTCTCAACACAGACAGCAGATGTCGCCGTTTCTTCTCACCGAACAATAAGCAGCATGAGGCCAACATACCGCCTTTATCACTATATATTTACAACAGTGCTCGCCTGCTCACGTTCAGCTGCGCCCATCTAGAGGATAGAACGAACAGAAACAGCACCGTTCCCCACCAAAAACCTGGATACCTCACAACGGTGAGTCCTGCGGACTTTTATGCGTATATCTATTTACGTTTTAATCCTGTGAACAAGATAACATCCAGTTATTTTCAGGAGGTAAAATCCCATGTCAGGGATGTAAGCATGGGACCAACAGCAGCCCGCTGCTGGATATAGAGGCGAAGAAAGGACCCTTATCAGCCACTTACTCATGCTAACTGACCTGCTAACTGTAGTCGGAGGGTTCTTACATTCACTGCTCATTCTGTTTGGTAGTCTCACGCTAAAATATGTGTACTCTGGTGGTCTGTGTTTAACAGTTTCAGTCCGTGTCCAGCTAATTTAAAGGCTTGGAAGCTGATTTTGAGCGTTAGCGTTTGGCTTTCCTGCTGCTGATGATTGACGAGGCTCTCGCCGCTCCGGTTGACTGACCGGGCAATTTATATAAGGTTTCTTGTCTTAACGTGTGTTTCCCTTTTATGTGGCTCTCGCATGGATTGTATCTGTCTGGCTATAGTGCGTCAGTGATACAGTGTAGCAAACCGCAGGGTTATAGGCTACATTGTAATAGAACGCTTAATTATATTGTAGCATTATAGGTGTGAAGGAGGACAGGGACTCGCCCTCACTTTCCTCTCATGTCAGTGGTCAAGTGCATATAGGGTTTATCAATTTATTAACAACAGTTATGCAATTAATCATTGAACAGTAAATTAAAAGCTAGTATTCACAGACACTATTCTCAGATTATGAACTTCGGTCATGTAATGCATGTAAACACATACTTTCTCTATTATTATGAGGCCATAAAAATTGCATGTATTCATTAGTGAATGAGCAAAAGTTTATATGTATATGAAGTTTGTGTCATGCACATTGCTGGACACTGATGCCACTCCTATATGTGTCATGTCAAATACCCATTAAAACTGTTGGGTTTTGGAGCTAACCGGTTACCTTAGTACATTTTTGTAAGAGACTTTAACTTTTTATATGCTTGTTCAAACATGTTGAGCATATTCCACAACCCTCATGAAATTCAAGCTAATATTCTTTCTGTGCTATAAAGAGACTGATGCTGATGCAAATGAAAATGAGAATAACTCGTTGGACTAATGCATTGAGAGAAGTCTGACGTCTTTAAGTGCTTCCAGGCTTAGGCAATGTCTTTATCTTGGTTTTGATTACCAGGTCCACTTATATTCATAATGCATTTTTAATCAGTATTATCATAATAAATGTTACTGTTTTTTTTGTTTATACTAGGGTTTACTAGTATATGTTGTAATTATTGTTGAACTCAAATTATAAATAGTAGTACAATTAGTAGAGTAGGTACTCTTAGGTACTATCATTGAGTATTGCATTAAGCCTGCATCAAACCTTTTATGGGGAAGAATTGCCCGAATTGCCTTCCTGTATTATAGGGAAGAATTTGGCCCCTTGTTAATGGAACTTGTTTGGATGATGAAGTCTCCTGCTGGTGGGAAAATAGGAATGTTAGAGGCCCGTGGCTTTGATAGCACCTCCCCAATTCCTTAAACCCTGTTTGTTTCACATCCTTTTAGTGAAATAATGATACGTGTCTTCCTTACACTAAAACTTGTAAATTTGGCTGTTCCAGTGAATATTATCATGTCACATTATGGTACAGAAGTTTCTTTCTTGAGTGAAGGCCAGTCAGTGATTTCAACAACATACTTGACCTTTTCACAAAGTAATTGTAATGCAGGATATTCAGTTGCTGTTTAGTTGGATATTATGACATGACTAGAATCTAAAATATTCTCATTGTGCAAAGAAACGTGAAAAATTATACAATTATTTATGCTATATTTTTCTTTCTCCAGGGAGCCATAATTAATCCATTCTGGATGTACAGAAGCCTCTCTGTATGGAAAAATCTCTCACTTCTAAAAACATTGGTGCTTCTGTAGTGGAACGTAGGCTACTTTTGGGGACAATATGTTCAACTTGATCAAAAAAGACAAGGAGAAGGATGGAGTTAGGAAGGAGAAAAAGGACAAGAGAGACCGGAGGGAACGGATGTCTGCAGCTGAGCTCCGAAGTCTCGATGAGATGAGCATGAGGCGGGGCTTCTTCAACCTCAACCGGAGCTCCAAGCGTGACTCCAAGAACAAGTTGGAGATCTCCAACCCTATCCCTATTAAAGTTGCCAGCAGCACAGAGCTCAACCTGACTGACATTGAGTCGGATGGCCTTAGTAACCGCAGCAGCATGGTCCTGGATGCAGATCAGCTCAGCGCGGCCAGTTCCAGTGATGATCTGAAGGGCGATTACGGTCAAGATGGCCATCGGAGCTCTGTCAAGGAGCGGGCAGCTAGGTTTGGCTCCCTCGCCATGCAAAACTCACAAATGGGTTCCATCATGAAGCGCTTCTCCTTTTCTCAGCGGAATAAAGATGAAAGTCCGTCCGAAGGTTCCACACCTTCTGGGCAGAACTCTGCTGCCCCATCGCCGCAGGTAGAAACCAAGATCTTTGACCCCCAACGTAAGCCAAGTCTTCAACATCAGCAGCAGCCTCCTGTTGGGAAAAAGGTGCAGATTCCTGAGGTTGTGGATAAGACGTTTCCTGCGGACCTCCGCTTGCCTGCTGTCGTGCCACCGCAGACGCCCGAAGTTCGGGAGCTGGTTCTCCAGAGGCGTAACACTGGAGATTTCGGCTTCTCCCTGCGGCGCACCACCATGTTGGACCACGGCACGGATGGAACGGTATATCGCAGAGTAGTCCATTTTGCGGAGCCAGGTGCCGGCACCAAGGACCTGGCTCTTGGTTTGGTTCCCGGAGACAGGCTGGTGGAGATCAACGGGCGAAATGTGGAAAACAAGAACAGGGATGAGATCGTGGAGATGATTCGGCAGTCAGGCGACACGGTTCGGCTTAAAGTTCAGCCCATTCTGGAGTTAAGCGAGCTGAGCCGATGCTGGCTGAGGAATACCGAAGGGCTGCGGCGGGAAGCATTTGACGTAAGTCCATACTTTGTCTCTCTTCTCTTCTCTCGTTCATGATCACAGGCTTTCCAGGCAACTCCCCACAAGCCTGCCCAGCTCTTACACATACAGAGCCAATTGGCTCTTCTCGAGAGTACAAGCACATCATTTAAGATGAACATGTTCTTGTGCAACAGGAAGCGGATTCCTTTCCAGGATGAACATCTGTCACAATGTGTCTAACAGAATCTTTTCTTCCTCCAGCTTTCCACAAGTGATGACTTTAATGACCGGCTTTGAAATTGTTTTGTTTGTGTTTTTCTTCACAGTTTGCTGTGCAATAGTTGGACACAGTGCGACAGTAAATTCAGAATTTTTCCCCATTACAGTTTGCAGTTTAATTTTGGTATGCAAGTATAAATTGCACTTACTGTTAGTAAAAGAGAAAGAGGCTGGTCAGGGACTCTTTCTTGTGTGAGATGAGTGTGATGAATGGATGAAAAATCTCTTTCGTGTTTTCCCTTGACAGAAGGAAACCTTTGAAACTTATCTGTTATGTCCTTGTTGGATTACAGATAAGAATGGCACTTTTGCGTAAATGCTTTATTTTTTTAGGATGGGCGGAGGTTGTGTCTTCATTAACTTGCATGTGTGCCGCTACTGGTCTGGATTCAATCTAGTGCTGTCGTGCCAAGTTGCATATGTTGATGCTGAGACGAATCACAAAGCTTCTTCCTACAGTAACTGCTTGTGGGTGTTATGTAAGACTTCTTGAAAACTACACTCATTGGATTCCTAGAATTTAGCAATGTTGTTTACTTGCTTGGAAAACAGTACATTCAGTTAAATGAATGTTAACTTAAGTTTGCTATGTAATGTGCAGTGAGGAGCCCTAAGTAATTTGTAAAAAGGTATTCTGAAGCTGAATGATGAGCCATCTGTGAAACTTTAGAGTGCACAATAGAGAGGTGTGACATGCAAGTGAGTTTTGAAACAGTGAATCAGAGGGTTTGAATCATTAAATGGTGTTTTTGTAGGAAAAAAAGGTGTTGGCTGTTTAATAATTATTTCCTTCAGTTTGCTGCTTGCTGACAATTATGAATTTAAATGGTCCCTTTACAACTACTAAACTTTTCATTAGCCTAAAACAGGGTTTCCCAAATGGAGGTTCACGATCCTCAAGAGGTTCAATTGTAAACTGCTGTGGGTTTGCGAGATTGTGCTAAAAATGCAATGCTCAGTTAAACTGATTAAAAATAAAATTATTCAATTAATTATTAAATTAAATTATTAGTTTTTTAAATTACATGAATAAATGTGATATTGCTTGCATTTATTAAAAGGTTAGCATTACAATTTGTAGGTGATATTAGCCCTTTTCTCACATAACACTCGCTAAACCCGTTTTCCAGTAAACAGAGCTGCTATTTACACATGTAACAGCTTTTTTCTCCTTATCTGGATTTCTACCATTCAGACAGCTGTTAACACATTACTCATTTGTTTCAGCGTCTGCCCAATTTGATGACATTTCTTTTACAACCACAGATAATCAAACATTTTAATGTAAACTAAATGGTGTGCAAAGTAACTGCGCCAGTTCCTTCAGAACTTTGTGATTGTTTCAAACTTTTTGACAGCAGACTTCATATGTCAGAGTATTCTAACACATACGTGCTCACACTGCTTACAGCTAAGAATAGCAATTATGGTTAAATCAAAACACCACCTCTAAATGGAAGAATTCTGTTGTATTTACAGAAAAAGCTGTATGGTTTTGGCTAAGAAAAAGTTATACATCCCAGGCAGGCTTAGACTTTTGTAACGTATTAGTCACAGGAACATTTGGGTTGAGGAATATAGTGTTAAAATCAGTTTTAAGTGTTTTTGTACTTGTTGAAACAGACCCTGGTCTCTTTGTAGTCAGTCTTGGCCTAGAGCAGGTGAAGAGCAGCTGTACTCCTGCAGGCCGAATGGACCTACATATGCCTGACAGCTCAAAGACAGAACACTCGCTCATCTTCTTCATCATTACTACATTTACATGATGGTAAATGATCTGTATAGCCTAGAGTAAGAAAAGCTGCCTCTCGGCTTCAGCATTTGTGTCTACAATAAATCTTAACTCAAGCACTAACATCAGGCTAATGGTACTGTACTGCTGTAATGGGCTTAGAAAAATAAAGCGATCATCAGCCCTGCCTGTTTATGCAACCACATGTTTGTGAAGGACTCCCTAATGGTTTTTCCTATGGAATAGTTTTAACTTTGTGGCAGCATCATAAATTAAGCACTTTCAGGAAATCTAAGATTTGTTTAGCTTAAAGGTTTGAGTGATTTTTGCCCATTTGGTGACAGACCATCTCGTAACAATTAGAACGGTTCATCATGTGCTTCTGCAAATTTGGCAGGCACCTCCATCTCATACCAGAGTGGTTCTGCTGTGCTATTTTGGGTTTTACCAACAAACAAAGAGGGGCTTAGTTTGCTGCATAGTTCTTAGTCAGCCTCCCGTTGTATTCATTATGGTTCATTATCTGGCCTCAGGTCAGTGGGGGTTTTCTCTGCAGCCTGTGTCACCCTGACTCTTGCCCCCTCTGTCTATCGCTCTCTCTCGGACAGCGATCATAATCTGTTCTGTCTTTTGGCAAGCTGTGCTACAGGCATTGTCTGGAACATCTAATATGTCCTCTGAGAGTATTCATTTTGGGCTTTTGTTGTGGAGCAGTTTTAAAAATAAAGATGGGCAGGAAGTACTCTACTACGTGGAAGTGACAGCAGTGATTGTTTATTAAAACTCAATATTTGAACTAGTGATAGACTGATATATCGGCCAATCAGTTTATTCAGGCAGTATTTGGACATTTTGAGATTATCGGCCGATAACCATGTCCACTTTGCAGAATAACAAAAGTGTTCTTCTATTCACTTTATCACGGCCAAATTCTAATGACACTCGTCATTGTCAATGGATAGTATTTCTTTTTTCAAATATCTAATAATTTGTAATTTTTTTTAAGGGGTGTTATAATAACCTCATGTCACAATTCGATACATATAACGATGCGATATTATTACGATACTCCAAGACATATGGTAAAAGGTTAGCAAAAAATACTGTTGATTAAAATGTTAAATTTGGTATTACATTACAATGAATAGGCTTGGACTTGGTGCTGGAAACCCAATGTGACACCAGAATAAAAATATTCATGATTCTAAATACAAAATTATTTTAAATGAATATGCTTGCTCTCTGTAACTGACTAGATATATTTAAAATAATATAGATTGTCACTACAGATTGTCACTAATCCACGATACATATTGTAGCATTTTTGTATTGCGATATATTGTTACACCCCTATTTTTTTATTTTTTTATTTTTGTGAACTGAATAAATGTTCAATCATCATTTACTGAGACTTTCGTTAATCTTTGGAAAGCAAATTAAGATATTTTTAATGAAATTTCTGTCCCTCAATTAAAAGTCCAGGTAACCAAAACATCTGACGTTTCAAGACATTCATTAAGAAATCCATGCGAATCGAGTGGTTTAATCTAGCCTAAGTCTTCTGAAGAGACACAATCTCTATATGGACTGGACTTTTGTGTTCATCTTGTGGGATTATTGAATTGTATAATGTGTATAAAAAATATTTTGACCACCCTAGCTTTCCATATCACCGCTGGCCATTAAGAAATCCATAACTGTCATCCACTAATTTGCATTTGACTTTTCAAATGCAAAGCAATACTCAACATGCTTAAAATCAGTAACCACTATATGCAAAAGTGCCATAAAGGTGCCTCAATTTTAATTTTGTGATTTAAGTTGTCAATTCTAGCGATTCCTTGCAGTGTGATTTGTCAGACAGCAATTTGCATCAATGTATAGTAAATGACTATATAATGTGTATAGTAAAACACGGCTAGACGGAGCACAAGTGAATGGAACAAGGGTGTCTTAAAACATGTTTCCTAAAGTTGATCTATTTTTGAATGCATCCCGATTATAACAGTAATTGTGGAACAGAATATTTGACAAACAGGAAGTGAGGAGCTGGACCTTTGTTCTGGTGTGAATGTGGTCCCGGGCAGTCGTGTTTTGTAGCACGTGTCTGTGTTTGCATGTGTGATGTCTGGAGTGCTGTACTGATTTGTGGGCCTCACTGAGCAGCGGGAGCCATTCTCGGCCCCATTGTCTCCGAAAACAAATAGCAACAGCTTTATCATTAAAAACGATCATGTCCCAGTGCAAACAAAAGCCAAGCGGAGGGAGTTCATGCCGTCTCCTCCAGCAGGCATATTTTGTAAAGTCAGGCACAGCTGGACCCTGCTGTTGTCTTGATTGACCTTTTACTTTCTATGTCTTACGGCTCAGTTTTGCTGTTTTTGAGTCTTAGATTTAGCTATGTTTTTCAGGACATGGTCTGCTGACCTAGGTACTGCTTTCATAGTGAAAATTAGATTTGTACTGAAGAAATAAATTGCTAAATTTGTTACTAGGGTGCTGTTGACCCAAGTCAAAAGTCCATTCCTAAGTCTCAATGATATTTATATAGATGACATGACTTTGTCTCCATCGGTTTAAGTATACAGCATTTATTTGCCATTTTATAATGGACTTTTTTTGTTTCTTGCCTGGTAATTTGATTACTAATTATATACGCATGTTATGGAAATATTTTTGACGTCCTTTTGTATGGAGTTTGGCAGAATAGGAACTTCGCAAATAGGAACTTCCCCTTCATTGCAGGAATGTCTTTGGAGTGGCTGAAGAATGGTATGTTATTCCCGCTGTTCCCTATTCCTTAGAAGAGAGCACAGCAAACATACAGGAAGTCTTCTATTCTTCTAGGCATTGACCAGTGTAGTCAGGATGTCCTGAGATGGCCGTGAGGAAGCCAGAATAAAGACTGTACTACTGAAACAAACAGGTAGAACTGTCTATTTTCAGCACACAGGCAGCTCTCTGTCTAGTCCGATTGTCTCAGCCAAGACAAAACTAGGCCTGGAAGCACATTTTGGATGGACATCGAAGTCCAGCACAGGGTGTGTCTTACTCTTAGCTCTCTAGTTGAGTAGTTAGTGCACTTCCTAAGGAGTCAGACATTTTTAGGGCTGTCCCACTGTAAACAACAAAACTATAGGGAGTGAAATGCACTTCCTAAGGAGTCAGACATTTTTAGGGCTGTCCCACTGTAAACAACAAAACTATAGGGAGTGAAATAAGGCAACATCTTTTATTTGCTATTAGGTGAGTATCATTGATATATTTCGAAATCTGTACAGTTAAACTCAATTGACACCATTTGTGGCATAATGTTAACAACAACAACAAAAAATTTCTTTTATTAAAAAAAAGCAAACATTTGTTACAGTGAGGAACCTACAATGGAAGTGAATGGGGCCAATTTGCATATTTCACTGTTTCAATAATATAGCCACAAGATGTAAATGCTATTTGTGTTAACCAGTGTTATTTTAATATTTTATATGCTGTTAAGTATTTATTCATATTTTAAGATGACTGTTATTTTTATAATTTCAGTTTATTTTAATTTTACTTTGTCTATTTGTCATTTATAATTGTATGCTTTTGTCAGTTCTGTTATTTTTTTGTTATTTCAATATACCTCTAATTTTATTTCAGTTTTATTAATATTAGTAATGTAATAAACTATTTTAGTTAGTAGCCAAGGAAACGCTTCATATTTTCATTTGTTTACATTTTAATTGAATAATATTTATTTTATTATATGCATACCGGTAATATATATTTTTTAATAAAACAATACAATTATATGCTTCAAATTTCAGTTTCTTAATCCTTCATAAATGGGCCCATGTATTTGCCTCACAGTAACCTTGACACGAGGGAGGAGTCGAAATATTTTTGGGTGGTATCAACATTTTCAATAAAATGTGTTTTGAGGTAAATAGGTCTTCCATTAGTACAGGTATTTCAGCGTCTTCAGCACTGAAGGCTCTTGTTGACTCTGCAGTGAAGTGACTGGAGGCATCGTCATGGGTGGCTGTTGCCTGACTGACCTCCAGCAAGGTTGCACTTCATGACACTGTCTGCAGAAGAGTTACAGCTGTGCACCAGATGCCCCCAGACCCGCATACACACACAGATTGATGCAGACATTCTGACACCCAGCCTCAATGTGCCATCATGCTGTTTTACAGGCAATGTGAAAGCATGACTTTGCAGTTAACAAACCTCAGAGGTCCATCATTACCAGTACACTGTGGAGACTGCATCAAGACCACAAATATGCTTTCATTAACATACTAGTCTCGTATAAGAGTCTTTCCCGCATACTCACTTCTAACAATGTTGAAATAAGTTGTAATCTGCTAATCACAGTACTTCTCATCACAATATATAAACAAACCTAAATGTCAGGTTTGCAGTATGTGTTCGTACTGTAGTGTTTTTCACTCTGTAGACAGGGCCATACTGGCTCCATCTCTGCCGCAGGACTGGCCCACAGCACCCCAGGGACTTTCTGCACCACACTGCTGTACTTCCCTTCTTCTCCGCTTAGGAGTAAAGGAGATGTCACTGAATGATCGTTTTCTACCAAAAACTGTTCACTAAACAATTGTGGCACTTTTGATTGCTGTATTTCAGCGCACTAGCACCCACAATCCAGCTTAACCAGACTCTCGTCTGCTGTAGACCCCATCCGTCTATCTCTATCTGTCTGTCTGTCTGTCTGTTGTTCTATCAATCAATCATTCTTTCTGTCTGAGTGTCTTTCATGGAAAAGCTAAATTTTTGTAGTTAACAATGAATTTCGGTTCATTATCATTTATTTGTTCTTCCTTGCATTCAAATTAGAATTTCAGTAGCTTGTTTGGTATTTCAATTCAAATTCACATCGGATCGAATTGGAATTTAAAAGTCTTTTTCAATTCTGTATCTCATAACCCTGACAAACGCCTCTGCATCACCTACTAGGCGCTAAAAATGGACGCTTTAACAGGAGGATGATTTGGAGTTTGTGCTTGAATTGAGTCATCTGTGATAAATTAGTAAATTTGGCTATTTTTTTCCCCCTCTATTATTTAGAAACATCCATTTTAACTTGAGAAATTGATTCTCCGCTAAAACCTTCCCTCTATGACCTCCCTCTCTTTGTTTTTTTTCCTCTCTCTTTCGCTGCCTGTGGGTTCTGGTACTTCTGTTGCCTTGGCATTGCTTCTGAACAGTCTGTGAGCAATTTCACCAAGCTAGGTTTTTCATATGTGTATCATGTACAGTAAGTGAATGTAAAATAACAACCACAGAAATCCTAGAGGCTGGAAATCTTCAACTCAGTACTGGCCCTTGACCAACGATGATAGCTAGTTACCACTCCATGGATAAATATGACTTTCCTATTGTGTGAACTCAATTCAGAATTTTAACAAGATTAAACATTAATCTTTCATTGTAATTTTTCGCACATACTTTTTCTGCGTATTGTGGAAACATACGTATGTTTGATGTTCACATACTGCTTTGAGAGAACAAACTGTTCATGTATGCCCTAGGTTCTGTTTTTCTTTTTTTTTTCTTTTTTTTTTTGAATGGATGTGCTGTGGGGAAAAAAATCAATCATTATCATTACTTGTTCCCATGGGGACTTTGGTCTTACTGTGGATGCTCTCAGTGTTGAAGGTTCAACTTGGCTTTTCTGCATGAACCGTGTCTACAATTGCAAAAAGTAGTTTGGTGAATTCAACGTGCAGTCACACTCACAGGTGCACGAATAGCATGTATTGGCTATTTTTTGGGCTTTGAATGTGTCCAGACATTATCAGATTTTAGAAAAAGAACCGGCCATTTTGTAACTTATTTTATGCTGATATGGAAGGCTCACATACACCTCATGATTGATACTCCTCCTCAGAGTGTACAGGCACTGTAGCTCTTGGCCCTTACAGTATTATTTTACTCCACAAGACCATAAGCTCTGTTCAGGAAGCTATTCTGATTTGATTGGCTCTCATTTTATCTCAATCTTTTCAACATCTCTGAAGTCAAACATTCATTTTCTCTGGACCTCTGCAACATTTTATTTTCTCCTCTCCAAAACCACACACTTGAGGTATGATAAACGATAAACTTTTTTTTACAGCATTTATTAATCTACATTAATGTTAATTCTACATTAACAGCAACAATAATAATAGTACCTTGTTTGGATATTTAATAATAAACTATTATATTTATAAATAAACCTAGATTGAGGCGAAAAATGCTGTTAATTGTTAGTTCATGATGCCTATCGTATCAATTGAAAACGAATAATAATGCAATTAACTAATAAAACTATGAATCAGTTTATAAATGTGACCCTGGACCAAAAAAACAGTCACATAGAGCAATTTTATGAAATTGAGATTTATACATCACATGAAAGCTGAATAAATAAGCTTTCAATTGATGTATAGTTTGTTAGGATAGGACAATATTTGGCCGAGATACAACTATTTTAAAATCTGGAATCTGAGGGTGAAAAAAAATTTTAACATTGAGAAAATCACTTTTAAAGTTTATTTAAGGTCCATTTGTGTTCGCGATGGTGCTGCATTCACTCACAAAAATAAATGTTTTATATATTTACAAGTATGAAAGGAATACAAGTATGTAGGAAATTTACAAAATATCTTCATGGAACACGATATTTACTTAATGGCCTAATGGTTTTTGGCATAAAAGAAAAATCATTGTATTTTGCCCCATACAATGTATTGTTGGCTATTGCCACAAATATACCCGTGCGACTTGTGACTGGTTTTGTGATCCAGGGTCACAAATTAGTTAAAAATATGGTGGCAATACTGCAGAATTTAACTAAATATTCACTGTGCAAAGACCTTTTACATTTACATGAACCGATTTACACAAATGAATTGGGATATCCCAAATCTACATAGGTTTTAAGAGGAATGCATTTGCATTAGGTCTCTCAACTTTAAATCTGTGTGCATAATAGAAAAAGGTGATGTAGCGTTTTGTCACATTTCAGTTAGCTACTCCCCAACTGTGATCCTGTTATAATTTGTCTGCTGACCTTTAGGGCAGAGTGCCATGTGTCATAATGCTGGGTGTGCCAGGCAGGAGTGTGATATGAGGGAAGTAATTGAGCGTGTTCAGGAAGCCCTAGCACAGGAACTGGGATAAAGAGCCAGTTTCTACGTACTGTGCCTGTCACGTCATCTGAGATAAGCTTTTAAGTGATTTAAATGGCCTTTCTTCCCATGTGAATAAGTTGACGTGTTTCCTTCACAGTAGTCCTTCCGCATTGTTTTACATTGTCTTTTCTCAGTAGTGTTATATTTTAGATTTGCATCTTTATTTCTTTCTCTCTTTTCTTAAAAATTATTGGAAAAGTCATACATGTCTAGCACATTTCAATGTAAGTTCTCGGGGTAAAGACGCATCATATTTAAATTAACTTTTTTTTGTGTGTGTAAGAAATAGAAATAAAACACTCATTAGATGCAATTTAATGGTGAAATCCTACTGGTGAAATCTGTTGATATGTTTTGTTAAAGGGATTGTTCACCCAAAAATTACAATTCTGTCATTTTACTTTCCCTCATGTCATTCTAAACCTAAATAAATTTCTTTCTTCTGTGAAACATAAAAGAAGATATTTGAAGAAATACAGTATCTCACAAAAGTGAGTACACCCCTCATATTTCAGCAAACATTTTAGTATATCTTCTCAAATGGACAATACTATAGAAATGAGACTTGGATATATTTTAGAGTAGTCAATGTGCTGCTTGTATAGCAGTATATATTTACTGTCCTCTGAAAATAACTCAACATACAGCCATTATTGTCAAAATAGCTGGCAACAAAAGTGAGTGAACATGTCAAAACTGTGTCCAAAGTGTCAATATTTTGTGTGAGCACCATTGTTATCTAGCATTGCCTTAATCCATGGAGTTCACCAGAGCTGCACAGGTTGTTGCTGGGATCCTCTTCCACTCCTCCATAATGACATCACGGAGCTGCTGGATGTTGGTCACATGGTGCTTCTCCACCTTCCGCTTGAGTACGCCCCACAGGTGCTCAGTAGGGTTCAGGTCTGGAGACATACTTGGCCACTCCATCACCTTCAGCTTCCTCAGCAAGGCAGTTGTCATCTTGGCGGTGTGTTTGGGATTGTTATCATTCCGTTTGGCACAGTTTCTGAAGGGAGGGAATCATGATCTGCTTCAGAATGTCACAGTACATGTTGGAATCCATGTTTCCCTCAATGAAGTGCAGCTCCCCAGTACCAGCAGCACTCATGCAGCCCCAGACCATGATGCACCACCATGCTTGACTGTAGGCAAGGCACAATTCTCTTGGTACTCCTCACCAGGGCATCGCCACACATGCTGGACACCATCTGAGCCAAACAAGTTTATCTTAGTCTCATCAGACCACAGGACATGGTTCCAGTAATTCATGCTCTTGGACAGGTTTCTTTCAGCAAACTATTTGCGGGCTTTCTTGTGAGCCAGCTTCAGAAGAGGCTTCCTTCTGGGACGACGGCCATGCAAACCGACTTGTTGCAGTGTGCGGCGTACGGTCTGAGCACTGACAAGCTGACCTTCCGCTTTTGCAACCTCTAAAGCAATGCTGGCAGCAGTCATGCGTCTGTTTTTTGAAGCCAGCTTCTGCACCTGACGCACAGCACGAGGACTCAACTTCTTTGATTGACCCTTGCGAGGCCTGTTACGAGTGGATCCCGTCTTGGAAAACCTCTGTATGACCCTGGCCTATACTGTAACTCAGTTTCAGGGTGTTACCAATCTTCTTATAGCCTCTGCCATCTTTATGGAGGGCAACAATTCTAATTCTCAAATCCTTGGAGACCTCTTTGCCATGAGGTGCCATGTTGAGCATCCAGTGGTCAGTATGAGAGAATTGTACTCAAAGCACAAATTTTAACTGCTCTAATGCAAGTTACACACATTTGTATAGGACATGTTGCTTTGCATGGTTAAATGACACACAGCTATTATCACTTAGGGTGTACTCACTTTTGTTGCCAGCTATTTTGACAATAATGGCTGTATGTTGAGTTTAATTTCAGAGGACAGTAAATATATACTAAAATAAAATATTTCCAAGTTTCATTTCTATAGTATTGTCCCTTGAGAAGATATACTAAAATGTTTGCTGAAATGTGAGGGGTGTACTCACTTTCGTGAGATACTGTATCTGAGTGTGTTTTTTTTGTGCATAAAATTGTAGTCAAGTCAATGGGGTCCAAAGTTGTTTGTTTCCCAACATTCTTAAGAATAATAAATGTTGTGTTCCACAGAAAAAAGATTTGTAGATAGATTTGGAATGACATGAGGGTGAGTAAATTATTTTATTTTTAGGTTAACTGTCCCTTTAAGGGGATCATGAAGTAAACTGCTTTGCTTGTTTCTATGAAGGTCTTGGAAATGTTTTCTCCTCCCTAAAGTTCCATTCTTGGTATTTATGGAATTTGCTTTGGAACAAACATGTCACTTCCTGACTGGGTCTCTGGAGAAAGCAGAGTCAAATTGAAAGAGATGGGGCCAGAACAGCATATTTCATCTTTACACTTGAGGTCATTCTGCGGGAATGTTAAATTTTTAGGATTTTTGTTTTAACCGTTGTAGATTACATAACATCAAGCTATGTTTCAACCGATTACATTTGTCCGGCATTGATTCAGTACAGCCCAGCCATGTCAGATGTAGCGATGCTTTCAATTAGAGTTTGTAGTGTAACTGGGTATGTTGCACCAATTGCGAAATCTATTTTTTGTTGTTGAGTAATATGGTACCCACTTTCCTTCTTTATTGTTAGTTAACACATGACATATGCTCCCGATGTCCATGCCACATGGTTTTTCACTCACCATAGTCACAATTAGACAGGAAGTCTCCAGAGGAAGGGGATAGAGCAGAATGGAGCAGAATGGGGCAGACTAGACGAACTGTGCAACCCTGGCTCAGGGCTCATTAGAGTTGAGATGCTTCCTGTCAGGATGGACCTTTCATCGAAGTCATGAGAAAGTGGTCTCGCAGTGGTCTGCTGCAGTAAGACCCCTCCCATGCTGCCGACCCCCTTTCCACACTGTAAAACAGGAAGTGAGCAATGGCAACATAATGCATTAGGATTTGCTTGATGCAAAATAAGAATTGTATAATATTAAATGTAACATTTAAAGTCTTCATTTTGTCCTCCGAAATGTTAAGTCAATTCAAATAGTACACTGCCAATAGTAACTAAAATTATACTGCCAGTAAATAAGGTCAATTTATTCATACTGCAATTCATACTGGGAACTCACAAACCCTTAAAGATTAGAATTTTGTTGGGATGTTGTTCACACACACGCACACACACACACACACACACACACACACACACACACACACACACACACACACACACACACACACACACACACACACACACACACACACACACACACACACACACACACACACACACATATATTTGAAATAGATTTTTTTAACACTATTAATGTTTTTACTGTAGCTTTTCAACAATTGAATGTGTTTTTGCCGAATAATCTTTAAAAAAACGTAATGACCCTAAACTTTTCAAGAGTAGTGTATGTGGAAATTTTTGCTCTCCCTCCACAGTCCTACTTCTACTTTCGGTTTGGTCTGCCTGCTCGTAAGGCTAGATAAAAAGCAACAGAGAGCGCCATTGAAAGCCCACTTTATAGACATTAACATTTTGCCTGCGCTGCATGGTCAGGCCCACTCAGCACAGGGCCTTGGTGAAACCGCTCTGATTGGCTGTGACCCCAGCCCGGAGAAAGGCCTCTCTGTACGGCTCTACAAGGAGAATTCCCCTCTTTTTCCTTCCACTTCACATCCCACAGCCTCTCATGTATCAGCTCGGCTGTTTTTACTGCAAGCTGGATTTAGTTGAGACTGCCGGATCATACCGTTTTCAGCATCTAAAGCTGTGGTTTCTCATAGTAATATATATCTCTAAAGGCTCTCATGGGGTTTATCCAGCAGCACGCCATACATGCATTTTCATTTGGCCACGAATTGAGTATTAATGACAGAATGTGTATTTAGCAATCCTATACACAGAATCTGAACCAAACCCCATACAATCATGACTTAATTTGTTGTAAAAAGCCTCACGGATTGTTAACCGATGCTCTGTCCTATAAATTGTAATTTATAACCCCCTGGAAATAGAAGCAATTTGAAGAAAGCGTAGGGAAAGGAATGCTCATTGCCCCGGGCTTATTCTTTTCCATGCAGTCCAGCGTGGTTGTGGTCTGCGCTGAAATACCAATGATTCCTGATGGCTCATGGTTTATTGTTTCTCTCTGGATGTTGTTCCAAGACTCATAAGCTTGGCCGTGTTGGTTAAAATTAAACGCACTGCGTGTCAGTGATATCCTGTGCTGAATCCAATGGCTTATTATGGATGCTGCTCACTACATCACTCCCTTACCATTGATCATGGGACTGTGGAGAGACCTGAAAAAGGCCTTTTATCAGAATGTCCACCCGAGGGAGGGAGCAATGTGAGTCTTGGCCATCTCTATAACACCATTCTCCACCAGTCTACCCCAGTAACAGAGGTCTTTATCATCACAGTTGGAAAACGGCACAATCTGTAAGCGAGGAAGGCCTTCCCCACAGAGATAAGCCACCGTAAAGCAGTTTAATGCGGAAACAAGCTTTATTTGGATTATCTTCCAGATGTTCCACTGACCGTGAGAGTGATTGCGAGTTGGGAAATCCTCATTTAAGCATTTATAGACAACGAGTACTGCTGACTAAGCGTTTATTATATCTGTACAGGCCACTTCACAGTGAGACCTGCTCATGCCTGACACAGAAACTATACGTCAAGTTTTTTATTTTTTTTTATATATTATATTTAGTTATACAATATATTTGTATTTATTTAATATATAATATCTTTAATTTATTTATATATTCAATATGTAATATATTTTTTATTTATATATTCGGCATGTAAAATTATATTTTTCATTATTTATATATTCAATATTTATATTAATGATTTATATAGCAATTTATATATGGCACTGCATTTTCGGCAACCGACAATATTTGACCAAAAATGAATTTGATTTTGACCTCAAAAAGTCGAAATCATTGAAACCGAAACTGTGATGTTTAATTAGCATTTCTCCAAAGGGCGCATTTTGACTGTGTCAGTGACTGTGTCTATTTTGTGTTCACAATGTGGATAAGCTAGTTATAGCATGGAATGAATATCAGACGGTGTGTTGAAAGCAGTACAACTCGCTGAAATGTATCATGTCTCATGTAATCACTCCATCAGTGTTTTAACCGCGGAAAGCGTCAATAAAAAAACAAAAAAAAAGCAATGTCACATAACAACAATACATTTATGAGTCAGGAAGGTCATTCATTGACCATAGCTCAATAGTTAGCTAGAAAAAATAGCATTTTGATCATATCTGCACTATATTACATAATCAATATATTTTTACTTAATCGGTTGTCTTCATTATTTTATGTATGTTTGAATTATATCTGCCATGAAAACAAGTCTGTTTAAATGTTTATAGCTCAACACTGAATTGGAATAGAAACAGAATTATATATTTAAAAAGTTGATATAACAACTGCCTTGTGTGCAATTTAAATGCTTATATACAACTTTTATACAGCTTTTATGTGTTGATTATTAAATACATTTAATTAATTGATTATTAAATTCTGTTTTCGGTTTTTGGCTGAATGAAAATATTAATTTTGGTTTCTGTAAAAAAAACAAAATTTCCATGCATTCCTTCCGTGAACTACTCTAGATGGTGAAATTCCTTAAATTCTGCTGGAAAAATTCAAATGCTATGTTGGAGTGGTGAGACCTGAGGTTTGGAGGAGGTGAATGAGTGCACTCTGGGTACGGGAGGAACGACTCTCACACACGCTAGCCATTACCCACACTGTGAGTCGCCAGCCTCCGCAAGGCAGACCGGGTTACCAGCAAAAACCCAACCGTCCCCACTGACTGACCAATGTCAGATGTACTCCATCAGCCTGCCGTTCTCCATGTGAGCGTCAGGCGCTGGGTTTTGTCATTATGGGGACGTGCATAACTCAGTAAGGGTGTCTGGCAGTGCATCTGAAACCCTTGTGGTTGGGATTCATTTTTGAATGAGGGCGAGGCTTGGTGGTCTGGTTAAAGTGGGTTATGGGGTTTCACGGTGCACTGCAGGGTCCTTCAGGATCTCACTTTGCCCCTAACATAATGCTTTCGTCTTTGCCAGAGTCAATTATTTAAAGAGACCTGCTACAGGCAAACTGAATAATGAAAGAGCTAGCCTGGGCACGCATGCAGCATTATGAGGAACAGGGTGGAATAGAGTTGGTCTTATGGAAATTAGGAACGCAAGTTATAGGATTGTGTGTGTAATTAACCACTTCTTGTAAATGGCTTCTCCGGTAGGACCACTTCAGCTTTTGTTGACACCCAGCAACACTGCCGCCATGTTGAGTATGGGGCGGTCATCTTTAATGAAGGGCTTTTGTGTGCTGAGAGCAGCTCTCCGCCGGCTGATACATGACACGACACAGTAATGAATGGGACTGCCAAAACACAAACACTTATCCTTTTGCTGTTTGTTACACGCTCAGGCTAATGCTTTTTCTGTATTCACAATGTGTTGTGCTTGTGTGGCATTCAAACAGCTGTTTGTGCTGTTCTTGATTTAATCATAAAATTGAATTATCATTTAGACCAGGAGTCTTCATCCCTTTTTCAGACCAAGAAATCCTTTTGGGACAGACGAATGGAGCAGAAACACAGTTATATATTATGTAAATAATATTATATTAATGTTTTTAATTTTTGTTTAATATAACAAATCAGAATAACAAAGAAAAACGGATACATCTAGCTGACAAAATAACACTAGAGAGTATTTTAATTTATATTTTTCATTTTTTTATTTGTTTCAAACTTCAGCTTTCTCTATTTTTTTTTTTTTAAACCAAATTAGTTACAAACAGCAATTAATGGGCCCCCTTTAGTACCACCCTGGACCCCTGTTGAAAACCATTGATTTAAATTATTATAATTTTTAGATGATTGAACTTTTATATAAATGTATTTTTTTACATTTATTTATATTTTATTATATTTTTAAAAAAAAATTCTCCTTTAATTTAAAGGTGCTGTATGTAACTTTTTTACTCTCCTAAAGCATAAAAATACCATGATATGTTTGCATATATGAGGAAACATGCTAAGTTCTCATAGGCCTACTCGTTTCTCTGAAAAACACTTATTTTAAAAGCCAGTTATTTTACTTTGAAATGTGCGTTTCCAGGCTGGAATGTTTGTTTTTGTTTTTGTCTGTGATACTGCACGTTGCCAATTTTCATTGTCCATTGCGCTCGTTCCTGTTGCGTGTGCTCAAACTGGCAACCCGTGTGAGCGCCGTCCAGCCCGAGGAGCAGGTGGCAGGAGAAGCAATGATCTCCAATATTTAGAATTTGGACTGCAGTACCTATTTCAACCACTAATTGACATTCTTACAGACTGCACCTTTAAGTCCAGGAGCTGAAAGTGGATGAATGAATTTTTATTCAATTTCTGCCAGTATTTATTTATTTTGGTTGACATTTAGGAGCCGAGAGTGAATGTGTTTATGTGAATGGTCTAAGTAGGAAGTTTTGCATGCTGTGTGACTGCCTCTTGTTATATCTCATCCTGGGCAGGAAGTTCCTCTGTTCTGGCAGTGATGCTTGTGGTCTAGGATTGAGAAACCGGCAGGTGTTCTTCCTGTTTATGACACATGCATTCCACTGTAACATAACCTGGTATGGTTACAAAGCAAAACCCTTCACAGCCGTAAGAGGTCACTTGAGGGCAACTTCAAATGGAGGAATACAGAGCACACAAATTCACTTTCCCTCTCATGGAAAACAAATAAAGTTTCTCAGTGTTTGTTTGGCAACAGTAGCTTGCACCAAGGGCTCTGGGATCATGCTGGTATTTGATGTTTACTCAGTTGCTGGATATTGCGGTCACCACAGTGGTTGGCATAGCAAGCCAGGCCAATCAATTAATGCCTGGCGGCACTACACCGCAGCGTGCTTTAGATCCACCGCTGGGATCAATTGAGAACTAAAATAGCATGTTGTTTTGAAGTTAGATTTCATTGATCATGTGATCTCAGTTTACTGCTATATCTTGCCGTTATTTAAGAGCTTGTTTATTTATCTAATCTATTTTTATTGCTTTTGTTTTGCTTAATTTGTTCTTCTTTTGTTTATTTTTTTATTTTTTTGTAAAATACTTTGTGTACTCCGTACTAGTTTAATATGCAGAGACAACTTTGTGTTGTTTGACCTAAATTACCTTACACTGTAAGCATACAGTATATTTTACAGTTGTGAACGCACTCAATAATTACGTTTTTGCTATTCCATTCCGATGGCTGCTCAGAACTGTGGGGCCTTTCAGCTCTTCATTGCGGGAATGTGAAGCCTGAAGTGGTTGGTTATGCCTAGATTCAGTGCCAATGTTTCGGTTTAAGCAGACGCTGGCATGAAACCACTCTGAATGCCAGATGGCGGCTATATGAGTCGGTTACATGTGGACAAAAGGCTATCATTGAGCGAGAAAGGAGACCGAGTGTCATCTTATTTATGGATTAAAGCGCAAAGCTTCCGTCATGCTTAGAGATGCTGTGGAAAACGAATGACGCAAGGCTTCTTTCTAATAGAGTCTTGTGTTTGCTGCATGATAATGTGGCTACTGTCTGATAAAGGCATCCTTTTCCTCAGAGCCTATTCACAATAAGTAGATGGTTGGTGGCTGTGTGGTGGTGAAATGTAATTATGATGGTAATTGTGGCTTTATTCAGTTTGAATGAGGTCCGATGGGTGTTTTGAAATGTCCTTGCAGATCAGTGTAGATAATGGTTGTTCTTAGGTTAAGGGAAATGGAAATGTGCCATGCATTTCAGTAAGCCACTGGTTGTTTGTGTGCTGTCACATTCTATGTAATTTCTGCTTCCAGCACAAGACATATTGTAACAGTACCAGCAACACTTACAAAATGGAGAGATCAAAATGGCCAGAAACTGGAGCTGAAAAATTATTCATTCTTTATTTTGCCAACATGTTTTGGCACACATGCCTTCATCAGGGCTAAAAGATTACTGGTAGACACAAGCTCATTTAAATACAAACAAGGACAAAATTCAAACGTACACAAAACCAATGAAAAGTCAGATGGTATGGCATCCACCAATCACATAACATGTCAAGTGAGTGATTTAAATCAGTCCAATAGCCTCTGTTCTTATGGTGAATTTCCAATCAACATGTTCAAACACACAATTAAAGGTACAATGAAATTTTTTTTGTGTGTGTCTTTGAACATGTTGATTAGAAATTGCACAAAGCAAGGTCCATAAAGACATGGTTGGATCAGTTTGGTGTGGAAGAACTTGACTTGGCCCCATTGAACACCTTTAGGATGAACTACTAGGACATGAACTGTGTGTTTCTTGCTGGTAGACCTCAAGTGTAGAGCTCTGCAATGTCTCACTCTATTACTGTAACCACAGCTATGTGTCCCAGAATGCAATGGGCTCCAGGCACAGGGCACTGTGGTGTAGTTTAGCTTCAGAGCGGAACTGACCCAGGCCTCAAAAAACAGTGTTGTCATCTTGGACCCAGTGCCAGTTCAGCAGCCTGACATTTTAAGTCCAGCCAAAACAGTTTAAATGCTCTTTATTCATCTGAGGGCACATTCAGAGCAAAAGCTGCTCCATGAACAATGACACCAGTGGCACTTTTGAGTGAATATTGTGATACAATTATGCTTTGATATTCAAAACATTGTAAAGATTCTTTCCTAGAACAGAAGAACTCTTTTCCAAGCGGACATTTCCGGAGTCCAACGAAAGCTCTTGAACAGGAATTCACATGTGCTAGCATGCTTCACGGGGAACCGCTGGTTCAGAGGCGTTTATGTAATACCACAAGCTTGATACAGTGTTTGGTACTCAAGTAAACCCATTTCAGACAGAACCCACCCATGATCTCTCTAACTTTTGATTGGTTCCTGATGCATTCATAGCCATTAAATTCATTCTTGACCTTCGACCCGGCGCAGGGGTGAAAGGCCAGCTAAATTCCTTAAGTTGTGTAAATGCAGCAGTATTTCTTCTGCATTCCCCAAAGATTAGCACAGACAGACAGAATTAGCCTGGCTGCTAAACAAATGTTGATTGTGGCTGTAAAGAGGCTTGCCATGCAGGCCTGGACGCTTCTAGTGCTCCAACTCGGCACGTTTGGTGACCAAGTGCAGAATCTAAACAAGTCTCAGTTATGTTTCACTTGGTTTGAGATGTCAAACCGGAACTGTAAAGTGGGTCAAGGCGGAGCGATGAATTGTGGCAGCCTTGGCAGAGTTTTCTTGACCTTTCTGGTGGTCTTATACTTGTCAGCTGTAATAGCTACTGTCATGCAGCTCTACACGGATCTGCTTTTCATCACATAATCCACACTTTACACAGCCTGTGTTTAATGTAGTGCACAGGAAAAGAGTCTGTGAAAACGCTGATGGCGTGCACATGCGTATTACGTGTTCGGTCTATAGGTATGCACGTTTGAATATATATGTATGCAGGCGTGTAGTCTTTCTTTATAACTTGACCTCAACAAATGACTTGTCTGGCCTCAAAAATGTATAATACAGAATTATTTATCGCTTCTGCATAGCCACGTGAACCGGAACTATTTTGACAACGTTTTATCTGTAAAGGGAAGGAGAAGCGGGGCCTTCACAGGGGAGAGACTAGTTGACACTTCAGGACTGCGTTGTTGTCGTGTCCAGGCGCAGGTCCTTCATCAGATCTGGATACGGCCTGGATCTGGCGGACTGCGGTAAACCTCGGGATAAACAGAGAGACTAATATTAGCGTAGACGCCATCGCAATAGACGTAAAGGACTATAATGCGTTAAGAGCTCGCTCAAGTACTGGGGAGCTAAACCATTTAGTACTTTGTAAAGTAATCAGCAATATTTTTAAATGTATACAATGTTTAATAGGGAGCCAATGCAGTGTTGACAGAACTGGGCTAATATGGTCATACTTCCTGGTTCTAGTAAGAACTCTAGCTGCTGCATTTTGGACCAGCTGTAGTTTATTTATTAAGCGTGCAGGGCAACCACCCATAAGAGCATTACAACAATCTAGCCTTGGTGTCATGAACGCATGAACTAATTGTTCCGCATTTGTCACTGAGAGCATATGACGTAATTTAGATATATTTTTAAGATGGAAGAATGTGGTTTTACAGATACTAGAAACGTGACTGACTTTCAAATGAAAGATTGGTATCAAAAGGCACACCCAGGTTCCTAACCGACGACGAAGACTTGACAGGGCAGCCATCAAGTGTTAGACAGTATTCTAGGTCAGTGGTTCTCAAACAATTACCACCATAATGACCAAAATTAAAATACAATAGTGTAGTAGGCCTAACTATTCAGCTATAGGTATGCACAGCTCAAAAACGAGGCAGTTTTATTTCTAATAAGAATATTTATTATTGTCAGCCCTTTTTTATACAGTGTAAAAACCCAGTTTGAACATTAACACTGCACTGTGCTGCTTATATACAGGCAAATAAAAAACTTAAATAATGATTAAATGAAAATGTATTGCACCAAAAAGTGAATAAAAAAATTACTTAAATAAAGATTAATTGAAAATGTATTGTACTTAAAAGTTAAATAAATACGGTACTGTACTTAAATGTTAAGTAAAAAATAAATAAAAATACTGTACTTGATCATTTTTTTTAACACAGGCTGTGCTAGAGAAAACCAAGACAGACAGTGGACCTAATCAACCAAAAAGCCAGCTGAAAAGAAAATATGATTGCATTAGTTGAGCTATATGCGCGATGGGCGCCGCCTTGTTGGTTTGTGCCGCTGTTCAGAGAATCGTATCTGTTGGATTTACAACAAGTGAATTCATTCACTTCTCCCCAAATATATGAAAGTAAGTGGCCGGTGAACTGGGAGAAGAATAGAGTAAACTTTAAAGTTACTTACACGATGTGCATCTGATATGATTAAAACATGTCATCTAATTATAATGGAAAGGATTATTATTGCCGCTTCCATAGACATCAGTGTGTAACTCTAAATGTATTGTTTTTTTATTACCTATGTGAATTTAAATGTATGAAACCTAAAATAAACATTATGTGGTTAAAAACACTGAATAGTTCAAATAAATATATGACAAGCGCTGACACCAGCCAACACGCGAAAGCACATTTGAATTTAGTAATTGATCAGGTGATGCACTGACCGTTTTAATCACACCAGTGTGATCAAGGGGGGCAGTCATTCGGAAAAAACTGAAGCTTCCCCGGGCGCCGCCATTGATTAGCAGACCATCACCTGCTGTTAGCATTCCATTGACTGCCATTCATTTTGGCATCACTTTGACAGTGAATAACTTTACATCTGAGGCGTTTAAAGACTCCATTTGTCCATTATTTATTTCTAAAGAAACACGAAAATGTATAAAAGGCTCCATTACCTTGTATCTTACGTTATGGCCCCGTAGAAGCAGTTTTTGTAAAAAAATAGGCTAACGATTGCGTCATAACCACGCGACTCTCTGTCGCACAGTAGAGAAATTACCGTATGGACAGGAGGAGAAGCTCGCAAGCAATCGGGGGGACGTGGAGGCAAAATAACAAAATAATTAATCAGAATACTTAGCAAAAGTTTCTCCTGCTCCTATAGCTCATGGACACCTTCTACTCACACTCTCCGTCTCAGCAAGTTTCGGAAGGGAATGATTCAGATTTCTCTTGGCACAGCTACTAGAAGACAGACAGGTTGCTCACGTCACATCTAAGTCGTCAAGCTCAGTTTGAGTCTGCGCAGTACGCTCAGCCATCAGGAAGTGAGTGAATCCACTCTTTTCTCCGTTGAATCCAATGGGGTCGCTGTGTCCATTTCTTTTACTGTCTATGGTGTGATCATACGTGTGAAATTCAGTGATTCCTCTGCGTACCACTAGAGGGAGCACACTTTGAGAATCAAGAAGTTCTATGTTATTACGTGAGGACGTTTTTTGTCCAATAATTAGAATCTATTTATGCATTCCGTTAATTTTGTGAATTGGTAAGTTTCATCAGGGCGTGAAGAAATATAGGGCTGAGTATCATCAGCATAACAGTGAAAACTAATGCCATGCTTCCTAATGATATCTCCCAAGGGTAGCATGTATTATGCTAGTAGGTAGTCTCTTATGCTAACCAAGGTTGTATTTATTTGATAAATATACAGTAAAAAAAAAAAAGAAACATCATTTTTGTGTATAATTTGAGAACATATTGTAACATCTAAAGTTTGTTCTATAAATAATCTTTTATGTTTTTTCATATTGCTATGTGCCAAACTGATCGCAACATCAGAAAGGAAATGGGAATGATTAACTGCTTAATTTAGCAGCTGGTGACAGGTTTTCATAAATAGGTGGTGTTACATCTACTTGTGTGTGTGTATGTGTATGTGTGTGTGTGTATCTTAAGGCATTCAAGATCTTGAGTCACATCCTGTGATGGAGGAGGAGGGTCTGTCTGTAACAGTGACCCAGATGTGCCAGCCAGTGCCCTTGAGTTGAGCCAAGACATGACTGGCTCAGTGAAGTGTGTTTAACCTGGTTCTGCTAGCACATTAACACTCATACAACAGTTTCCTTATAAAGTTCTCTTGGATACAGAAATCTGCCCATTTTCCATTTTAAGAAGGGAGTGGCAGGAGGGATCTGAGAAGGAGGAGGGAAGAGAAGCTGAACAATACAGCTTATGTTCTCCTAATCACTGACACTCATACTTGACTTCCACTCCATTTACTGTATGCTTGGGTTAAGCGTAATGTAGTCTCAGCCTCAGACGTCACACCCACAGACCGTTGGCTGAAAGTCTGATGCATATGGCACAGAAAATGGGAAACACTTTAGAAGTTTTGAAGTCACCATTTGATTGGTTCAATTGGTTGAATTCTGCAGGATTTCTGGGAGACATGTATGTGGCGTTCTTTAATGGTCCCCCTGGAAACAAAGCTGTGAAGCCCCTTGTGTGAACAAAACAAACTATGATTGGTTGCTTTACTGGTCGGATAGACGTCCTCTTGGGCGGACTTTGGTCAATGAATGCTGTGATGGAGTCCAGACCTTCTGCTGTCAGTCTGAGTCTAGGCGTAATGTAGTATCCTTGGTTATAGTCTTGAGCACTATTAATGTGTGTAAGTTATGAGTGCTGGGCTGCTTTAAAAGCTGGTAAGGGGTGAGTAAGCTGGTGCTTGGTTTACATTTTTTTCGTATTTTGTTTTTGTTTTTGGCTGGATTTTGTTTTGGTTGTTTTTTTATTAGATTTTTGTTTTTGTCTTGTTTTGTGGGTTTTTATTTTGCATTTTGTTTGCATTTTGCTTTTTTATTATTTTATTTTACAGAACAAAGTTAGAAAAGAAATATAACAGAAATTGATAGATGTTAATGTTTGTGTGTTTTTATGTTTTTAAAGGCTGTGTAGCCTTGTGACTGATCAGGCCGCTAATTATATTGTGCTCTCATCTGCATGCCTGTAGTTATGCTTTGCAGTGGGCTTTTGTTAAAATGTATTCTGGGAAAGTAAATTCAGTCATGTGGCTTTAATTGTAGATAGTACTTTTTTTTTTTTGTGCCATTTTTTTTTTTTTGCCAGCAGCCATATCACCCTGTACCCCAAGACTGGTTGCCTACTGAAGCTAAGAAGGGTTGAGCCTGGTTAGTACCTGGATGGGAGACCTCTTGAGAAAACCAGGTTGCTGCTGGAAGAGGTGTTAGTGAGGCCAGTAAGGGGTGCGCAACCTGTGGTCTGTGTGGGTCCCAACACCCCAGTATAGTGATGGGGACACTATACTGTCAAAGAGCACCGTCCTTCGGATGAGACGTTAAACTGAGGTCTTGACTCTCTGTGGCCATTTAAAAAATCCCACGACACTTCTTGTAAAAGAGTAGGGGTGTAACCCTGGTGTCCTGGCCAAATTCCCTCCATTGGCCTTTTTCAATCATGGCCTCCTAAAATGAATCTATCACTCGCTCTCCTCTCCACCTGGTGTGTGGTGAGCGCACTGGCACCATTGTTCTGTGCGTCTGCCGTCACATCATCCAAGTGGAAACTGCACAGTGATGGGGGTTGAGGAGAGCAAAGTGCTTACTGTAGTACATAGTAAAGTGCTATAAAAATGCCTCAATCAAAGTGCCTAATTATTTTTTACAGCATCCATGTCATGCACAACTGTTCATTCTTTTCTATTTCTGGCAATATAGGGAAAAGGAATGACTCAGTCTCTGTTTGGTTGAAATGTCTGTTTAGATGACAAATGGAGAATTTACACTGGTCAGTTCTTTCAAACAACACCTAAGGATAAGATCAGAAGGATTAGACGTTCATCAAGTGTAAGGTATCAGTGCCTTGTGCATGTCTGTTGTTGAGTCTCTCCCATCTGAGGTCACATTTAAGTTTGCAGTTGCTGGGACGGCTGAAGAGAAAGATGGATGTGTAACCTTGCTGCCCAGTCTTGAGTTCACTTCCTCCAGGAATCTTTTGGTAATGAGCATGTCCTGCAGTAATGATCAGAGAAAATGAGGCCAATGTTGGCATTTGTTCTGTAAGGGTGGGCAGTATGTGTGTTTTCCATCTTTAGACTGGACTCTCAGATGCTCCTGTCTTTTCTACATGCACTCTTTCTTCTCTCTTTATGGACTGATGCTACAGCAGGTACCTCCTCATAAATTACTCATAATTTTTTTTTTTTGCGATACTTTCCCTCCTATTCTACCTTCGACCCCCCTCAAGCTATCACTGCTGTGTGCCCGTACAGCGGTTTTACTGATCTTGGTTTACAGAGTTATTTCTGGCTATAAGCTTCTCTTGCATGACTCAGGTTGATGTCAGCATCTTTGACAAGGTCTGCTGAGCTCTGTACAGTCACCCTCAGGACTGGCCATCAAGTCTCTTTTTTTTCCTGTGTACGTGTGTCTTCTTGCATTGAGGGGATTATGTACCGTCTGGGCTGTGATTCATGCGTTTATCTCTGTTTCTGGAGACAGGAAGATGATTTGCATTTATGATATAGAGGATTTGTCTGAGTGTGTGTGTGAGCATAACCCACTTATGTGGTTTTTACTAGTGCCACTGTAATTTCTCTGGGCGTTATGCAAGATTATATGGTAAAATTGATCCTCATATCTTCTAGACATCAGCCTCTATTAAACCTAAAGCTTTTTCAATTTATATCCCTTAAATTAAATTTTGACCATGTGCATTTTGATGATCTCAGTCAGGGCCTTCATTGGGGAAACATTGTCCCTGAAAATATATCGGTTTGCTCTGTAGCAAATAATGTACCATAAAGCATGACCTGTAAGCTTGCTCAGCTTGATGGCTGGACTGAGACCTGCTGGTCCATCTTAGCTTAGATTTTTGTGTCTGGATTCACTCAGATTTTACAAGACCTTGATCCCAAGAGTGTACTTAGAAATGACATGTCTATCTTTTACACGTGAACCGTTGCAAAATCTTTCAAGATATTTTTTTAATCAAAAACTACTTTTTTGCATTGCAGGCATCACATTCCAATCAACTGTAGGAGTTCATTTTAGTTTGTACAGTGTTATTGGACATGAGTCTGATATTAATAATTTATAACTCTTCCTGCGTTCCAATGTAAATGATTAAGATTTAATTACTACTATATATTTCTATATATAAGTTTCGGGTGTTTCAGAAGTCTGCTCACCAAGGCTGTATTTATTTGAACAAAAATACAATTAAACAGTAATATTGTAAAATACTTTTCTATTTTAATATATTTTGAAAAGTAATTTATTCCTGTGATGGCAAGGCTCAATTTTTGACATAATTACTGCAGTCTTCAGTGTCACATGATCCTTCAGAAATAATTCAAAATGCTGATCTGCTCACAGCTGTTCTTATTATTAATTTGTCTTATTATCTTCTAATTAAAACAGTGGTGCTGCTTAATTTTTGTGAAAACCATGATACATTTTTTTTTTCAAGATTCTTTGATGAATAGAATAAAAAAACTGCATTTAATATATATTTTCTAAGATTATAAATGTCTTTACTGACACTTGATTAATTTAATGTCTTTTCTGAATAAAACTATTAATTTCATTCTTTCAAACTTGTGAATAGTAGTGTGTGTGTGTGTGTATAGATATATTATTTTTATATACTCTTTCATACTTGATAGTGATACATCAATAAATAGGCAATATAGACAGTAATGATAAATGGAAATGCATTTCAGCACTTTATATCATATTAATAAAATCTTCAAGTTCAATGTTCTGCTGAATCTCTGGTTGGGATAGAATCAAGGGTTAGAGAGCTCTTCAGGGATCAGAGTGCATGCTGACATTGTCATTGTCCTGCCGGTGCTGACAGAGTGCATGACAGTTTTGGGCAGAGGTGAGAGTGTTCTCGTTTGTTCCTGGCTGTTCTGTGTTGCATACTCTTCTCATTATCCCGGGCTGACAGCCTCATAGCTCACATTCCTCTCCTCTTCCTCTCTGTCTCTTCCCCAGATCGGCCTGCAGTGTCAGCTCTGCTTCAGTCTGTTTCTCCCTCCCCCCTCATCGTGTTCTCCCACACAGCCGTGCATGCCGCCATAGTGGTCTTTTAATCCACCACACAGACACATTGTGGGCGTGCTGTGTCCTCTTCAGGACGTGCCGTAGCATAGACTCCCTGCACCACACCCCGAGCCTGAGCCGCCACAGGCCTGTACCAGCACCATCTGCAGAGCCTGTGCCATCACCTCCTCTGTCTCCTGCAGGGAGATTTCTGTATGCGATACAGGACACCCAATCTCCAAGCTATTGTGTGCACTACCTGGAAAATGATAGCGGGAGTGAAAAGTACACTATGAAGAGGTGAAAACAATCAGCCTCCCTTGACAGGGTGTGTTGACCACTGCTGGCTTCAGGCTACTTTTAAGAAGGGCTACTGCGCCCTCTTGTGCTTGTAAGCGTGAATGCCAATATAGCGAGAATTGAAGTTTTGCCTCCTAGTGGCAGGTTGTGATGTTACAGCTATGAAAAGGCACTCCCCCACCTCTCTGCATAGAGGATATGATTGATTTTGGCCGTGATTCTTGGCTAAGACCATGAACAGTGCAGAACAGTTTGAGCTCAGCTGTGCACTGCAGTTTCCTGTTGCTTTAGGAAGAAATGCCTTAAACCGAGATTCATTATTTTTCTTTATTTTACTTTGACAAACTTGCATACAAATAATATCAAAACACTTTAATTCAATTACTTTCTACCATTAACAAAAACAACAGAAACAAAAATTTGGAGGGAAGAAGGTTTTGCTCTGTTCCCTATAGAAAGCTATCAAATGTAAAAAAAACTATTCTCTTTTACTCTTTATACATATTTATGCTTTTATTTGATCAAAAATACAGTAAAAACAGTAATATCGTGAAATATTATTGCAAGTCGAAATACCTTTTTTTCTATATGAATATATTTTAAAATAAGTCATTTATTCCTGTGATGGTAAAGCTGAATTTTCAGCCTCATTACTCCAGTCTTAAGTGTCACATGATCTTTTAGAAATCAATATGCTGAATTGCTGCTCAAGAATGAACTTCTAATTATTATGAATGTTAAAAGCAGTTGTGCATCTTAATATTTTTGTGAAAACCTGATACATTCTTTAAATGAACAATTACCATCACACCTGCAGGTAATAGATAGGTGCGTAGGAGAGAAGACCGGAAAAGTCAAAAGTCTAAATTACAAGGAAATCCTGCACACTATCAATACTTAAAAAGTAACAACAAATATTTATTAGCAACGTTTCGGTCTCATGACCTTCATCAGGCATATACAATCAAGATTCTTTGAAATCAGTCTTTCTTTTAAATGCACCCTGGCTGACCCCAAACTTGTAAGTCTCATGGACTACTATTTGGTCATTTTTGGAGTGTGACAGCTCCAGTCTCCATTCTCATAAAAGAGTGTGAGATATTCTTTAAAACTTCAAATTTTTTATGTTTCCACAGTAGAGAGAAAGGCACATGGTGTCTTTGGTGGAGTCAGTCTTTGGTGCTCAGCTCTTACACTGATATACATGTGCGTTCATTAGGTGTTAAGCCACGGCAGCTTTTATTTCCAGTGTGCTCTGCGCTTTTGAAATGACTGTGTAGGAAGTGCCAAGGCCTTGCGTCATTTCCTCAACCTTCTCTCTCAGCGCTTCTGTTTTTCTCCTCTGTTTCCCCTCTCCGCCCTACACCTCTGTGAAGAGAAACGCTAAGCCAGCGCTCAAGGCCTTGATGCTCGCTCCACAACTTCCAACAACAAAGTTTGCACCAGCTTCGGCACGACCTGCGTTCTTTGAAACCAGTAGACACCCTCACATGTGCACGCCTGCACTGGACCAACGTTTGCTCTGGAGCAGCTGAGCAGGAGAAGCAACAGCGGAGCTGTCCATCTCCCAGCCTACATTTTTGGGGGTGGGGAGAAAGCAGGAGTGTTGCAGCGGTGGTACTTGGTTTATTTTTTATTTTTAGCCTCTTCCCGACCCTCTACCCCGACAGCTGTCTCTCTCCTCCTCCTCCTCTGACAGAGCAGCGTCAGGAATAGCCTATCGCTTTGCACCTCTCAAAAGGCTGCCGGTTAGTGTGACATGAGATTACTGGTTCTCAGGACTCTCTCTCTGTCTCGAACACACACATTAATGCATCTTGCCGCTTTCGTCTGCCGCTCCACTCTGACCTTGGTAAGGGAGCAACGGTAACTGTTTGGAGCTGCTGCAGAGGATCACAGGTAAGGCAGCAGGCGTTGCTCATGGCCCTGGATGGGGGAATCTGTAGATCTAGACCTGTGGAGGAGTCTGTTGGCTCAGAGTTCTGCTGCAGTCTGGACTCGGGCCTGCTCTGTCGCTTATTTTTAGGCTTGAGTGTGATGGCACGCCGGGAGCAATGACCGGGCTAGCTAGTGCTAATGCAAAATTCAATTAGTTTTGCGATTTCACGTGAATTCAAGTAAGGGTTTTCTTGTACTGTATTTTTAGAGACTAGAATGGAGTGCTGGATTGGCATTTTGAGGTTAAGTGCTGAAGTCCATCAAGCTCAATAGAGGCTTTTGTTTGAGTTGGTTTGCTCTTGTGGAAAAAGGTAGTGCCATTATGTTTTGGTCATTGCACTCTTTGAGATGAATGTTTCAAATGGGTCTTATTTTTGAACTTGTGTGGCTTTATTCTTACGCTTTTGAACTGTTCTATGACTGTTGAGTGTTTGATAGATGAAGTCAGTGGGTTATTTTGTGTATACAGTCATTGGATCATATGCTTCACAGTCTGCAGAAGGTTTTATTGATGTGGCCATAAACTTTCAGCTGTTCAATTATGTCTCTTTTGTTAGGCTAAATTGCTTTTGCTGGTTTGTATTTATTGTGTTTCGGTGTAGTTTTCTTCATTTCTCAGTTGAATTATAATTAGTTTCAGGAAGTAAATTTAATTTTGTTGGCTGAATTGCGTTTAATCTCCATAAAAGCCTAAATTGGCTCTGGCATTAATTCCATCCTTTTGTTACTGCATGTGTCCCCAAGAAACATCTAGAATGAAAGCTGTTCAAGTCTACCAGTCCTGTGTTGAGTGATAAGACTTTCATTTATATATGCTATGGGTATCTTGCTATACATGGACAAATGAGGTATTTTATCATATTAAAACTGTTAATTCAAATTTAATAGTTGTTACTACTAGAAATGTATCCAGTTAGTGTTTTTTCCTGTTGGGAAAAAATAGGGCTGTTTGCTTTGTTTTGGTTTTCAGTGATTCTCTAGCTAACAGATTTAGCCATAATCAGTGTTTTTGTGGTTGTAATCTTGCTATATAATGATAGGCCTAATAATAATAATAATAGCTGTTGTTTTTATAATATTAATACAATTATTTATTATTATTAATAATAATAATAATATATTATCATTTATTATTAATATATTTTTTATCGTTTTTTTTGCATATGAGAATAGAATATTTAAGGGAATCTTAAACCTTTGGTTTCTGCTTTTACAACAGGATGAAACATAGTTTTGGTATTATTGTATGTAAAAAAAAATTTCGCTGTTTATTTTAAATCAATTTGCCAAAGTTATCTATTTGTTACTGTTTGTGCTGCTAGCCTGTTGTGTGTAATATGATATGGCCATGTGGGCAGTTTATTGCCCATGTCTGCTCTTAAAAAAAGTCTGTGCTGTCAGTATCACAGTGCTCTGTTAACAGATAAGCATTCCACGGGTAACTTTTTATAGATGCAGTGTGTCTGATGGCTGGAAGGCCTGGAGAAGGGTCAGTGGTGGCATAAGGGGCTTTAGAGGAGTTCAGAGTGCTGTTCTGGATATAGAGTTAGAGGACGGCAGCTACATTCGACAAGCCTAGGGAGATCCCAGAGTAATCCATACAGCTGATGCCGTACAGTGTGGTGACAATGAAGTGAAACTGCTTTGTGTTTACAAACAAAAGCTCTCTGGCAATGTGGCAATTTCAACCAAAAAGAAAGGGTTAGTTCACCCAAAAATGAAAATTCTGTCAGTAATTACTCACCCTCATGTTGTTCCAACCCCGTAAGACCTTCGTTCATCTTCGGAACACAAATTAAGATATTTTTGATTAAATCTGAGAGCTGTCTCACTCCTCCATAGGCTTCTAAGTGACTGAAACTTGCTGGCCCAGAAAAGTTATTAAAGAGATCGTTAATATAGTCCAAGTGACTACAGTGGCTCAATCTTAAGTTTATAAAGCGACGAGAATACTTTTTGTGCGCAAAAAACACAAAAATAACGACTTTATTCCACTATTCATTTCCTTCTCTCTGGGCCTCGAGTTAGTTCACGTAGTGTTTTAACGCAGCGCGTCTGTGTTGCACGTCACCACGTAGGCTCACTATTGGCCGACGCTGGTCATGTGTGTGATGCGTGTGGCGTATAACACAGATGCGCTGCGTTAAAACACTACGTGAAATAACTCGAGGCCCAGACAGAAGGAAATGAATAGTGGAATAAAGTCGTTATTTATTTATTTTTTTCGCACAAAAAGTATTCTCGTCGCTTTATAAACTTAAGATTGAGCCACTGTAGTCACTTGGACTATATTAACGATCTCTTTAATAACTTTTCTGGGCCAGCAAGTTTCAGTCACTTAGAAGCCTATGGAGGAGTGAGATAGCTCTCCGATTTAATCAAAAATATCTTAATTTGTGTTCCAAAGATGAACGAAGGTCTTACGGGGTTGGAACAACATGAGGGTGAGTAATTACTGACAGAATTTTCATTTTTGGGTGAACTAACCCTTGAAGATTCTGTCATTTACTCATCCTCATTTATTTCCAAACCTGAATAACTTTGTTGTGTGGAATAAAAAAAAATTAAAATTAAAGTGTCTTTCAAGCTTCCAAAAGAACAACTAAGTACTATAAAATAGTCCAAATGATGTGTGTGCTATATTCTTTTTTGTGCTTGTGCTTTTGTGCAAATGATGCACCATTAGAATATATGCAAATATGAATTTGCAGAGGGTGTATGGTTTCTTTAGATGGATTGAGGCATAGTTGACTTGCAGATCATATCACTGATGTAGTTTTGTGTTTTTATTGCATTTTATTTTTAATTGGTCCATAGTAAAAAGGCATATCTCAGTTCAAAAGGCTTCAGTTGGATAGAAGTCAGACTGCAGCTATACAATGAGCCCTCTTTTGACCCCCCCCCCCCCCCCCCCAATAGGTCTGTCATGTGTCTCTTGTTCTAATATGTCAACAAGTTAAGAATTCTCTTCATTTTAGGATCCTTTTTAATCTCATATTTAAATAAATATCCTTAATATGCAACTTGAGGCAAGTCCAGTGTGTTTAATCATCTCTTTCTACCCAACAGAGCCAAGAACCTCCTCTTCTTTCCAGCATTGTGGGTCTTGTTTACCTGAAGTTTGTGACCTCACATAACATAACTGTGAAGTCCAGCATCCATTGTGCCAGCTTCTTGTCTGCTGGTCCCTCCATCTGTCACTCATCTTTCCATCCCGCCCTCCCTCCTCCATCAAACCCTTACCCGGCCCAGCCCATGACAGCAGCGTTGCCAGCATGGCATTCTCATCACGCTTTTCCTTCTGGGAGCAAAAGGAAAGTGATGTTCCATTTTCCATTCTCATCTTTCTGCACTGTGTGACACTGTATGACATCAGCTGGGTGGTGTGCATGAAATGCACCAATGATCTCACTTTTATATCTATCTGTAGCAATGTACTAGGGTGCCATGTGCACGGTTCATGACCGCACAGTTGCTAACAGCCTCTGTTCAGGGTATGCGTGTGTATTTGTGTGTTCTGGGCGGATGGAAAACACGAATCACTGTGTGAAAATGACCGATGTGCTTCAGTGTCATGGTAGACTGTTGTTCACCAGCTCTCCGCCATAGCTCTTTTGATTACATTTTGAAAAGCTGCCGCTGGATGGAACATAGCAGTACATTAATGCTACTGCTTAAAATGGCAAGCACTGTAAATTGGTGCCTTATTAGGCTTCAAAATTGTTACATTTTCTGGATATCTTGGTCTTTAAAAATGTCCTGCATGAAATGTGTGGGACACATCTGCATAATAGCCTCAGCATGAACTTACTGTCCTAAATCAAATGCTAATGACCTTTTTACATGGACCTTTATAGATCAAAGAGGAGAACAAGCCAATCCCCAAGAGTTCAAAAGACAATGTAAGTGCCAAGATATTGTGCATAGTACTAACAAATTAAGTCTCACAGCTCTTTTTTAAGGCTCTCACAGAGAAGAGATGCACTTATAAAAAGAGAATAAATGGAAATTGAAAAGCACTCTGTCTATTTGTCCCTGAGTGACATGTGTCTAATTGCATGTTTTCAGTTATTATTTTCAGAATAATATGCTGTCAGTTCCAAGTCCCTCTGTTTTGACACAGGACGCAGAATTGTTGTCACAGGAAGCCTGATTGAGTGGCTGCTTCAACAATATACCATTTTTGAGAAAGAGTATTTAAGAATAGCGAAATTATGTCCTAGCAGATTTTTAAAACATCTTTTATTTATATGGACCATTGATTCATCATGGTCACACCTGCTGCATAGTAATTTACCTCTAAATTGTGTTATGTTGGCATGAAGATAGAGGAGTTTGTTCGATTCTTTGTTAAGCTGTTGATTGATGTGCAGAAGTGCACACCACACCACACGCTATGCTTTGAGTGAGAGGTCGGTGGTTAAATAAAGAGCCTGGTTAAACAACTTCCTAAATATCAGTAAAGCACCTTAATCAAAATTCTGCCTCAGTATGATTTGAAGTGTTAGAGCGAATTTTTTTGACAACAGCCTGAACCTTTCATTTCTGTTCCTTTTTTTATAATAAAAATTTGTTACATTTGAAAGCAGTAAGTTTCTGGTCAAATACATGGTGTTTATATTGTAGAGTAAAATAGCTTGGGCAGCAGTGAGCTATGTGCTAAAGATGGACAGATGAACATTGTCTATACAGAATATCTCCTAATACACTGACAGAATCTACTGGATATGTCTGTATTAGTGTGTATTAGAAACAGCATGGTAGGGAGCAAGATGGGGTGTACTTTCAGTCTGAGTGTACTTTCAATCTGATTGTACCAATGCATGCTTGGAGAAGTGCTGTGTGCAGAATTTTTAAGAGCAAAAAGTGAAGAAGTATATTTATGTGATAGTTCACCTTTGCAATCTCGGTTCTCTCCTGCATACAAGGCGATTGTATAATATGACAATAGAAACCAGCATTCTACTTCCCTTTCTCCTAGTTTGTGTTTGGTAGCCAGTTTTTTGGTGACAAGAGACAATATTTACAGCATTAAATTTACTATTGGAAGACAGTCATCTGAAGAAGTTTGATTTCCCAAGAGAGTTCTAAAGATTCTGAGATCTTTTTACTCTACCATCAGTGGTGCCAAGTGGCCCTAATCATAGAACAGCAAATTAATCAGGAACACGTAGATGGGAACAAGACAGCATTGCATGATCTGCTGGTTGAGTATTTTGAGATTGTATGTAATTTAAAGTGTTATATATTGATTTAGCTATTGGTTTGTCTTCTCAGTGATTGAATATCTTTCTATCCTTCCTCACTGACTTTTGTACATGTATCTGTCGGATGAGTAGTCTGATAGCGATGGCAGCCTGAATAGCCGCTCCCAGTCAGTGCCCAGCCTGGAACCTGGCAGAGGCCTACTACGTGCCAAGAGTCCTCAGTCTGTTTGGGACACAACTACAGAGGTCCAGTCCCAGTCTCAATTCAGGCGGGTCAAGAGCCCATCACCCAACAGAGATAAGATGGCGACCAGCAAGTTGTCTGAAGTGCCCAAGATGCCGGAGCGCTTCAAAAGCCCCGAGCCTTCTCGAGCTCCTTTGAGTCCTGAACCTTTTTTGAATGGAGAAAGCAAAGTGAATGGTGCTCTCAATGGCAGTGTCAAGACTACTGCAAGTGTCAGCCAGCCAGAGCTCACAGAGGACTTGCAGGGTGGGACCCGTAAGAAGGTGGTAAAGGTGGTGCGCAGGGTGGTTAGGAGGGTACTTCCTACTGAAGAAGACAGAGCAACAATCCCTGCAACCATGTCCCCGGAACCACCTAAACCAGTTTTAGAACCACCAAAACCTGAACCAGCATCTGTACCAAAAGTCGTGAAAGTGCCTGTGTTCTCCTTCAAACATGATACTATAAAGAAGGAAGAAAGAGATGATATCTCTGCTGGACTGACTAACTTGATGACACGAGGCAGGACCAGGGAACCTCGTCATCGGCTCCGCAATAATGAGCCTGCTGAAAAAGAGGATGTGAAGCCTGTAGAAAAGTCTGAAGAGAAGGACAATTCTGAATCAGCACAGAATAAAACTTTGCCGAAACTAGAGGCCTCCCAGGCTCTAAAACTAGAGCAACATACTTCAGCTTCTGCTACTACCTCAACTACACATAAGTCTCCTGTTTCACCACCAGTAGGGTTCATCCCAGCCTCCAAACCCAATCCACTCTCTCCCCCATCAGGATTTGTTCCTACACCAAAACCCGTAGGATTTGTCCCAATCTCAAAACCACCTACTCTTTCCCCTCCAGCAGGCTTTATTCCTGCTCCAAAACCTTCTCCTATGACCCCTGCTGGATTTGTTCCTATAGCTCCTACTGTTTCTCCACCTCCAGCTCTTATTCCAGATCCCAAAACATTGCCCCATATCCCCAGTTCTACACCTGCTGTCCCAGCTGCTAACTTTGCTCCAACCGCTCCTGGTAAATCCAACACCCTTAACCCCCCCGCCCTCAAAACAGATCCATTTGCCCCTCCATCAGGGTTCATTCCTACCCATAAACAGATGTCTATGAAGAAACCAGAGGTAATGATCACAGTGATAACTTGGCTGCATGGATTGCTGTGTGAGGAGTGCACTAATGTGTATGCCGTGTACCCACTAGTACTACTGTGTTCCACCTTACATTCTCTGTAAATGAGCAAGTTGCTAAAATTTTAGCTGGTTGCATTGTTTCTTTTTTGCTCAAAACACTTTACCTGCATGTTTCCTTGTGGTTTGTTGCTCTCTGAAGTGTGGTTGAATTGGGATTTTAGTTGTGTGACAGCACTCTTTTCCTGAGCTAAAGTTCTTACTAGAACCAGGAAGTATGACCAAATACCCCGGTTCTGTCAACACTGCATTGGCTCCCTATTAAACATTGTATACATTTTAAAATTTTGCTGATTACTTACAAAGCACTAAATGGTTTAGCTCCCAGTACTTGAGCGAGCTCTTAACGCATTATAGTCCTTCACGTCTATTGCGATTAGATGCTTGAACTTGTGTTCAATACAGTCTAGTGTTGTGGACGTTGGATGGTTGGTTTGGTTCTATACATGGAATTTAAGACCAGAAGAAACTGGTGAACTAATTTGTGTCTGGTTGCATGGTTACTGACGTCAATCCCTTAAACGACTTGACTTTTGTGACACTGTGTGTGGTTTGGATGTGATGTGTAAAGGTGAAGACGGCTGTACGTATGCCACCAACTCCAGCAGGGAGACCTTCTCCTGGAAGCATTTCTAAACCCACTCTACCAACCTTGTCCAAAAAGGTGTGTTCATGCTCTGTAGTGGTTAGATGACATGCCTGTTAAGTTCTCCTGGAAGGGAATGCAGCATGGCTAACATAAACACTTGTGACTTTGCTTGCTTTCAACCAGATTCTGTGTAGTGCTTTTACAATTTATCCTTTGAATAAATTGGTGTTGGCTACTTTAACATTTCTCAATAACAAAGTCATGTGCATAGTCTGAGTTAGACTCACCTCTTCTTGGTGGTCTGACCTATAGGAGAGTCCGCCACTGAGTCCCACTGCTGAAGCACAGAGACGGCTGGAGAGGATCTTCGCTGCATCTGTAATGCCTATCCATTCCTCCTCTTCCTCTCTTCACTTATCTTGTCTTCATTCCTGTTTCTTTGTCTTTCATCGCTCTCTCTCTCTCTCTCTCTCTCTCTCTCTCTCTCTCTCTCTCTCTCTCTCTCTCTCTCTCTCTCTCTCTCTCTCTCTCTCGCTAAAATGCTTTATCCAGTATGTGTCTCTCACTGCACTGGCTGTAGGCCTATAAATAAAGCACTTTAAAGCCTGAAAGTGTTTATGCTGACTGAGTGCTCATGGGGAAATAGTTTAATACACTACATTGTTAATGAGGAAAAGGGATTTTAAGGACATTAATGTGAGCATAGTGCCTTCACATCTAATGATTCTTAACTCTGTCTCTTTAAAAATAATTTATGGCTTCATTCCAAACTCTAGTGAACTGCCTACCTAGACACTGTGAATGCAGTTCCAAAAATCCCTTTTAAAAATAGCTGTAGGCAAAGTTTTAAACAAGCTAGCCTAAGACAAAAAAACCATCTGTCGATTTGTGTAGTGTTTTATCCCCCAATGGTTTCTGATCCCTGTTAAACAAAAATATTTAATTAAAATTTAAAGTAGAGAAGTTAACATTTAAAATAGAAACCTAATTAAAAATGGCAGACAATTTTAAAGAGAAACACTTAATTTTTGTATTTTTCATTGTTTATAAAAAATAAAAATAAACATTTAAAAACTATTTACCCAACTTTGTATTTATGCCATGTATTTTTTTGTGCATAGAGCATGGTTAGCTTAGTGACATATGGTGATGCCAAGCTATTTTTTCTCTATGTGCTATTTGTATGTTGTGTTTGAGTGACCATTGCTGCCTCATATAGAGGGTTTCAATTCAGTCATTTTCAAGTCATAATTTTAGGATGCTCCCTTATGGCTAGTTCACACTACAGGATTTTAAGCCCGATTTAAGCCAGATTTGCAAGTTAACGAGCTTGCCGACAGGTCGGGCTGTAATCGCGTGCAAATCTGCGTGTGATCCGCGCTCGCCAATCTTTAAGTGTGAAATACTTAACGACGCATCAAAAACGCTCGCTGACACATCGCCGACGCGTCGCCGACGCCAGACAAATATCTAGCATGCCAAATATCTGGAGCTGTCGGCCGACTCGATAGCCTGTGGTGTCACGTGTCGCGACGAGCAACAGCCAATGATCAGCTTGTTATGACATTACAAAAGCCTTTTGTATTTGTAACCATCGTTGCCAAACCACAACAGGCAGCTGCTTTTTCATTATAATGTTTTACTCACCTCCAACTCTCTCTGACAGACAATCCCTGCTGCCCACGTGTGCTTATCCATCCTTTCAACCCATATTCTTTTTTTTTCCGGGGTTCTAAACAGATCATTGCGCAAACAATATATATATATATATATATATATATAATATTATTATTATTATTATTTTTTTTTTTTTCAGAATTGGTGATGACGGTTATGACGTGAGTCAAATGACAATACTCATCATCCGCACCAACGTTTTTTGACAAAATTTCAAAGCCGCACCCGCCCGCCATCCGCTGATTGTTTTGCGGTCTATGGACGATGCAATGCTCTGCTGATGCGAGCCGCAAGAAAGCCCTTGTCTGTTCTAGATAGGATGCAGCAAAGATATTTAATGCTAATGTATGAGACAATGAAGTGAACGTGTCACGGTTATTATATTGTCTATTTGCTTTTTATTTATTAAATACATGAAATTGGTTGATGAAACATTTATTAAAATTAAGATACAATTTGTACAAAAACGAAATTCGCTTTAAAGAAACTGAGAAGGGTCATAGCACTTACATAGGCATATTGTTGTCCTGGATAAAAGCGTCTGCTAAATGAATAAATGTAAAATGTAAATATATGTATATGTGTGTGTGTATATATATATATATATATATATATATATATATATATATATATATATACACACATATACATATACATATATTTACATTTACATTTATTCATTTAGCAGACGCTTAGCAAATTATATATATATAATTTTTATTTATTTTTTACCGCCAATTTTGTCCCGCCGTCCATTTTCAAATAGACAATGCGCCATTTCCCATTCCACTTCTTGAGCATGTTTTCGTGACAAAATGTGGTTTTGGGACCGGATAGAGTCGTTATGTGACAGTTGTTGTCAGCTCGTGTAGTGTGTAACCCCCTGTTGCAGATCATTTACGTAGTGTCACATAGTGTGAACACCACAACGACTTCAAGACTCCAGAGCAAGTCATGTAGTCTAAACAGCACAGCGATCTGCCGACGTTTAAAGTTGTGTAGTGTGAACTAGGCATTAGAGGGTAGCTGCCTATGTAGAGAGTTTACTACAAAGCAACTCACTAGGTTTTGAAAAAGAGCTTGTATTGATTTATGTATTATGGGTTGCTCTGATATTACAAGACCCACCAAATAGATGTTTTTTCCTCTCTGAAATACTTCTAAAACTCTGTAGCTCAGCCCTCTGCTCTGATGTCTACTGAGCTTAGAGGCTGTTGTTTTTGTTTTTGATAAGTCTCTTAAACCCCATGTCTGTTTTTATTACCGGTCCTGTCCTATTTATCACAATTTCATGCACTTTTTCCATTTGCTATGTGGTGCATTACAACTTTAGTATCTAGCAAACAGGTTTTTATGGTTCAGGCATGCCCATCTCACCTCCATGTGCCTGCTGTCCTTTCATCTGTGGGTACATGTCTCATCTTTACCTCTCTCTCTCATCCACTGCTGTCTCTGTGGCTGACTGTGATTGTTTGGCTGGCTGGTGTAGCTGGAACCTGTGGCCAGTGCCTCTGCGTCGTCTCAGGTACAGGGCTCTTCCCCCACTGTGCCCCTCCATGGCTTGGCCGGAGTGTGTGCTCGTGTGGCCTGTTGGAGTGTAAGCCCTCTGTTCCTCTTTCTAACTCACCCCCCCACCCTCATTCATGACTATGCTTTTGTGTTTGCATTATCAACTTTATTTTGTGCCAAAAATAGATGTTTACATTTTCTATCAAGATTTATGACTTGATAAATGATAAATATGTTGTTAGTTTGACTAACTGAACCCCATTGTTTACATATCATATCTTTGATATAAGGATTGCCTGCTTGTTCATTGCTTATGAATGATAATTTTAAGCCAGTGATTTTGCAGCGCATGGTGGCTCAGGGTTAGCTGTAACTGAATGAAAAAAAATTAGGGCAATATGTTAGTGAATTTGCTTCTGCTGTCCAGATGATCAACTTATAAGTGAACAGCAGTGGATAAGCCTTCTGATTGAAGACTTTGATTTATGAGCGTTGCCTGTTGCTGTCTCATGCCTCAGGCTCTGAACATTATCTAATTTATGCATTGCCTCATATCACTAACATAGTGTCTTTATAAATCCTTACATCACCTTGCATCACCTCTGTGTGTTGTGTAACCATGCTGTTGTTGTTTGTATCAATCGTATATTTTCAGAGATTCTTATTTCATTTTTAATATCTGTACTCTCATACACCATATGGAACTTTAATAATATAATTTAATGCAGATGTAGAAATCTACTACATGGGTGAATCACATGAAATTATGAATAATTGCATGTAATTATATATAATTAATTATTACATATATTATTATATATATAAATTATGGATTATATATAGAGGTTAATTATGACCTATTCTTGGCAGGTTTTATGAGATTCTCCCTGTTTATTTCATGCCCATTACCTCCCAGAGTGTAACCAGTGCCTTGTATCACATGATCAATAACCCTTTTTATTCACAGGATGCTTTAGATGCTCTGTGTGGAGCTGAGGCAGGCTATTAAATTGATAAATGAGTGTGTTTTTGAGAGATGCACATTATAAAGTGTTATGATGTCTAACGTTGCTCTTGCCCCCTCATGCTGGCCTGCCGTCTCACAGGGACAGGTGGAGGAGGATCCCGTGGCAATCCTAAAGGCAGACCATGCTGCTGCCGCCCAGCCTAAGGTCTGCTTTCTGCTGTGTGTGTACTGTAGTTCACCTGCCTAATCCCACCCTTGACCTATTGTGTCAAACTTGCCCTTGTGTTGTGGAGTGTTGTGTTCGCACCCATCCCATTTCATCGACAACACAAAGACCCCAGCCGTAGAGCCCATAATTATGAAACACTCAGATGGAAAAACATAACAGCAAAACAGACAATCTGGCAAATAGTAATATGGGTTCATCTAACATTTTAATAGCATCGGATTGTTATTAACTTGCACTGACAGTGGTTGTGCTGTAGTGTTTCCTACCCTTCTCATGTGCCACTGTACTTGTAGAGTGTACTGGTTTATCTACAATCATAACATTGTATACTAACCAAACATCAGAGGATAGAAGCATGTGAACTGGAATTCAACTCCATCCCATCAATGGATCAGCTGATATACTATCTCTCACTGTCAGCCCTTCACAGCGGTAGAGTTCATGTTCAGACCTGTGTGTGTAGGTCAAGCATGAGTGCAGTGGAATCAGACATGCCCAGACAACCAGAACATTGGGCTTGTAATCTGACCCCGTCCATCATTTGAAGCCGTAGTTGGCTTCATCTACACCTGCGGTTCAACTCACCCCATCTTGCATGACAGCCCACAGCATTTCAAGCTTATTTCCCACTATAGACGTTGGGAAACAATGCTCTTTTTGGCTGATCTGGGACCTGTTTTTGCCTTAATAGTTATTCTGTTAGCAGATGTCTCAGATCAGGGTTAAAATAAAATGTTTGTGTCATTAAGTGATAGCAGTCCTTTTCCCATAAGTGTGGACTAATGCATGCTGTGGATTTGAAGCGCTGGTGATGTTTCTGGTCAAAGGCCTGTGTAAAGTCACAAATAATGAGTTGTTCACCATTAATGGCTGGTGTTGGTCTCTTCACAGGTGAAAACAGAGGAGCAGATAGCTGCAGAGCAAGCATGGTATGGCTCGGAGAAAGTGTGGCTGGTCCACAAGGATGGATTCTCTCTCGGTTAGTACAAAAACCATGCAAATTGAACTCTGTATCACTCAAACTGTGTTATTTTAAGTTTAAGACAACATGAAATGGCATTCTCTGCTCATTTAACTCCTGTGTGAATAAATATATTCAGCTAGAGTAGAAGAGAGTCATTTTAGAGATGGAGAACATTACATTTCGATGAAAGACTATGGAAACATTTTCTATTGTGCACTTACGTTTTGCATAAAATAACACCAGGGACATTTATTAAGAAAGGAAATAGTCCATTTTTTGATTTTCTGTCATTTTTAACTTAATGCGAGATTCATTACTGTTAAAATAAGGAGTGATTTAACAGCACTACAATATTAGAAGTCTATTGTAATTTTGTTCCACAATGATGTTTTGTGCAGTTACTCAGAAATAAAAACGTTTACTATGTTCTCTGGTATTCTCACAGCTACAGTGGTGAAGACGGAGACTGGCAGTCTACCAGAGGGGAAAGTAAAAATCAAACTGGAGCATGATGGGACAGTACTGGACGTGGACGAGGATGACGTGGAAAAGGTCAGTTTTGCAGGCTTATTGTGTCCATCTAAATGAAGGTTATAGATCTTATTGTGAACAATTCATCCGTGCATGTTTCACTATTTCCGTTTCATGTTTTTATTATAATTAAAATAGAATTTATTACGATTTGTTTCACAAACAAACAGTTCATGCTTCATTTTGAGTTGAAAATGACTGATTCAGTGAGTCCAAGATTCTAACTGATTCTAACTCTGAAGAGATTCAGTGTATGATTTGTTAGACTTAATCATTCTGCAGTGTTTCTCACAGGATTTTGTAAAACTCATAGAAACTGTGGTAGGTGGATATCTAGTGAAAATTACATATCTCTACATATCACTACATATCTAGTGAAATGCTGTAATTGTCAACTATGCAAATGTGAAAATAATGCTTAACTGGTGCCCGTTATATTCCCAAATGCACGCTAAACTCTTTAATTAAGTTCACTGTCTGCGTTCATTCACTGCCAACTGACTGAGACGCGGAGCTGATAACGCACTGATCGCGTGAGCGAAGTGTGCACTTCTCTTTGTGCAGCGCAGTAAGACAGTCTTTTACGATTTGATATGGACACAATTTTAGTTTGTTTGACATCAATGGCGCAAAACACGATATTAAAGACACACATTCTACTTGATGAATGGGGCTTGCCTCCACAAATAAATCAATGTATGGGAAACACTGACCTGCTTACTACACCAGTCATGCTGTGCTGGTTTTTGAGTGCTGCCAGGAAATAGAATAGAAAACATGCACTGCACGATGTCATCTAATTTAATCACTTACAGTTCAGATTGCAGACTTGCAATGGAAAACAATGATTCCTTTCACGGTGGCACTGTGGATTCAAAACCAGAATAGATGTGTATTTTAATGAACCTTAAGGTTTGCAGGGCTCGTTCACAGGATTATTTGCAGAACTCTGCTTCTATCTGGCCTGAATCCAGAGGGTTAGACGTGCACAGGTGGGCCCTGGGTACATGCAGAGGGTGGGAGAAATTGAAGACAGGATATGGGTCATAGAGAAACAGGTGGGATTTGGCCCAATTTGTTTTAAATGGACAGATTGACTAATATAGACACATTCAAGTCTAATAGAATAGTTTGGGAGGTCAGCGCTGCCATTTTCAGAGTTTGTACTATTAAGCCTTGATGAGACATATGTTGGGAGATATTACTGATTCACTTCCTGCCTGGCGCAGTCGCTTAATTTGCATACCCCCTGGTGAAGGCCATCTTGAAGCTGATGATTTCCATAATGTCAAGGCTGACCTCAAATCAAGCTTTTGAACCATCTGTTCAATGAATTGCAAAGCTCGATCCAGAGTTGAGCTTGACAAGTTTTAAATTGCATTAAACACTTGGCATGAAGTCTTGAGGCTATTATGGTTGAGGCACCTCAATTTAAAACCTCTCACTCTCTTTTTTTTTTCTTTTTTTTGCCATATTAAGGAATTTTTCCACTCTTCCCATTCTTGCTTTCTTGCATTTTATGACCTCTAACATTTTAAACCCCTCAACCCAGGCGAACCCGCCGTCATTTGACCGTTGCGAGGACTTGGCAGCTCTGGTCTATCTGAATGAGTCCAGTGTCATGCATTCTCTGCGCCAGCGCTATGGAGGAAACCTCAACCATACACACGCCGGACCCAACATGGTGATCATCAACCCTATCAGCGCCCCCTCCATGTACTCGGAGAAGGTGAGAGCCCTTGCATGTTATCTTTCACACTCCTCGCATCCAAATTAGCTTACTTCTCTACTATATAGTATCTGAATACAGAATATTCATGTGACAGAAGGTGGAAAATACTCACATAACCATCTATTTCTTAATTAAATGCATTATTTCACAACAGTATGTGATTATGGACGGAGCTATTCACTGTGGCAGCAATGCATTATGGGTACTATATTTTATACAACCCCACAACCCTTCATTGGTTAAACGCAATAGGAAGTGGGCAGCAGAAAGCTGCTAATGAGCTTTATTGGATTTCATGCAAGATAAAGTACCAGCCATAATTTTTTCGCAATCCAGAAGCACATTTCTTTTGGTCATCTGTCCTAATTAAGTAAGTATCTGTCCTAATAGCTGAAAGTATGATATATATGAAGATGTTATTGTACTTGTGCCTGAGAGACATTCGCACCAACTTTCTTTTCAAATTAACAGCTATTGATTTCCTTTCATTGGAAAATTTATGTTTATGGGTTTACATTTGAGGCTTTCATTATTGACTTTTCTGTTGTACAGAAAATAAATGCTCTGTAACACATTAAGATTCTTAGATTATTAACTTGGCCTAATGTTTTTCGGGTGTGTTATAAGTTAATTTTTTCTCTCTGTCATTTCAGGTGATGCACATGTTCAAAGGTTGTCGACGGGAGGACACAGCCCCTCATATATATGCAGTGGCCCAATCCGCCTACCGAAACCTTTTGACAACAAGACAGGACCAGTCCATTGTGCTTCTGGGAAAGAGCGGCAGTGGCAAGACCACAAACTGCCAGCATTTAGTCCAGTACCTGGTGTCCATCGCCGGCAGCACCGGAAAGATTTTTACTGGTACATTCACTCACCCACCAATTAACCCACCCATCCATTCACCCACTCACCAACCCTCTCACCCACACACCCACCCACCCACACACTCAACAACCCATTCACCAACCCATTCACCCACTCACCCGAGCCTAGAAAAACAATATACCTTAATAATTGCTCATTTTGGCCAATATAATATCATTGAGCAGTTCCATTTTTATCTGCATATTATTTCACCATGTGCTTGAAGAGCTTGAACAGCCTGTGGTAAAGGGTGAATGGAAGGGTGTCGTGGTCACTGGAAAGGGGCTCGTACAGCGTGGCGAGAGTGAGAAAGCTGGGAAGAGGGTGACGGATGAGGGCTGTGCTAATGATGCCCACTAAAGCACTCTGATAATTAGCCGTCATCAAAGCCTGCTCAGCCCCTGCTTGGTCAATAATGACCTAATGAAGACTACAGTGCTCATCAACTATACCATTAAAGAGTCCGTGATGTTATCTGCATGTGTTCAACTCTGAATGCAAGAGCCTCTCTTCTAGTGTGGTCACATTAAGGAGTGAGTCCTTAACAGTTAAATACTAATGTGTGTCTCCTCCAGCTGAGAAATGGCAAGCGGTCTACACAATCCTAGAGGCCTTTGGAAACAGTGCCACCTCCATGAACAATAACGCAAGCCGCTTTTCCCAGATCGTCTCGCTGGATTTTGACCAGGCTGGTCAGGTGGCCTCTGCCTCCATCCAGGTTTGTGGATATTCATTGTACTGGGTCATATCTAAATAAATATGCACATTTTTATAAAAAAATATTAAAAAAATATATCTATCTGTCACCATTATTTCCCCATTTGTTAAAGTAATTTTCAGTTTCATAAATAATATTAATAAAACAATTTGCAATTTAATAAACACTTATATTAATTAGCTGTCTTATAAATTGTTTTAAATAATAATATGGTATCATCTTAATAGTTTTAATCATATTTTCATTATTAATATTTAAAAAATCCACCAAAAAATAGAAAAGCCATCCATTTTGTGCAATAATACCCCTACTGTAATTATATAATCATTTGTTTGTACTGTTCAGTTGTAAAGTTGTGTTAACTTTATACATTTTATAACTTTATATATAGACCATGCTGCTGGAGAAGCTGAGGGTGGTGAAACGACCAGAGACTGAGTCCACTTTTAATGTCTTTTACTACATGATGGCAGGAGCAGACAGCACAGTCAGGTGAACTCAGCATCATTTTATGCAGATTGAAACCAGTGTACTTTTGCTATTTAATTTTATATTTTATTTTGTCTGAGAAAGCTTTCAGAGCTCTCAGAAGCTTGCACTATTGAAGACATCTGTATATTGACTGTATGATTTAATAGCTTGACTGTATTTCCATTTTCCCGCAGAACGGAGTTGCATTTTAACCACTTTGCGGAGAACAGTGCTTTTGGGATTGTGCCTCAATCTAAGGTTAGTTTTAAATAGATGGAGTTTGCCAGCAGCAGAGACAAAATCATTTAAAAAATGTTTCGTTTTTTTTAAATATTAGAATTCCCATTTAATATTCTTTGTGTGTGTGTGTGTGTGTGTGTGTGTGTGTGTACACAGCCTGAGGACAAGCAAAAGGCATCACAACAGTTTACTAAACTTCAGGCAGCTATGAAGGTGCTGGGCATTTCCTCTGATGAACAGAAAGCTCTGTGGCTCATCCTTGGCGCCATATATCATCTTGGAGCTGCAGGGGCCACCAAAGGTAACGCTGCACTGTGGTGCATCATGGAGTTACTTTCAAGCAAACCCAAGTCACCAATAAGCATAAACCCCCTTAGCAAAGCAAAGCGTATTTAACCCCCTTTAAGCCCTGCACTGCTAATTTAGTTCACAGAAGTATTCGACAGCTTTCTCTTTACACATCAGAACTGGAGAGCATTAATGAGATGAAGCATTTAAAGTGCCTAACAAGCACAGAAACAGAGTTTATTAATTAAGGCCGTCTTACTGTCTGCTTACTGAGCTCAAACAGAGAACAGACAAGCAGCTCAGGAAACAGTCTGATGCTGAGGAGTTTCGAGATATGTACGTTTCTTTAGCTCTAATGAGGATGGATGGCTCAGTATTCACAGTCCGTGATATCACTTCCCCCTCTTGCAGTCAGATGTGGATGTATTAATTAACCTTTTAATCACCAGACTCCAAACTGGACTATCTACATGCTGTCTTCTAGAGTCCACATTCATGGCAAAATTTCTGGAAATTAATTAAATCATCATGAAAATTCCCTTTTTTGAAATGTAGTTGTTCTTAGCTCTAAAACATTTCTTTTACTATAAATTGCTCATTTTGTGAGTGAAATTTCTATAAAATGATTATTTATAAACAATTATCCGGTAATTGGTTTGAGAACCCTTGATGTGTGTAGGGGCTTGAATTTGAATACATGGTCTTGATTTATATGCGATGTGTTTGTTGCTGATATATTGTCACTGAGTTCCTCGGTGTCTGCAATGCATCCATTCGTTCTAGTCTGGTACTTTCTCCTGTACCTGCATGCCTTCCCTGCATCTCTTTCAGACAAATGCGTCTGGGAAAGCCTTATTTCTCACAGGAGTTACTAATACTGCTTCAGTTTCCTGAGGTGGTACCGAAGACTAACATTACCTGACACTAAACGTAACAACTGATAAAGCTTTTTTTGTTTGTTTGTTTTATTAGCAACAAGTTCAGGACACTGCCTTAAATGTTTATAAGACATCTTTGTCTGGAGTCACTCAGTTGTACCTGGCTGTTCATACAGCAGGGGGCAGTGCAGTTCTGCCTTATTTTGTTCTGTCTGATAACTGTATTTACTTTGGTCATGTCTGATGTTATTCTTCTCAGTACAGGCAAGTACGTTCTGGTAAAAGACTGTAAAATATTTATTTCACTACAACAGCTCGATATACACTATCTTTCAGACAGCAGAGGCATTTATAATGATAAATGAACATTTCTATTTCAAAATAAAGTCTGTTCTTTTGAACTAATGGTTTTTACTGTGTTTTTGATTAAAAAAAATCTTACTGACCTCAAACTTTTGGACGGTAGTAGTAAACATAACCAAATACAGAGAGCAGTAACTACTGACTTATGCCTAGTAGTAGTAGTAATAATAATAATAATGCTGGATTTATATAAATATTTTATATATATATATCTTATAATTTTATAATATTCTATAATTTATTTAAAGAATATATCAAATATATAAAAATGTACAAGAATATGCAGTAATAATAACTATTAAGCTTTGAAGTTTATATATAAACTATAATAACTATATAATTTTTCTGCAAAATAAAAATGAAAATCATGATTAATTGTTTGTCTAATACTAGCCCTAATGCATTATATCATCTATTGGCCACTCTGCTCTATAGACATCATCTGCAATAGGCATCAGACATAGGGAAAGCATGTATCGGTCGATTGCTAATTGAAAACTAATTAAAGTGGAAATGTGTCGAGAAAATGCATGGAAGAGCCAATAATATGTATGTATATGCGAGAGTTTGTGAGCTAACTATTGCATCTTGGTTCCCTTTTTGTACAATAATGAAGAATGTCTCATGTTCTAACCTCTTCTTCTCTACTTGCATGCTGCATGCTGTTACAAAGCAGAGACTGATGAAGGTAAAGAGCATGAATATTATATATCAGCACAAGCAAACACCTCATTTGTGTATGCGTGTGTGGTTTTATGCTGTTATCATGGTTGCCAGACATTTCCATTTGCATTCTTATTGTCTTCTTTTCTTTCTACTTTCATTTCTCTGCTGGGTTTCTTTTCTTCAGAGGTTTATAACCATGTCTTAGTCTTGAAGCTTAGATAAAACTTTGGTGGGAATATGTGCGGGTGAGGGTGGGGAGCAACGTAACTTTGTTGTCTTTTAAAGCTCAGGCTCTCTGATGTTTCTCCATGTTGTAGACTTTTCATTTCTGCAGTGCTTTTCTGTTGTTAAGACGCAAACACAAATAAAAAGCCTGTTCGCTCTCAGTTCTTGTTTATTTTTGGCATTCATCTATTCCACCAGAGGCCTGCGTTGTTCTCTCTCTCTCTCTCTCTCTCTCTCTCTCTCTCTCTCTCTCTCTCTCTCTCTGTCTGCAGCCTCTTCTGGTTGCGGCAACCTCACTGCAGCTTGCATGTCACTCTTTTTGTGGATAACTCTGTGGTTTGCTCTGGGGTCAGTCGGAACAATATTTGCTGGAAAGAAACACTTGAAAATCCTTTGAATTTCTAAAATGATTTTAAAAAGCTGATACATTTTTGTGATGTCTAAACACTAAAACTCACAGACATAATCAGACCAATTTTGACAGTCCTGAAACTGTTTTTTTCTTTTTTTTTTTTACCGATAGTGGTTCTCAACAGTGGTTGTCAAAATTTGGTACCAAAATTTTTTTTCACATTTATTTACATTTATTCAACCAAATTTTTATTTGATTAAATTAATCCAAATGTTAATCTGATATTTAAGTAGTCAGATACTTATATTTGTTAATATTATCATGAGTTGTATATGGCCAGTGGTATGCAAAATGAATAACATTGACATTTAATGTAACAAATTTACACAAATTTTTTTATTTATTAAAGTCTTTACCAAGTAACAGATGGATCTGAATGAATATATCACAGAGATTAACTGGACAACAAAATATGTGTGAAGAGTTTCTACTTTTTTCAAAATTGATATGCTAAATAAGCATAATCATACTTTTAGTTTCATTTTATTGTCCACGGCCTGAACAAACCTGCAACATTTTTCAAGGTCGTAACCCACCAGCTGAAAACCACTGCTTCCAGACAGTTTCAGTATTTGGTTAAAATTGCTGCAATTGTTACAATTTGGTATAAATCTTTATTAAAATTCCATATTCTAGAGATTATATAACTGTACATAAATGACATAATCAGTGAAATTGTGTAAGACTTCCCTCAGATACCATAAGAGCCCCACAGTCATCTGTGCTGCTTCATTTGACATGGTACTTACACCATCCCTGTGCATCCCACAGCGGGCCGGAAGCAATTTGCACGTCATGAGTGGGCCCAAAAGGCGGCTTACCTCTTGGGTTGCACCCTCGAAGAGCTCTCGTCTGCTATCTTCAAACACCAGCCCAAAGGAACCTTACAGAGATCCACCTCATTCCGCCAAGGACCAGATGATGTTGGGACAGGAGACAACTCGGGTAAGATCTTTGACAATACAAGACCTCTGATACAAATGAATTGCGTTAGCTGGCTTTGGCAGTATTAATACTGAAATCGGTATGGATGATCTCTCTCACAGCTCCAAAGATCACAGCTCTGGAGTGTCTGGAGGCCATGGCTGCTGGACTCTACTCTGAGCTCTTTACTTTGGTCATCTCACTTGTTAACCGGTAACATTTATATCCTCTCATGGTCAGGACATACATTTACTTTTAAGTAACTTAAATTTAACTAAGACATATTTGTCACCTGGTTTATTTTCAACCAACTTAATGTGCTTTCCCAACCAGTGGCAGATCAAAACAGTCAAACAGGGTTTTTTTTTTTTCAGAAAAGGACCATATTTTGTGAAATAATATTGTGTATACAACTATTTTAGATGGTCAATAAACACCATATATAAGACATTATTTAATAACTTAACTTATTCAATAATATATGAAATGGTTGATCTCAACTGTTTTGTACTTTAAAAAAAAAAATATATATATTTTAATGGGGGGGGAGGTGCAAGGTCTAGCAAATGGAAAAAAAGCAAAACACAACAAGCATCTTTAACAATATAAATAAATTAAAAGAGCATTTGTCCCTTGATTGCCTGTCATTTGTGTTATCAATGATAAAAAAAAAATATATATATATATAATTTTTTTTTTTTTTTTTGATGAAAACATTATTATAATTTTGTTTGGTGGCACTAGTGGTGTACACTATTTCACATTTAAGGCCAAATAATGTCCTTTTCCTATAAAGAACAGTAGTAGGAATAGGCTTTTAAGTTACAGGTTCAATTGTGAAAGAGAAAGAAGCCTGCATTGTTTGAGGACTCTAACCTACATTAAATATGTATCTGTTGTTTGTTTGTGCTGGTTTAGAGCGCTGAAGTCGAGTCAGCATTCCCTGTGCTCTCTGCTTATTGTGGACACTCCAGGATTCCAGAACCCAAAGTTAGCAAAGCGTGACCGCGGCGCCACCTTCGAGGAGCTGTGCCACAACTACGCCCAGGAGCGTCTCCAAACACTTTTCCACGAACGCACCTTTGTGCAGGAGATGGAGCGTTACAAGGAGGTGCAGCAGTCCATCCTGTTACACCCATCAAATTATTCCTTTTTTTTCTTAAATAAATTACACTTTCAATTAATTATGCTGAGACTAGCTGAGTTAAATCAATGTTGATTTTATTAACATGTTTGTCTAAGCGGTCATAATCAAATCTGCTTGCCTTGTTACCAAAATCAATATACATTCAAAGTTCATGAGCCAATCATAGCTTCCGTTGAGATAAAGGTGCTGTAAGCAATGTTCTGGAACTCCCAACACACTTCAAGTTGTCATGAACTGAGAATTCTATGCAAAAAATAAATCTCTTTTTGTAAATGCATGGTATAGATCTTCTCGTGAATGATTAATCCACGTAGGTTTTATTTAAAAAAAATTTCACCTTGTAATTTTTTTATCAAAATGTCATACCTCACTTTTTGGGGGAAGATGACGGACTTCTCTTTGGTGAAGTATGCCGGACTTCTCCAATCATTTAGTCAGTTTAAACCCTGCCCCTTCAACAAGCTCACATTATTTTTGAGTGCAGCACCCACATCTCAAAATCCAATCAACTGATGAATAAAAAAAGTCCCTGTCCGATTTTTTTCCCCCCACAGAGACCAGCCTGATATTTCAGTACACTGAATTCAGTGAGCTGTCTGAATGCCATTCCATACAAAACGCTTACAGCACCTTTAATCAAAAGTCTTGAAATGATACATTTTCATGTTTGAGTTTTGATCAATACTGATTTTAAGCCTCTTGCATTTTTTTTTTTTTTTTTAAATTTTTTGCCACAAGGCAGTAAAATCATAGAACAAGAGAAATTCTAATGATTGGACACTTGAAAAAAATAGACACTTTTAACCTGAAATCAGTTTACAATCATAGCTGACTAACACTCCCTCTATCCCTGTTTAGGAGAACATAGAGCTTGCATTAGATGACATAGAGTCCAGTACATCACTGTCTGTAGCAGCTATAGACCAAACCTCAACTCAAGCATTGGTAAGCAACTCTCTTTCCTCCCCACATCTCTTCTTACCTCCTCAGCTTTTTGTAGTGCATCCCAGCCTGTCCCCAAAGGGACCTTATCTGGAGAATGTGTTCTTTTCAGTCTCGGCACTGACTTGAATCACTGATGTTTTCCCTTGTCTCCCACAACGTTGGGGAAAATTCATTTTGACTGCTTGAAAGTTCTAGTAGATGACTTTTGTGTCCTTTAGTTTGTCATTTGAGTGTGAACTCAACCTCAAAGTTGTTATCTATGGTGACAAGTTATTATATTGTCATATCTAGCCAGTCATTGCAGGAGCAGCGTGTCAGGAACGTGCCTTTCTGGGATGTTAATGATACCGGAGATCTTCTTTTTCTCTGTATGTGTGGGGGTGGGTAATGAGTGGGAAGCGCCCTCCCTCTTCTTAAGGCACAGCGTTCAGAATCTTTGTTAATGAAAGCACTTTTCATGACTTTGTCTCTCTCACGAACTGTGTCGGGATGTTGCTTAGTAGTCCCGTCAAATATGAAGCGTATTGGCATCAGACACATGCATGAGGCTTTATGCATATTTCTAGCTTTGATTTGACAATGAAAACTATTGTTTTGGCAGCAGTTCTTCTTTTTGTGTAGTAGTTGGGTAAAATGTATATAGCAAAATATTAAAATGAGTTCTGCTAAATATTTTTGTGGAGCCAGTGATGTTTTTTTTCAGGATCCTTTTAATAATAGAAAATGCTTGTCATTATAAATGTCTTTACTATTTTGCATTAAATTGACTTTGACAGTAAATTGACAGTAGTGTCTGTCAATTGTAGTGTGTATTCTTGACCGAACCTGTATGAGAGTAGTGTGGTCATGGTACATGTTACTTTTCTCAGCACTGGCAGCTTTATACTAAACGCTACACAGTATAGGACATTTTATTTAGTCATTTTCTAGAAATTGCAGAAACCAATTTCCATTAGTGTCTCAGGTAAACATCTTTACTTAAAAGATTGAATTAATAGATATGTAGAGGCATCCTCAGATTAAAAAAAGGGTTTTAGATTAGAATGGTTCAGTGATACATGACCGTTTGCAAAGACTTACAAATGGAGATCAAATGAGCATGTGATTTATTTCTCTGAAAAGCTCTTTTGCGTATCACTATAAAGTGTTTTGAGTGCCCCCAATGGTTACGTTCATCAATTACAGCTTTGCTACTTGAAGAAGATACTCAAACACATGCCTGTGCAGTCATATAATCTTTCCTTTTAAACTTTTTAAATTTAATAAAGTTAAAGAAATTCATAAATTGTCAATTGAGCACTTTAGCAATTAAGTAAAGTGAAAGCGCTCGTTAAAACAACCCTGAAGAGTTAATTAGCCAGTCTGTGCCTGATGGAAATAGTACTGAGGCATAGTGAGGACAGTCTCATCAGTGTGAAAAGTAATATTCAAAGACATATTCGGAGTATATTCATAAGCCTACGTAATTTTCTTTTTTGTGCTGGTTTCATCCGCAGTTATTCGGCAGCCTGCAAAGTGTCAGTGCGGTAATGCAGAACAAGAGAGAAGCCATTACTGGTATTAATTGCTTAAGTAGACAGGCAGAGTGTAAGGTTTAAAAATGCCTGCGTGACTGCCCTGGAGCTCTTACTTAATACAAGCCTTTAATGAGGAGCCCAAGACTAATAGCTCATCTTTTTCCCCCTCGTTTTCTCCTCCTCTCTCTTATTGTATAAAGGATTGTAATTGCTTTCATGTAATGACTAATGTTGTGTTTAAGGTCATTATCGAAATATGAAATGAAAAGTAAATGAAACAATGCACAGCCTTGATGAATGAAAGGGGCTTGAATTGTGAGTAAACAAAGTTCTTGAGGGAGATTGAGCTTGTGCATAAGTGGGACTCATTTGAACAATGTCATTGGCAAAGAATCTTAAAAAATGTGGCGTAACCTTGCCAAGAGTGATATTTCGAGATGAACACTTAATGGAAGCAACTTAGGTGTACTTGATTATCCATACATACTTTTTTTTCAACAACAACAAAAAACATTTAAAATCATGCATCAAAAACAACAGACATTTGAGGAACGTAATTTTTTTTTTATGTACATTTTCTCTCTCAATCATCATTGTATTGCACTGCATTATATGTTCTGCCCCCCATAATTAAAACGACAAAGCTTTGATCATAAAACAAAGCATTTAAATATCATCTTACTAAGACATATTATTGGCAGATATAGAGCGACAACTGATATTTTTTTTATTTGATGAAAGTAGTCTGCTATACTGTGAAAAATGTCTCATTGATTTACATTACAAGCTATCAGAATTTCAACCGTACCAAATTACATATTTTTGCTCAATTTGGGCCTCTGAATAACATTTTTGAGTTTTTTTCTCCCCCAGTATGAGCTCCATATTCTCACTCACAATTTCATACTATATGAGCCATAGAAGACCGATGTATCAAATATAATACTCAACAAAATCATGTTGTCTAAAGGTTGAATACTGTTCCATTTTTTTATCTGACTATTATGTCAGGCTTTAACAGGGTTAAACATTGAAAATGATTTACACCCTGGCCCGAAATTGGGCTCATAGCCTAAATTGGGGTTTCGTCCGGGATTTATCCGGGGTTCATCCCCAGTTTATATACAGACCCCAGTCTACAGTTTGAGTCTAACAAAGTGTTCTCGCATGTTCGTCTGTGTCCATGTGGTTCAGGTACGGACACTGGCCAGGACAGATGAGGCGAGAGGCCTGCTGTGGCTGATGGAGGAAGAAGCTATGCAGCCCGGGGGCTCGGAGGAAACTCTGCTGGAAAGACTCTTCAGTTATTACAGCCTTGTGGATGGAGAGACCAAAGGTCAGACCACTATACACCTCTCACATGCCCAACCACAAACATACCATTACTTCTATACGTTTATGTATGCAAAGTTTATGCAACCTCATGTGCTCGACTCATCTCTCAGGCCCTGCCTTGTTGCTGAAGAGCGAGAAGGTACATCACTTCCTGTTGGGTCACAGCCATGGGACTGACTGGGTGGAGTATGATGCTCGGGGATGGTTGAGCCATGCCAAACAGAACCCTGCCTCTCAGAATGCGGCCATTTTACTGCAGGACTCTCAGAAGTAAGACCCTGATAAATAAATAACTACTAATATTAGCCTGTTGTTACATACATGTACTCCACCTCTGCAAGCGCTGTGAGTTTGTAATGTGAAATATTTATAAGTCAGTGATAAATCGGAGGCTTTGATGTCTTCTAGCATTTTCCCACTAAAATAAAAGCCCTATGGTTTAATGTTAATGTACGGTTTAGGTTTAACAGCCATAAATTAGTATTGTATTTTTATTGTTGTTCTGTAAATTCTTAATATTATTATACTCATTTTTGTTTACAGTACAATAGTATACCAATAGCAATATATTTCTTCATTGTTTTTTTTTTATAATTTAAATAATACAAATTGGAAAAACAAACAAACATGGAGGCGTTAAATGATCAAGCTCATCCTGTGTATACTCTGGTTCTTCCTCTGCAGGAAGAATATCAGTAGCTTGTTTATGGGGCGTTCAGGAGGAGCCACAGTTTTGTCAGGTTCTATTGCTGGGCTTGAGGGCGGATCACAGCTGGCCTTGCGCAGGGCCACAAGCATGAGAAAGACCTTCACAACTGGTGTGGCCGCTGTTAAAAAGAAGTCCCTCTGCATCCAGATTAAACTACAAGTGGTGAGTACTTAAAACATGATAATTACATCCATATACTAGTGCATTCAAAGGAGCTAGACAGAGAGCAACTTATTATAGACCTCCTTGATAGTAACAGAATGCAGGGGTCTCAAGAGACCCTTAGAGCTAAAACTCAGCATGCTAATTAAAGCACCACCACTACAATATGTAGAAAAAGATCAATATGGATATTTTTGATGGCCGATGCAATATCTTAGAGTGCAGGGTGGCTGATATAAAGCTGATATATCACATCACACTATTCAATTTAAAGATGGTAAGTAACACATGCTGCAATTAAATGTATATTTATTTCACATAATGTTTATGAATTAGAAATAATTACTCGGCCAGTAATTTAAAAAAAGAAAGCTAAATATCAACCAATATATTGGCCTTGGTGATATATATCGCCACCACTAATCGTGATCCATTAGTACAGGTCCTCACATCATAAAATCTAAAGTCAAACAATAACAGCGTTTCTGAACTTAATGAATGTTGTTTGTTTTCTTATAGGATGCACTGATAGACACAGTGAGGCGGTCCAGGGTGCACTTTGTGCATTGTCTGCTTCCTAAAGCAGAGACTCTGTCTGGGGATGTGAAGGTGCTAGGAGGACCCTCACCTCGCTCTGGGGAGATAGAGGCACATGGAGAAAGCTGTGACAACGGCCTCATGCAGCTGGATGTGGGCTTGCTCCGGGCACAGCTCCGCGGTTCCAAACTGCTCGACGCCCTCCGTATCTACCGCCAAGGTTAGAGTTTAAAAAGCAAGGCATTATAAATGCAAGATAAAGACAGTGAATGACCCTTGTTATAGATCTGTGACCTTTATTTTGAAAAGAATGTAGAAAAATCTATGAAAAGAGGAAAGATTTGAAAGTTCAGATTTACCATGCAGGCTTGACTTTTCCGAATTACGTGTTTTTCTCCCAGGGTTTGTTGACCTTTGAAGTTTTCTAGGGCTTATGTGGTCAGGCACTGCCTAGTGTTCTAGATGTCTTTTTTATTTTTATTTTATTTTTTGGAGACGCTCATGGACTTATTTTGTTCAGCGCTTTAGAAAAATCAACAAAATGTCATTGGAAAATGTTTTGGCACATTTCATCCCAAAGCCCTGAGTAAGCAGAACATTCTCTAGATAAGTGACTGACCAATGGCCTCATCATTGCTCACTGCTGAACCTACACAAACTCTGTAGCTTTCTAGAATCTCACACGTCCTTCTGTTGTAACGCTCCTGTCATTTGGCTCTCCTCCGTCCTCAAGGTTATCCCGATCATTTGGTCTTTTCTGAGTTCCGTCGCCGTTTTGATGTTCTGACTCCTCACCTGACGAAGAAACATGGGCGGAACTACATTGTAACTGATGAGAGAAGGGTGAGTGTCCTTTTTATTTGTGTGTTTGTGAGTGTGTTGTTTCTCCGAGTGCTGTTTGGCTCCTCCTTCATGAGCTGCTCTTCCATGTAATTGATTATGACAGTGCTCAGGGCAGAGAGCTGTGTTGTTGATTAATGGGCTATATTACACATCTTTTCCCCCTTAATCTCGCCTCTGCTCTGGTGACAGGGCAATATAGGCTTTAATCAGTTCCCAGAGTGATGACTCTATCAGTGGCATCCTGTCCTATCACTGACCCTGCTATTGAGTCTTTAGAGACCTGTAATGTCTTAATGTCAACTTCATGTGGATGTATGTGTCTCTGTGTTTATATATATATAGTACTATCCAAAAGTCTTAGACACGCTAGTATTTTCACCCCCAAAAAATGGTTTTAAGCCAGTTATTTATATCATTTGCTGTAGTGTGTCAGTAGGAAATATCAGTTTACATTTACAAACGTTCATTTTGTCATTTATTGTAATAATCCAGATACTTTTTTTGGATGCACAAGGATACTGACAACAGCCGGTATGATCCACACGGAGATCTGATCTCACCATCATCGAGTCCGTCTGGGATTAAATGAAGAAACAGAAAAAACTGAGACCGTGTTTGATTTAGTTAATAGAAGTTAATTGATAAATCAAGTCTATTTATGACATTTATTTTTTAAAGTATCCTCACTTTACAGCATTTTTACAAAAGTTCCTAAAAGTTTTCACAGTGCTGTAGCTTTGCAGGAAAGTTTCTTCAAGTGTCTTAGAGACGTTGCTTCAGTTCTTCTGAATTTAGTCTGTCTCAGTTTTTTCCTGTTTCTTCATGTAATCCCAGATGGACTCAATGATGGTGAGATCAGATCTCAGTGTGGACCACCGCCTGTTAACTGCTTGTGCATACAAAAATCTCACTGGATTATTATAGCAAAATTATAGACAATTAATAGCAAAATGAATGTTTGGAAATATTTCCTACTGACACACTACAGCAAAAGATACAAATGTCCAGAAAGCCGCTTCTCAGACAGCGCACAAATAACTGAATTGAGTTCTCTATCATGTCTTCTTGTGCTTGAACGAAATTAACACAATTTCACACAAAATTATGTCAAAATGCCAATCTTGCCGAGTATCCTAGTAAACATAAATGGTTATGTCTCAAGTGAGGGTAAATAGTTAAGAAAGACAATGCATGTGTAACAATTCATGGATCCAATATACTGATACTATGTTTTAAAGTGACAACAGCCTAATAGTCTTGCTGCTGTCTGTGTTTTTAATGTTAATCAAACAACAAAAGACTCACTGCAAAAAATCACAAACTGCTCTTGACTGAATAACTTTTGTAACTTTAATACGGTTTCATCTATATTTCATTTATTTAGTAAAGACTATGGAAAATAGTAACAAATAATGAATAAACACGTCCAAACTTTTGACTGAGACTTTATGTATATTATATATCTGTCTATTCCACAGATAGTAGTTTATACTTTTTAGTATACAAACATGTTACTGGCTCAAATAAATGCATCTCAGCAGAACGATCTTTGTTTGCATGTTGCTTTAGCTGTTTTTTACAGAAGTCTCGCTGTGGTAACCAAACATTAGCAGATTCCCCTTTAGACCTGTGATCCATCTGCAGCTGTTCAGTCTGAGGCTTGGCCTTTTGCTGGTCTCTCACTGAACCTGTTCACCAGTCGGCCCTTGTGCCCCTGCAGAGAGCACTCAATACATCCCTGTGGTCTTAGCTCAAACTCTCTCCATTAGTCATCAGTCCACCGAGATTTTTTTTAATCCCCTGCCCTGTTGTTGTTTGCCTGACATCCTGTCAGGAAGAAAGCACTCATGGGTGAGTAGAAGAGAGAGGTCAGACATTAAGACAGTTGTTTGTGACCCAGTTTCCCCAAGCTGGGTTAGCTTTTCGACAGAAAGAGCGCCCCAGTCAGCATACTGTCCTCTTGGTGCCCTGAAGTGGATGGCACACTAGATCTTTATGCCTGTCTCACTGTTTTATGCATGTGTCTGTGTCTCTCTTTGCGTTTCAGGCTGTCGAAGAGCTGCTGGAGTCCCTTGAGCTGGAAAAAAGCAGCTATCACATGGGCTTGAGCAGAGTAAGTAATACTTACATTCACCCTCTAAACTAAATGTTAAAAACAATAATGTAGTTAGCGATATTAGACCCAGAAAAGGCTCATTTACCTGCATTACTCAATCTATTCGATTCACTCTAGTTTTTATGTAATTTACGTTTCTGCCGTCAAATGCAGTGGTGTACAGTGGTGTTCTGAAATGAGGAGACAAAGTACTCTCTTTTTAATATTTTTATAAAATAATTCATGTTCCAGTTACACTAAATGTTGACACATTTTTAGGATGAATAAATAAACATTACTTACACTATCCAGAAAACAACAACCAAAACAGTTCTATTTTGTATTTTTTACATTAACAATGTAATTATTGTTCTATTTATTAAAATCAGTTGTGGCAAACAAAAGCTCAAGCATGTTCGTTTGAGCTTCCACAAGAGGTTTGTTCTCAGGCGTCAAGCTGGTTCAGTTGAGCTTCTGTTTGTTCGCTGATCAATGTTTATATGTGAATAAAATGCCAAATTCAATCTGTTCATCATATAAACTGATCGATTCTCTTCAGAAAATTTAGACTAAAACTCTCAATTCATATGGATTAGTTTCACAATTTTTTTATGAGCTGTCTATGGAGGAATAGAAAACTCGCAGATTTCATCAAAAAAGATCTTCATTTGCATTCAGAATATGAACGGAAGTCTTACAGGTTTGGAACGACATGAGGTTGAGTAGTTAATGACAAAATGTACATTTTTGGGTGAACTAACCCTTTAACCTTAACCAGTGGTGTCACTGTTGGACAGTGTCACTTTAGAAAAGTGATTTATACACTTTTTAAAGTGTTAGTTCACCCCAAAATTAAAACCATCCTATAATTTACTCACCCACAATCCATCCTAGGTGTATATGACTTTCTTCTTTCAGCCAAACACAATTGGAGTAATATTAAAAAATATCCTTGCTCTTCCAAGCTTTATAATGGGAGTGAATGGTACCATTTTTCTTTAAGCCCAAAAAAGTGCATCCAGGCCTTTTGAAGCAAAGCGCTGCGTTTTTGTTAGAAAAATATCCATATTTATAACTATTTTCACTGGTTTCAGGTTACAGCCATACACGAGTCGAGTTCCGGCCAAAGATTGAACTCTGACCCGTCGTAGGAGTAGCCTAAGCTTAGGTGAGAGAAGACTCCTCTCGCGGTTCAAATAAATAGGGCTTGGCAACAAACTGAAGCTCATCTGACATTTCTCTGTAAAAATTCTCGTTTTAGTCTTCTAATTCGTGACCGGTGTTTTGTATAAATATGGATATTTTTCTTACAAGAATGCATCGCTTCGCTTCAGAAGGCCTTCATTAACCCTCTGGAGCCGTGTGGAGCACTTTTATGGTGGATGGATGCGCTTGAGCTTCAAACAAAATAGTACCATTCACTCTCATTATAAAGCTCTCATTATATATATTTGTTTAATATAACTCTGATAGTGTTTGGCTGAAAGAAGAAAGTCATATACCCCTTGAGGGTGAGTAAATTACGGGATAAATTTCATTTAATGGCATATTTCATAATATATGCATTGTTTTATTTTTGTACTGTGGAGTTTTTCATTCAGCTTTTTGAGGAGGTACTGACTCTCATGCACCCTCAGAGGAAACGGCCCAGATCGAAAGGCAAATAACCGATAGGCTTCACAAATAATCCCCCAAAAAAGTATGTGAAAAATTGCGATCTCAGAAAAGTGATGATAGACAGTCCATGTAGGTCTATTCCTGATGCATCTAGTTACAACTCGTTTTGTAGCGGCTAAGCATTGTAACTAATCACAGACATGTCTGTTGAGTGCACTAATGCTGTTGAAATGTTGAGCCAATTTGAGTGCATTTAAGCCTGATCTATTGGTGCATGTTTTTTGTTCGCGGTACAACAGAAAAATGAGCACAGAGGAAACATGAACTAAATAATGAGCCTTCAGAACTGAAGCAAAACGTTTTTTGAAATTTTGAATTACTTTTAAGTTTGCTCTTTTGCATTTTAGCACCCAAAAATGTCCTGCAAGCGAGTCAACAAAACTAGAATGCTCCCACTGTAGCCAGTACAGCAAGATTTATTGTGAATTTCATTCATTTGATTAAAATGGGAGCATTCATTGGAGTCCTGGACAATCAGCGAGTTCATGCTGAACTGCTATTAATCTAAATTAGTAAATTAATTACTTTTACAATATCAGGGTTATAAATTGACACTGTTGTTTTTGTCAATCATAATCATCTTAAAAAATTACTTAACTTTTTCAGTCCCTCTATGTTATGGATCAGTGCATTGAGTCAGTTTGTGGCATACAGATTCGGCCTGAGTCACGAGGATCAGTTCCAAACAGATGGCATGATTTCCATTTAGATTGCCGAAACGTTCGCTTCTTCTACACCTCTTAGACACAGACCGACTTTAATCCGCTCTGCCGCTGTGCTCACATCTGGACGGAAAGTTTGGCAGGGTGGGCTTTGGCCAAAAAGACTCATCTCCTCCTCTCCTGTCGAAAAAGCACTCTCTGCTCTGGGCCGATGCTGTACCCATAATGCTTAACTGCAGATGGGACATGGCTGGCACCGTTGGCAGGCCTCATTGGCGGGCATGTTGGAGCATGGAAGACAATTATTGTGAGGTTTTCTGAGATTGTATGAACTCTCCTGGAAGGTTGCACTCTGGGTCTCCCCTATACTTCAAATGATTAAAGCAGAAATCCCTTTGTGCATCTTCTGTAGACGAAAGATTGATTCTGGCGAGGCACCGGCTTGCTTTGTTTGGTTTACTCTGGCTTGGTGCTTGCCGATAACTCACTACAAACACCAATCAGCACAGCAAGATATTTTGCTTTCAGACAAAGAACAGCAGCCTTGAGAGAGAGCCAAAATAATCACATTCTGATAAATAGCTGATTACATAAATGGGAATAGAGAAAAATGTGTCCAGGGAATACACAATTGATTACTTGACAGCCATCATTTTAAAATTCTACTTGAGTATAGAGATTCACACCACTGATGGTGGTTCTGATATACAGTTGCACCTTTTGTATTTGTTTTTATTTTTCATATTAAAATAAAATGCAAATACATGTATAAAAAATATATTTATATTATTTTCTAATATATATTTTTTCGTTTGTATTTGAAATATTTGTGTTTTTTATATATATATATATATATATATATATATATAATATATATATATACACACACACACACACTATATGTAGCACACAACTGAGTGGTGGTTCTGATATAAAGTGCCCCCATTTTGTTTTTTTATTAATTATTTATTTTTAAAACCTACATAAAAATAATGAAGAAAAGAAAAACAAGCAAAAGAATTTTAAATATAGTTTGGAGAAAACCTCTGCTTTTATTTGTTTACAGATGTCACTTTTTGGTTACAGATGTTTTGTATCTAATGCAGTGACATTCAGACATTTTCAAGTGTGTCTTGTGTGTCCAAATACTTTTTGAAGCCAGTGTAGATGTGAACAAGATCCTAACCAATCATGAACTCCCATCGCTGCTTATTGAACACAGTCATTGTTCAGTTGCCACCCTAGAACAATACATTCGTCTAAATCACAAACTCCCCCACAGACTTAGACACAAGGTCCTCTCTTTGCACTCCTCCATTACCATTTGTTTCCCCATGTCTTCGTGAGGAATTTCATTCTCTTGGTCTCCATGGAAAGCACTGCCATATGACCCCATGAAAAGACCTTTCCGTCATGCTGACCTTTGGTGCTTTTGTGTGGAAAAGACTGGCGAATCACAGGCCTGCTTGGTGAATGTCAAGGGGCAACGTGGCTAATAAGAAGCTGCACGCAAAAGACATTTCTACTAACACAATATCTTCATGCTCTTCAAATGAACACATCCAACGGAGTCTCTTAGGATGATGTAATCCATTAAAATAGTGTTTCACACATGCTCTGTGATGCTATGGATAATGTACTTGTGAGTCTTTTAGCATCTCCACATAATCTTACATTTGACTCGAGAGGACCATGAATGAAGTTCTCGTTCGGGTGATATCAGGCCTTTTTTCCTGCACATCTTCACTGACATTGAGAAATGAAACTCAATTTTCCTTTGCTACTCTCCTGAGGTGGAGAGGTCCCACTCTGATATTACACCTGCCTGAAAGCAGATAAGTGTGTGTGTGTGTGTGTATTGGCTGCCCAGTAGGTAGCTCAGCCCTGATGTTCTAATTTGCGAGGTTGTAAAGGGTTGTAAGAAGCGGTTCGGGTAAACATATTGTCCTTTATTTTTATTTGTGGTACCGTTGGGTTGGTAGCGAATGCCATGGGGTCGGAAAGCTCTCAAACTTTACATGAATATGAAATCATTTCATAACACTCCATTCTCCCCTATGATCTGATGCTTGGAGCTCTGAGAGATTGCCTCCTATAATAACAATAACTGAGGCTCTACATCACTGAAAGGCTCTGGCTGCCTTTGATGTGAAAAGGAAGATTATACCGCAGAGCAGCTCCAGATAAAGGCTCAATCAAGAGGCATTTGTTGCCATTCCCTCAGATGAGTAGTAATTGCAGCAGTGGACTCTCATCCTCCCTTTTTTCTCTCTCTCTCACTCTCTCGCTCTCTCGCTCTTTCTATCCAGAGATAGAGAGATAGTAATACAAATTTTATATATATATATATATATATATATATATATATATATATATATATATATATATATATACACTGTACAGGCCAAAAGTTTGGAAACATTACTATTTTTAATGTTTTTGAGAGAAGTTTCTTCTGCTCATCAAGCCTGCATTTATTTGATCAAAAATACAGAAAAAAAAATGTAATATTGTGATATATTATTACAATTTAAAATAATTGGTTTTCAATTTATTATACTTTAAATTATCATTTATTTCTGTGATGCAAAGCTGAATTTTCAGGATCATTACTCCAGTCTTCAGTGTCACATGTGACATCCAGTCTATCACATGATCCTTTAGAAATCATTCTAATATTCTGATTTATTATGAGTGTTGGAAACAGTTCTGCTGCCTAATATATTTGATGAATAAAAGGTTAAAAAGAACTTCATTTATTCAAAATAAAAAAATATTTTCTAATAATATAAATCTTTACAATAACTTTTGTATCAATTTAACACATCCTTGTTGAATAAAAGTATTGATTTATTTCAAAAAAAGAAAGAAAAGAAATGACTGACCCCAAATTACTGACCAGTAGTGTATATTGTTGTTACAAAAGATTTCTATTTTTAAAAAATGTGCTTCTTTTTTTATTTATTTTTATCAAAGTATCCTAAAAAAGTATCACAGGTTATGAAAAAATATTAAGCAGCAGAACTGTTTCCAACTTTGATAATGAATCATCATATTAGAATGATTTCTAAAGGATCATGTGATAGACTGGAGTAATGATCCTGAAAATTCAGCTTTACATCACAGAAATAAATGATAATTTAAAGTATAATCAATTGAAAACCAATTATTTTAAATTGTAATAATATATCACAATATTAAAAATAAATCAAATAAATGCAGGCTTGATGAGCAGAAGAAACTTCTTTCAAAAACATTACAAATAGTAATGTTTCCAAACTTTTGGCCTGTACTATATAACGTTATATAGTAATCATGGGTCAATGACATGAGTGCATATTTTTGTGTCCCAAGTTCATTATTTCCCTTTAAAATAATTGTATAAATGTATGACATATATCACTTTATTCAATAAAACTTATTTAGTTTGAATACATTTTTTTGTCAATTTAAATAATACATATACCCCCAAAATGCCAGGTGGTACAACTCTCCGAAGAAATTATCAAGCTAAGAAACTACTTAAAAAAATTATTTTAATAATACAAAATTTAAAACTAAATACTATGGCATCATTTTAGGTTTGAAACCTTTCATATAAACACATTTTATAAATATCAGTAGTTTTAAAGCGGTTGAGATCATTGAAAAACTTTTGTCAAGCGATTTGTATGTCAGGGTGGCACAAGCGCAAACATGGCTATTTTATTATGAATTATTACACGGCTCTGTGGAATACTTGATTCTGATTGGTTAATCGCCACATCCAGCGGAATGTTATTCCCGGATAACAACCGCTGAAAACAGATAACACAGGCTCATCCAGGTAACTGAAGTACCAGAATCGTGGACTCTCTTCTTTCATACAAACGCTGCGGCTGCCATTTTGCGACTATTGTTTTGTACACTGTTGGATTATAAGGGAACAAACATGTACGATTTTAAAACGGTTTCATCTCAAAACAGTATCTCTTATCCCCATAATTATTTATGTTGAGAAATGCTGTGTAATAAGTGGTATGACTGTACCGTATCCCTTAAATGTCTGTCTAGTTTGAACTTGCCGCGCTAGCAACTACTCTCTCCACAGAAGATTTGCGTTTAAAGACCTAATAAAATATTTAGACTCGGATCAATATTTCGTGTCTAATTATTTACTTTTGTGGCAAGTAGCCGTGTAATAAGCGGGATAATGTACATCCAGCTAGTTGTTATCTCAGAATAAACCCTTTCAGGCTGATGCAAGACCCCTTGCTTCACGTCGGGGTCCTGATCACCCTGTCAGAGTTTATTCTGAGGTAACAACCAGCTGGATGTACATTATCCCTTACTTGAAAAGGCAATAACAGTAAAGATAATGCATCATCCAGAGGACCCCAACTGATGCTTGTGGCAGAGAATCCCTCTCAAACACTGGTATAAACGGCTAATTTCAAGTATGGGTACTAGGTACACTTTTCATGTCAGGTGGTACAACTACAGTATACACATACAACTATTTGGTTGGACTGCCTTGCATAAAAACAGTAAAAAAATTAATTGAAATACGTTGGAATGTTATTTAACAACTGAAACATGTTTAAACGTATTGTTCATGACTCAAAAATATGCATTACATCAGTTTTAAAAAGATTTTTAGAAAACACCTTTTTTGAAGTTTTTTGTTGTTGTTGTCAATGACCCGTAAATCACATTTTAAAAATCTCCTAATTTCGTACACCACTGTACGCCACTATATACTGTATATCAAACCAATTTCCCAAAGGACCACTTCTTTCCAGCACAGGCTCAGGTACACCATGAATCCGGTGCCTTTTTAATTAGGATTTTGTTCCTCTAGATTAATCCATCTTTAAAACTAATAGAATGCTAATGCAATTAGACCATGTCCACAGAATTTGATGAATGCACGTCTGGAAAGGTCCACTTCCCTCAAATTTCTCTGATTAAATGGCCTAATGGAGTAGGGTTCTGAAGTGTTAATCCAACTCGGTTTGACACCCCACCACAGAGCGGAAAATTAGCAGTAAACAGAGCATGGGCAGCAGTTTAAAGGAACTCCTCACACTTTTGACAGGGGGACTGCAGATTGGAAAATCTATGACTACGAATTTTACATAAATATGTATATATTTGTCTAGACAATTTATGTACATATAATGTTTAAAAATCGGAAAAAAAATCTGAGAAGATAAACTAATCATATACATACAAATAATCATTTTACAAAAATTGTAATATACTTTATTATAATTATTATTACTATTATTATTAACAACAGTGTGTCATTAACCAAATGTTATGAATTCAGTGAAATGTTCATTGTGAGAAAGTTTGTTTTATTTCCATTTATCTCATAGCAGTGGTCTGTTTGCAGGTGTTCTTCAGAGCAGGTGTTTTGCCTAAGCTGGAGGAGCACAGAGATATCCAGACCAGACGCAACATTACCCTGTTTCAAGCTGCGTGCAGAGGCTACCTGGCCCGACAGGCCTTCAAGAAGAGGAAGGTGAGTCCTCCATACCTCATAAAAAAAGAATTCATACTTTAAATAATCACAACATGCATACCCCTGGAGCATTTAAGACATTGTACGCCACCTTTTGTCCCACCGAAATGGAAATGTTTTGTGTTTTTGAGCATCGGTCCCTTTCTCAATCAGAGCTCTCCATACTTCATTTGTCGTGTGGTTTGTCTCTGAGTCCATCAGAATGTCATTGCTGTCTTGAGAAAATCCCTCTGGCTGTGCCCTCCTCTGACAGATAACATTCAATCACCACATCTCCGGGGAAGAAGCCACCCTCCATCACTGCCCTCCATCACAGGCCTATCGATTCTCCCGCCACTGCGTGCCCTCCACTCACGCCTGCCCCCTCTCTGTCCATTAATTTTTGCTTTGCCACTCACTCTGTCTCTTTTTGAATTTAAGCCCTTCTATTCTTCCCCGGTGTCTTTTATTTTGTTCGGTCTTCCTTTCAATCTCTGATCCTTTGTGCCCCTTTCTTGTTCTCTCACTTTCACACTCATGGTCCCCTCAGTGGGATTGGCTCAGGACGTGAGGGCTGGTCCTACAGTTGCCTGTGACTCTGTCTCTCTCTCCTAAGAAGACTGGGCCCCCTGTCTCAGTAAAATTCATGTCATGGGAGGAGGTGGGCTCGATGCAACTCCTCACGCTGCTGTTGGCCCTCGGTGGTCAGCTGTCTTGGCAATACAACTTCATCAACATCCACTTCCTCTTTCAGTATTGCACACAAACAGAGAAGGCTTTTCTTGGTGAGACTGTTTTCAGTTTACCTCAGAGCTCCTGACAGGAGTCAAGACTGTTAACTGGATGTTTTTCTGTAAGTAAAAGGAGTTTGAATTAGATTTTTCTTTTTCTCTTGTGGTCTGTAGTTGGTATCATAGATGTTAGTAGGGGTTGTTTTCTTTCTTTAGATCCTGTGTAGCGTTCTTTTGCTTTTGTTGTTTACGGCTCCTTGTAAGGCGTCTTTGGTAACACTGATTTGTAGGTGAGCCGCTTTATAGCTGTCGCCATAAAAGAAGTCTTCTGCACTTCTGGTTTTGTTTGATTTCTTTGACGAAGTTCTTGAGTAAGGACTGCGGCTTGCCATTTGTTGAAGGGTTCACTGTTATTTTCCACTTTCTGTACAATTATTGTCCTCACAAAGAGCCTTGTCTGGATGCCTCTGAATCACAGCGACCTGTCCCCAGAGGAATTTATTTTCTTAGAAAGAAATCTTTTGTCAAGCTTGTCAGAAATCTATGCTTCACGCTAGACTGAGAAATCAGTCTAGGGATTTGTACTGGACAGTTGGTGTAGAAATTCCCCTCATGGGCCGTATCCTCAGATGCCCATGCACTTACAGTACCCACAGTTTGTCAAAGGTTGTCAGGTTAGTGACATGAGATTTTTTTTAAAGATACTCAAGGGATTTGTTTGTGACTGTTACCTAATTTAAATGCCGACAAGTAGAATTTTAGATTCTGCCATGAAATAATTGGTACATTTAATTTTATAGTTTTTTTTTATTTGCAACCTTCCACGAACTGTCTATTAGTTTAAATACATTTTATTATTTAATTACATATTTTTAAATATGTATTATTAATATTTATTACTGATGTACTACCATTCAAAATTTTTGGGTTAGTAAGATTTTTTTTTTAAATAAATACTTTTATTCAGAAAGGGTGCATTAAATTGTCAAAAGTGACAGTACATATTGGAAAATATGACGTTTATATTGGAAAAAATTATATTTCAAATAAGTGTTGTTCTCTTGAACTTTCTATCAAAGAATCCTCAAAAATATGTATCACAGTTTCCACAAAAATTAATAAGCAGCACAATAAAATTATTTCTGAAAATGGCTGCTGACAATTCAGCTTTGACATCACAGGAATAAGTACATTTTAAAATATTTTTAAATATAAAGTGGTTAATTAATTTGTAATAATATTTCATAATACAAAATAAATGCAGCCTTGTTGAGCATAAGAGACTTATTCAAAAACATAAAAAAAATCTTACCAACCCCAACTTTTGAATGGTAATGTGTATATACAATACATATAATTTATTTTATAGTATTATTTAATTTATTTTTTATATATTTTCATTTAATTTAATTTTGTGTTAATTTGATCTAATTGTCATTAGATGGTCTCTTCCCAACTGTTGTGTGGTTCCTGGCTGAAATAATCTACAAATGGAACCATTCCTCTGATAATAAATGTCTGCTTATGCGAGACATTGGCCCCTGACCTAGTGATAAACAGAATCTCGGTATCATATCCTCTTCCAGATCTAAAAAATAAGTGGAAAGTGGAAGTGGAAATTCCTTAGTCATTTGTGTTGTAGGGTGTATTTAACAATGTCAAGACAAGAAGTGTTGAGTTGAATCGTTATGGCAGATCCCTGAGAGACAGACATGTGGGACCAGACTTCCTTTTGCAAACCACAGTTGCCACAATGCAAAATCAATTTGCTTGTTGCTCTCTCAGATCGATAATTGAGGGATCTCAGGACCTTGAAGTCTGTTCCAGTTTTAGACTTATCTAAGAGCGTGTTCTAAGCCCTTAGTCCCTGCAGATTTCTCTGTCTTTCCTCTATCCCTCTTTCTGTTTGTCACTGTGGGGGGGGTGCCTTAACAGAGAACTCCACGTGGGCTCCTTTGAAGCAAGCTGGCCTGCTCCTTCCAAATTTTCTTTGACTTTCAGCGAAAACAACACTAGAGGGAGCTGGGAATTTCACGAATGCCAATTGTGTGTCTAATTAACTCATTGCCTAAAGACACAAGTTGCATTCCAAGTGTGAACAGGTGCCCTCGCAGTCACGTGTGAGTGTCCTCAAATGTCCTTGTGTTCATACATGCGGATGGATGCCACCTGCTGATCCGTATTCAAATTCACACCGGACACCTGTTGGAGGGTTTGTGGCTGACTTTGTTGGTGTCGCATCCTTACATACGAACACTTAGTTCCTCCTGCCAGGCCCCAGGGCTCACAGACACCATTTCCTCCAGACTGCCATTTTAATTAGGAAGCTCTTCCTGATTTCGCCGTCTCTTGCAAGCTGTTTAGATGGCTGTTTGTGGCGTTTGTTGTGGTCAAAGCGTGGCAAATGAGCTGCGGTGCATATGTCGGCCACGCGCCGCCTCTGTTCTGTGCCGAATCTTTCTCGGCGTGACAAATTAGACATAGTCCGAATGCAACGCGCGCAGACTCTGCCCCGTTAATGTGCTGAATTGGGCCTGTCTAATTGGGTTTCCAGATAATCCTCTATTATTTGAATCGTCCCTGTTCCTGCAGCATGTAAATCTTACGCAGGGTTTAAATCAGCTGCCAAGTAGTATTGAAGTTTAATTGAATTACTCAAAGGAGCTTGGGGCTTTTGCTTCTAGCTGCATTTCTACACAGTCCAAAATCACTCCTCTGTATAGCCTTCTGACAGCCTCATTGAAGAAAATGTGTTCCTGTGATCAACACCATTAATGGGTGTTTTTGCTAAGGGTGAGTGTGTAAGCAGTGTTAACGTCCGCTTGGTGAAACAAAGCAGTGTTTATTCAAACTGTGACTTTACGTTCATGCCATGTCAGAAATATGAAAAATATAAGCTCTCAATTTCAAAATAATATATGTGAAATAGGAGTCGATTCTTTTATCGAATCATTGAAAAGGATTCAAAAGTTTCTGCAAGTTACATGTCAATGCATCATTTAAGCATATAGTGAAACTGATAAAGCCTACTCAGTGTTATTTAAAAAAAATTTACATTAATAAATAAAATAAAATATTATTTAAATATTAAATTAATTTCTGCTAAATATTACATTTTAAATACGGTACCTTATAAATATTAATTTATTATCATATTAGATAATAAAATAAAAATTTAAAATGTTAATTTAAAAAATACTATTAAATCTATTAAATATTTCTGGTAACACTTTGAAATAAGGTTAAATTAGTTAACTACATTAGTTAATGTGAACTAACATTTATTAATCTCATATAATGTTGATTTCAACATTTACTAATAGACCTTATTCAGAGCAGTGCCATGACAGGTATAAAAGCGAGGCTGTGATAGACGTACTATATTTTTAATAGCATCCGCTGTATAAAGCTCCCTGATTACTTATAATTTTCCACAGCTCATGTGGTCTAGAGTTTTTTGTCTACTGAAACTTCTTGGCAAGATATTTTTGCAGTGTTTCGTCAGCAGAACAATCCGAAAACACATTAAATAACAGTACAACCCACTGAAGAGACGGCGCTGATGTGAATAAGGTCTATACATTATTAAAATTAAAAGTTGTATCTGTAAATATTATTTAATGGACCTGAGCTAGCATGAACTAACAATGAAGAGTATTTTTAATAACTAACCTGGGAACTTGTAAAGTGTTACCACATTTTTTTTGGGTCTTCAGATTGATTATACCTCTGTAAACATTAAGAACCCCTGAAGTTTAGAGTCCCACCCTCAGGCTTATTGCGGACCGCACTGGACATCCCCGAGTTGAAAAGGTCCATTCAGAGCTGGTTCCCCCAAGGGAAGCTCTTTGACTGTGGGGCCCTGGGCCTCCAAACACAGGCCTGCTTTTGTTCATCTGGGCTCTGATTGGTTTGAGCTACTGTACTTCACATGGACAAGACCTAAAGACCTGACAATTTCTCACTAGCACAGCAATAGGAAGCACACACAGTCACAAACACAATGTCCTTGTTTTTCAGATCCAGGACTTGGCAATCCGCTGCATTCAGAAAAACATCAAAAAGAACCGAGGTGTGAAGGGCTGGCCTTGGTGGAAGGTTTTTACCACCGTCCGTCCACTCATCGAGGTTCAACTGACAGAGGAGCAGATCCGCGGCAAAGACGTAAGCACCTGTCATCTTCACTAACCACTTTAAATGCTGTAAATCGGCATGTCATGTACAGATTTTGCCTTTTGAAAATAGTACAGCTGAATTCAATGGCCATCTGTGTGGCTTTTAATGCACCTCTCGGTTTTTCCGCCCCGCGGGGGTCCCTCTCCAATTCAGCAGCAGCTCTATCGTACCCAAATCACCCGTCTCTTTGGTTACTGTCTCTACGGCTTCGCCTCAATCCAAGTGTTTGTAGAGTCCTGTGTGTGTTTGTGTGTGTGGAGAGTGGCAGGGCTGTGTGTATGCATACATTACCTATGTAGCATGCTGGATCAAAAGCAACTCTGCTTCCCGCGGGGGAGTGCATTAGCATGTCACAGAGTGTGTGCGCGCGTGCATGCGCGTTTCGTTCACTGGGCCGCGTCCCGCTGAGTGCTGTGTAGCCATGCAGTCAGGCGTGCTCCTGCGAGAGACAGACGGGTGCTGACACTGCCTCCAAACAGCCTGCTTTTAAAAAACAAACACAGAGTCACCATCTCCTCTGCACAAACAGATTTCACAGCTGCAACCGATTGGCTATATTCCGCAGTTCTCTCAAGTTCGCAAAAGAAGAGTTTTGGAAAGTAGGAGGAGGTATGCGGTAATAGAGACGCTAAGGCTCCAAACAGGGCAGGCTTTCTTCCTGTCTGCCATTCCGTTACAGTTTCTAATTTATCTCACCTGTCTATCTCCATGCTTCACTAAATAAAGTAACTGTCATTGTGTCTGAATGTGTAACTGTCTGTGGTCATTCCTTTATATATCAGCTGAATTTCTTGTCATCCTGTCCTTCTGTCTGTCTTATTGTGTTTTCTGATTGTCTGTCTGTATTTAGGAGGAGATTCAGCTGCTCAAGTTGAGGCTGGAGAAAGTGGAGAAGGAGAGGAATGAGTTGAGACTCAATAGTGACCGGCTGGAAAGCAAGGTTAGTGTTTAAATTCAATTCAGTTCAGATTCTATTCAAAGAAACTTTATTGTTTACACAAAATTATCATGCTGATGTCATTTGAGCATATCACAGTTGCATACATACTTGTACGGTGTTCCATACCAAAGTTTCAGTAATTGATGCAAATGAAAATTCATTATTCTCAATAAGAAATTTGAGATGACAGCAAAAATGAATGGGGTTAAGCTAATTAACATACCCCTTTTATTTAAAACGTTACATATTATAAATATTAACAAATTAAAGCAATGACTCAATGAATTCCAGAAAACAATAATATATAGTTTTTATACAATAATATATACTTAAATAATATATATATTTTATATAATAATAACATGTAATTGTAATGTATAATTGATACAATATATAAATTGTATAATATTTTTATACAATAATTAAACAAAATTAACTTTTTGTAAAAAAGTTAAATTAAAAGGTTACAGCAATATTCAGCAATATTAAGCAATAGTGTGTTCGAGTAAACATTCAGCTATGACAAAAGAAGTAAATTAGAATAAATTACTAAATTAAACAACTGGCGCCATCTTCAAGTGCATGATTATTAGATACAACACATCAATACTTATTAAAGCTGCTAAAGTTATCCAGCTAAGAGCTTTTTCTTGTCAGTATTGTTGTTTACATAATGCAACCAACATAATAAACAGAGGCAGGTCTATAGGAATCGTAGATTATATATCTTAGGATATATATCTTTGAATAAATTCATGCTTCATGCATTGTTCTCTAATGTGCAAATCAATATTTCGATCAATAATACATTCCTACATTTATATATGTCCATTTTAAGGCATCCATAATAACATTTCTACAAGTTGGTACTATGTATGTTAATATTATATCATTGTACAAAATCACACCTTCACAATACACAGTCACAGACACCCAGACCTCACACCATCACCATTTTAAGACAATAGCAAAAAGCTAGCGTCCCTGTGTGAAATATGTGAGTGATGATATAGATGTGAAGTGTTGCATATGTGTGTGAGATGAGCTCATACACTACTCTAAAGTTTGCATAGAGCACGTGTGCCACGTCTAGTTAATGTTTTCTCATCATATGTATGTTTCAGATCACAGAACTGTCATCAGAACTTGCCGATGAGCGTAACACAGGCGAGTCGGCCTCGCAGCTGCTG